>NW_020527778.1:557500-1303750 GCF_003368295.1 Carassius auratus
GTAACAGAATTTTGCTTTCATTTTCAATAGGCAATTCTTATACTAGTTTTTCCACTTTAATTTCATGTTTCATTTTTTTATCATTATGATGATTTTCATTTTTATTTATTGTTTGCATACAAAAGTGCAAAGCATTTTCTTTAAAGGTTTGGGTTGGTCTGTAGGAATAATAATTATCTTTATATAAAAACATACCATAAACAAACCCTAAAGTTGTCTTGTGTAGAGCGCTAGGTTTTTCTTTACATTCTCATCTGGAATACAAGCAGCGTGTCTGATGTTTTAGGGAAGATTTTGAGGTGATGACTGTATTTCCAGTAAAGTGTTCCCGATATTCCACTGGAATGTTTCTGATGTTCTGCTGGAATTAACATTTCTGAAGCGTGTCAGATGGCTGTCCAAAATCCTGTACGTTATCCCACTTGAATTTTTCTCATTATTCCGTCCTCGTTTCTCTCAGTGTCGGGAGAAAACAGAAGGAGAGGCTGAAAAGAGAAGATGTTGTGAGGGTATTTTCATCATCTTCACTGCGACTGGTGTTGGAGCGAGCGGTCGCATCCAAAGAGGCTTTGTGTCATTATCACGGCCTGCTGAGTGACACACACACACACACACACACACACACGTGCCGCACGGCTGCAGGTGCAGGATCCTGGAATGTGTTTGAAATGATGTTCACCTGCAGGGGCCATGAGAACCTGAGAGTCCCAACAGAAACACGAACTCCACAGAGATCAAAGGTCAGAGGTCATCTTCCTGCTCTCATGTGAAATATCCAGTCTGGATATTGACACACACACACACAAAGAGACATACTAGAGCATTTCAGTAGAAATCCTGAACAGGTGCAGCGAGCATCTCAAAGTCAGGATATGAGGAGAAACTTTATGCGAAGGCCTGGACGTTTCTCTAGCTACGCAAACTTGATTCCATGCACCGTGTACTGAAATGTGTAATCCATGACAACAATACAATGTTTTTTATTCCGGAATGTATCAATGTGCAAAACAAGATAGAAACTTGCATTATAAGCTAAATATATGATTTTCAGTCTTAAAGTTCCCTTACTATGCCTTTTCGACTATTACCTTTCATGCATTATGCCATGGCAATTGGCGTTTGGTTTCCGACGTGCACTGTATGTTGGTAGACCAATCACAAAAGACTGGGCCATCTGACCAATCACAGCAGTGAGGGCTCACGGAAAGGAGGGGTTTAGAAAGACTGATTCTGTGAACTGCTTCGCATGAGTCGTTTATGAATAAATTAGATATGAGTTAAAATTAAATCTATTTTCTGATGAAACTAACATGTTTTTTGACCGTGCATGCATGTAAACCTGTTTTAGGAGACTCATAAAACAATATTAGCAACCTTAAAAATGGCATAATAGAGGCACTTTAACAAAATCTCAAATGCATACAGTATACTTTCATGTAACATGTATATATAAAAATATCCATGCATCAAATAATTGAAAAATGCAATAAATATAAAAAGAGTAAATACATTTAAAAATAATAAACAAATGTTTATGCAAGAAGTAAATGCTTCTACACAAACTTGATTTCATGCATTGCATCAATTCACATTGCATAATCAGTTTTTCATTCCAAAATGTATCAATTTGTAACAAATGAGCCCAAACAAGATAGAAACTTGTATTACAAACTAAATATGCAATTTTCAATGTTAAGTTTCAAATGCATACATATGCAAATTAATGTGACATTTACTCCTTACACATATTTCCATGCATTAAAAATATATACAACCAAATAAATAAACTGGAAATAAAAAAAATTCATAAATCTTATCAAACTAATATTTAATTCTTAATATTTAACTCCAGTTGACTTAGATTTAGATTTAGGTTTTGCTTCATCGTCACTGCCATTGAGATGAGCGAATACTAACGGCCAGCTCTCTTTCACCTTCATACAGTAGAGAGTTTAAGGCCTAAAGCATCAAACTCATGTTTGTACAGGTTCAGTGTGTGTGAAATCATAATATGGGTTTAATTAGCTGCTGAATCTCACACACAAACACACAAAGCTGGTTTAATCAAACATATAAACAAACACTCCTCACCTCACACACCTGACACCTGAGCTCACAGCCAAATTAACACACACACACACACACACACACACACACAGAGCACATATCAAATCTTGATGTGTGTGTTCAGTACAGGAGCCAGCAAAGACTATGTACTACTGTATATACTTATAAAAGAGAAAGTTGCCTTTTAATCTATATACTGAACATTAAGTTAAGTTACATGACAATTAGAAATGTTCTACCTGAAATAAGTTTTCATATTTTATCTCCATTAATTGTTATTTTGCATCATTTTAGTCCCCCCGCCACAGACAGCAGCATATATCAGTTTATCTGAACGTATGAAAACACTTGTGTTGTATTAGTGAATCAGTATTTTCTGTCCTAAAGTCACAGTAAAGTAAATGTGTAATTCAGCTGACCAAGCAATGGAGCAATACTTGCATTTGCTTTGGCTTCATATTTAGGATTTTAGTCCCAAAACAACAAAACTAAAACCAAAAGTTTAATTATTCATTTGGACCCATATAAACTGGTCAGGCTTTGCGACTTATATCAATGCCATTATTTAGTTAAGTATAACAATTACTAATGCTGTTGCTGTTTTAGTGCATGTAGAGATCGATGGACCTTCAGTATCTTGAGTCCTCAGTGTTTCTTGTGTATTTTAGCACTGGATAAAGACTGAATAACTCAACGGTTCCAGGTTCAGATCCTAGAGCAGTTATTAAAGTGCTTTACTTTAGTGAGTTTTTGAGTGGTTAGTTAGTTAGTTGGTGTCTGGCGCCCTCTTGAGGACACAGAGGATTTGCTAGTTTCTCGTTAGTGCATTAAATGCATTTATTGAGAATATATTAACCCATATTACACAGAGGTTTGTACATCATTGTGCAGATTTACATTTTACATTTCATGCTGTAAAGCTAAACCGGAAAACAAAATCATCTTTGAAGCAGGTTACAATAAGGTAAATGATCTTGGTGTGTATCACATGTGCACATTTAATAGATCTCTATAAAGTTCCACTCTCTTGTGTCAAATCCATCTTCATCTTCTGCTTCTCCATCACCGTCTCCAGCTCTGTGGCTCTGTGAGCGTCCTGAGAGACAGAGAGACAGACGGTTAGATGCATGTGTGGGAAATACATGATCGCTGGCTGTCAGGATGAAATTGCTTGATAAGTTGGTTATTGCACATTAAGTCAGGATATTAATCTGGGTGTCCATGCATGTTGAACGGAAACGACCACAACACTAACACATCTTACACTGTGATGTTAAAGCATTCTAAAGCAGGTTGTTATTGCATTGCTTTGCAGAGAGATCCAGTGTTTCAGAATATGTATAGTGGCAGCTATTTTCAAATAATAAAGTAAGAAACCTTCTTATAATTTGTCAGTGTTTTAAAATATGAAACATGATAGCTTAGACCCTCACACAATGGTTTCGGTATTTTACAGAACTGTTTTAAATCTCAATTGCAATATATAGAAAATAGTGGCACCGAATGAAATTGCAAAGATTATTACTGCGTCAGGGCTATTGTGAAAAAAAAAACAATTTAAAATTTAAAATGAATATCAACTGAAATAAAATACAATATTAAATGACAAAATTATTTCATTTTGGCTAGCTCTCAGCTGTTTTTTATTTATTTAATATAAATAATTTTTATTTTTATTTTAGTTGAAGTTGAACTAATAAAATAATAAAACAAATTAGGAAAACTAATAATTTAAAATTAATATTATATGGATAAATAAATAATAAACTAATAAAACGAATATAAATTACAAAACATAAAATTACTAATTAATTATTTTATATTATACACACACACTGCATGTACTATAATAATATATCAGTTGCAGTAAAATAACACTGAACTGCATGGATTTTATAGTGGCAATGTTTTAATTTTTAATTTTGAAAGGTTTCTAGCTACTAATCCAGCATAAAACATATTTTTATTTTAATAAACCGAGATAATGCTGCACACCAGGGGATGTATGTTTACATTTAGTGTTGTGACCTCTGTGACCTTTCAGAATGTTGAGAGCAATTTGTAAACATGATTCGTATATGCACATTTTTTTTTACATTTTAAAAAAAAGTTTTCTTTTAGAGGTAGAGTTAGAATGAAGCATTCATCAATCATTAAATGCAGCTTCAAGTAAAACAGCACAGAAGTGTATGATATGTTTGGACTGATGCACCTCTATCTGCGCTCTCTGCACGGTCAGCTGACTGTAGACTCGAGCGCCCTCTTCAGGAATAACAGCGCGTAGCTCTTCTTTATTCAGAGAGAACAGCTGAGCTCCGTTCAGAACCCGCAGACACTGGACAGTCCTGCACACACATCAACGACAGCCATTCACTGACCACAGCTAGATAAGATCATCAGATAAATCTGGACTGAAACGAGGATATATTGTACTAAGAGAAAAAACGCATCATGTTAATCATTCTATAGCTAGCTCATAGAAATGGTGATGTGAGGTGTTACAGGTGGAGTATTATTACTAATAGCTGACCGACTGCTGTTGTAAAGTGTGATCTGTGTGAGACTCACGGTTCACTGAAGCCTTTCTTGCGCAGCCAGTTTTCCACCTCAGCGGGCGGCGAGCTGTAGTCCAGCGGGATGGACGTCTCTGCCGAGCGAGGGATGACCAGGCGAGGAGACAGATTCTTCCCACTGGTCAAACGGTGAAGCAGCTCATCATTCACCTGCATCACTGACACACAACCAGCCAATCAACACGAGCACAAGACAGAGACACCTGCCCGTGAGCAGCAGATCAGATTACAGCGTTTATTCATATTTAAAATGATCATTTTTACATTTTCAGCAGGGTAAAAATACCTAAGATAAAAAAAACATTAACTGAAAAAAAATAATAATAATAATAATTAAAAAAAATATTTATATATATATATATATATATATATATATATATATATATATATATATATATATATATATATATATATATATATATATATATATATATATATATATATATATATATATATATAACAACAACATAAAATAAATGAAGTAAAAATTAAATAGACATATAAAAAAACTAATGTCTAAATGACAAAAAAATAACGTTAAGTTAAAATTAAGTTAATTCATAACATTAACAAAATATCAATGATAATATAATAACATCTATAGGAAGTATTAAGTTTGGGAAAATTGTTCAGCGACTTTTACATTCAAGGAGTTTTACATTTATATATATTTTAGTTTACATTATTATTATTATTATTATTATTATTATTCAAAAGTTTTATTTTAGAGGTAGTTTGAATAATTACATAAGCATTATTTTAATATTTTACAATGGATAATTATTGTTAAATAAAACTAAAACCAAAACAATACAAATTATAAATTATAAAAAAAATAAAATATTAACTGAAATAAACAAAAATAAACTTTTATTTCAGGTAGCTGCCAAAGCAACATTTCTTATTTTAAGTTGAAGTACTAAAATAACTAAGCAAACTAAAACGGAAAGCTTTATAGACATGCTTAAAACATAAAAATGACAAAAACGTGCTAATTAAATATTTAGATTGTAATTTTAGTTTAAGTTTCAGTAATTTTGTTATGTTTTTTATTTTTATCTTTGTAAATTTTATTTATTTATTTATCTTTAATTTATTTGTAATTTCAGTTGGAGCAATTTTTGTATTTCTGCTAATTCAGTTAGTCACCAAAGCAATATTTCTAATTTTCATTTAGGTTTGTACCTTTCTCCGTGTCATCAGACATGGATCCGAGGATCATGCTGCGTGGCCGTGTGCTCCTGGGGTCAGAGGTCGCGGTGGACATGCTGGGCAGGGTGTTGAACATCGGTGGAGCAGCGGGAGGCTGAAACAGAGAGAAGAAGAAGTGTCAGAAGAAGGAGGAGGAGATGAGGGGTGTTCTGGTGGGGGGTTGTACCTTTGGGGTTTTGTGAAGCACAGGGTTGTCGATGTGTGTCACCGGCTCCAGGATGTTAAACGGCACGAATCCCACTTCATTAAACTTATTACGACACTTCCACCAGCGGTTAGAGGACTCCACCACCTGGAGCATGGACAAACAACAGGAAAACGATGCTTATTTGTATTATTGATGCATCTGTTCATTATTTTAGAATATCAGAAAAATATATATTGTACATTTATTTACTTTTTGAGGTTATATATATTTAATCAAATTTGATTCAGAAATTTAACATTTTGGTCTAATTAATGAATAACATTATTGTTATCATTATTATATTTTATTAAAATAACAATTATGTATCTCCAAAAATAAAGTGTGTGTGTGTGTGAGAGTGAGTTAGCATGAGTGTGTGTGTGTGTGTGTGTGTTTAAGTGTGAGATTGTGTGTGAGTGTGTGTGTTTGTGTGTGTGAGCGTGAGTGTGTGTGTGTCTGCGTGTGTGTGTGTGTGAGTGAGTGAGTTAGCGTGAGTGTGTGTGTGTGTGTAAGTGTGAGGTTGAGTGTGTGTGTGAGTGTGAGGTTGAGTGTGTGTGTGTAAGTGTGAGGTTGTGTGTGTGTGTGTGTGTGTGTGTGAGTGTGAGGTTGAGTGTGTGTGTGTGTTTGAGTGTGAGTGTGAGGTTGTGTGTGTGTGTGTGTGTGTAAGTGTGAGGTTGAGTGTGTGTGTGTGTGTGTGAGTGTGAGGTTGTGTGTGTGTGTGTGTGCGTGTGTGTGTGTAAATGTGAGGTTGAGTGTGTTTGTGTGTGTGTGTGAGTGTGAGGTTGTGTGTGTAAGTGTGAGGTTGTGTGTGTGTGTGTGTGTGCGTGTGTGTGTAAATGTGAGGTTGTGTGTGTGTGTGTGTGTGTGTGTGTGTGTAAGTGTGAGGTTGTGTGTGTGTGTGTGTGTGTGTGCAAGTGTGAGGTTGAGTGTGAGTGTGTGTGTGTGTGGGAGTGTGTGTTTATGTGTGTCAGTCTGTGTGTGTGAGTGTGTGTGTGTGTGTGTGTGTGTAAGTGTGAGGTTGAGTGTGAGTTTGTGTGTTTGTGTGTGTGAGCGAGCGTGATTGTGTGTGTGTCTGCGTGTGTGTGTGTGTGTGTGAGTGAGTGAGTTAGGTTGAGTGTGTGTGTGTGTGAGGTTGAGTGTGAGTGTGTGAGCGAGAGAGCGTGAGTGTGTGTGTGTGTGTGTGTGTACGTGTAAGTGTGAGGTTGAGTGTGTGTGTGTGTGTGTGAGTGTGTGTCACCTCTAGTGTCTCTCCGTGAAGTACAGACAGCTCACTGTTGTTCCTTGCAACAAAGTCATAACTGCAGCGATACAAGCGCTCTTTATTTCCGCCATCACTGAGAAGAGACAGAGACGTTTTCTCAGATCATGCATCAAAAAACATTACGAATACTATTTTTAAATGCAGTTATGCAATAACCACCTTTATTGAGTCATTAATGAAAAGAGTCACTGAACAAGCCTTTAACAGCATCATCATGACAGCATTCACACAAGAGAGAGAAGTGAGAGAAGTCAAACTGCTGCTGGTGGTTAATGAGAGCCACACCATGAATGATCACGTTATTCTTTTGAACAAACCCTGGTCATTCATACTGAACACCGTGACTGACACGGACACATCCCAAACGGTTCGACTGATTCTTCAGATGAGAATCAAACTTACGGTTGGTCTGTAGTCTGAACGGGAGCAGTGTGACGGTCAGACGGAGTCAGCTGAGTGACACACACACGATTCATCACGTTAGCAATAACATCACAAACACTCAACACAATCATAATCAAATTACATTTAAATCTGTTTTTACTATATGTTTTACATCTGACTGTTTGTTCAGCATAGCGGCTAAGAAAATGTGATTATATTTTAATTTAAAAAGGCTAACCAGTATGTGCACTGTTAATACTTTTATTCAGCAAGGATGCATTAAATTGATCAAAAGTGACAGTCAAGACATTTATAATGTTATAAAAGATTCAAATATTCAAATAAATGCTGATCTTTTGAACTGTCTGTTCATCAAAGAATCATAAAAAACTAAAATGTATCACAGTTTTAACAAAACATGAAGCAGTACAACTGTATGCAACATTGCTAATAATCAGAAATGTTTCTTGAGCAGCTTATTATTCTGATTTCTGAAGATCATGTGACACTGGAGACTGGAGGAATGATGCTGAAAATACAGCTGTGCATCACAGAAATAAATTATGTTTTACAATAGATTACGATACAAAATGGTTAGTTTAAACTGTAAAAATATTAATGTTTTTTAATGTATTTTTAACCAAATAAATGCTGCCTTGATGAGTGTAAAAACAATACCAAAGCAAACTTTCGAATGCTACATTATTAGATCATTTTACCTCTACTTTTGAGATCTCTGCGTCCTGTCTGTGTTCCAGCTCCACAGGATCGACCCATCCAGCAGCGTGTGACCCCGGCGGTTTCCATCCGTCCTGAAACACGAGTGTGTACGGCGCCACGGGGCTCCGCAGAGCAGATCTACATGAAGGTAGCCAGCCATTAGCATGTGCACATCAGAGGAACACATCTCCAAAAATGACAGTTCTGCACCGTGTACCTGTGTTGTGTCCAGTTGGGACCTAAAGACACCCATAATGCATTTTCCTGTGCTGTCAGGTTGTTCTGTAGCAGAGTCACGGCTCCTTGTGTCATAGCCGGGCTGGAGACGGATGCTGCGAAACCAGGACCTCCTGTAGCCTTCACGATCTACAAACACACACAAATACAGCTCAATGATTTAAGTGCACTTAACAGCGAACAAGACCTTTCTCCATACAATAGTGTGCAAACATTTGATGAAACACAATGTAGCACAAAACAAAGGCCTGTAAAGCTCTGCACAGGAGAAATATGAGCAAGCATATCAATGCAAACACATTTACCATTTCGAGTGGTTTAAAGATGTAATGCACCAGCTCCTCTGAGGTCGGATTGGAGATGGCAAATTTTAACCGTGCCTGTAAAACAAACAATGCACTTATGAATACCTGAGAGAAGATATATGACACCGCACTGCTTAATAGTTCAGTGTTATAATATTATTAATAGCAATAATGATTATTAACAATATTAATAACAATAAATAATTATACAATATAATATTCGTTATTATTACATTAACTTATTAGACAATAACAATTAATATAGTAATTATTATAAATTAATACAATTAATATTTATGTTTTATTGCACTATAGCTTCTCAAGTCATTTATTTCACATGAGTTATAATAAGAAATTATATATATATATATTTGTATTAATTATTATTAATAATTTTTTTTTAAATACTGTATAAAGTTTTTAATAGTGATAGTGTTCTAGTGTTTATGATTTATATATATATTTTATAATAAATAATACATTTAACAAGTTAATGGATAAACTACATTTTCTGACTTACATTTTCTGGCAAATAATTAAATACTAAATATAAATCTTCTAAAAAATAATTAAACAATAAATAATTGTATTGTTGTTATTATTAAATAATTACATTTCAAATTAAGAAATTATTAATTAATAGTAGTAATGTTAGTAATGCTTTGATAAAACGGCTAATTAATTAACATTAATTAATGCATTAACTCCTATTAACTATCAATGAGGAATACATTTATTAAAGTATTTATAAATCTATGTGAACATTGTGAAGTTTGTTGTTAGTTCATGTTAGGTCCATTATGCATATGAACAAATATAACTTTGGATTTTAATAATGTATTAAAATATGTTGCAATTATTCCGATCTGAGATTAATAAATGCTTTTCAAATATTTTTTATTTATTAGTTTGTTTAACAAATGGAACGTTATTGTAATGGGTTACCCATCATTTAATATTTTTTATGTATTTATTATTTAATACTGACGTGAAGATTGATGACTCACCAACAGACTGAAGCTGTATTTGAACTTCTGAAAAGTGTCGAGAAACTCTTTCTCAGAAGGCGGTTTGGCTTTAGCTGTGAGCAGATCCTCTGTAAAACACAAACACACAACAAACTCTAAAACACTGATCACGTGTGCTGTTAACAAGATGCAATGAAACCTGTAACTAAAGATTTCCAGGTGCATTATGGTCTTGGAACAAACACAGGCTTGTTTTAGCTTAAGATGATGCAGGTGTGATATTATTAACACTTTCCCATCAGCTGATGTCCTGAACACACTAGGAACTTTTTATTAAGCGCTCAGGTTTGATTTTTTCCCATAGGTAGACTCATACCATCTGCACTTTTCTTCTGGCTTTTCTTCTTCTTTTTGCTCCTTTGCTCGAGGATAATCTGAGCCTCCGCTGACTGCTGCAGCTTTCCGATGAACGCTTCGATATCATCAAAACAGTGATTAAGCAACTCCTAGAAATAGAGAGAAACGAGGCGGTTAGTAATAAAAATACACGCAGATATCCTTGGTTTGGTGGTTAATGTAAACAGGGATATCAGTGTGACGTCGTCGGTCATGTTAATGGTCAAACTGAGTCTCATAAAGCTCCACTGACTGAACTAAACACGCTGATCCAGCTAGACTTTGAGGAGAGAACGGCTGAAAAATGTCCCCAGATGTTTTGCATGTATATATATGAGTCCATAAACCATAATAACACTTCCTCCAGGGAAAATATGCTTTTGAAAGCCTCCTATGCTCTATATTTTACCTATATTGTAATATGTTATTTATTCCTGCATCAAAGCTGTATTTTCAGCATCATTCCTCCAGTCTTCAATGTCACATGATCTTCAGAAATCATTGTAATATGCTGATTTGCTGCTCAAGAAACATTTATTGTCATCAGTGTAGTAATAGTTTTTTTTTTGTGGAAAATGTGATAAACGAACATTCAAAAGTTCCAGTTATATAAATATTTATTTAACAAAATAATTGATAATAGAAAGAACCATTATTAATAATTTGTCATAAATAATAACTGAGCACAAATCAAGCATAATATATTTAATTTATATGAATTGCCTTTATATTTTACACTGTATATATGAGTGCGTGTGTGTGTGTGTGTGTGTGTGTGTGTGTGTGTGTGTGTGTGTGTATATATATATAATATTTTTGAAAGAAGTTTCTTCTGCTCATCAAGCCTGCATTTATTTGATCAAAAATACAGAATTTTTTTTTAATATTGTGATATATTATTACAAATTAAAATAATTGTTTTTAAATGTATTATACTCTAAATTATCATTTATTTCTGTGATGCAAAGCTGAATTTTTAGGATCATTATCACATGATCCTTTAGAAATCATGATTATTTTTTCAGAACATATGATACTTTTTAGGATACTTTGATGAATAAAAAAAAGTAAAAAAAGGAAGCTATGTTTTTAAAATATAAATATTTAGTAATAACAATATACACTACTGGTCAGTAATTTTTTTTCTGTCTTTTTTTTAATTAATTTACTTTTATTCAGCAAGGATGTGTTAAATTGATAAAAAGTGATAGTAAAGAAAATATATTATTAGAATATATATTATAAGATTTTTTTTTTTATATATATATATAAATGCAGTTCTTTTCAACCTTTTATTGATCAAATATATCAGACAGCAGAACTGTTTCCAACACTCATAATAAATCAGAATATTAGAATGATTTCTAAATGATCATGTGATCGACTGATGTTACATGTGACACTGAAGGCTGGAGGAATGATGCTGAAAATTCAGCTTTGCATCACAGGAATAAATAATTTTTTTAGGTATATTCAAATAGAAAACTATTATTTTCAAGTTGTAATAATATTTCACAATATTACAGTTTTTCTGTAATTTTGATCAAATAAATGCAGGCTTGATGAGCAGAAGAAACTTCTTTCAAAAACATTAAAAATAGTAATGTGTATATAGCATTTGTTTAGATGTACTCACCACTTCCATCTCAGCCCTAAGGAATGATTTATCAGGTTGACCGTTCACCAATCCGTTAGCTAGAATTGAGGAAGAGCGTGTTAACCTGCACTGTAAAACATTCTGGAATTAAATAACAGTAATTTACTGGCAGCATGGTTGCTAGTAAGGTACTGTTAGTTTACAGCTCTCAATCGTTAACTCTTAACTTTTTACAGTGTTTTACCGTAATTATAACATGGAAATGAACTCTGCTCCCATTGGTTCAAACAGTTCAAGTTTTAAAACAAGCATTCATACGATTTTATTATGGTGAAAATATTTTATTCGAGACCACTTTTACTCAAATCACTGCAGTTCATTGTCAGCTAGCACACACATGCATGTGCTGAAATACTCAACACAGACATACACACTATATCAGCAACTCCACATTCAACATCTTTAAATAAAGCAGTAGACATCAGTGTTTTTGGCTCATCATTGACTAAAGCACGGACTCTACTCTCCTGCACAATGGTGACCCAAAACCTACATTAAACTAAAAGATCTCTCTTGTGTAAAAACACATTAATACAGTTGAGTTCAATATTTACTCTCCTTATCAGTGTGTGACTTTGCGTAACTCTTTTTCTATGGATGTTCACAAATATTTCAGTCACATTAACTTTTTTCATTTGGTAAATCTGACTTTTATGTTTTACAGTATATTACAGTTTTTTTTTCCTCGACTTAACGGCAGCAAACTGTAAAAAAACAGTTATTTACTGGCAACCGTTTTTTCTACCGATTGTTGCCTTAAATTAATTACAGTTTATTACTGTTAAATTACGGTTCATGCTGTTTTTTCTTCATATTACATCTTTAATTAAACCCCACAACAAATCCTAAGTTTTTAATGTGTGCACACTACATAGTGTTAGAGTAAAACTGAATCAATGAAATTAATGAGATAATTCTGTGATGAATTCATGATTGAGCATTAGTAATGAACACCTGCTATTAACAAACAGAATCACTGAAGAAAAAAGAAGAAAAACAAAGTGTACGTGTGATTTGAAACACAGCCTCTGAATGTCGACTTTGAACACTGTCAATTAAACGATAAATAGCATCAGCTACTTTCTCGAAAATGAGGAACATTACCCAGCATGCACTGTTTGAATGAAAAACAGCATGTTACTGTCAAAAGTTTACAGTGGTTTTTAACAGTGTGTGTCTGTTTATAATCAGTATTGATTAATATTGGGTCACACACACCTCTGGTGCCGGGGTAGGGTGGAGGAGGGTTAGGTGAGGGTGGATTTGGGGCTTGGGTGTATGGTGGACTCGGGATTCCCGAAATATTCATACTGGACTCTGAGAGCCTGAAACACACACATTGACATAACAACAACACTCTCTTTACTCAGAATGAAAGTGTGTGCTAGTCCCGCACAATGAGCAGATTTGCAGCATTTCAGTGGGTTTTGATGTACGTCACAGTGTCTTAAAATGTGATTTAATTGCCGGCATACAATGAGTCACTAACAATCACATCAAACATCCAAAAACGCCCATATGTGCACACACATTGGAAAAAATCAAGACATTATCTTCCAAATAAAGACTTGGACAGAAATGAAACACCCTTTTTGAATCAAGTTCGTTTACTTAGCTATGAAAATGAGTCAAGGTTAAATTTATTTAAAAACTACAAAGTCGAGGAAAGAGCTGTGCATTAAATGACATACCTTTTTTTTTTTTTAAATACACGTTAAGACAAACCCTGAAAGAAAACTGCATTTTTAGAATGAAAAAAACATTATTGAATTTAATATTTTTATCTGTAAAGTGAACTTTAGTCAGATTTTGCTCACTTTCAACATTAATTCTGTCTGTAAGGTCTTAGTTAACCTACATATACTCATTGATAAAAAAAAATCTCGCAAATCCCAGAAAACACGTTTGGCATTCAGTTTGACATTGAGATGCCTCGAGTTTAGTTTGGCATGTTTCCTGCTCTAAACAGACACACACACACACACAGTTTCAGTCATTTGTAGCTGATAAGCACATATACAGATAAAGATAACACACTGTACCTTACTTGAGTCCTGCTTGTCTTGTAAGTGTTTAGTCCTTAACAACAGTCAAGGTCGAATGAATCTTTTCCCTTTGCAAATCTGTCTCTCTGTCACCCTATACTCTCAGTCACGCCTTCGTGAGGTATGTAGAAACCGGTTAAACCAGTTTATCTTCTTGCTAACAGGTTCTGTTTCTCTAGGTTGTGCACACACTGTGGAACATCACCCGAGTGTTAAGATCCGTACCTGTTTGCTCTTATTGTGTAATGCGCCACGACTCGCTTGATGTCATCTCTGATGTTCTCTGACTGAAACATGCAAACAGGTAGAGAGTGATGTCATCAAAGAGGCGGAGTTTCTGCTTGGACAGTCACTACAGTATCACCTGAATCTGAATCAGTCAAACTCGCCTCACTTTGACAGATGCAGAGCTGAAGAAATACACGCTTGGCCTCTTCTGGGTGCAGCTCTGACTAACCAGCAGGAGAAGGGATGGATCACTGACAGATGGGGAATTAATGCAATCGCAGCGGAGAAGAGACGACACGGCAAACTCCTCCAATTCCTCATTAATGGTCAATCATGGAACATTTAATAAGCATTCATAAAATTAATATTCTGTAGAGCATGCAATGTTTCACAAACATACAGTTGTCCAAAATGTATTTGAGTGACATCTAAAACTTGTGAACTTTTGTTGCATTAGATTAAGTGTTAAATGCTGCAGGATATTTTCTCCTCACAAGCATCATTATTGAAGTCTCAAAGTCCTTTACTCCAGTATGCATTGAACATAACATTTTACATTTATGCACTTTAGCAGATGCTTTTATCCAAAGAGGCTCATATTGCATTGCATTGCATTCAAGTCAAAGGGACGGTTCACCCAAAAAGTACAACTTGCTGAAGATTTACAATATTGCTTACCAATGGATGCCCTGCAGTGAATGGGTGCCGTCAGAATGAGAGTCCAAACAACTGATACAAAACATCACAATAATCCACATGTAATCCATTCCACACCACTCCAGCCCATCATTTACCATCTTGTGAAGTCAAAAGCTGCATGTTTGTAAGAAAAAAAATACATTAAGATGTTTTTGAACTTTAAAATGTTGCTTCTGGCCAAAATATCCTAGTCTATATGTCAAAAATAATGTTTCGTCCAGTGAAAAAAAAAAAAATCCACAGACATATGTGTTTAGCTCTGTTGTGGACTGCTTTCACTTGTAAACAGTGCTTGATTTGTGCAGATTTCTCTCCTGATTCAGAGAAGATGGCTTTTTCACTGGAGGAAGCATTATTATGGTTCGTGGACTTTATTTTGTACAAACTCGCAACTTTTGACTTCTCAAGACATTAACTGATGGACTGGAGGGATGTGGATTACTTGTGGATTATTGTGATGTTTTTATCAGCTACTTGGACTCTTGTTCTGACGGCACCCATTCACTGTGAATGCATTGCTGAGCAAGTAATGTAATGCTGCATTTCTTCAAATCTGATGAAGAAACAAACTCTAAATCTACATTTTGAAAGGCATGATGGTGAGTCCATTTTCAGCATATTTAATTTTTAGGTGAACTATATTCCTTTACTATATATTATCTGTTGCATTTGACAAATGCATGCATACTTAAACTGTAAAGGCTTTTGAACCGTGCTAGTTTCTGTATTTGCTTTCTTTCTCATTCTCCCAACTGTTTTAATGGCAGTGCATGAAGTTGCTCTGTTCTGTGTTGTATTCTTACCTGGCTGTTTCTGTCTTTCAGGCTGACTTTGTTGGTCCGGACCTCTAGAATAACTTCTGCCCTGGAGAGCCGATAAGCATGAACGAGAAGCGGAATCTGTGAAAGAGCCTCTTCAACAGTATCCACTCCCTCATCTCCCAAAGAAAAACTCACCAGCCGCTGGTTTCAAAAAAAAAAAAAAGAAAGAAAAAAATAACATCAGAGATATCAGGCTGTAAAAAAAAGATAAACATAAAACATGGCAACGCACACACAGTTATCAGAATCATGCATGAATTACCTCCTCAGCTCCCTTTTCTGCATTTATCCTAGTTATCTGATATCAATAATTAACTGTAAATGACCTTTCCAGAATCCCCAAATTTGGTTATTTACTGTACATTAAAATGAGCAAAACCCCCAATGCTCTAAATTTAGAATGAAACAGCACTTGTTTTACTAATGGAATGTATTACATTTCTGAACGAAACTGGATAATTGATGAGGAAGAGTTGTGTGCTTAACATGAACTCTGATATCAAGTTGACTCATGTTGGCATACCAACTACACATACCTCATCACACCCTGTTTCTCCTACAGAAATATTAGGTACTTAATGTCCTTCCACCCATATAATAGGATCAACTAGCCATTCATGTACTATAAAGAAATAAGTCTTGTCCTCGCTTGTTTATTCCTATTAGGTAGCACACATTTGTATTTGTTTATTTATTGCATTTCATTCAGCATAACAACTCACTTAAGTGCCTGTATTTTCAACCTCAGCCTAGTAGTAGTTAAACGGCGTGTTTAAGTTGTCTTTCCGAAGTTACTATTACTGTTGCTATTACTTTAAATTAGTGATTTGAACAAACCCTTAAAGGAATAGTTCACCCAAAAAATAAAAAATAAACATTTGCTGAAAACTTAGTCGTCCTCAGGCCATCCAAGATGTAGATGAGTTTGTAACTACATTCTGACAGATTTGAAGAAATGTAGCATTCCATCACTTAGCACTCAGCAATGGATGCTCTGCAGTGAATGGGTGCCGTCAGAATCAGAGTCCAAACAGCTGGTAAAAACATCACAATAATCCACAGCACTCCAGTTAACATCTTGTGAAGAGAAAAGCTGTGTGTTTGTAAGAAACAAATCCATTATTAAAATTTTTTTAATTGTTTAACATATTTGTTTAGAACCATTTCGGACAGTTGGATCTTAATCTGTGCAGATTTCTCTCCTGGTTCAGACCTCTGGAGAAAGCAGTATTATGGATAGAGGATTTAATTTTAACCAGAAGCAACCATTTGAAATTAAAAGCGCCTTAATAATGGATTTGCTTCTTTGCTTTCTTTTCAAACACAATCTTGGATGACCTGAGTGCGAGTAAATGTTCAGAAGAATATATTTAATTTTGGGAGAACTGTTCCTTTCATTGAAGCTATATCTAGAAAACAAATGATCTCTGACTTGAGGGGAGACTCTCTCTATCTCTCTCTTTTTTAAAAATCCCAGAGGAAACCATGCACGCTACCCACTCACGCATGCACGCCAAACACTTGATGATACTCACAGTGAGCAGGTATTGAGATATGACCCCCATCAACACAATCGACTGTCACACACCTGTGGATCACAACAGATCACAGATCAAACATGTGCATATGTGACGTGAGCCTTCAAATATGACTGACATTTCGACTCATAAATAGCTTCAGAACGTGTCATTTTTACACCTTCCCTGTCTCTCTCCTCCCGTTCGACCTGTCTGACTGCCAGTTATGCGAGCTCAAATTTACAGACACTTTAAGTACCTACCTTCTCTTTTACACTGATGCACAGAGAGCTTATGCTTTATTATGAGGAATTAATTAAATAAAATCAACTATCTGAGCTTAGAGACAGTTTACAAATTAACAGACAGAAACTCTGACTCATTTAAGGAATAGTTCAGCCCAAAATGAACACTATGTCATCATTTACTCACCCTCATGTTACAAAGGAACACAAAGGGAAATAGAAGATTAGGATAAAGAGTTCGAGCTGCTCTTTTACAGCAGCCAGGGCCTGTCAAACTCCATAAAAGACAAAACACAACATAAAAAGACCATAAAAGTCAATGTGTTATATTCCAGTGAGCCATGTTTATGATCTTGTTAGCTGAAAATGTTGTCTTCCACCAAAGCTCACCAATCTCAGCTGCAAATATATATATCTCCTTTTATGTTCCTAAGAAGAAAGTCAGTCATACAGGTTTGGAAAGGCATGCATGTGAGTAAATGATGACAGGAGATTCATTTAGAAATGAACAGTTCCTTTAAGAAATTGCCGTGAATACAATAGACAATAGGCAGAAGAGAGTCCTCAATGAGACACACATAAATAATATGTCAAGCAGAACATCTCTATTCAATGGACAATTCATCTGTAAAAGCCATCAGACAAATGAAGTAGGACAATATTTCAAATTGCATGAGTCTCTAATACTCACCTCAGCATTACACTGCTGAAGACGTTTGTCTTCTGAATAGTTTTCTCAAAACTAGATGTATTTTGATAGTGTTTTTACCGCCCAGACATTCCTCTCACAGATAGCAGGAGAAATCTCAGATGCAAAAATGTCTAAGTGATCTGTCTGGCCTATCTCTATTTCTAAACTTATTTTCACCATTATTGGCTCATTTAGTCTGATACTGTGTATCCCGATTACTAAAACAGTTGAAATAGTCAATGCAATCAAAAATAGTTTTGTGGCTTTTAGTCTGTAAATAAGCTTTGAGGTCATACATGTAAAATTCTAACTTGATCTTTTAGCAGATATGACCCCAAATTCGGATTATTATTATTAATTCAATTTTACACATACTCTTTATCCAGCACATGATATGGCGACAAAACCGTTTTACTAATGATATATATATATATGTAGTTTTTATCTCTGTTCAGTCCCACGTGGGCGGGGCATGGCTGGTGTGTTTTTGTCTGATTGGGCGGGTCTTACTAGTGATTGACAGCTGGAATTTAACGCAACGTGGCAAAATAAACACCATAGAAATGAACTTTCTTTTCGATGTTGAAACACATATATTTAAAAATGCAGATGAGCGTTAAGTCCCGACGCATTTTATTTTTTTATTAGTCTTTGGGGTCTCGGCATTTCATGAATTAGAAGTGTTTAAAACTGAAAATGTATTTGATTTGTGTCTGATCTTCAGAGGACTTCATAGAGGAGTCTACTACCTTATCAATCCTCAGAGGTAGGTTATAATAGAGGTTGTTTATTATTCATATTATTTACTTATTAGTAAGTCAGATGACATTCCATAGTTTTAGTTAAAAACTAAAATGTAGAGCCTATGCAGTTTTTTTGTTGCTTGTATTAAATTAAACTCTTATTAGCCCTGGCAGGGCTTGTTTACAATACCATCAAGAGTACATTTTGTGTCCTGGTCAGTTGGGTCACTTTTTGACAGTGAAATAAGATGCAAAGTACCAGCACGTGCTGGAGTGACTTTTACAATCTCAGTATAATTCTGTTCTGGAATTGCATTCATCAACTTTCTTAAGAGCCGTATGTCGGCTGTACAGCACATGGAGAAACATGATA
The DNA here is from genome assembly GCF_003368295.1 of Carassius auratus. Classification (NCBI taxonomy): domain Eukaryota; kingdom Metazoa; phylum Chordata; class Actinopteri; order Cypriniformes; family Cyprinidae; genus Carassius; species Carassius auratus. Next base: position 576,830 of record NW_020527778.1, read on the forward strand.
AAAAATATAAATCCAGCAAATGGTTACTGTAAACTGATTCGAATGCGTTGCAAAGAAAAACAAAAGGAATCTTTGTTGTGTGTATTAGCTACAGAAAAAAAAAATAAAGCATCAATAACTTTGAGCGTTTCTATAATCCACATTAACGTGATTTATTATTATTTAGCCACTTAAATGTGGACTTTTCCAAGGGAACCCCGTCCAAAAAAAAAAGAAAAAAAAAAAAAGGTTGCCAGGCTTTCACCAGAAAACCCGCCCAATCGCGTTTCGAGGGGGTCCCCAGTTAAAATCAACAGTGTTAAAGCGAGGACTTGAGGACTTGTTCACAGTTCCCCGGAACGTGACCGTTACTTGTGGATTATTGTGATGTTTTGTATCAGTTGTTTGGACTCTCATTCTGACGGATTTTGTTGTGAAAGCCTGGCAACCCTGGTGGGCGGGGCTTAAAAATGGCGGTAATACACGTCAATAAACATTAGAAGACGAAGGGAAAGATGTTTCCAAACTCGCGAAGTTTAATGTCTTCATCTATCGCGGTATATTTTAAATCCATGTTTCTCCTGTTTGTATTTGGATGGTTAGACTGGGGAACTCTAGAAGTGGTGTTTTTAAGAGGATTTGAGCCGCACTTGTGAACCCGTGCGCTGACCTTTGAGATTCAAAGACTAAAGCTGCAGCGGTGAGAATGTATTTATTATTATATATTAATATAATTTACTATGTATGAATAGATATTAATAGTAAGCTTTACATGCTAATTTGGACGCATATTTCATTTTAGTTTCATATGTGAGATGCACTAGGCGGTCTCTTTGAATGCTTAGATCTCACTAAACAGCTTTTGGTTTGGATTCATCTTGCACTGAAGAAACTTATTTATGCATTTATTTAACTGAATAATCAGTTATAGAGCAAACAAAGTGGCAGTTGGGCGATATTTCCTGCTTGTCAGCGTGAGAAAAATGACGTACTCTACGAAAACATGTGACGTCACGTTTTAGTTTTTTTGCCTTAAAGAGACAGTTCACTTGATTTATTTTTGCATTTGACGTTACCCTGTCTGTGACCTTGAAAGTAGTCTCTACTTTTAATAGTCTATAACTTTTTTTTTTTTTTTGGTTTAAGTCAATTTAAGTGAATTTTCAATCCTTAATCACTTGAATATTGCCATAATTATTAGAATAATTAGTTTTTTGATGATTATGATGATGATAATGCATAAACGGTATGGCTAAAAATATTCATAATTGTGCAGATGTTAGAAATAAAAATCATAGCATGCATTATAAGCAAACAACAGCGAGATGCAGTTGAGTTCGCTTTAAAGTTTGTTTAGTGGTTTCACATTTAAAAACACATTGTTTAAAACACATAGTCTGATTGATTCATTAGTAAATCCGTTTTTAAAATCCATATCCAGTGTTCAAAGACGGCTAGAAGATCGATTTTAATGTCTTCTGATAATAATAAACCCACTCTGGCTTTGTGTTATTTGTTTGAATAGGCAAACAACATCTATTTCTCTCTCAGATGACGTCAGAGAAGCCGGCATTGCCTGTGGACGGCCAGCGGGACGAGTCTGAAGCAGGTTTAGGAGTCGAGCAGGAAGTCACGCAGGAAGTCACGCAGGAAGTGGCCCGGGACGGCTGGGACAGCAAGGTGGAATACTTCCTCGCTCAGCTGGGATTCAGTGTGGGATTGGGAAACGTTTGGAGGTTCCCGTACCTCTGCCACCAGAACGGAGGAGGTGAGTGAGGACGAGATCGTTTCGATTGGATGCATTGATTGTTTTTGTTTTATGTTTGTCATGTTACTGTCTTTCAGGAGCGTTCATCTTGCTGTATGTGCTGTTGATGGGGCTGGTCGGCGTGCCGTTGTTTTTTCTGGAGCTGGCGGCGGGTCAGAGCATCAGACAGGGCAGCATCGGCGTCTGGAGGCACATTTCTCCTAAATTTGTTGGCATTGGCTACTCCAGCTGTGTGGTGAGCAATATTATGTTTTATTGCTCAGTTGCACTTGTGCATAATACAAAAAAATTATAATACTGGTGGTCTTTAGTTTCATATATATATATATATATAGTACCTTTAAAAAAAAAATCACATTTAATAGTTGCATATAGAACCTCACAACGTTATTTATGCAATTGTAAATGCATTCATAAACAAAGTATTGTCTAATTATTGTTATCAACAAAATACCAGAAAATGTAGATTTTTTTTTTTTTTTTTTCAGTAGTGCACACCCCTACCATACAACATTAATGTTTTATTTTTGTAAAGGTCTTAAAAAAACCTTACATTTTACTTAAAGAATGTGCAGGTATCTTGTTATAAAGCGTTTTATGTATCACTCTCTGCATTGTCAGACACTTAATGTATAGTAGGAAGCTGGAGAAAATCTAATTTTTGATACTGATGCACTGCATTTTTACAGTGAAAATGCTCAGCAATAGTGCATTTGCTCATGATTTGTGTATTAAAAACAACAGATAGACATTTGACAATGGTAATGTATTCTTTAATGCATTGTTTTTCTTTCTCTCTTTTAATTTCCCAGGTGTGTTTCTTTGTAGCTCTGTATTATAACGTCATCATTGGTTGGAGTATTTTTTACTTGGGAAGTTCCTTCCAGTATCCTCTACCTTGGGAAAACTGTCCAACAGAAGGGAATGGCACCGGTAAGCATTAGGAGTTTGTGATGCAATATAAAATGAGTAATTTTCATTTGTGAGATTAGATGTGGAGAACTGATGCCAGAAATGTGACTTATGTTTATATGGAGATGGATTTCTTGTTTTTGCTCATAGTGAAGGAATGTGCCGCCAGCTCTCCCACGGTGTATTTCTGGTACCGTAAAGCTCTGGATATCACAGATTCCATTGATGAAACAGGAGAGTTTAACCCTATCATCACTGGATGTCTGCTGGCTGCTTGGGTCATCGTTTGTCTGGCCATGTACAAGGGCATCAAATCGACCGGCAAGGTCGGAGTTTTTGTCCGTGTGTATGTATGTGTTTATATATAATGTGTTATTGATGGTATTTATCAGTATGGCTTGTGTGTAGGTGATGTATTTCTCCTCCGTGTTTCCATACGTTGTGCTGCTGTGTTTCCTGATCAGAGGCGTGACGCTGGACGGGGCGTCCGAGGGCATTAAATTCATGTTTTACCCCAGGGTATGTAGATAATTGCATGACTTTTTAAGTTGCGTGATGGGTTGAGGTTCAGATTGTGGGAAAATGTATTAATTAGACAACATAGTCCATAAATAAAATCACCAAAATGGTGTAATGGTGTCATTGTCATGTTATATACACTGAAAAAAAAAACTGGTGTAGAAATTGTTTTCACAAATTGCTAGTAAATTTCACAAACATTTACAAATAAATGGCCAGTAACATGTTAAATTTAAGGTGAAACTTAGAAAAAGTAGAAAAACCGGAAGCCTTTTTTTTTTTTTTTGGTTTAATTTTAGTAATTTGCCTTCAGAGCACATTTTTTAAATGCATTTAGCTTTATTTTTGTTTCACTTTTAGTTGTAGTAATTTCAGGACTTATTTTAGTTGCCAACACCCCCCCCCCCCCATCTAATATTTATAATTTATTTCAGCTTTATTTCAATTACTTAATGTTTAAACACTTTCAGTTTTTAGTTAACAATAATAACACCACTCAAAATGAATCTCTTCTTCTTATCTAGTCGTGTTATATGTGTAGTGTAACTCTGAAGCTGTTCACAATCAGATTCCCAAAGTGAGTTTGTAGTAAGGGTCTGTTGTGGTGGATTTCTCTCAGCTGGAGATCTGGGCTGATGTTCAAGTGTGGCGTCAGGCGGCGACTCAGGTCTTCTTCGCTCTGGGTTTGGGGTTCGGTTCTGTGATCGCGTACTCCTCCTACAACCCGAGAAACAATAACTGCCATCGAGATGCGTTCACCGTGTCTGGAGTCAACTTCATGACGTCTCTTCTGGCCACGCTGGTGGTGTTTGCAGTGCTAGGCTTCAGAGCCAAAACCATTGCCACAGAGTGTGTTAAACGGTCAGTAGAAATGATTTGTGAATGTATCTTAAAACATGTTATAATGCCTGAAGTACCTTTATGTATATTTTCCAGAGGCGATATGATGTTTAGCTGTGTGTTTGTGTTTGTTGCAGTAACATGAAGGCCGTGTTTGAAGCGATGTCCAGCACTCATCTCCCTGACCTCCTCATCAATGCATCAGATGTGGAGAGCGTCTCATTGAACGAGTATGAGCACTGGTACAGGACTCAGGGCCAGCAGCTGAGTGTCCCCGGGTACAACATCACCGCCTGCAGCCTGGAGGACGAGCTGAAACAGGTGCAGAACAGAACCACATCTTTTATATTTCCTGAAGAAAATGAGTGATGCAAAACTTTCTTTGCTATTGCATTGCTTGATGTTTTGGGTGGTTGCTACGGTATTATTGGAATATTTTGGGTGGTTGCTAGGGTATTATTGGAATATTTTGGGTGGTTGCTAGGGTATTGCTTTGTTTTTGAGTGTTTGCTAGGCTATTGGAATGTTTTGGGTGGTTGCTAGGGTATTGCTTTGTTTTTGAGTGTTTGCTAGGCTATTGGAATGTTTTGGTGGTTGCTAGGGTATTGCTTTGTTTTTGAGTGGTTGCTAGGCTATTGGAATGTTTTGGTGGTTGCCTGGGTAGTCTTGCTTAGTTTTTGGGTGGTTGCTAGGGTATTGCTTTGTTTTTGAGTGTTTGCTAGGCTATTGGAATGTTTTGGTTGGTTGCTAGGGTATTGCTTTGTTTTTGAGTGTTTGCTAGGCTATTGGAATGATTTGGTGGTTGCTAGGGTATTGCTTTGTTTTTGAGTGGTTGCTAAGCTATTGGAATGTTTTGGGTGGTTGCTATGGTATTATTGGAGTTTTTGGCGTGGTTGCTAGGTCTAAAACATGAGTATGTCTGTAGTTATGCTCGGTTCATTAGTATCTCTTTGGTTAAGAATGACTCTGTTAAAGTTTGATCTTCTCTCTCTCTCTCAGGGTGTGGAGGGAACTGGTTTAGCGTTCATAGCGTTCACTGAAGCCATGACGCTGTTTCCTGGGAGTCCGTTCTGGTCGGCGCTGTTCTTCCTCATGCTGCTCAATCTGGGTTTGTCCACCATGTTCGGCACCATGGCAGGAATCCTGACTCCACTGACGGACACGTTTAATACCCTCCGTAACCACAAACTCCTCTTTACAGGTAACACTCCCACCATTTCTGTTGCTCTGTTAATGTATATTTGGGTTTATCTTTGAAATGTCCGTTTCTTGGTTTTAATCTGTTGTTTTGCATGTACGCATCACCCCTGTGATTGGTCCGTCTGATCATTATTTTTCCCCATCTCTCCCAGCATGCAGCTGTGCGGTGGGCTTTCTGCTCGGTCTCACATTCACTCAGCGCTGTGGAAACTACTTTGTGACGATGTTTGATGACTATTCTGCCACACTTCCCCTCATCATCGTCGTCATCTTTCAGACCTGGAGCGTGGCCTGGGTTTATGGAGCAGACAGGTATCACAGACTCTCTGAGAGCGAGCAGAAGTGTTTTTTTTTTGTGGTTTACTGTGCATAAACCCAATTTATTTGAATGCAGGTTTTTGGAGGACGTGAGGCAGATGTTGGATCGTCCGGTTCCTGTGGTGTACAAGTACTTGTGGAAATACGTGTGTCCGATTGCTATGCTGGGGCTCTTGGGTGCCAGTCTGCTAAAAATGATCTTAGAGCGTCCCACATACACCGCCTGGAACAGAGAAAAGGTAAAATCACATGTGTGTCTGTTTTAATAGTTTCGATTTTTGTTTTTTTGGGCTGTGTTTTTTATTTTGCTGTGAAAATCTTATGGTTTTTTATAACGTAAACATAAGAGTAACTTTGATTTTGTTAATAATATTTCAAGACTGAAGAAACTTCCCTTTTTTTTTTTTTTTGTAAATTGTTCAAATACAAGTTTCAAATATGATAATCATCTATTAAGGAATGTTTATTCATCATCTCTCGGTCATCTTTGTATTGCATTATATGTTTTGAAACCACAGAGCTTTGTAAAGCTTTTGTAAAGCATTAAAATATCTTGCGAATACATTATTGCAAAATATAGAAGTATTTATATGCATTTTCTACAACTAATATTTGTCTGCAATATTTTTGTGCTTCTGAATAAATTTGAGCTGTTTGTTTGTTTTCTCAATTTTCATCATACTATATTAACCATGAAAGATTGTCAAATATGATACTCAAATTTCTAAAAGTTTTATTATTACTGTTATTATATTTTTTTCTGACTGCTATTTCATATGTCAAGTTTTACAGAGTTAATTTAACTTAGCAAAATGTTCTCCCAGGCGTCTAAAGAAAATCTGCCTTATCCTGACTGGGCTCTTGCTGTCCTGAGCACGCTCATCATTGTCGCCTTTCTTCCTGTTCCTATCGGATTCATGCATTCCCTTCTCCTGGAGCGGCTCGGCCAGTCTCCGGCAGACGCTGAGGTGGGATACATGCCGTGTGCCACCACAGACATAGACCTGACCCCTCTCAGCACCTTACCTCCTTCAGGAGATGACCCCAATCCATTTCCCCCTTTGCTTCATGATAACCATGACTCTCGATTGCCGCACGGCCCCATTGAACACTTCGAATCTGATTTATGAGAAGAAACTATGTTAGACTTTACAAACCTCTAAGGAAGGATCTATTTAAATCAGGAGTTATTTAGCCATTTGTAAAGGCTCCTTTTAACGGTAGTTGACATCTGCTGAACTCCGAAATTAATTTTGCATTATATTCCACGCCTTTTGTGAAAGTCTTTGCTACTCGAATCTCAGTTTAAACCCGTTACATGTGAAAACTCTTTATATGCAGCTGATGACATTTCGTTTTTCCAGTAAACACTAAAGCCTTTTTCCAAATTAACACTATAGTTACACATTAAAATGATCAAATATCTTGGTAACTGATGGTTCTGCTGCTTTAGTTATCTGATCAGGTTATTTAATCACATTTTTGTGTGTGAACCCAGCCGTATTTGAATGATTAAGTTCATTAGTAATGGTTTTTCTGACCACTAGAGCATCAAAAGGTTAATGTTGGTCCATTCTGATGTGTTCTGAGTTTTGTGTCATTATTTAAGTGAGTGTAAAGTGGTACATCGTGTGTTCAGAACACCATTTGAATCATTAAATGATCGCTCATTACTGAGACCTGGAACAAACCAGAGTCTACAACATGAACAACTCTATCCATCAAAATATGAGGGAAATTTATTTGGGAGGAAAAACATTCCATTGGATTTTTTTCAAACATTTTTGTAAAAAAATAAAAAATAAATTAAGCATCAACTACAGCCATCATTAAAAAAAATATATATTTTTTTATTTTCTTCTAGTCATAGTTTGTATGTGACGCATGATTTCTTATGAAGTGTTTTAAAACAGCATTTTTCAGAACAATTTCATATATTTTTCTATTAATTAATTTTATATTGTACAGAAATATTTGTTGCTGGATTTTATTTCTCTCAGGGGTTTGAACTCTGTAAGTGGCTTGTTCTGGTCTGTAATGTGTGTGTGTGTGTGTGTGTATATATGATGAAAGGGTGTAATTTAACTGTGTTCCTAATTTAATATACTTGAGAAATCTCAGATCATGACGGGTAATTTTATTGTCTTCGTTGTGAATGTCCCACGCTACAGTGTGTTTTCAGTATTTGCTCTCTTGCTTTGTCAAAGTCAGAAACTTGATTCTGAAGTCTTGGGTTTGTGTGAATGCTGTGTACAGTTTGCATTATGATGATGATCTTGTTTCTGTATAAATTGATATTTGACTCTTATGGATTTTGGTTTCTTTTTCTGTATAAAGGTCAATCTTTTATATGGGTCTTAAACATCTGGATTATTTTACTTTTTTACTTTATTGACATGAAGGGAAAAAATACATTATATACTTATATATATATATATATATAAAACAATAGCACTTTATAACTCATGGTGTATATATTTTAGTGTTTTAATATTTTAATGTTACATTTTCACTTAAATGAATCACTGAAAATTATTTGCATAAAATTAAGTAACTTTAGGAAAACATCTTTGTGTAATGATACAATTTATTACAATTATTTTTTATATCTAAAAATTTAAGTGTGTGTGTGTGTCTGTGTGTCTATAATTATATAAAGAGCTTTACATTTTTTGTGTATATATATTTTTTTAAGGTTTAATAACCTGACTCCAGTCCTCTCTAGCTGTTTTCGTGCTGTGTGTGTGTGTGTATGTGTGTGTGAGAGCGCTAATGGTCCTGGGACTTTGGTTGTTATGGTGTGAAGCTCCACCCTGGAACGAGACGATCCACAAACAAAGTGATGCTCAGCGCAGCTGAAAGACACGAATCACCAGACGAGAAAACTTCCTAGAAACGGAGATCAGGTAAGTGGAAAAAGGTTTAAATCCGAAAGATCTGAAGAATCTTTAGTGTGATTGTCACCTGCTGTTCTTTGAGTGTTTTGAGCGCTGAAGTGGGATGTATTTGTTGTTGAATTGTTCAGAAAGTAAATATGCGAAATGCTTTCAAGCACATGACCTCTGACTCACATCAGATCAACAGCTGAAAGAATCATGCACCAGTTTATTTCTAATACAAAGAACACACTTCATGTCAAGAGATAATATAACTTTTTTTTTTAAGTGCAAAAATAAATAAACATTCCCAGCAGTTTTCTTGTCTAATTTTATTGATATTTAAGTTTTACTAGTTGGTTTTAGTTTAACCAGTGGTAGTAAATACTGGTGTATTTGTCGTGTCATTATGTGAGCTACTAAAGGAAAGGAAGCGTGAGAACGTGATGAACAGAGGAGTGCTGTTCTGCACTAGGACACTAGGAGTCTGCTGGATCATATAATTTTCTGTCTGTGTTTGCAGAATGCTGAAGTGGACTCTGGTGGTGGTGTGTGTCAGTGTGTGTTTGGGTCAGAATCCGATCAACACCGACCCAGACGAAGAAACCGAACTGACCTCTGATCAGCACGACCGCATCATTCTCAAACAAACCTGTGAGACACACACACACACACACGTTTGTTTTTGTGTAAAGTGGGTTCATCCCATAGGCGTAATGGTTTTTATTCTGTACAAATTGTATATTCTATCACCCTTCACCAAACCTACACCTAACCCTAACCCTCACAGGAAACTTTGTGCATTTTTACTTTCTCAAAAAAACTCATTCTGTATGATTTATAAGTGTTTTGAAAAATGGTGAGATGGGTTATGTCCTCATAAGTCACCCTCTCCTTGTAATACCTGTGTCATACCCATGTCATTACACAAACACACACACACACACACACACTCTCACTCACTATCATCTGGTGTGTGTTTGTCCTGCAAGCTAGTTGCTATTTTACTTACTCTTTTTCTCTTCTCTGGTGTTTTCTGTTGTGTTCATTTCTGTTTAGCTGTGTCCCTTTATTTCATTTCAGATTTTAATTTATAATATCTTTTTATTAGTAATATTTATTAGTAGTTTATTTCAATATTTTATTTATTTATTTTGGTTAAGATTTCCTACCAGAATGTAGGTGTTGTTCCTATGATATATTCATTTTAAGATTTGTTGGGATTTATTTATTTCTTTTACTTTATTAGTAACATTTATTAGTAGATATAAATAAATTTTTACATTTAATAAAAAAAATTAATTCAATTACATTTTTACATTTTTATTTTAAGATATATATTATTATTATTATTATTATTTTTTTTATCAGTAGTTTTTTTTTCTACCAGGACATGACCAAATAAAGATGCTGTTCCTGTGCTGTTCATTTTAAGCCTGACTGACCTGTGACCTCTGACCTGTGTGTTTTACACTGGCAGATGTTCATATGATGAAGAACAATAATAAGCTGGGTGTGTTCATCGCTGCCGCTATAGGAACTCTGACGCTGATGGCGGTGATCTACTGCATCTACAACCAGTTTTACAGCCAAAACATTTACTCACACACTCAGCTGCAAGAATCAGGTGCTCACAAATTAAACAACAGCACAATCCCACAATGCATCGCAATACATGCTTAAAAAAAGCTAAGAATTTAAGAGATTATACATGGTAATAAATGTTATTTTTAATGCATTCTGCATTGCATAGATTAAAAAAAAGTTTAATTTGAAAAAAAAGTTCTGTGCTGCTTTGTGTATCAAGATAGACTCATGAAACATCTCCACTTCTGTCTGTCAGATATCGCTCTGGATCTGAGCAGCTCGTCCTCGTCTGTGTTTTCTGGGTATGTGATGGAGGGATGGATGCAGCAGAGGATGGAGAAAGGAGGAGGGAGCTACGGCTCTCTCTCTGACACTCCTTCAATAATCACGCTCCCTCCTCCTCTTTCACCTCCTCAGCGTGCGTCTCCCTTTCACTCGCTCTCTCGATCCAGACCACCACCTCTGAGGACTATTTCAGCCCAGGATCTGGAGAAGAGCTTCATCTGAGACTGTGTGGGTGTGTGTGTGTGTGTGTGTGTGTGTGTGTGTGTGTGTGTGGGTTTAGTTTACAGCTGTATGCTGAAGTGATGTGGCTCCTGACTTATATGGCTTTCTAACCTCTGCTATAAACACTCAAACCTGACCTTTAACCTTTCCAGATTTGAATGCTGGTCTGCAGTTAATGTGCTTGATGTAACCATCTTTAAATATTTAATCATTAGAATGTTCTATTCTCTCTAGTGTGTTCTATTAAGCATGCTGTTGGTTTCTGTTAGTAATTTTCTATTCTATTATTACGCAAAATGTAACATTGCTTACATATTTTGCTATTATATTCTATTATACTCTGTTTTATTATTTTGTTTACGTCTATTTACTCCATTCTGGTTTTTTTTAATCTCCCTTGTTTTATTCCGTTCTGTTTTCCTCTTTTCTATAAGTATACAGAATGTAACATTCCTTAAATAATAGATTTTGATTTGAAATGTTATATTATATTCTTTAAATATTTAAATATTAGAATTATTTGAATTAGAATGGAATGGATTTAAAAATTCAAAATGAAAAAAAAAATAGTTAATGCATTTGGTGTCATTTACAGTAAATAATTATTTTATAGTACTCAATAAAGGTTAATGTTAATTTCTACTTACATTTCGAGATGTATAATTTAAAGTTAGTTAAATGTATTATGAACAAACATGAATTATCAATATATATATTTTTTTCAAAATAATCTCTTCTGCTCAACAAAGGCTGCATTCATTTAATCAAATGTACAGTAATATTGTGAAATATTATTTAAAATAGCTGTTTTCCGTTTGAATAGTTTTACAAATGTAATTTATTCCTACATTTTCAGCATCATTACTCCATTCTTTAGTGTCAGTTTATTATAAATTTACAATAACCTTGACCGATTAATGCTAAATTATAATAACTTAGTTAATTGCTAAATTATAATACCTAAAGCATTTAATAATGTAAAACTTAAAAGCTTTGCGCATTAATAAATAGTTTATTGCATTGTCATCTATGAATACTCAAGTGCTGTTCAGGCTCAGCAGGTCAGTTCTGGAGCTTTGTTAACCATTTCTTTAATTGCAATTGCTCAGTAAAGTGTGTCCAGGGAAAATGTGTATATATACAGACATTCATAGAACATTCTTTGCTGTTTATAATAATGTTCTCAAAATGTTAGCAATGTTGTCATTTGTTACTACTTGTTTCAGAATAACGTTCAAAAGTAACATTTTCATAATGTTTGCAAGATGATACAATGGAATGTTCCCCTAATATTCACACAAGAAAAAAAAGTATTTACTTTTTTTGGAAAAACTGTTTTGTGGTCCGTCTACTGATTAACATATTTGCATTAATGCATGATGACATAAATTAGTAAAAAAACAAAACAAAACAAAAAAAAAAAAACATTCAGAAATGTTTTTTACATCTCAATTGGAACGTTAGCAAAACGTTCTTAGAATATATTCTTGTTAGCTGGTCAAACGATTGTTTGGAGTGGCATATTGTGTCCACTAAGTGTCTCACATTTGCCCTGTGGATTAACAGTAGTGTGTGTGTGTGTGTGTGTGTGTGTGTGTGTGTGTGTGTGTGTGTGTGTGTGTGTGTGTGTGTGTGTGTGTGTGTGTGTGTGTGTGTGTGTGTGAGAGAGAGAGAGAGAGAGCACGCGGCTCTTCACTCCTGCAGATTTACTCTAATCTCATTTCAGCACCTCGGACAGTGACTTGTTCATCAAACCACAGCGGTTCTGAACTACTTCAGCTGTTTCTCTCACTCTGTAAAGCGTTTGCTTGATGCAATTCACTAAATAAAGTTGTTTAGACTCACTAATGCCGATTTCATTGTCTCTATTGCATATTTTCTATAAATCGATCGACTGGTAATCCTTGGGGAATGCTATTCCTGGAGTAGCGTTTGTTAAACAGTTGACGTTTGTGTGTGTGTGTGTGTGTGTGTGTCTGTGAGAGTATTAGTGTGTGTGTGGGTGGAACGGGGAGGCTGAGTGCGAGTGTGTGCGCGTGCAGGAGAGCGGGATCGCGCAGAGATGGAGGTCCGACCCGAGCGCTTTAAAGCAGCAGCGGCGAAAACACTTGGCAGGATAAACCGGTAAGAGCCAAAACTTAATTCAACTTATAAACCAGCCTTGGGATTTATTTTATGTTAATATTATCAATGCAACGTCTAAATAATGCATATTTAAAGCATTAAGATTGCTTAGTTCTGACAAAGACCGTTCAGTTGCTGTTTATTAGAGCGTTTAATGTAAAAAATTAAGTGAAGTAAATGGAAGCTGGTGCACTACATGACACATCACAGGATGATTTATCAGTCTTTCAGCGCTGGGGATTGTTTCTGTCATCATAAGTTGAGATCTTTATGCGTGTAGTTGTGTGTGTGTGTGTGTTCGTGACGACCAGATTAACCCGACTGGACTCTATTAATAGCGACTCTTGTCCGGTTTGTGACGTCACATTTCACCTGTCAGAGGACCACTTCCGTTTTGCATCTTGGCTGTCTGTGCTGACGTTGAAACTCACGCTTGATAGGTTGTTTATTTAAGAAGAATAATGTAAAACTTTCCTGGCAAAATTATGATGCATTTTTGTTTAGTAGTCTAACTACTACGCAACATATAATACCTTAATATATGACGACTTCAATGCACATTTAAATCAGTTTATGTATACTTCGAATATATATTTACATTATGCATAATATATTTAAGCATATTTTAAATCACAGTATTTGACGTTATTATATTTCTATATAACGTAATGCCTCCCTCGCAATTTAATTATAATTTAATAATAATGTAGTGCAAAAGAACCATATCTTATCTGTAAATCATGCATTTGTAATATATGTTAGATATATTTAGATTAAGAATAAAATGTTGTGCACACACACACACACACACAAACAGGCTATATATTAAAGTGAACTGACACGGAGATAAAATAAAACAAAAAAGTCAAATAAATGACTGAGAAATTACTTAAACACTTTCTGTAAAATCAAAGGCCAACAGAAAATGTGGACTTTTTTAAATAATAAATACTAGTTAAGTATTAATGATATTCAAATTATGATATGGGAAAATTACAGGAATGCTGAAGGTGATTGATACGTCTGCATTATAACTTCCTGCAAGATGTTAAAGTACAGTAAAAAATATTTTAAAATTAATTTATGATCAAAGATTGAAGTAGGCTACGCTGCTTTTTTCCACCCCCAAGGATAAAAATCCTTATTATTTAAATTGATATCAAGAGATGAATATGTTAGTCCTTTAAAACAGTGTTCACACTTGTAAGGATGGAAGCAGCTTTTCATTAACATTCGGAGAAAAACACAATCTCACAATCTCTCTCTCGGTCTGTTTCTCTGGATTTTGTGCAGTCTTTAAAACGTAAATCCAGTCCTGAAATAGATCTCCAACTAACATGCTACTAGTCAAATCCTCTCTGTCTCTCTTTCTCTCTCTCTCTTGTGTTACGTATAAACGGCCATTTAAAAGCTAATTTCTCTCACTTAAGCATCGATTCCTCTGTAATCAGATGCAATCAGATCAACAGGTTATTATAGTAGTCAAAACACTCTCTTTCAGCGATGATAGAAACTTATAACTGCCTGCCTTCGAGTTGATGCCATGTTTATCTGGCTTTAATGCTTGTTCTTTCCATTGTGGTTTAAACTGTTGATTATTGTGGTGTGGTGTACGGTTAAAGCTCAGGTTTTTTTCTGCCATATGAGCCTTAAACAAGGCACTTAACCCCACGTTACTCCAGCAGTCAGTGTCTTAAAAGATAAGAGATAAAAAGCCCACTTTACAGCTCATTTTGGACAGGAACCACAGGTTTAGATGGGAAGTGATGGTAAACTAACTTCTGAGAACATGAAATTAAACTACAGTAATTATTAATTAATAATATATGAAATGACATTAGGTGACCAGCATCTGAAAATCAGCAGAAATGTGTGAAAATTCAGACAAAAAAAAAAAAAAATTGTTGTGTATGATTTACTTTTAAACCATTTTTCTCAGAAACGGCTAGTAAATTTCACAATTAATTGCAAGGAAACCACAAGTATTTTTTTAAGTAGAAAGACTGAAATGGTATTCCCAGTAAAATGTTCTGCAAATAAATTGGTTTGATTTACCACACAATTTGTTTTCTTACAGTGTGTAATAAAAAATAGAATAAACCAGAAATCATTGCATAGTACAGTGTAATATGATATTTTAATTGTATACTTTAAATTTTTTAAATCTTTTTTATATTTAATATATTTTATTTTTATTTTGATATACAATGAAAAGTACAATGAAAGAAGAATTTTATGTATAAACAATTTTACAGAAAGTAACATTGTATTCAGCATGAAATTGTGAATTAGAAAGATTGAAATAATATTTTTTTTTAGTTTCATTTAAATCTAAAAAAAAAAACTATTTTATTAACAGTGTACTATAATATTTTTATGGTATACTTTTTTATGTTTTGAATTAGTTTTGAATTTTCAGTTTGTGTTTGAATTTATTTTCAATTTATTTAAAAAAAATATTACTGTTAAGTGTTTACGTTTATTTTATATTTTTTAAGTAAGTAATTTAAGTTTACTTCAGCTCTAACTTAGAATTGATATTTCAGCTCAGTTAGTTGACATTAATATATATATATATTTTTTCAGATTTACATTTTTTCATCTAATAATTATAATTGATTTTACTTCGTCTTTTTGAAAGGACCAAAAACAGTTTTTAATCATTTCAGATTAAGTTAACAATAATAACCCTGTCATTGCACAGCTACACATCATGACTAATCTTAAACAGTATTGTCATATTTATAATCTCAGTCAAATCCATCAGGATTTCTCCATAAAAGCCTTTCTTTCACAGCGAGTGAAGTTTCCTCAAATATAAAAGAGACTGTCAGAAACTCAAGCACCGGAGAATAAAGAAAAGATTCAGGAGAACAGAAGGGAAGAATGGATGGATGAAGGGGGAGGAGAAGAGAGGCAGAAAAAGACTAAAATAGAAAGTTTGATCAATATTTCAGGCTCTTAGGAGAACATCATTATTAATGTATACTTAAGTAAAGCTGCAGTAGAGCTGTAACATGTCTGTACAGTCATCAGAGATTCATATCTAACACATCTGATACAAAAAAGTTCCAATATAGTTAGTTTTGTGGTCTTTAAGTCATAGTTTTACTCATATTTAGGGTTAGTGATGCACTCAAACCTCAAAAACCTAATGTGCCACGTTGTTCATTATGAATGTGGACTGGGAAAGGTTTAGCTTTCAGCTCATATTTTGTTTTATTAACACTTGTGAACATCCAAAAGCAAAAACAGTTTGCCATTAAACTGTCTTGAAATGCTAAAATTGTCTAATTTTACACTGTTAGACTTTTCTGTAATTTCTACAGTTATTTACCATTTATCAACCAGTATAATACTGTAAATTCTCTTTACAGTTCATAACTGTAATTCCCTTTGCATCATGGGAATTTTCTGTGACATTGAACACCAAATACAGTGATTTGCTGTATTTTTAAAAAATAAAGTATAATACTGTATTTACCCCAACTGACTATTTGGCGCTATTTGGATCGTCAGGATTTGCTTTACGATTTAGATTAGGAACCATCAAGTGCAGGGTTGAAGTTTTGCCCGAGGAGAGTGATCAGCTGACGATGCCGGAGAACATAATAAGAGCTGCGTCCAAAGACAGACACCTTGCGAAGATTTTTTCATCCCCGTGAGTAAGGAAGAGGAAGAACAGCAAACAAGCAAGGTAAATATGTGTGTGACTGCGTGTGCCCGCGGTTGTCCGCACCCCAATTTTAAAGGTTAACATTTGTCAGCATTGGCACTAAAATGAGGTAAACCTAACGTTTTATATATATATATACTATATATATATAAAAAAAAACGTTGTGAGTTGAATTTATTGAATTAACCCCGCTAACAACACGGAACAGTTACGTCGTGTTTTAGCAGGGAAGTTGATTAAAATCATGATTTTTTTAATCGAGAATAGCAGCTTATTAAAACGGAGTTAGTAAATTGACTTGGCCTAACACAATTGCAAAATAGCATAGTTTTTTTATATATATTTTATTTTATTTAAACTGTCGTTTTTTGTCATTTTTGACATCTGGGTCGACTGGGTGCTTTACGAATTAGATTAGGAACTAGCAGTGGGTGCAGTCGCAAGTTTTGCTCGAGGCCAGAGCTCACGGTTCTGGAGACTTTAACGGTTTCTTGTCAGCATTGGGGCTAAAAACTGAGGTAAACCAAACGTTTTATTAAAAAAAAAGACTTTGTGGGTTTATTGAATTACCGAGCACAGTTAAGCTTAACGTTACATTAAGACGAAGTTAGTTAGTAAATAACGTTGGCCTCTAACTTAGTTGAGTAATAGCATCGTGTTTTTTTCCATTTAAACTGTATTTTTATATTTTTCCTCATTTTTGACATTTGGGTCGACAGTGTGCTTTAAGAATTTGATTAGGAACTAGCAGCGCAGTGCAGAGGCCAGAGCTCACGGTTCTGGATTCCGTTAACGGTTTCTTTTCAGCATTGGGGCTAAAAACTGAGGTAAAGTTAACGTAAAAAAAAAAGAAAAAGAAAAGACGAGTGTATTGAATTAGGATTAAAAACCAGATTTTTTTTTTCGAGCAAAGTTAATCTTTCATTTAAGACGAATTAAGCTTATCTATGAAATGTTATTTTTAAGCTGCATTTTAAACATGTAGTAATAATAGGTCTTTTTGTGTTTTAAAAACAGCTACAACAAAGGCATCCATCGAGAAAGACATGAGCCTTCCAGCCACACCAAGACTCATAATGCTTGGTAAGAGAAGGTTTTGAGCAATGTTAGTGTACTTCAATGAGTGTTTGCCTTTTAAACATTTGTAATTTTTTTTTTTATATTTTTTAGGGAACAATTTCTCTCTTCCACAAAGTGGATGGTAAGCATTGAGGGAAAGGTGGCCTATGTTTTGGATGAGCACCTGGGATGAGCAGATGCCTTTCTGTATTCTTCATCTTCTGCGTATTCAACATTGAATACAAGGGGAGACTGCCTGTGCAACACTGGAACTCATAAAACAGTAAGTACATCTTCATTTCTCCACACTTTGTTTTGTTCTGTTAATTCAAAGTTTAACATGTTTAGTTGTCTGTTTAACTAAATCACAAAATTATATAGTTTTTTACTTTCTTGTAGCTGTAACTAGCCAGGTACCATTATATTTCATCTGCCAAAATAAACTACAAAATAAAAAATTCCAGAAGATAAAATTATTTTTCGATTGTTTTGGCAGATAAATATAATTTATGAAAACACTTTAATTATGAAATAACTTTTTACTAAGTTAATTACTAATCACAACCTTACTGTGTCTTAGATGTTATCACTTTTCTTTTTTTTTTACATTGAATATGGACCAGTGGTTTTGTCTCAGACAAAGGTTAATGTTGTGATTAGTAATTAACTTAGTAGAAAGGTATTTCATAATTATTAGTATTTCATGAGGCCAATCTCATTCAGTAATTATTGATTACCTAATAAAAATATCCCAGTCCTACATTTAAAATTATGTACTGATTAGTTATTCTTTTTTCCATGTAAGTTATTGGTAGTAGCTGTAGTGATACTGTAGAACTACTCATTTGTCCTGCTTTACTTCCTGCATTTACCTAGAAAAGGCAGTTCACTCAATAAAAATGAAAATTCAGTCATCATTTAGTAGCCCTCAAGTTGTTCTAAACCTGTATAAATGTATTTGTTCCGCTGAACGCAAAATATTATATTTTGAATAATGTTTTTAACCAAACAGTTTTGAGGCACAATTCACTTCCATAGTAGGGAAAAAACGATGGAAGTAAATGGTGCCCCAAAATGAAATAAATGATGACAGTGTTTATTTTTTGGGTGAACTATCTGTTTAATGAAGAACCATTATTCTAAAGTGTTACCAAAAATATTTAAAGCAAAGGCACTGAGGGATAAGAAATCTAAAATGCCTTTTTTTGCTCATGGCTAAAGAAATACAGCACACAGACTCAAAAAATATTTAAGCCTGTTTTTAAGATTCTTTTGTACTTCAATTGTATATTAAAATTAATTTTCCTTTAAATTTTATTTATATTAAGAATTTGATGTTTTTTTTTTCTCTTACATTCATTGTTTCTTACTTAAAGGTTGAGGATAGACAGAGAAGGGAACAAAATGCACCGCCAAAACCGGAGTGAGTCGGAAGACAGGGGAAGTTGTGAAGAGAAAGACAACAGTAATAAACAACAGTGTCATCCTTTCTTCGCCACCTAATGGAGTTTGAGTGGAGAAACTCGGACTAGGTGAGATACTTCTTAACAGGACATCTACTGTATACAGACACTTTTCAATTTGAGGATACTAATGCAGTTTACTTTTAATTAATCCTGCAATAATGGTTACAATGCTGTTTTTGATTAAATTGAATTGATGTTATTCAGTATTATGATGATTTTGGAGGATGTAGTTTGTGCTGCTTCTATTATGTACTGACAGTTTTCTATTTAATTATCTATTCTGTTAAGCTAAATAACCGAAACACCTCTCTGCAATATGGAATCAGGTTCAGCATCACTACAAAGAACATTCTTCAAAAATTCATAGCATTGAATCACCACCTCCCTAAAATAGTTGCAAAAATCTTCATGATGGCATTGCAGGACTGGATTAAACAGCATTTGTATTGTTAGTTTACCTCAAAGTGTTAACCAAGTGTATAAAATACTGTTTAACCATATGATGAAATGTAATAGGATTCATTTTTAGGATTTTTAAAATTTACATTCTATCTGTGTAAATGTGCACATTTTATGACTAACTTTGTCATTCTTACCTAGAGGGACTTCTGACAGATTCCTGCCATAATGAAGAATATTCCTGGTTGTTTCAAGTCATCAAATGTGCCAGGTTTATTGACTTCCAAAGAAGATGAAAAACTTGAGTACTTATCTACTTTCACAATTTATTGGCTTTGGACATTTAGGTTTTAGTCATGTATATGAGTATTTTACACCAAATTTACAGTTTTACATTTTTAAGTGACGTATTTCTCATGTATTTTCCTATGAATTTAATACTTTAATGCACATTCAATAATATGTTATTTTGTCAATTCTTTAATTTATTCCTTGTTAATGGATGTAAACGCTAAATCCAGTATACAGACAAAGGACAAAAAAAGTTGCACTGTCCCAGCATTGTATCTTTAACGACAGTTCTTTATGCATAGTCCAGATACTTTGTTTTAAAAACAATTTTCTGCAGTGTTTTTGCCATTGAATGCACTCTAATTGCTTTTATACATGTAAATTCATGCTCTATTTTTTTTTTTTTTTTTTTTTGAAAATAAGATATGAATTGAGAAAGTTTTAAAATGAACTTTCACACATTTACATTTTTCAAGTTTAAGTATTTGCAATGCTTTAAATAAAAAATTTCATGTTTCATAATAATTGTGTCTTTTTGGAGTAAATGTCAGGACTTGTGTAGGATAAAAATTATAAAAGTGTAATTTTAATTTAGTAAGAATTAATGATTGATTAGGATTAATGTACTGTTAACCAAGGTGTTTTTACAGTAATGGTAATAATACTGTATTATATGATTACAGTAACATGTAGTTACTGTAAAACATGATTACAGTAACATGTAGTTACTGTAAAACTAAAATGCGGTTCTTGTACTGTAAATCTCAAATACAGTAACTTACTGGCAACAGTGTTGCCAGTAAGTTACTGTAAAAAACCCATGAAAAGTCTAACAGTGTACTAACAACATGCAGTTGTAATGTTGAATATTGTGTCCCTTAGCACATATAAAACAGATGCAAATGAATACGTTAATTATTTCTGTGCAAATGAATTGTTATTGTGCGCTCAAAACATATTTAGGCCTAAATTTACGATTGATTTCAATCGCATATAAATTTTCTATTTATTTAGATTACAGAGTTTTAACAAAATAATAAACTTGATGTGATGTCAATTTGTCAGGCGAAAATAATTAATTAAAGGCATAGTTTATTATTAACTTTGCATTTGTTTGATTTTTGGATAGCACTGTGTCTTATTCATATATCCCTTTAATTTTACATTTTAAATAATCATGCATTTATTCAAATATATATATATATATATATATATATATATATATATATATATATATAATTGCTTTTTTGTTTTTAATTTTCCATGCATTTGTTGTGATTATTTTATTATTATTTTGCATCCTTTTATTTAAGCACTTTTAATTACCATTGTAATCACCAGCTTACTTGCTTCATTTAATTTAAATCAAAATGCATTAATTAAAATATATAAGATTGAAACAAATTGGATTTATTAGTGATAAATACCTAAAGCTGGCTATTGTGCATTTAAAACACATTTAGTTTTTTGTTAGCACTATTACAGAAATCTGACTTGTTTAATTCAGCATGACTAACAAATGCATCACATTAAGTTTAGCCGTTTGTTAAAACTGTGCTATTAAAATGCATGGACATTTTAAATGCAAGCCTAAACACTTTATTGTTTGCTAAATCTGAACACATTTTCTCCGGAGAGCCTGAGATGCACGAACTTACAGCAAACGTTTGCTCTCCATTTAATCTCATTGCTGTCTTTCAGTGGTGGTTGTGTGTGTGTTGGTCAGGGTTCTGGAGAAGCGTCAGGAGAATGGAGAGACGATCGAGTTGTCAGCAGAAGGTCGTCCAGAGCTGCGGGAGGAGAAGGAGCTTCCCGTGGTGGACTGTACGTGTTTCGGTCTGCCGCGCCGCTACATCATCGCCATATTATCAGGCCTGGGCTTCTGCATCTCCTTCGGCATCCGCTGTAATCTAGGAGTAGCCGTCGTGAGCATGGTGAACAACCACACCGTCTATAGAGAAGGCAAGCCGTACACTGTGGTAAGTGAGAGGACATTTCTGTTGCAATGCAAAGCTAAGTGTTTCAATGTCTGCAAAACATTTTAATGTCATGCAACTTTTTTTTTGTCTTTTATAGAGATATATTATATGCACACATTATTATTGTTTTTTTTGCCATTCATTGTGTGTGTTTTTTTTTTATGTTGAATCTGTATCTGCCATGTAATAGTCTGTAACTTATATTTTAATAAACCCAGCAACCGATTTAACGTATAATCAAGTTTGCTTTTTATCAGATATCGGTCTTGTGACTGTGCTGGTGATACAATATTAAAAGATTTTAGATATGCTAAAACATTTGCAAATAAAACAGAAAGTGAGGTTGTATTTTAAGTACACCTTGGCTTGTTAAACTGATAAAATTTTACACATTTTGCCGAGTAAGTTACCCTGAGACCAAACCTTTAAACTCATATGTTTTGAATAGTTTGGCATAAAATATTAGCGGATGTCCTTTTATTCTTGAAATCGTGCACACTGTTTATTTGGTGCATTTTGTTAATAAAAGCAACATATTACAATTTAAGCATATTTGAGGCAATGCATGCAATTATATTTTAAGTTTTTTTTCAGTTTTTTTTTTTAATGCATTATTATTATTTTTCTGTCTTTTAATTTTTCATTAAAAAAAAAAGTTTCTGTGTTTCAGAAAGCTCAGTTCACCTGGGACCCAGAGACTGTAGGAATGATCCATGGCTCGTTTTTTTGGGGATATATAGTCACTCAGATTCCTGGAGGATTCATCTGTCAGAAATTCGCTGCTAACAGGTCAGTCTTGTAGTCACTGAACGCAGATGTACAGAAGAATAAAACACTCGTCACACAGCACACGTCTCTCTGTTTCACAGGGTTTTTGGCTTCGCTGTCGTGGCCACATCTGTCTTAAATATGATGATTCCCACAGCAGCACGGATAAACTTCGGCTGTGTGATTTTTATCAGGATACTACAGGGACTGGTGGAGGTAAATAAATGAATACTAGCTCTATTGCAGAAAGTCTTCCAGTTCAGTTGTGGCGTGGAGACTGAAGTCCGAGTCATTGTCTGATACAGTAGTGCTCTGATTATATCTATGACTTCATCTGCTGTCGTTGTCATTGCTGCCCAGGGCGTATCTTACCCAGCATGCCACGGGATCTGGGCCAAATGGGCCCCGCCCCTCGAGAGAAGCCGATTGGCCACAACAGCGTTCTGTGGTGAGGTTTAATATCTGCGTAAAACTGTCAGTAAATATCATTTTAAATATTGCTCTGGGTTTTACTTTGATATGATTGTTGAGTGTTCATGATAATAATAATAATAATTATAATAATATAATTATTATAATTAATATAATAATAATAATAATAATAATAATAATAATAATTATTATTATTATTATGTTTTATGAACACAGAATAATCTACAATTATTGTTGTTGTTGTTGTCAGTTATTCAGTGTTAATAATAATTATTATTATTTTATTAATATTATGAACACTAAATAATATATTGTAATAAAATATAATAATAATAATTATTATTATTATTACAATATAATAATAATAATAATAATAATAACTATTATTATTATTAACAACACTGAATAACAACAGTGAATTATCCAAATTAGACAACAACAACAACAACAACAACAACAATAATAATAATAATAATAATTATTATTATTATTATTATTATTTTCTAATTGGTACAAGTCACTGTTCTTATTCAGTTTTATTATGTTTATTATTATTATTATAATTCATAATAATAAAAATAATATTTTAATATAATAATAATAATAATAATAATAATAATAATAATAATTATTATTATTATTATTATTATTATTATTATTGTTGTTATTGTTGTTGTTGTCTAATTTGGATAAGTCACTGTTCTTATTTATTGTTAATAATTATTCAGTGTTATTAATAATAATAATAATAATAATAAAAATAATAATAATAATAATTGTTTTTTATTGTTTTTGTTGTTGTCTAATTTGGATAAGTCACTGTTCTTATTTATTGTTAATAAAAATAATATATATTTTATTATTATTACATAATGATATTATTATTGTTCTATTACTATTATTATTATTATTATTATTATTATTATTATTATTATTATTATTATCAGTGTTTGTGATAATGATAATATTTTTTATATTGTATTATCTATTTGTTTTTAATAAATATTGTAAGTGTAGTAGCTTCCATGCGTTGATGTTGCGTGTGTGTGATGTCTTGTGTGTGTCAGGCTCGTACGCAGGAGCTGTGATAGCGATGCCGTTAGCTGGAGTTCTGGTGCAGTACTCAGGCTGGTCCTCGGTCTTCTACGTGTACGGTGAGGAAGTCCAGCACACGCTCAGACTAATGACACATGCATGACGCTCATCTCATCTGTTCATGATGTTCAGATCACTTAGTTTCTTGGCTTCTCTCTGGCTGAAGGAAGTTTTGGGGTCTGCTGGTATTTGTTCTGGATCCTGGTGTCGTATGAGAGTCCGGCGGCTCATCCCACCATCACCCCGGAGGAGAGGAAATACATCGAAGATGCCATCGGGGAATCTGCCGGACTGATGAACCCGCTGACGGTATGAATGTATGGTTTATATACTGATGCTAGAAACATCTCTCTCTCTCTCTCCGCTCTCTTCTCCTCTCATGCAGAAGTTCAACACTCCTTGGCGTCAGTTCTTCACATCCATGCCCGTCTACGCCATCATCGTGGCCAATTTCTGCAGGAGCTGGACGTTTTACCTGCTGCTCATCAGTCAGCCGGCGTATTTCGAAGAGGTGTTCAAGTTTGAGATCAGCAAGGTGAGAGAGAACATCTGAATGTCTCTTTTACAGCTCCAATGTTTATGTCATATACAGACCTTGCATCTCCTAAATAAAAGACTCCTCTGAGTTTCAGAAGAGGTCTTGATAATGTCTCAAACTGTGCTTTGCAATCAATAGTTCTCAATAATAATAATTTTAATCAGTCAGTGTTCATTATTGAGTGTTAATAATAATATTTTGATTAGTTAGTGTTGTTATTAAGTGCTAATAATAATAAAAAGAAAAATATTTTGAGTAGTCAGTGTTTTAATATTATTGTGAACACTGAATAATCTGATTATAATACATATTAATATTATTTTAAATAGTCAGCGTTTGTAAAAAAAAAAATAATAATAATAATAAATTATTAGTATTATTATTGTTGCTCCTGTTGTTGTTTTATTTTATTATTATATTATTTATTTAATATTTTATTAAAACATATTTTAAACGCAATTTACGTGCATTCATGTAAAATGTGTGTGTGAAAGTGTAATAATGATAATAATAATAATAATAATAATACTAATAATTTGATGAATTAGTGTTAGTTGTTGAATGTTCGTCACATATAATAATAATGATGTTTGTTGTTATTGTTTATCATAACAATTATATCAATAATAATAATAATGTTAATACTACAACTACCACTTATTATTATGGACATTGAATAATAGTATTATTATTAATATTTAACATTAAAATGCGTTAATATTTGATTAGTCAATGTTGGTTATTCAGTGTTCTTAACAAAAATATAATTTTTAGCTTTATACTCACTGGATGATGACTAGTGACTGATTTTTAGGAGAAATATTAGAGACGATTAAAACACCTCTGTGTCTCTTCAGGTGGGAATCCTCTCGGCTCTTCCTCATCTGGTGATGACCATCATCGTGCCGATCGGAGGACAGCTGGCCGACTATCTGAGGAGTCACAACATCATGACCACCACAAACGTCAGGAAACTCATGAACTGTGGAGGTAAAGCCTGTTTCCAGACGCTCCGCTCGTAATCTGGAGCTGCTGATTGGCCGACGAGGCGTCACATGATCTGTGTGTGTTCAGGTTTCGGGATGGAGGCCACGTTTCTTCTAGTGGTGGGTTTCTCTCACAGTAAGGGCGTCGCCATCTCCTTTCTGGTCCTTGCTGTCGGATTTAGTGGTTTTGCCATCTCAGGTATAAAAAAGAAAGTAGTAGTCTGGGGCTTGAGGGAAGACTAATGTTACAAACAGTGTTATTTACTTGCTATGTGTTAATATTTTGAGTTTGTTAATAGTTATTTCATTTTTATATATTAATTTTAAAGCCTCTTGTCTAAATAAGTTATGTTATAAATTTGAAGTTGATATGAAAAAAATTGAGGTTCCTGTGATTTTATTTTATTTAGGGCGTCATACCACACACAGCCACTGGGAGTCATCAAAACTATTTTGAATTTTGCTTAATGAATGTTTCTCTATATTTCTCTGTGAATTTCCAAAATAACCACCAAATATGACATCCTGAGACTCAGACCTTTCCAATGATATGTTTGTTGCCAAGATTATAAAAAGTTTTGGTTCTAGAAGACTGTAATGCATTATGTTTTATGACACTAGGGGGAGGTGACCGCCATTAGATTTTAAAGTACCATTTCCATGATAAAGCAATGTCCGATTTCAAAATGGTTTTCACATGATGAATCTTGGGCTTCTAAGCTTTCAAATTATATATGATTCATGATGTTTACTAAAAGATTTTATAGAGAAAAAGACAACAACAAAAAAGAGTGCCAAGTGTCCCACAGGTGGGACGGTGATGGTTACGGGGTTAAATTTGTTTGTTATGCTCGTTTGCGTTTTTTTTTAAATATTTAAATTCATCACATACTTTAAAACACAGAATTCACATTGAAAACTGTTATTTTACGTTGTAATGATATTTCACATTTTTACATCTTTTACTGTATTTTTGATCAAATAAATGCAACCTTGTTGAGCAGAAGAGACTTCTTTCATTAACTTCTTTTTTTTTTTCTCTTCGTCTCCAAACGTCCAGGGTTCAATGTCAATCACCTGGACATCGCTCCACGTTACGCCAGTATCCTGATGGGCATCTCTAACGGTGTCGGGACGCTCTCTGGCATGGTGTGTCCTCTGATCGTTGGTGCCATGACCCGGAACAAGGTTTGTTGTGCTTGATTACAGCTGATTATAACATCTTCAGAGATCATGTGTCGTTTTCACACATCTCTGCTTCCCTGTCATTATATTACAGCTCCTTTTCTCCTTTTCTTTTCCTGGGCATTACATTTCCTTCATGCAAAAGTGCCTTTAGTTCAAGCTTAATCTTATACATATTTACATTATCTGAAAAGTCACATATGTAAGCTTTGATGAATATACATATATCTATACACACACATTTTGATCCTGTGTGTTTCTCTCTGTAGACGCGGGAGGATTGGCAGTACGTGTTTCTCATTGCATCACTTGTTCATTATGGTGGAGTTATCTTCTACGGTGAATATTTCTGTCCATTTCCTTCCATCCATCTCTGATTGTGCTTATGTCATATGTAGATTACATGCATGATGATGAAATTGCCTCCCAAACTAAATAAATAAATAAATAAAATCCTAAACCTTGTTTTTTTGCATAAAGAAAATATATATTGATTAATAATAATTCATGTTAATAATAATTAAAATGTTTTAAAATAATATTTTAAAACTTTTAGAACATTTTGTGTGTATATTTAGTATTTTATTTTATTATTTTAATTGTATAATTGAATTAGTTATTATTATTTTTTGCATCATAACATTTTTTTCACATTTATGTTTCATTTATGAAAATCATCCTGTCATTATTTTTGTTTATCTTATTTAATTCCTTGTTTTTAATGATAAATAAACTAATAATACAATTAATAAAAACTCTATAGACTTCAAAATGTATATAAATTAAAAAATAAAAACTAATTAGTACAGAAACAACACTGGATAAAAAATTGTGAAATGAAAAAAAAAATCATAAAAATAAACTTTTTAATAACCGAGTTTTCTGGGGCTGGACTAAAACACATTTCTCGACTGCTTTTGTGAGGAATGAATGAATGATGCTGTAAATCTCGGACTATTTCTTTACATTCAGGTATCTTTGCGTCCGGTGAGAAGCAGTCGTGGGCGGAGCCAGAGAACATGAGCGAGGAGAAATGTGGGATTTTAGGAGAAGACGAGCTGGCGAATGAAACGGAAGAGCTGTACCACTCAGTGGGCGGCGGCTACGGAGCAACCATCCAATCAGGTGACCCCAATGGGGCGGGGCCTGGAGGGGGCGGAGCTGGTGGAAGCTGGGCCTCAGACTGGGACAAAACGGAGGAATACGTCCAACCTGTGGGAACGAACAGCTTCCTGTATGGAGAAGAGGGCAATGAGCCAATGATTGTGAGGCTCAGAGATCAAGAGTAAAGCTGGATGGGAACAGGACGGGGGGAAACAAGGACTGAATATTCCTCCCCTACACAAACTGACTGGGATGGAAGAAGTGGTTCTGACCCAAACTAGAAAAAATTACATAATTAACCTCAAATCATTATCTGAAGTGTGTGTCGGAGTGTGTATGTGTCTGTTTTGAGTGCATGGAAACGAATGTTTGAACTTACCAAAAATAATTTTACTCCTACTAAAGTATAATTCCAATTGAAAAAGAAAACAAAAGCAGATTTATGGAGTTGATCTCGTGTCGTGCCAATACTGTGAGGTGTGTGTAGTATTGGTCCATTTTCAGTGAGAATCTCATATATAAATACACATTTAAAGAGCAATATCAACTATTTGGATGAGCTTATAGAAGCACTGACATACTTCGTTCTATTATTATACTTCATTATTCATTCTGTATAAGTATCTGTGGCACTTTGGATAAAAGGGTGGATCTCATGACAAAAATGTAAATTCCTTCCCCGTAATTAACCAAAAATGATCTGAAATTAAATTTTGCACGAAGAAAGTTCATAGCAGTATTCTTTTTATTGCATTTTAATATATTAATATATAATTTTAATAAATGAAAATATATGTACTAAACTTTATTATAAAGAATTTTCTTGCATCAGTAAATTTGTCATTTATTATTATTTTTTATTTGGGTGAACGGTTCCTTGAATATCAATCAAGAAGAAGCAGATCTCATAGAAATGACTTGATATTTCAATGGTTATCTCTCTGAATAAGATAAGATGATGATGAAATCCTGTCTTAAGCTACATTTGAGATATGCATTTATAATCTATATTGTATTATTGTGATGATAATGCATCATAGTGTAGTTAGAATCTTGTTTCTGTGATCCATAAATGATGGTAAAACTAAAAGTACTGACACAGTCAAAAAAAAAAAGCGATTAATACGTTTTAGTTACACCAGAGGAAACAGACTATAACCCAATTTATTCACTATTTAATGTGAAATACACAAGATGCTATACAAGGAAGTAGAATAAACAGATTAAGTGACAAAACCACTAACCAGTGTGTAAGCAGAAAAGCAAATCAATCCTGCAGTGACCTCTTGTGGTGAACCTCGACATGACTGGGTCAGACACTGGTTTGTCCTTTAGTGGAGAAAGACTGAACTACAGCTGCACTGAGATATATTTCATTCAATTATACAGCTGTGTTCTATCTGATACACATCCTCAATTAAAAAAGCTGAATATGCATCGCTTTTATAATCAGGAAAAGTTCTCAAAGTACTTTATAAACAACACTGTCACATAAAAACACTAGAATTAAGCATAAAATGATGAAATAGTGTGAATAGACTACAGTGCACATGCATTTATAGCTGAATGAGTCACTATAGCTGAGAAATAGTAGAAACATCAGTACTAATGTTGTTTAATGGTGTCTTCAGCCTCAAGGTTGATCATTTAATAGTGGAAATGTGTAACTATAACTTTATGCACATATTCAGATTCATTTATTACTGGTCTCTGTGTATTTGTGTGTGAATGTCATAATGTGTGTGTGTTTGGATGCTTGTTTACGTGGAGGCTGAAGGAATAGGAACTTTCTTAAAGGTATAGTTCACCCAGAAATGAAAATCCGCTGAATATGTGCTCACCTTCCGGTCATCCAAGATGTTGATGAGTTTGTTTCTTCATCAGAATTAGAAAACTGTAGCGTTCTGTCACTTGCTCGTCAAGTGAAATGGATTTGTTTCTTACAAACACACAGCTTTTGGCTTCGCAAGACATTCAATGACAGACTGGAGTGGTGTGGATTATTGTGATGTTTTTATCAGCTGTTTGGACTCTCATTCTGACGGCACCCATTCACTGCAGAGCATCCATTGATGAGCAAGTGATGCAATGCTACATTTCTCCAAATATTTGAGAAAATCAAACATGTTTGCATCTTAGATGACTTGAAGGTTAATTGAGTGAACTATTTCTTTAAAGCATCCTCACACATCCCAGTGGTGATGCTTCTTTGACACATTAAACATTATTTGATATTATCACTATAACTTTAAATAAAGAAATGATAGCTGGAATTAAACTATTAGTAATGAATGCCGAGTTTATAGAAAGGCGGCATTGCTTTAAATGCCTAAAACAGCTATTTGACTATTGGTTGACATGTATATGGTTATTCTTCATTCTTTCTCTTTGCTCATCTCATTTGTCTCCTGTTTCTCAGCCTTCAGTTCTTCATACTGATTGTCCTCCACTGTCTAGGCCTTAAAAATACTCCCTTTGCTCAAAGTTTAAACTTATCAGCATGTCCTTATCTTTACCCTGTTTACTCTCTTGTATATCACTTCCTCCTTGTTTTCTGCGCTTCAGCATCCACACAGTCCCACACAGGAGAATAATGAGTGCTGCCCCCCCGACCAGTATGTACAGCAGGCCTCCAAACTCCGCCGGTTGTGCTGAGAGAAAGAGATTTTCATGATAAATATAAATGAGACGTGCTTGCACAATCATGAACTGAGAATTGAAAGTGAGAGTTTGTGCATTTATAAATCAGTACAGTCAACCTGAATGAGTCTGAGTACCTTTGTAGCTGTAACGATCGCTTAAACGGGAGAAACCATTCCCACAGTCAAACCGGCAGCTGTACTCTCCTTCTTCCTCAGGAGTAACAGACATGCCATTTTCAGGTAGTCTTCTGTGTGACTGTGGGTCATTAGAGAGTGTGTGATACCAGTGGCAGGACGTGCAGATTTTAGGACAGCGAGGGCAGGAACACTGCAGACTCTTTGCAGACCCTGAAATAACTGCAGCAGCAGGCCCACCTGTAAAACACAGACAAAACTGTGGTGCACTGAGGATTTCAGATGAATAAAGTTTCTTGTACTGGTTTAAACTGGTCCGAATTAGGCAGTAAACAAAACATTCACTATACTACGTGCACTATACACATATCAACAATGGAAGAGGTTTATGTTTTGGGTTAATTTGTACATTTTATTTTGGATAGCTTTCAAATGTACATTATTATTAGTATTCATTATTATTCATTTATTATCATATTGTTACACATAGTACTGCATGATATTTTAAGAACATACTTTCTGGTACTTTTTTGTTAGCACATGCAGTATTAGTGGTTCTGTATAAATGAAAGGGTGATGTAATGCAGGTTTTGATATGTTTACCTATAACTTTTAACTCCTGGAGATCAGAATCTCCTTCCTTCTCTGCAGCTCCTGCACTGATGTGTGTGTACCTGTAGGTGGCGTGGCAGCTGTATTTGCCGTTATCATCTTGTGTGGCGTTGTTGATGTCGTATGTGCCTTTAGATGAGCTGATGATTTCTTTTAGATTCTTATAGAAGACAACCTTTTCTAGTTTCGGTCCACCCCAGACTACACACCTGAGAGCCACAGGCTCCCCCTGCAGGACAGGAGCAGCCGGAGGAACCAACATCACCATGAGCTCTGAGAAACACACCAAACACAGGTCAGACTGAACGTCCAAACTTTTAGCAGAGTTAAAGTATAAAAATGTACACCTTTTTTCCTTCCTGGAAAACAGACTAAAATATCGATTACCGGTTCATAATTTTGCACACACAGGGATTTCCAAATCTTTGTCAAATCAAATGCATCCCTCCTCTTCAAGCTAAATGCAACCCTCAGCAAATCATGGTGTTACTACATTCATTATTACTTATTTTAATAAAAAAATGGGTAGAGTATGATTGAGATGACTATTACTTTCAAATTCAGTTATTGTTTAGTCAATGCAAAACCTTAATGTTAAGAAGCAACCAATATGTTTAAATTCAGTCAGTGGCTTCAGTGTTGTTTTGGATCCCAATGCATTGTTTTAACTTTTATTGCATGGACAAAAAGTGTCAAAAAATTATTTTGAACAAAACTTTTGTGTTTAACACAAGTTTGAAACTACAGAATCTGATTTTTTTTTGTGTAAATAACCCCTTTAACTCCACACAGGTGATCTGAAACACAACAGGAAGTGGAGTAAGGAGTCACCTGTCATTTTCAGCGTCACTGCATTGCTTCGATGTTGTGTTTTCCTGTTCCTGCACCAGAAAGTGGCTCTTTCTGCCTCCTTTAATTCTGCAAATATAACAGCTCTCTTCATCTCCTTATTAATATCGAGTCCTAAACTGAAGGTTCTCACTCCTCTCAACACATAACAAGCCCAGTCCTTCAGATCATCATCTGTCTGCAGCACCAGGTTTCTTCCATCTCCTTTGGTCATCACAGCACCTCCAACAGATGGAGAGAGCTGAGCATGAGGCTCCAGCTCTGAGAGAGAGAGAGAGAGAGGGAGATGGAGAGAGAGAGAGAGAGAGAGAGAGAGAGAGAGAGAGAGAGAGAGAGAGAGAGAGATAATGAGAAACCGCAGGAAGAACAGAACAGATGATCATGAATGGTTAGGATGGTGTTCATACCCAGTACAATGAGTGTGAACGGGTCACTTTTCTGATTGTCCTGCACACATTTATACGACCCGTTGTTTTCTGGTGTCACTGCAGTAAGCAGCATTGTATAATCCTGATATGATTCTTGTACTTTTCCATCACGATACCATATTGTTGGTTTACTCCCTCCTTCACGGTTACAGATCAGAGTGACGTCATCTCCAACATACACCTGAGGGAAGTTCGGCCGGAGTAACACTGAGAGAAAGAAAACAGACGTATGAGAGAAGCGTATTCGCTAACAGCAGGTTAGATGACTACTATACTGTTATGAAATTTGATTGATTGGCAGTAATTGAACACAATGATTTAATGCTGTCTACTCTGCAAAAAAAAATAAGTTTACTTCCTGGAATGGATACAGTGCATGCTTTGCTGCATGCATTCAACCATGCATTAAATAAATAAATACATACATAATAAATGCTTTTCATGACTTCAGGATGCTCTTTGTGTGATGATGTCTAACCTACACACACCTTATAAATGATTAAAGATGTGCACTTGAATTTACTCAGTGCTCGAATAGATTTATACAATCTTTTGTTGTTTTGACGATCAGTCAGAAAACATCTGTTTAACACATGGTGTGGTCTGTGTTATAAAACATGTTTATGTGTTTACCTGTTGGGTTCTGTCCCTTGGTCCCCCTTATGAGAGCCAAAAACACTGTGGCATAAAAAGATCAATCAGATTTGGATTTGATTTCTAGATTAAGAATCTAAAGCTTTAGTAAATACAGAAAAAAAGAAAGAAAAGGAGGAAGGGAGGGGGGCTGTTTGTTTAACTCTCCTTGATTATATAACTGAAAAAAACGAACTGTGCTATAAACGAAATGCTATTGGACTGATCCAAATAGACAATGCTAAAACGCATAACGTAATATTAGACACTTTATCTGTGGAAGTTTTCACGTTAAGTGTTTTAGATTGTCCTCTCCATGTCTTCCCGTTTCGGCTTAAATTACACCAACACAAAGAATAACGCTGCGAGTTTCAATGCACTTAAGTGGATCTTTAAAACACGACCAGAACAAAGACCTAAGTTAAATAATCTGAGAATTTGATTTGATTTTATAAAATAGTATTCTGAAGAGTATAATTCTACACTACTTCTAGACCAGTAATCAAATGCATGTCAAATGTTTTACCTGGAAGTGTCAGCAGAGACCTCATGTTCATCATCAGCAGATCTGAGTCGCGCGCTGAAATATGACAGATGTGCATGTTTCTTTGAAGTTGAAACACTTTTCATTTCTTTTGACATTATGTTGTATACTTCTCTCACTTTTGTTACATAAAATTTGAGACACCTGAATCATATTTAAAAATGTCTTCATTTTATTATGCATTTGAGAAAATATCAAACTCAAAGAGCTAAACTTGCTTTTGTTAACTTTTACTACAGGTCCTGTGTTTCCCCACAAATGTTTGTAATATTAACAAATCTTACTTGTTTTAAAAAGGGTTAAGCATCTGCTGTCCATTTGAATCAGGGTATCTTCCGTCCATTCCAAATCCGTTTTAAATTAAAAAACAGAAAACCAAAGACTCAAGAGGATTCAAGTGAGAGAACATGAATTAAATAACGAGAAATGGAAAAATGGCTCGTTTATTCGTTATTCCATCTAGGTAAACAAACGGAAAATGAGTTTTTGACTTGATTTCTCATTTTGTCGTTTGGGGTTTAAAAAACGGTTTATGGCTTCAATATTTCATTCGCACTTGTGGGCGGAGCTGAAACGCTCCTTTCATCTGATTGGTCGGATCGCTCCGCCTTCAACTCGGTCTCCTCAGTCTTTCAGAATAAGAGTCTTACAAGAGCAATATCTGAAACCAGATGTAGACACATAATTCGCGTTTTTGCGACTTGCAAGTCACCCCTTTAAATTATTTCTAGGTTATAGTATTGTATGAATATTGTCCCACTGTAAATACAGTGCAAATAGTTTTGTCTCCTGGGATAAAAGTGAAGTGGAAATAAAAATCAATAATAGACTGAACATTTCCATGATAATATGTCTGTAACATTTACCACTCTCATCTTTTAAGTCTAATGGCACTAGGTAGGTGTGTGTGACATTAATAATTAATTGTGGAAATTAATATAGTTAAATTTATTAAATAAATTAGAATTATTAGTTTTATTACAGACAAAATTGAATGATGTTTCTCTTTTAGTCTTCTTTGTTGGCCTTGAGAAAGCCAACATATATTTGAACATTATTATCATTTATTATGAGAGTAATTGACAACGACTAAAATTTTAATGTTTCACTAAATTCAGCTCAGATCTTCAGACTCGTTTGACTCGTTGCTGTAACTGGTCAGACTTTTTCCTTCTCAAAAAATCCTAGTGACTTTCATTATCTGAGCGATGAAGGTCTTACACTTAAGGTCCACTAGAGGGGGAGACAGGATTTCTGTTTATGTAAGTTTAAATGACAGATAAATACATTAATTTCATGTGTACTACCATGAATATGCCATATCTGTGTAACACAGGTTCTTCATTGATAGATGGTGTGGTAGGGGGGTATACCTTAGCTCAATGATAGCTGTATAATATAAAACAACATTAACTACTGCAGCTGGTACCAAATAAAAATGATTAAGTTTTGGAAAAACTGCAAGTCAAATGTACTTGCACAAATGACTTGCTGTTACATAATAACCCATATGCGTTGTTGGGGACGTTTTCGTCCACTAGGGGGTAAAGTTGAGTCTTATTTTGGCCACAACTTTCTCTGTGTTGCAGCTAATGGAATGATTGGTGACAAATCTTATTTTGACACTTATTTTGGGAAAATGCTTGAAATTTTTCAAAAACTCAACAGTATACTGTGGGTAAATTCAATACCCTTTTGTTATGTTTGGGATGAAAACACCCAGTAAATTAAAATGCTGTAAAAATGTCTCAGATAAAGATTTTTTTTTTTTTTTTTGCATAAATATATTAATCACCCTCAGTCCTGATCAAACTACCAAATGTAAAAAAAAATCCAAGATTTTAACTCTTTAATTAACAAGTTCATAAATTATGTCACTGATTTGGGAAGAAAAAACACACACAAAATGACATATTTTCAATATAAAAAGTAATTGTGGACTGGATATTTTTTTTTTACCTTTTATGACAGTCTTGGGCATGTCAAAGATTAGTAACTGTAGATTAGCTTTGATGTATTGTTAGTTTTGTGCAGCATTAGATTTAAATTTTTTCTCCCTCATTTATTGTTGGTGGCTGTTTTTGTCCCATTGACCTCCAATTATAACGACATTTTTTGATTGCAAAGCCATGACACCATATAATCATGCACTCTTGATTGTTGGTAGTTTTCCCTGTTGGAAAGAGGTAACATTTGTTATTTTTACAGTTGATCACTAGGTGGGACCATTAACCCTTTAGGCCTGTGCAAAAAAAGGCTTAGTTTCTGGCCTGTATATAGAGTTATTTGGAGTTTAACAGCAAATTATAGTGTGTGTGTGTTTGAGAGAGAGAGAGAGAGAGAGAGTGAGTGAGAGAGACCTTTGTTTACTTACCTTGATGTACCTGAAAAAATCCAAATATGCACCTCATGCTCTCAGAACTACATGGACTAAACAATAAAAAAAAAGAAGTGTGTTTATGAACCTGCTGACTTTTGATGGTGAAAAGAACGGAGGGCCTATGTGTGAAATGCTTGTCTTTTCTTGATGGTGAAGCCAGTTTAAAACCTTTAAATCTTATAAAAAAAACTACTTTGAACATAATTGATTATGGACCAAAATGCAATACCAACTTCAAATAAGCAGCAACTCGCTGGAGGGGTCAAGCTGCATAATCATTTCTGAAACTCTGGTTCAAGTCAAGCCCTTTCTCGTATTGCTTGCTGCTCTTCTCACCATCAAATGACCAGAAGGATGGCATGCAAGTGTTTAAATCCATGTTTTTGTTTAGTCTATACTTATCACCACCATTAAAAGGCAGCAGGTGCATAAATACACTTTTGTTTAATCCATGTAGTTCTGAGAGCTGAGGTGTACATTTAGATTTTCTCAAATACATCAAGGTAAGTGCGCAAAGGTCTCTCTCTCTCTTTCTCTCTCTCTCTCTCCTACACACATACACACAATATAATTTGCTGTTATACTCCACATAACTCTATATACAAGTCAGAAACTAAGCTTTTTTTTTTTTTTGCACAGGCCTATCTAAAGGGTTGATGGTCCCACCTAGTGATCAACTGTAAAAAATAACAAATTTTACCTCTTTCCAACAGAGAAAACCACAAACAATCAAGAATGCATGATTATGTTTCATGGCTTTGCAATCAAAAATGTAATTATAATGGAAGTCAGTGAAAAAAAAACATCCACCAACAATAAATTAGGGGAAAAAAATTGTATCTAATGCTTATAGCGGTTTAATTGAGTGAATGTTTTCATCCCGAACATAACGAAAGGGTAGTGAATTTGAACAATGCACAAGGGATACATAATAATTTTTATTTGGCACCAGCCGCAATTAATGTTGACAGCTAACAGGAGTGTGGTGGGGTGCGAGGTCTGTTTTGACCAATGGATGGAGACCTCAAGGCAGTGGCCTTAATGCTTATCTGAAGATTTGTCTTTATAGATTACAGTTTACATTGTACTTACTGAAGTACACCTCTGCATGCAGACACCCAACTGTACAAATTCATTTATAGATTTAAAACCCAGTCCTGAACCGGGAGAACCATGTTCTGCAGAGTTCAGTTCCAACACACTTGCTTGGACATTGCTACTGATCCTGAAGACCTTGCTTAGCTTAGTTGTGTTTATTTGGGGTAGCTAAACTTTGCAGGACACTGGCCATCCAAGAGGAGGACTGAGAGTCCTGACATTAGCATTTACATTCAGTGCATGTGATTTATCAACACTGAGTACATCTTAAAATGTACAGCTCATGAAAAATAAAAGATCTAGATGGACAAACATTACATGCATAAACCAGTGTGGATAAAAAATATATTAAAATACATTTGGAGGTAGGTTAAAAAGCCAGAATGGGGAGTTTTAAAGTACAGCTTGAAGTGTGAAGTTTATTCTTGTACACAGATATGGCATATTCATGATAGTACACATGAAATTAATGTATTTATTTGCCATTTTACGTAAATAGAAATCCTGTCTCCCCCTCTAGTGGACATTAAGTGTAAGACCTTCATTGCTCAGATAATGAAAGTCACTAGGATTTTTTGAGAAGGAAATTTGGTGAAACATTAAAATTTTAGTCGTTGTCAATTACTCTCATAATAAATGATAATAATGTTCAAATATATGTCGGCTTTCTCAAGGCCAACAAAGAAGACTAAAAGAAAAACCATTCAATTTAGTATGTAATAAATGAATATTACTAATTTATTTCATAAATTTAACTATAGTAATTTTCCCAATTAATTATTAATGTCACACACACCTACCTAGTGCCTTTTGACTTAAAAGATGAGAGTGGTAAATGTTACAGTCATATTATCATGGAACTGTTCAGTCTATTATTGATTTTTATTTCCACTTCACTTTTATCCAAGGAGACAAAACTATTTGCACTGTATTTACAGTGGGACAATATTCATACAATACTATAACCTAGAAATAATTTAAAGGCGTGACTTGCAAGTCACAGCAGCACGAATTATGTGCGCAGCAACATCTGACTCAAATATTATGTTAATTAACAGTGAGCGGTGGTTTCAGACACTACTCTTATAAGACTCTTATTCTGAAAGAATGTAAGCTCGAGTTGAAGGCGGAGCGATCCGACCAATCAGATGAAAGGAGCGTTTCAGCTCCGCCCACAAGTGCGAATGAAATATTGAAGCCATAAGCCGTTTTTTAAACCCAAAACGACAAAATGAGAAATCAAGTCAAAAACTCATTTTCCGTTTGTTAACCTAGATGGAATAACGAATAAACGAGCCATTTTTCCATTTCTCGTTATTTAATTCATGTTCTCTCACTTGAATCCTCTTGAGTTTTTCGTTTTCTGTTTTTTAATTTGAAACGGATTTGGAATGGACGGAAGATACCCTGATTCATTTGATGCTTCAACAGTTATATTTCTGTCAGGATTACAAATGCAAACATGCAAAATCAAAAAAGGACCGCTTTCATACCTTGATCGCGAGACGAATCCAACACGTCGCACTTGGGGAAATTGTTAAAGAAAGCGTCTTATAAAAAAACAGAGAGCAAACAAAGAAATTATGCAATCTGAATCCCGATTTCGTAATGAGGCAAACTTCCCATGCCTTGAAGTGAAGGCCAAACAGACTCTTTTCTTCTTTTGCCTTTTCTTTGCTACCTTCGTTTACTTCATGCAGACAAATGTCGTTTCAGGTAAAGTGGGTCATCTGTGATTTATCAAAAACGATCCTGCATCTTAATTAGAAATTATAAAACATTTATGTATCTTTTTTGTTTGTTTGTTTACAAATTATCAAACAAACATATATTAACAACATATTTAACAAAAACATATAGCCCAGGTTATGATTAAAAATCATACTTTGATGAAAAAAAAAAGCTATCGATAAGAGATAAACCTTTACAACATGTGACTTTATAACACATGCAGCAACAAAAAACTGAATAAAAGAGATGTTTACAATATACAATTGTGAAACAGTTTTCTAACTGTTTTCTCTGAACACAATGGAACTTTGATTGTGACCATATGTGGGGCCGGATTAAGATCAAATTGCCTGATGTTGCAGCAATAAACTGCCTGTTTGTTTTTTCTCGGCGGCATTGGTGCGTTCGACTCTCACCGCACATGCGCACTCAGACGGACAGCCTTTATTGACTGACTGTATTTATTATGATAACAAACAGGCTGTATTTTCAAGGTGTGCGCATGTTGCCCTGTGGAATCAACATGAGTTTTTTTATGACTCCTTTTAGAAAGATAATCCGAGTTTAAAAGGTTTGCCTTTATTTGTGTATATTCACAAAAAAAAAAAAAAAAAAAAAAAAAAAAAAAATCCTTGTTCTTTTGTAAAAAAAAAAAAAAAAAAAAAAAAAAAAAATGCCGCTCTTCTCCGTCTGGGTTCATTTCGCGCAGCACAAAAATGAACTCGTTTCACAGTTTTTTGTTAATTTTCTTAATCATGAAATATGAACTTTTTCTTAATATCCTAATGATTTTTTTTGCATGAAAGAAAAATCGACAATTTTGACCAATCCAGTGTATTTTTGGCTATTGATACAAATATACCCCAGAGACTTAATTCTTTTTTTTTTTTTTTTTTGGTTTCGTGGTCCAGGGTCACATATTTTAATGCTTTATTTATACTCTAAATCTACATTTGACTTTACTCCAGATTTCTTTCTGATTCACCTCTGCCCTTCTGCAACTGTTTTCTAAAAAGCCAGATGTAAATATAATTTACAAAAATCAGTGCATGTCAATTTATTTAATAAATGTGAGGAGAGTTAGTGAAGGTTTAAAGGTGGCACACTTTATCTAGCAGGCTTGGGCAAAAAAGCTTTAAATCAATCAATCAAACAATCAATCAATCATAAAAAAAAAAAAAAAAAAAATTAATCTGTGTCAGGTTACAAGAGACCAAGGCTTCATTTATAATCAATTTATTTTGACACTCAGGATTACACAAGTATTTTTATGAGGAACAGGAATAAAACATGTGATGACAAACCAGTGTGTGTAACGAGGAAACTAAATTATTCCTGGATTGAGCTCTTGTGGTGAACCTCAACACGACTGGGTTTGATGATGGACACCTTTTAGAAAGACTGAACTACAGTTGCATTGCAGTATAAATGTAATATTGCATTTTGCATTCAGTTTTACAGCTGTGCTCTATTTGATATACAACCTCAAATAATAAAGCTGAAAATGCTTTAAGTCTAAAATGCGTCATAAAAACAACAATGTGCATGAACTACAATTGCAATCTGAAAATAAACATGATGTAACATTGAAAAAGTGCAAACAGGCTACAGTGCAAATTCATTTACTGTTGAATATGAGTGACAGAAGCTGAGAAATATTACTTATCTATAAGAGATAGCATAATCCGAATAACTATAAATTCACAGACATTCACAATTGATTCTGTGCAAATGCAGTTGCAAATGTTAAACTACTGTATATGCTGAGTATGCTTGATGCTTATTTATGTGTGATATATATGTGCTGTAAATCTGTGCTATTGCGTTAAACTTAAAAAAAAAAAAGAAAATAAATTCTCATCTTTGTCCTATGTATAGAACTATGTATCTGAATTCTCATAAATGTGTGAATCTGTTTATGCTAACTGTAATATTGTTTACTACTTTATTCGTGCAAACTGAGACTAATATATATATATTTTTAAGTTAAAGTTAAAGTTTGTTAGCCTGTTTCTTCACCAGTTATTTATGGAAATGCTTCAGTGTGAAATTGGGTCTCCTGAAACTCACTTTTGAGGGGGATTTTGATGTAGTTGCAGGTTAAAATATCAAGATCATATATGTATGTATATGTGTGTGCATGTGAAAATGATTTCTCTTTTTTGGGTGGAGTACCAAGTATGCCCTTAATGCATTATATTTAATACATTAACGTGAGAATGCAGGCATCGCCATTGACTATTGAGTTTCTTCATTCTTCTCTTTGTCCATTTGTTTCTTCACTTCTTCGTATGGATTTTCCTCCACTGTCACGGTCTCATAATCTTTGTTTTTCTGAGAAGGTTGCTCGTACCCTTCCTCTGCTTCTTTTTCTGTTTTTTTCGTGTCATCTGTACTCAGTGTTTGGTAGACTTCGGCTTTGACGTTCTTGAGCGCCTCGTACCCACCTTGACCTTCACCCTGACCCTCTCCTTGTCCCAGTGTGTGGTACACCCCCTCCTCTTGCTTCTTCTGTAGGGCTTCATAACCCCCCTCGGCCTCGTCTTTGACTTGTTCCTTGCCCGTGCTCTCGCCCAGCGTGTGATAAACCGCCTGATCCTTGTCCTTGAGTTGGATTTGCTCATATTCTCCACCTGTCGTCTTGTCTTTATCCCGTTTGCTCGCCTGTACGTCGCTTCCTCCACTTCTGCGCTTCAGCGCGATCAGCAAGACGATCAACAGCCCGAGAACAATCAGAATCACCGCTATCATGATGGGCATCACGTTTACCGTCTGTGGTGGTGCTGAGAGAAAGAGAGAAGATGCAAATTCATTTTAAAAATAAAAATGAGAAGTCGTATGCGTGCACAGTCGCCAAGTGAGAAAATAAAATGACTAGTGCATTTACACATTGCTACACTCGATATGATTGTGCACGGAAAATGTCCGTCATGTGCTTGTGTTTTGGCATGAAAACACAAGGGTGTCACAGACACTTTGAGAAGCACTTCTTCTGAAACACTCATTACTCATCTTACGAAAGCAAACAAACATTGTGTTTATGGCAGGGTTGCTATTGTTAAATGAAAACTAAAACCATAATAAAGGCATTTTTGTTGCTTAATATAAAAATAAAACATTTTATTTAAATTATTTGCCAAATAATTTGAAATGCCAATTTTTTTTAAATAAAGCTAAGGAACAGAAAAAGTACATAGACATAAAAAACCTAATAAATTTGACAAAAAAAATTACGAAAA
Source organism: Carassius auratus (assembly GCF_003368295.1). Classification (NCBI taxonomy): domain Eukaryota; kingdom Metazoa; phylum Chordata; class Actinopteri; order Cypriniformes; family Cyprinidae; genus Carassius; species Carassius auratus. The sequence continues at coordinate 618,729 of NW_020527778.1, forward strand.
CCTTAACTAAAATTAAATTGAAAATCATACCCCCCCCCCCCAAATCATTTATATGTGTTTATGAGTACCTTTGTAGCTGTAACTATCGCTGAAACGGGAGAAACCATTCCCACAGTCAAACCGACAGCTGTACTCTCCTTCTTCCTCAGGAGTAACAGACATGCCATTTTCAGATAGTCTTGTGTGTGACTGTTGGTCATTAGAGAGTTTGTGATACCAGTGGTAGGACGTGCAGTTTTTAGGACAGCGAGGACAGGAACACTGCAGACTCTTTGCAGACCCTGAAATAACTGCAGCAGCAGGTCCACCTGTAAAACACAGACAAAATTTCAGGATTTCAGATGAATAAAGTTTGCATTAAAATGGTATTTACATAGTACCTTTGTTTTCTTACTGGGTTGTAAATGTCCAAATTAAGCAGAAAAAAATACACTAATTATTATAATATATACACCCCCCCCCCCCCATTAATCAAAGCAATAAACTAAGAAAGCTTGTGGTTTTACCATGTGTAAATAGGTGATTTTTAGGCACAATGCAAATTTAATGAAAATTACAAATGATTCTATTTATTACACAATTACAATCGGATGTTTTTGTGAACATGGGTTAAATAACTTACTAGTGGACAACCTGATTAGACCAGGTGCAAAAATGTAACCGTACTGACAGATTTAGTTAGTTATTTGTTAGGCCAAATAAAACCGATGAGTGATTCATTCTTACTTGCAAGCTTTTAAGTCATTAGTTCTGACGCTTTCATTAAAAAGTTACTTTTCTCATATGGTATACTTGCTTGTTTTTGCATGCAGCCAGTGAAAACAAAGAAATATGCGATGAGTTATTTTTATTTTATTTTATTCATATTTATTTTATTTTAATCTATTTTTTATTTATTATTATTAACCTACTTTAGCTGTAGGAAGTAAATATTATATATATATATATATATATATACATATACTTTAAATTTTTAGCTTACAGTAAAACTGGTATGATATACTTGTGTTTATATATAAGCATTACACAAATGTGTGTACACATTATATAATGTTATTAATCGGTATAGTATATGTATATAAAAAAACACACACACACACACACACACACACACACACACACACACACACACACACACACATATATATATATTATCTCAGTTTGTACTGCAAACTTAAAAGGAAAATTGTGTGTATCCATATTTATTGCTAGAATAAATTGTCATATATTATATATTTATAATAATGTCCAAAAATACCGTTAGCACATGCAGTATTAGTGGTTCTGTATAAATGAAAGGGTGATGTAATGCAGGTTTTGTTATGTTTACCTATAACTTTTAACTCCTGGAGATCAGAATCTCCTTCCTTCCTAGCAGCTCCTGTACTGATGTGGCTGTAGCTGTAGGTGGCGTGGCAGCTGTATTTGCCGTTATCATCTTGTGTGGCATTGTTGATGTCGTATGTGCCTTTAGATGAGCTGATGATTTCTTTTTGATTCTTATAGAAGACGACATTTTCCAGTTTCGGTCCACCCCAGACTACACACCTGAGAGCCACAGGCTCCCCCTGCAGGACAGGAGCAGCCGGAGGAACCAACATCACCAGGAGCTCTGAGAAACACACCAAACACATCTACTGTTTCATTTAAGTATCCCATCAAATTATGATGTGTTTTGTGGCCTTTAATTCATGTATATTTGATCTATGTGCCAGTTAAAGTTATACCTGATACACATTTAGCAGGTATACAGATTTAAATCAGATTTTTGCCTATTTAACTAAAATGGGTATCATTAAACAATGTCAACAAAGGAAAAGAAAAAGAGTGATTTGATGCAATCTTTTAATGATCAACTTAGTCTTTGAGACACATGTTGCCAAACAGTAAAATATAAAGCCGGAAATACTGATCTAAAGACGTTTGACTTTTTGCTGTCTTGGTAAATTTGATCACAGTTTGAGGCATTGTTGAGAACTCTTTAGACAATTTAGAGGATAAACATGTAAGAGTTTTTTTGTTTTGTTAGCTTTTTCAGTAAAACATCTGAGAAGCAGGAGACTGCTGTTTCCATTTGCTCTTAAATTTAGTCTCACTTCTATTTTGTCACGATCAGTGATACAGGAAACCACGGAGAGAGAACCAATTGCGGGTATGTATTTATTAAAGGGGCAATCCAAAGAATAAACAGTCCAGACAGGGGTCGATATCCAACAAATCCAAACATAAACAAAACACGAAGACAAGGCAAGGGCAAGTGTCATGATCCTGCCCTCGTGTCCTTGATTTTTTCCTAGTCTTGAGGCAGGATCATGGCAGACCCGTGTTTTGTGTTCAAGCACATGGCCTTGTCTTTGGGCCATGTGCTTGTGTTGTCTCGTTCCCTTGCCCCGCCCCCCTTGTTATCCTAGTCTTGTCGTGATTGTCCTATCTGTGTCACCTGTCGTGTCTTAATTGTTCCCCCTATTTAGATCTCCTAGTGTGCTCTGTCTTGCGTCGGTTCATTGTGATTTGTGATTGTTCAACTTATGTGTTCCTACCTGTCAGCCTCCTGAGATATCTTGTCCTTGAAACCCCTCTAAGAAGTCTTTTGTCTTGCAGTGAGTGTTTGTTAGTAGTTAGTGTTCAGAGTCTTTGTTTACCTTGTTTATTGTGTTTTGTAGAATTATTTAGTGTCTACCCTAGCCCTTGTTTTCCCCCTTGTGGGTTTTGTTTTTCCCCTTTTTGTTAAATAAATCCTGTGTTTAGTCACTTCCTGTCTGCACCTGAGTTCCTCCTCGCCAAACCCTGACTGAATGAACAGACCACCAAGGAACTCAGCAGGCAGGAGGGCCTCTGAGCTTCAGCGTCAGGCGGAGTTCCGGAGGCAGTGCTGGACGTCATCCCCCACCGACAGGAAGGGGGTCACCCTCCCATACTCGCCCGAGGGGGTGTGGATCCTTCAAAACTATGCCTGGCTATGGGAGGGTATATCCCAGGGAGAGCCGCAGGTTTTCCCCTCGATGTCAGCCCAGCTGCCAGCTATCCCAGAGGGTCGTGTCCTGGCCGTGGCAACCCTGGGGGATCAGGCAAGTCCCCCCCAGAGTCCTGAGGCGCCTTCCACAGCCTGCAGTCTCCCCATGAAGCGAGGGAGACGATTGTCGTGGGAGTCAGCCTCGGAGGCGTCGGCGTCAGAGTCTGCCCTGCCTAAGACCAAACTCCCCCAACCCGCCTCTGACCCAGCTGTGGCCTCTGCACCGCGCCCAAGGAGGAAGAGGAAGAAGAAGGGGCCTGCCGGTCCTGTGACCCTGTCTCCTCCAGAGCCAGCAGCGGTGAGCGCTGGCGTGCCCGAGCCAGCAGCGGAGAGCGCTGGCGTGCCCGAGCCAGCAGCGGAGAGCGCTGGCGTGCCCGAGCCAGCAGCGGAGAGCGCTGGCGTGCCCGAGCCGGCAAAGAAGAGAGCTGTATGCAAGTCTGCAGTCGTGAGAGCGGAGGAGAGAGCCGCGGCCGACTCTGCAGCAAAGACTCTAGTACAGTCTGTCTCATCTCGTAAGGAGATGCCAGTTATCCTAGTTGCTAAAGCCTTCTCAGATTATTTGTCTCGTCTTGTCCAGATCCTAGAAGTCCCCGTCAGTCCTGTCTTGTCCCCTGACCCAGTCCCCAGAAATCCCGAGTGTCCAGCCGTCGTCTCCCCGTGTCCCGTGAGTGTTGCCCCGTGTCCAGTAGATGTTGTCGCCCCGTGTCCTGTTGTCCCCCCGCGTCCAGTAGATGTTGTTCCCCCGTGTCCAGCTGTCGTCTCCCCGTGTCCCGTGAGTGTTGCCCCGTGTCCTGTAGATGTAGCCCCGTGTCCAGCTGATATTGCCCCGTGTCCTGTAGATGTAGCCCCGTGTCCCGTAGATGTCCCGTGTCCTGTTGTCTCCCCGTGTCCAGTAGATGTTGTCCCCCCTTGTCCAGCTGTCGTCTCCCCGCGTCCCGTAAGTGTTGCCCCGCGTCCCGTGTCTGCTCCTGTCATGTTCTCTGTCAGTTGTCCCGAGACCCCTCACCACCCAGACCTGCCCGTACCCCCCGTCGTCAGCCTTCGTCCTGTCCTCTTAAGATCCCTACCCCTCCCACCCACCCTGGTCTGTCCCCCATGAACTTTGTGCTCCCGCCTCCTCCCCTTCCCTGTTTGTTTTTTTTTTGATTTGCCACCCTAACCCGGCCATTGTGTATTCATGTTTGCCGTTGTTATTATTTGTCATGTCTTGTTGGTTTGTATCGGTGTCCCAGTCCGTCATGTCAGTCATGTCCCGTGTTTGATGTTCCCTTGAGGAGCGTCTGGAAGCCGCTCCTTAAGGGAGGGGTTCTGTCATGATCCTGCCCTCGTGTCCTTGATTTTTTCCTAGTCTTGAGGCAGGATCATGGCAGACCCGTGTTTTGTGTTCAAGCACATGGCCTTGTCTTTGGGCCATGTGCTTGTGTTGTCTCGTTCCCTTGCCCCGCCCCCCTTGTTATCCTAGTCTTGTCGTGATTGTCCTATCTGTGTCACCTGTCGTGTCTTAATTGTTCCCCCTATTTAGATCTCCTAGTGTGCTCTGTCTTGCGTCGGTTCATTGTGATTTGTGATTGTTCAACTTATGTGTTCCTACCTGTCAGCCTCCTGAGATATCTTGTCCTTGAAACCCCTCTAAGAAGTCTTTTGTCTTGCAGTGAGTGTTTGTTAGTAGTTAGTGTTCAGAGTCTTTGTTTACCTTGTTTATTGTGTTTTGTAGAATTATTTAGTGTCTACCCTAGCCCTTGTTTTCCCCCTTGTGGGTTTTGTTTTTCCCCTTTTTGTTAAATAAATCCTGTGTTTAGTCACTTCCTGTCTGCACCTGAGTTCCTCCTCGCCAAACCCTGACAGCAAGAAGACGGACATGAATTAACATTCAACAGGGACTCCGTGACACATACTAAGACAGACCAGGTATAAATGCACAAGGAGAGACAAATGCTAATGGGAAATTGGCAGAGTGAGATAATTGATAACTAGTGACAGCTGGGTGCACTGATTAGGCAGGGACGTGAGGAATGTGACTAATGAAGTGACAGACACCGTGGGGAAAGGAGGACATCTAGTGGAAACCCAGGGAACACAACCCAGACACTGTGACACTACCCCCCTCTACGGAGCGGCTTCCAGATGCTCCACGACAGACAAGAAACAGAGACCAGGAGGAAGGCGGACAGTTGGAGGCTCAGGGGGAGGGACGGAGGGACAGGAAAAAAAAACACAGGGAACAGACACCAGAAGTGTAAACACAAACCAGGGAGACCAGGAGGGAGGTGGACCGGAGGAGGTTCAGGGGGAGGGACGGAGGCCAGGCTAACAGAGAGGAACAGGGACAGGAGTGAACACAAAAACAAAAAGCAAAAAACAACATGAAGCCCCCCCCCCAGGGCGGGGCATAAGACCACCACGTCCGTGTGGTGGAGACTGGAGTCCCCCAGGGCGGAGCAGAGGACCACCACAACCGTGTGGTCAGGGCGGAAGCCCCCCAGGGCGGAGCAGAAGACCACCACCTCCGTGTGGTCGGGACGAATGCCCCCCAGTGCGGAGCAGAAGACAACCACAACCGTGTGGTCAAGACGAGAGCCCCCCAGGGCAGAGCAGAAGTCTGTGCGGCCGGACCAACGGGAGGACGAAACTTTGGTAATCCCATGGTGTTTCTACTGGACTCCCGAAGATCGGTGCTGACCTGACTCTGCTCATGAAGATTATTGGTGACTTGCATTTGTTCATGAAGGTCCCCGGTGACTTGACTCAGTCCTTGAAGGTCATCGGTGACTATCCCTGACTCTGGAAGGTCATCGGTGACTATCCCTGACTCTGGAGGGTCATCGGTGACTATCCCTGACTCTGGAGGGTCATCGGTGACTATCCCTGACTCTGGAGGGTCATCGGTGACTAGCCCTGACTCTGGAGGGTCATCGGTGACTAGCCCTGACTCTGGAGGGTCATCGGTGACTAGACCTGATTCTGGAGGGTCGTCGGTAACTAGCCCTGATTCTGGAGGGTCGTCGGTGACTAACCGTGACTCTGGAGGGTCCACGAACACCTGACTCGACTCTGGAGGGTCAATAGGAACCTGACTCGACTCTGGAGAGTTCACTGGAAACCTGACTCGACTCTGGAGAGTTCACTGGACCCTGACTCGACTCTGGAGGGTCGACTGGAACCTGACTCGACTCGGGAGAGTTCACTGGAACCTGACTCGACTCTGGAGAGTTCACTGGAACCTGACTCGACTCTGGAGGGTCGACTGGAACCTGACTCGACTCGGGAGGGTCAGCTGTGACTGCAATCCCGTGCAGCGGCGCTGGGCAAGCAGCCATCTTGTGCCATGACTCTGGACAGGTGGCCATCTTGTGCTGTGGTGCTGGGCTGGCGACCATATTGTGCTGTGGCGCTGGACCGGTGGCCAACTTGGGCATTGGCGCTGGACCGGTGGCCAACTTGGGCATTGGCGCTGGGTTAACGGCCACCGGGAGGACGAAACTTTGGTAATCCCATGGTGTTTCTACTGGACTCCCGAAGATCGGTGCTGACCTGACTCTGCTCATGAAGATTATTGGTGACTTGCATTTGTTCATGAAGGTCCCCGGTGACTTGACTCAGTCCTTGAAGGTCATCGGTGACTATCCCTGACTCTGGAAGGTCATCGGTGACTATCCCTGACTCTGGAGGGTCATCGGTGACTATCCCTGACTCTGGAGGGTCATCGGTGACTATCCCTGACTCTGGAGGGTCATCGGTGACTAGCCCTGACTCTGGAGGGTCATCGGTGACTAGCCCTGACTCTGGAGGGTCATCGGTGACTAGACCTGATTCTGGAGGGTCGTCGGTAACTAGCCCTGATTCTGGAGGGTCGTCGGTGACTAACCGTGACTCTGGAGGGTCCACGAACACCTGACTCGACTCTGGAGGGTCAATAGGAACCTGACTCGACTCTGGAGAGTTCACTGGAAACCTGACTCGACTCTGGAGAGTTCACTGGACCCTGACTCGACTCTGGAGGGTCGACTGGAACCTGACTCGACTCGGGAGAGTTCACTGGAACCTGACTCGACTCTGGAGAGTTCACTGGAACCTGACTCGACTCTGGAGGGTCGACTGGAACCTGACTCGACTCGGGAGGGTCAGCTGTGACTGCAATCCCGTGCAGCGGCGCTGGGCAAGCAGCCATCTTGTGCCATGACTCTGGACAGGTGGCCATCTTGTGCTGTGGTGCTGGGCTGGCGACCATATTGTGCTGTGGCGCTGGACCGGTGGCCAACTTGGGCATTGGCGCTGGACCGGTGGCCAACTTGGGCATTGGCGCTGGGTTAACGGCCACCTGGTGTTGTGGCGCTGGGCTGGCTGCCATCTTGGGCTGTGGCGCTGGACCGGTGGCAATTTTGGGCAGTGGCGCTGGACCGGCGGCCATCCCACCGGAAGAGACAGGAGTGGCTGGGGCATCCCACGGAAATAATATACAAACTCCCAGAATTCCAGTGTCTCTAAATGTGCCATCTCCTCCTGAGACACTGGATCAACCAGCCCGCCATTGAAATAGTCCTTTAGGGCCGCATCGTTGTATCCCATACCATCGGCCAGGGACCAGAAGACCTCTGCCAGGGCACCCACTTCATTGCCCTCTTGGCGGAGGGCGGTCAACAGAAGATACTTTGTTCTCCGCTCCGCCATCATGGCTGGGGAACGGGAAAACCTCATACCGCTGGTTCTTGCTGTGACGGAGTCCTTCTGTCACGATCAGTGATACAGGAAACCACGGAGAGAGAACCAATTGCGGGTATGTATTTATTAAAGGGGCAATCCAAAGAATAAACAGTCCAGACAGGGGTCGATATCCAACAAATCCAAACATAAACAAAACACGAGGACAAGGCATGGGCACGACTAGAAGACGGACATGAATTAACATTCAGCAAGGACTCCGTGACACATACTAAGACAGACCGGGTATAAATGCACAAGGAGAGACAAACAATAATGGGAAATTGGCCGAGTGAGATAATTGATAACTAGTGACAGCTGGGTGCACCGAAGTGACAGAGACCGTGGGGAAAGGAGGACATGTAGTGGAAACCCATGGAACACAACCCAGACACTGTGACATATTTAGTAAAAGCCTTTTGAGATTTTGAAGATTTTGTATGTTTCAGTCTGATAGGAACTAGCTGACAGAAAGCTTGTCAGAAAAGGTTTTCTGGGGAAGAATGCGGTCTGCAAACTAGTGAATTTATAAGTGGACTGCAAATTCAAGACATGTGATCACTCTGCTAAAATAGTAATGCAATCCCTTTTTTAAGGTTTTGTAAATCTTATGGTATTGTAAACACAACAGAAGATATTTTGAAAAATGGTTCATGGTTTGTTTGTCCATTAAATTAAATTCCAGATTTTTTTGGACCCTATTAACTTTTATTGCATGGACTCAAACATTCAAAACTTTCTTCAAAATATCTATTTGTGTTTTCCACAAAAGAATGCAAGTCATACAGGTTTGGCACAACATGATTTTGTATTCCTTTAACTCCACACAGGTGATCTGAAACAGAACAGGAAGTGGAGTTAGGAGTCACCTGTCATTTTCAGCGTCACTGCATTGCTTCGAAGAAGTGCTTTCTTTTTCTTGCACCAGAAAGTTGCTCTTTCTGCCTCTTTTAACTCTGCAAATATAACAGCTCTCTTCATCTCCTTATTAATATCGAGTCCTAAAACAAAGGTGCTCACTCCTCTCAACACATAACAAGCCCAGTCCTTCAGATCATCATCTGTCTGCAGCACCAGGTTTCTTCCATCTCCTTTGGTCATCACAGCACCTCCTACAGATGGAGAGAGCTGAGCGTGAGGCTCCAGCTCTGAGAGAGAGAGAGAGAGAGAGAGAGGGGGAGAGAGAGAGAGAGAGAGAGAGAGAGAGGGAGAGAGAGAGAGAGAGAGAGAAAGAGAGGGAGAGAGAGAGAGAGGAAGAGAGAGATAGAGAGGGAGAGGGGGAGAGAGAGACAGAGAGAGAGAGAGAGAGAGAGAGAGAGAGAGAGAGAGACCATGAGAAACAGCAGGAGGAACAGAACAGATGATCACGAATGGTTAGGATGGTGTTCATACCCAGTACAATGAGTGTGAATGGGACACTTGTCAGACCGCCCTGCTCACATGTATACGACCCGTTGTTTTCTGGTGTCACTGCAGTAAGCAGCATTGTATAATCCTGATATGATTGTTGTGGTTTTTCATTATGATACCATGTTGTTGGTTTACTCCCTCCTTCACGGTTACAGATCAGAGTGACGTCATCTCCAACATACACCTGAGGGAAGTTCGGCCGGAGTAACACTGAGAGAAAGAAAACAGACGTATAAGAACCAGATATGAATGACCGATTGATTGACAATAATTAGAAACTCCTGTTATTTAGTGCTGTTTGCTCTACAAAGATAACTGGAGTACTTAGAGAAGTTTGAATCCTAGAATGGACTTTTCTTTCTTTCTTTCTTTCTTTCAATGTATGTATGTATTTATCAATACCTTTATTCATTACAGTTTTTCTGAATTGCTAAAACACTAAACCCCTATCTCTGAACCAAATTTTCACTATCTTAAACCAATTTGTCGAATAAAATACTCTTTCTGCTAAACCTTAGACATGTTCAGGCAGTTAGTGTCTTTTTGCAAAACTCTTATCACATTCTCATTCACTTAAACACGCATCACACTGTGATGCTTTTGTGCTGCAAAATGCTAAACACAAGTGATGCGCAGTTGTCATCGTTTATACACAACGACTGTACAAAATCTGAGCCAGAGTGCACAAGTGGCAGATGACTGAATAATGATACTGACAATAGGTTGAAGCAATATGAGAAGAAGAGGAGGAAGAGTATATGTAAGGAGTGGAGGATGAGGAGAGAAAGAGTAGGCTTAGTGAGTTATCATGACTTGATCGGTCACATCAGAGGGGTTTTTCTCTTTGTCTAGTAAAAAAGACTACTTTACTTGTGATGTGGACAAAGTCCTCAGGCTGGACTCGAGCACAAAGACATGATGCTGAGACAGAATGAATCTCTCATTGACCCTGATTTTACAATAGCATAACTTACAGTATTTGAGTGTGCTTTGAGATGCTTTCAAGAAATGTGTTTCAGCAATTCAGTAAAAAAAATTTTTTAAACAAGTCGTAATTATACATTTATTTATTTATTTAAAAAGTCAAAATTTCGACTTCTTTCTGATTTCAATTTGAATGAATTGAGCTGTTGTTTTTCTTCTGTCTTCTGTGTAAATGCATGCGTTGGTGATTATTTAAGGGCTGTGGCTTTGCTGTCGAGTTCAGTATAGTTTTTGACTGTCAAATCAATGTAAAACGTGATCATGGGATTTTGATGAAAATAAACTCAAGCTGCTGAGATTCCTCAGAAGGATCTGTAGATCTTAAATTCATCTCGTCTGACTTTGACGAGATTATTTTGAGGAGTCAGGCTGTTCAATCTTTATCAGACACACCCTGCTCGAGAAACTACGGTTGAACGTGACTTTAGAAATATCAGATGTTCTGCTTTGAAGTTCTGGAAATATCCACTGTTTTTTTTTTTTTTTTTCATTGCTGTGTTTGTAATAGATTTGACATGATGTTAAATGTTTTTATTCTTCATCAAGTATAGCTGATAATCTTTATTCGCTGATCTTCACCACATCTACTATTTCAGTTGATCTGGCCATGCACACAATCTGTAGATGTGTGTGAAGTGAAATGTGTGTATTTACCTGTTGGTGTCTGTCCCTTGCCGTCCCTTATCAGAGCCAACAACACTGTAACATAAAAAGATAAATATGATTATTTCTGGATTAAAAATCCTCAGATTATATTTTAATTTGTAGCTTTATTGCCATTCAAATGAGACGGCCACACCCAGTAACTACACTTAGTACAAGTACCACAGCTGTCTGAAAGTTGTTTTTGCACGCCTTTAAAAACATCTCACACACACACACACACACATATATAAATATATATGTATGCAAAATGTCTGTAATACAAATCTGAGTAACAGCAATGGCATGTGACTTAACCAAAATAATATAATACATATTTACTGTGATGTTTGCTCTGAAATTGGATTATTTTTGGAAAATTGTCAATATTTATCACTGTTTAATGCCAGTATGTTAACCAGACGTACAAACTTGTTAAGAAAATTTGGCTCTTCCGTGAAAACTGGCTTGAAATAAACGTCATATTTAATGTAGTAAAGCGCAAGAGTTTGTCAAAGTGTCTAAGACGGTTAGATGATGCTGTATGTTTTTTACCTGCTAGTATCAGCGGATACCTCATGTCCATCACTCGAGCCGAGCCAAACCGCGCTGTCTGTCAGAAAGAGAAATATGACCGTCTGATGGACAGATAGATCAGCTGTATGTAGGACTTTAGGGAAGTGCTTTACTGTGTTTAAGCTTAGCTGAATATGTGTGTGTGAAAGTTTGAATTATTTGAGTTGTTGTTTTTTTTCTTATGGCACATAGAGCGACACACCCCTCAATCACACTGAGTCAGCAGTGTTTAACAGCTCACTTCAGCTGTGTGTCTGTTCAAGCATGCACTGTTGCTTTTAATCTACAATTTGGTTGTTATCAGACAATGCTATTTACAGAACGTGTCGTAGTCACATATGATGGTCTAGAACAACTGAGAGGCTCGAACCCAAAATAAGTTTGAAAGAAAGACTTACTTATTTTATTGCATCATTAAGTAATGAAAATACAGTTTTTCTCGCCTAACTTTTTTTTTATGTTGAAGTTTGTTAAAGCACATTTAATTTGATCTAACTTATAAACTATCTATTTTAACAATTCTGTTAATTCCCATCCATAATATTTAGGATATTCTATTATATTGTTTTAATGATCATCAAGAATGCAGGTCAAAAATTTAGATGCTTTCTTTTACATATTTAGCATTTTAATCGCTTTTTTTTTTTTTTGCCTTGATGTTCATGTTAAATGCTCAATGTGGTGTGACAAATTCATTATACGGAAGTTTAGTTATTCCATGCATGCAATCTCTCAATATATGTGAGTTTATTAAAACTGCATGTATGATTTTGCATGAATTAAAAAAAATGCTGTTTAGGACATGTCAAGTATATATTTCAGATCAGAAATTGCAAGAAAATGTATTGCTCAGGAAAATATCTCTGATCCAATATTACACTGGGTTTATGTGTGTGTATTATTATTATTTAATTAGTTAAAGATGACCTAATAAACTATTTGAAATGCTTGTTTGTTAACCCTTGTTCAGCTTGTTCACAGATCCTTGTTAACTGTTGAGTTTTGTGTATTTTCATTTTTGGCAATGCAATTTCCTGTGAAAGTGTTTCATGTCTCCTAAAATTAACCACACTCTCATTTTCAGTGAGCGCTGTTTTTTTTTAGTGCTCAGCAGATTATTGTGTTTCCTTAATGTGCTGTAGTGGTTAAAAGCAGACAAGTGCTGGAAAATGAACACTCAGTGAGTCGTTCAGATGCATTTGGGCCGTTTTAGAGTATGTGGTCTTGATTTCATTTTACTTGGATTGATGAATTTGCATGCAGTCCTTTCTGACAGGAAGTCTCACAGATCACTGGAGAGCAAAGACGACGTTCGGCTTTTCAACAGGACTCAAACCAACACTTCACCCACAGCAATGTCACACAAAAATGTCAAACAAATGTGTTCAAGGTATGCATTCAAAATATATATGTGGCCCAGTGTTTCCACCTCTTCTTGCAAAGAAGTGAGAGTAAATGAATAGATTACATCTGCCACTTCAGTGTCTATGATTAATCACACTCAGTGTTCTAGATCTCAACCTATTCTATTCTATTCTATTCTTTCATTTTGAAAAACTTTGAAAGTTTTCTCAGTTTATTCAAGATTAGTTCCTAGTTTTTTGCTTTTTTCTGAAAGAGGAACTTGCATTACAATGTGTGTGTGTGTGTGTGTGTGTGTGTGTTACTTTCCTTTGGGTTTCCAAGAATAACCAGTGATGGTGTTCTTTATTAACATAAACATGTTTATTAGTCAGCACTTTAATTATTTTGCTTTAGATTAAATAATTGTGTGTTTAATGTATGTTTAATGTGCTAGTTGAATTTTTTACGCAGTTGTGCACCTTGGACATGTTTAGGAACATTCTCACGTGAAATGAAAGGAGCTGTTCAGAAATGAAACACCACTTTCTATGAAACCTGGATAATGCATCGTACCGTAATGATCTGATGCCCTATTATACACATCGTTTTCATTTGGTATTAATATTCATCTTCCTTACATTTAAACTTGTGCATTTAGCAGACAATTTTGTCCAAAGTTACTTGAACAAAAGCAATTAGTCACAAATCGATCATAATCTATTGTTATTATTAATATCTATGTCGGACTGAGGGTCATGTTGGGGATTTTGAGGTCATCTCAGAGTACAAGTAATTCCAGTAGTTTGTTTTTAATGTTAAATAGTCCAGGCATCTTTACAATGCTTTAAGAATAGAAAGTGAAGGCTGCAGATAGAGGTTTTGTTTTTACTGGCCAGTCTTAATGAGTGGTGTTGACTAGATCAAGTATCACTATTATTATTGCTTATTCCACATTTAGACTCAGCAATGCGATGTGTTTGTGCTCCAGACATGAATAATTCATCAAAGCATGTGTCTTCTTGGCCGGTTAACTTGCAGTAATCCCACAGATCTACACTGAACCCGAACTACGGACCTGAATACTTGGATCTGTAAGCAACCACCAATGCAATTACACAAACTCACTCTGACCAACTCAACATCAAACCAGTTTTGTAAGAAACCTCTCACATTTTCTTCATAAATGTAAAAATCTAGTTTGTTAACAGGATGACTAAGTGTGATCTAGCCTTGAGAAGTACTTGAATAAATTAATTATGCATCCTTACGGGTAATGTGATTAATTAATATGCAAGATGTTAGTGTTTTGGTAGCACGACACGTATGTAAATGGTTTCAGCTCCGTCTTCATGTAAGGCATCAAATTAATATTATTAGTTTGAAAGCTCTGTTAGAAGATGCTAATGCATAAACTAGTCGAGAAATCAAAGTGTTTATCAGCTTCATCGTGGTTCTAATTTAAGGACGCCGAGGTTTGATGTTATAGTGAGAGGACGGGGTGGGACTTGGGTCCATTTGAAAAGTCCGAAATCAGGACAGCGGAGGGGAGCAGCAGTTCCTAAAGCTGGCAACAAACTGGTCACATTCACTTCTGTTTTGAACTTAAGAAAGACATGCATTAGTAATTAGGCAGCAGGATTGCTTTTCTGTGACTCTAACACTGTGGCACACCAACTTATAGACGCCTGAAAATAGAGAAGTACTGAGAAAACCAACTCTGAGGACTCACTTAACCCCAACAACTCACAGCCTCAGATAGATAGATAGATAGATAGATAGATAGATAGATAGATAGATAGATAGATGGATGGATGGATGGATGGATGGATGGATGGATGGATGGATGGATGGAGAATGGTAGACTATAGATAGATAGATAGATAGATAGATAGATAGATAGATAGATAGATAGATAGATAGATAGATAGATACATAGATAGATAGATAGATAGATAATGGTAGACTATAGATAGATAGATGGAAAGATGGATGGATGGATGGATGGATGGATAGATAGATGGATAGATGGATAGATGGAAAGATGGATGGATGAATAGATAGATAGATAGATAGATAGATAGATAGATAGATAGATAGATAGATAGATGGATGGACGGATAGATAGATAGATAGATAGATAGATAGATAGATAGATAGATAGATAGATAGATAGATAGATAGATAGATAGATAGATAGATAGATAGATAGATAGATGGATGGATGGATGGATGGAGAATGGTAGACTATAGATAGATAGATAGATAGATAGATAGATAGATAGATAGATAGATAGATAGATAGATAATGGTAGACTATAGATAGATGGATGGATAGATAGATAGATGGAAAGATGGATGGATATATAGATAGATAGATGGAAAGATGGATGGATGGATGATGGATGGATGGATGGATGGATAGAAAGATGGATGGATGAATAGATAGATAGATAGATAGATAGATAGATAGATAGATAGATAGATAGATAGATAGATAGATAGATAGATAGATAGATAGATAGATGGATGGATGGATGGATGGATGGATAGATGGAAAGATGGATGGATGAATAGATAGATAGATGGAAAGATGGATGGATGGATGGATGAATAGATAGATAGATGGAAAGATGGATGGATGGATGAATAGATGGAAAGATGGATGGATGGATGGATGGATGGATGGAAAGATGGATGGATGAATAGATAGATAGATGGAAAGATGGATGGATGGATGGATGAATAGATAGATAGATGGAAAGATGGATGGATGGATGAATAGATGGAAAGATGGATGGATGGATGGATGGATTGATAGATAGATAGGTAGAT
Source organism: Carassius auratus (assembly GCF_003368295.1). Classification (NCBI taxonomy): domain Eukaryota; kingdom Metazoa; phylum Chordata; class Actinopteri; order Cypriniformes; family Cyprinidae; genus Carassius; species Carassius auratus. Next base: position 634,228 of record NW_020527778.1, read on the forward strand.
AGAATTGTTGCATTTGTAAAAACAAGTGTTCATCAACAAAAATTCATGCAGTTTTGATGATTTGTTTTTTTTTTGGTAATTTAACTAAATCTGAGATAAAATAAAACAAATGTTAAATGACAAACTTAAGCTTAAAAAAAGTTTTTTAAATAATTTTATAATTTTGTTTTATAAAAGTTTTATAAAAAAAGTGAAGTGCCTCAGTTACCAAGCATTTATTGAAAACAACTAATTGAAAATATAATGATAAAAGTTATTTAAAAAATGTAAAAATATAAGAATTGAAATATTTCTATACTGTAAATAAACCAAATTAACATAAAAATGGATAATAATAAACAATACTACTAGAACACTGATAAGGAGCACAGACTCTGGTTTTATTAACTATGAGCATGAGCACTAGTGATAGTGATGCTTAACTAATCAGATGACTCTAATCAGGAAGAACTCCCAAACAGGTCTGATTTCAAAGTGGAAAAAACACACACAGACTCTGAAGAACGCAATGTTCTGTCTTCATCTGTTCGGTGAAGGCCAGTCATTCTCTCTTTCAGTTTTGCGTCTCGTAAGTGTATCTCAAGTGCTTGTTCACAGTGTCCTCGTACAACCCTTGTGGGTGAGAGATGATGATTAACCTCAGTGTGAAGAGCACTGGTGATGATTTCTGCAGTTTAATTCACCCCAGCACGCGCATGAACGCACGCAGGCAGGCTAATTTCTCCTTTCATTTTTCCATCCATGACCCACTTCTGTTTAAGTGTTTGTGTGTCGGAGTACGCAAATATATTTTTCTACATGCACACACACTTAAACAAACATATGCATGGATGTCCTGCATTATACATCTGAAACATTTATGTTTTTCCTCTTTGGCTTTCAGTGGTTTCCAAGCATAACAGATGACTTCTTCCCACAGCCACAGAAGATCCGGATGAAACCCAAGCTTCAGATGCGAGCCAGTTTGATCTGATAGGCCATGTGTGTGTGTGTGTGTGTGTGTGTGTGGAGAGCGAGGCTGGAGGGAGGAGTGTTTGAGTGCATGACAGCAGGATAGATCAGAAGAGAGATCGTTCCAGTGCTGGAGGTGATCCTGCATGGATGCAGTGCTGAATGTGCACGGGAAAACACATTTATTGAATGACTGCTTGCTTTGGCTGTGTCTCTCTGGACCCTGCTGACCACGTGTCTCTGGAGCGAAGCAGCTCTTCTGTGCTGGAATGAGGAAGCTCAGGCTGAACAAGCAGGTAATTCCCAATTGGATAGTGCATCCGATAAAATCTGAGAGAAACTATCGCATGCATGTGACTCCCGGGATGCTTGAAAGATGACTTTTGAGAAAGTGTTGCAGTTGTGCTGGTGTGCATTAGCAGGAATGTGAACTGCAGTAGCTGTATATGCAGCGCTTTTGACTTCAGTTCAATTGTGCTGATGGTGAGTGGGTGAGGAAGTGTGTGTGTGTGTGTGTGTTTTCCTTGTGTGAAGGGCCTGCTGAGAGCAAAGGTACGTCAGAGAGTGTGACTGTACACTTTAACACTTACATAGGAGAAAGCGTGGACTGTTCATGTGTGTGTTTGAATAGTTTGAGCTCAATTGGCTGTTCGATTTTACTGCGGTTTGAGCTGGGTTTGATCTGTAGCTGTGTGTGTGTTTAAAATAATAGAATTGTGTGCTGCGCACAAAAACTGTGTTCATATATCTTTATTTATTTTCTTTTTTTTTAAGCAGGGACTGTCAAGATCCAAAAAGCAGCATTAAAGTAATTAATATGTCTACTTTGCTATATTCTAAGTTGCAATGTAGCTTTGTGTGAGGAACAAGCCCAAATTTAATTGGTTTTTCAGTTATAACTTCATTAAAACGTGCAAATTTATCTTGCTCGAACACTAGAGCATTTAGAACATGGGTCCATCCATCCATCCATCTACAGTATCTATCTATCTTTTTGTCTGTCTGCCATTCTATCTGTCTGTTTTTCTTTTATATCTTTTTATATCTTTCTCTCTGTCCATTTCTCTGAGAGGAACATGTGTGTTTGTGAGGTTTAAGAGTTGTGTCTCTTGGTCTTGTGCGCTTACACTCATTCTCGTGTCCTGAGCACTTTCCCATCATCATTTGTGATCTGTTTCTCCTCGTCCCAGTTTTCTCTCCTCCTCCTGCTCTCTTCTAGAGCGCTGACCTTCAGTACAGTATGTTGCTGAATGAGTTTTTTTTTTGCAAATGTAGGATGCTTATTAAAGGGTCAGTTAACCTGAGAATGAAAATTCATCCATCTTCATCTTCATCTACAGTATGCATGCATCTGTAATAAAACGTCCCTCACATGACTCCGGTTCCCATCAGTCAGCAGAAGAAACAATTGTTTTTTTAATTTCTCTTACAAAAATGAATGGATTTGTTTATTCACCACTCTCACCCAGAGCCGTTTTATTACAGATGCATGCATTTTATTTCACGTCTTCTGAACTGTTGACAACAAACACCTGCATACCCCAATTAAAAGGCTTGGAAGAGCAAGGACAATTTTTAATATAACTTTGATTGGATTATTCATAAAGAGGAAAGTCACCTATTTATAATGTTACAATGTTTCAAATAAATGTGTTCTTTTGAATTTTGTATTCATCAAAGAATTCTGAAAAATAAAATGTATCAGTTTTCACAGAAATATGAATCAGCACAGCTGTTTTCAACATTGATAATAATCAGAAATGTTTCTTGAGCAGTAAATCAGTATATTTTCATGATTTCTGAAGATCATGTGACACTGAAGACTGGAGAAATGATGTTGAAAATACAGCTGTGCACCACAGAATAAATTACTTTTTTTTTCTGTTTTTACTATATTTATTTATTTTTTATCAAGAAATGCGGCCTTAGCAAGCAGACGAAACTTCTTCCCAGAAATCAATAAATGCTACCAACCCCGATCTTTTTAATAGAACTGTATATTATTGCATTTTTTCTGGTACGCTCTTTTAAATATCATCATTACTGCTTTGAAATGAACGTTTGTTCAATCTTGTGAAGCATTTATCTGTTTCACAATGATAAGCACCATTCATGATCTCCATCACCACAGCTTTAGCAGGTGTGATATGGAAATAAAAAACGTGTTGTGCTTTTCTCAAGAGTCAATCTCACTCTGAGCTCCAGGGAAAGAGTGCAGAAAAGACCCCCAACACTCGGTTTAATCGTCCCTTATCTGCGCTGTCATTCTTTTCTTATAGAGCGATGGCCGGCGAGAGACACAAAGAGAGTTAGAGAAATGAAGGGACCAATGCCGGACCCGGTTGCTCCACTTCTGTTTAACGGGTTATAAAAGTGGGACAGTCTGTTCTATGGAAGTTCTCCAATTAAAGTTTCCGGGGACCACTGGAAATATATCTATATTCACCATGTCCTACATAGGAAGGGGGCGTGTGCTGTGTGTGTAAGAGAATGAAGTACAGTACGACAGGAGGTGTGTGTAAAAGGGTTTTTCTCACAAAAAAGGGAGCGAGCGAGATGAATGGACGCTTGGAAAAAGAGCTGTATTTCTATTACGTTCTGTTGCTCTACTGACTAACTCGCATGCTGGTTTAGTATGGTTTGACAGGCCTCGTCTTGTGTCCTCAAAGTCAGCTTTCTGCAGTCTCTCTTCTGTTTTCGTGGCTTGGTCTCGTATCACCGCTCTTCCCGCGTTGTCCTTGGGCTGCTGGTTTCTGTGTGGTGCCTGTGTTACTCTCTCTGAATCGTCTCTAGAGAGCGAAATGAGGCCAGTGCTCTATTTTTCCCAACCTGCCTCAGTCATCTGCCAATTATACAGCGGAGAGCTAATCAGACGCGCGAGAAACACTTCTCTGCTTCCTCATTGGTTTGGTTTTATCAGCTGCTGAATATGAGGGGATTCGTGCATGTGGTTGACATGTCCGATATAACAAACCATGGTTGTGTTTATAGTTGGTTCCTTACTCTGCGTGTAGGGAGCGACGGTACTGAACACCTTTAATATTGCAGACACTAATCCATATCGAGATTTGATTAAATGCTCTACTTTTGATTTATTCATAAAAAATGGCTGAATTCCCTGACGTTTTGCTTTATACATCAAGTTCCATTTCAATCCCTGTTGCTTTTCAAACACAAACGGGGTGAATTTATGAATGAAAGTGTGAAAGTTCTGACACAAAACAAAGTTGTTACGTATCCTCATGCTTTTTAAAAGTGGTTAACTATGTTTGACAGTTGCAATATTTGAAAATCGAAAATTATTAACTTATTTTTTAAATAACATTTATATCTGAATATATGTCAGAGTTCAGAGCGGAATCATTTGAGTCAGTTCGGGAGTTCAAAGCGGGTTCGCGAATCATTTGAGTCAGTTTGGGGATCGTGAATCATTTGAATCAGTTCGGAAGTTCGTAGCGGGATCGCGAATCATTTGAGTCAGTTATGGGGATCGCGAATCATTTGAGTCAATTTGGGAGTTCGTAGCGGGATCGCGAATCATTTGAGTCAGTTATGGGGATCGCGAATCATTTGAGTCAGTTTGGGAGTTCGTAGCGGGATCGCGAATCATTTGAGTCAGTTATGGGGATCGCGAATCATTTGAGTCAGTTATGGGGATCGCGAATCATTTGAGTCAGTTCGGGAGTTCGGAGCGGGTTCGCGAATCATTTGAGTCAGTTTGGGGATATCGAATAATTTTGAATCAGTTCGGGAGTTCGTAGCGGGATCGCGAATCATTTGAGTCAGTTCGGGAGTTCGGAGCGGGTTCGCGAATCATTTGAGTCAGTTCGGGAGTTCGGAGCGGGTTCGCGAATCATTTGAGTCAGTTTAGGGATCGCAAATCATTTGAATCAGTTCGGGAGTTCGTAGCGGGATCGCGAATCATTTGAGTCAGTTCGGGAGTTCGGAGCGGGTTCGCGAATCATTTGAGTCAGTTTGGGAGTTCAAAGCGGGTCCGCGAATCATTTGAATCAGTTCGGGAGTTCGGAGCGGGTTCACGAATCACGAAAGATTCGCGCTCATAAATTTTCAAATTGGCCATAACCTTTAATTCGCAGGGGTGGCAAGGCTTCTTTTAGGGTGGCATTTGTATAAACTCCAAGCTTATTTTAAATACAGAGATATATAATGATAAATAAAATCAATAAATAAAATAAATAAAATCAAATAAAATAAATAAATAAAAATCCAAAATATATATCTTATTATTTGGATATTTTATATTTATTAGATATAAAATTATATTGATAATACTAATTTAAGATATATTTTAAGATAATATTAAGCTTATTATTTGAATAAAATGTTATCCAAATATCCAAAACCAAATTATTAAAAATAACTAAGGCATAGATATAAATAAAAATAGTATTCCAATCATAACTGTAACTATTTCAGTATTTGCATTGGGTGAATGTGCACTTGGTGAACCACAAAAGAGGTTGTGATATTTTACGTAATTAACCACCTAAAGCTGTGCAAGGGGTGAATCTGTCACCACGAGCCGTCAGTAATGAGGTGACAGAGATCTCTGGAGGTTTACAGGACAGTTTCTAAACGTGTACATCACTGACGTCAGTGTATCTTTACAGTATTTACTGTACAGATGACAGGTGTCGAGGCAGAAGTGGAGATATGTGGTGCATGTGCAGTGATGCTTTTCAAGGCGTTTGTGGAAAAAGAAGAAGTGTGTAAAATAAACGTGCTGACTGAAAGATGATATAAATAAATCCTGTGAGTCAGTGTCCCTCTTGCGTGCAATTATACAACAATATAATCAGCAGAAACACAGCATCTGATGCTTCACAATGCTGCAGCTCAGTGACTCAAAACACACGCTCAATGCAAAACACTAAAGCTCTTTGATCACACATAAGACATTTTCTCAAATATACAGTATTTGTATTATGCTGTCAAAAAAAAATTTGTGTGTTTGAATTCAAATGTAAGATTACAAAATATCTGTTTTATCATTGGGTTGTGGGTAAAAGTTAATATGCATGACACAACATGCAAGATTTTGGCTGTGAGGTTGGAACAATTAAAAGATTAAATATTAAATAAATAAAAAATGTAATCAATGAAATATGTAATGCACATTTTATAATTATCTAGGACTGTTTTTGCTTAATGGTCAGTAATTTTAAGTGAACAGCAATGAAAGGTGCTATATAGGCTACTATAATATGTTTGCATGTAGGAAACATGCCAAGCTCATATATGCGTAAAAAACAAAAAAACAATGCTACAGTTAGTTATTGTAGCGATTGAAGTTTGAATTCCATGTCAGAATGTCTGTTTTTGTTTTGATCAGTGTGACTCCGCCCACTCACAGTTTATCCAATAGTGTTTCAACACCCGGGTTGCCAGTTGTTGTAAAACACAGCGACTACAGCCAGCAGACGAACTCCGTCAAAGACTGTGGATGCGACCTGACCTAAAAAACCCTCTGCACCCATCTAAAAACCTCTGTGTTCTGAGTGGTTTCTTACAGGGCGAAGTCAAAAGGTTTTCTGGTTTCTATAAGTGTGGCTTTATACTGATTGTTTCTAGATCTGGGATTTATTTTAACATCAGTGAAAGTAAATGATTATTCTCTCATTCTTTTCTTCAGTCGGTCTCACATTAAGGTGGACTCAATGACTCAATGCCATGACATCGACACTGCTTGCTGACACTGTGCAGCAAAGGATGCTGGGAAACACCAAACGCTTTTTTGGCAGCACTGAAGACAAAGAGGGCGAGGATGAGGAGGATGAGGAGGAGCGATTGAATAGATTGAAACAAAATGGGATGATCGATATGAGGGACAAGGAACACCTGAACCGGGCTGGACGCAAGACGGATGGATCCAAACCAGCGGCCGTCGTGATTGGATGGCAGAGAGGAGAGAGACAGCCCGGGGCCTTTAACTCCGCCCAAAGAGGAATCCCACATTTGCCAAGTCAGCCGACTCTTTATCATCAGACCACCAATCAGCCGCAGTATCACCCGGTCTTGACCAATCAGCAGGCCCGACAGCGTCTGATGGAGCGGAGCATGACTGCAGTGACCCCTGTGGAAGACTCGCACCTCGACGTGATTGTGTTTCGCATCGGCATCCCTGACATCAAACAAACGGTGTGTGTGCATCTCTGTTCACACACACTGACACACACTCACAATCTGTTCTAGAGATTGACTAATAATCATTTAGTCAAATTCTCTACTCGGCACCTTACTTAATTACTAAAACTTAATTTTATTTCTACAGATATTTGCGTTTACCAATAATAATTTAAAATCTATCAGTATGCCATAATGTCAATTATTATAAATAATTATTATAAAAAGCTCGCTTTTTTTTATTACTGTCAAATAAATAAAAATAAAATAATTCTTTAAAATAAATTATATTATATTACTATTATTATTAATAATTAATGTTTTTATTTGTATATTTGCAGTGTAATTTTGACTGTTTATTCAAATAAATAGAAATAAAATTATTATTATAAATGTACATCATTTATATAAAATTTTTATATTGTAGCATTTTTTTTTATAATTATTGTCAAATAAATAGAAATCAAATAATAATTTAAAACTGATTATATTATTATTAATAATTAAAAGGGTGGTTGATCAGATTTTTGCAAAAGCCTGACTGTGTGGGATGCAATGTAACATGTGCTCATGGATTGTTAAAAATAAAATAAAATCACATTATTTTCACATATTTTACCTTTTTAATGTCTGTTGAGTTCCTGGTTTTAAGAAGCCCCTCCTTCAGAAATACACACACTAAACACACACACACCCTAAACATACACACACACACACACACACTGTACAACAGTAAATGTTTCTAATGAAAGCTTTAAAGAAACACACACACTTTAATATACTCTGGAACTGTTATGTCTCCCAAGGTTACTGTGGGAGGGATCGAGACATTAGAAGAAAATTAAAAAATAAATTAATTCTGGGGGCGAAAATGGGAACATGGGAATCTGTGATTAAAGAATATTTACTGCGTTTGTATATGAGTGTGTGTGTGTGTGTGTGTGTGTGTGTGTGTGAGGCTATTCTGGGGAAGTTTTCAATAAGCACACACACACACACACACACACACACACACACACACACACACACACACACACTGAGCTGGAGTTGTGTGGGAGCTCTGACCTGATTTAATGTCAAAATCTCTCTCATCTAAACTCATCTCAACTCCTGACTCAGTTAGCAGCTCACTTTAACACACTCCATCGCGGCACATTAACAATCCCCAGATAAAGCTACACATTACTGAAGTTTGGGGTTGGATTTTAATACGCAGGATGGTTTATGGTTTACAGTATGTCACATGACTGTTTTAAAGCTTTTGTAATAGCTTGTAAAAGTGATTGATTACAATCCAAAGCAGACAACACAGAAACATTCAACAGGTGTTAATAATAATATAGTAACATACAAATGTTTCAGGTTCAATATAATCTTTGACGTTGTTGTTGTTCACCACAGGAAATGGTTGCAGCGTTTTGCAAATATATTTACAAAAATGGGTTTCAGTGTCTTTTTTTTATATAATATAAAATATAATAATTTTTGATATTTATATTTGTATGCATATTTTTACTCAAAGAAAATTATTGCAGCTTGGATTTCAGTGTCATTTTAATATTAAATGTTATAATATGTATTATTAATATGAATAACATAATGATACTATGTTAATAGATGACTATGATAATAGATGATATTTATTTTTAGTATCATGGATATTATAGCTTTAGTTAATATTTTAAATATTGTATTTCTTATTACAGTATATTTTAATAAAATAAAATAAAATTAAATTAAATTAAATTAAATTAAATTAAATTAAATTAAATTAAATTAAATTAAAAAAAATTTTACTTGCCTTTTAGCTAAAGTTTTAGTTATTTTATTGATTTGTAAATTTTTATTCATTTATTTATTGTTTTTTAAATATGTTACTAAATATTTTTATATTTTTATAATTAAATATTTAATTTTACAGATTTCTTTTATTATTATTGTTGTTATACTTCAAATTAATGAAAGTAAGAAATGTTGTTTCGGCAACTAGTTGAAATTAAGTTTAAGTGTTTCATATTTCATTTAAACAAAACATGTATTATGGATATAAATATTCTTCTAAACTCTCCAGAATGCATTTCAACTATAAAAACATTAGTGTAAACACAACTTTAGTGTGAGTTATGAGTCTGAATGATGCTCTGTGGTGAATGATGGCACATCACTGATGTGGAATAAAGCTGAACGTTGATTTAACGTTAAATCCAGTTCAATGTTGTTCTCACAAACCTGTATTCTCTCTCTCCGTCTGTAGAAGTGTTTTAGGTTCGACCCCGATTCAAGCGTTTGTAACGCGAAGCAGCAGATTATTTGTTCTCTCAGCGAGTCGTTGTGGGACGTTTACAATTACGGCCTCTTCCAGCCAGCCGGAGACGGACGAGATGCCAAGTTCCTGGAGGAGGAGCGCCTGCTTCGGGAGTTCGCTCAGTCCCTGGAGAAGGGAGTGCCCTACCTGGAGGTGCTGGGGAGGATATGACATCACAAACACTACACTACATCACCTAGAATGCTCCTGAAATAGCTTGCACATTCCCATCATTATTGACCTTTACATAATGATACAGGTCATTTAACACTTGTTGAGCCTATGGGGCAAGTTGTCACAATAGGAACCTGCTGTTTGATTGACAGCTGAGAAGAATCACAGGCGACACTTTACCATCAGGCTTCATTTGTTAATGTTAGTTATTAGTTCACGTGATCTAGCAATAACAAATACTTCTAAAGCATTTAATAATCATTTGATTAATCATTATTAATTTATGTTAATTTGAACATTTGTTAATACATTAATACATTCAAAAGTTGTAATCTCTAAATTTACTTAAAAGTCACAGCTCTTAATATTTTATTATATTTGTATATTTTATACATCTGTTACTGTTGATAATGTATTGTTAATTCTGAAAATTTTTAAGATTAATAAATACAGCAAGAAATGTGTTGCTTATTTTTTTATCAATATATTATTGATTATTGTGAAGTTTTACCATGTAGCTTTATGAAAAATTTAAAAATGTATAAAAAAAAGAAAATCCACAAATTATTTTTTGTTTAAAATTGTGTAACTGTTTTTAATTTTAATTTAATTTTGTATTGTTTTGTTTAATTCAATTCAATTCAATTCAATTCAATTCAATTCAATTCTATACAAATAAATTAAATTAAATTAAATTAAATTAAATTAAATTAAATTAAATTAAATTAAATTAAATTAAATTAAATTAAATTAAATTAAATTAAATTAAATTCGGTTCTATTCTATTCTATTCTATTTTATTTATTTATTTATTTATTTTTATTTATTTTTTTTATTATTATTTTTTTATAAAAAAATTATGTGGCTTCAAATTTGAATAGTGCCACAGGGAAATTTTTACATCTCCAGAAATGACACATTTCTTTGTTTTGCAGTTTGAATCAAACAGTCCCATCATCTGCATTAAAACTCTCATTTAGGTCTTGTTTCTCAGAACTTTTAACCAGTTTCTCTCTCCCTCCTCTTCCTGCTGTCTTTAATTTACAGTTCAGATATAAGACACGGGTCTACAAACGGACAAACCTGGATGAGAAGCAACTAGCGAAGCTGCACACCAAGGTAAATACAATACAAAAAACATATAGCCACCAAAACAGATTATATATAAATGTGTAAACAGTCTTTTGTGGAAAGCTGGGTGTTTTGTCTTCTGTTTGGAAGAGGTGAAGCGTCTGTGTGTGTCTCCCTCTGCAGGCCAATCTGAAGAAGTTTCTGGATTATGTTCATGCTGGAGCAGTGGAGAAGTTGAGTAAAGCTCTTGAGAAAGGACTGGACCCCAACTACCACGACACCGAGAGCGGAGGTGAGACTGTGAAGGGTCTTCAATCCCTCCAGAGTCTCCTGGTAGAAATTTAGAAAACATGACGCTTTCAGAAAACTGATTTTTGGATACTACCAAATACGCCTGTTTGAAAAAGTGCAACCATTTTATTTTGGTAATCAGAGTGAATCTAAATCTATCATAATCTAAAACTAAAACCATAAAACAAATTGTTACTTGAAACAATTTACAAAAAGTTTCCAATTGTTTATGTGGTGACATGAACAAACAATATTAGTTAATTTCAGCTATTATTAATACATTATGTTGTATAAAGGGCCTGGTTTAACATGAGCTAACAATGGAACAGTTTTAATAACTAACAATAACAAAGGTGATTAAATGCTGTAACAAATGTATTTCTCATTGTAAGCTGATGTTTAATGCATTAACTAACATTATCTAATAGGACATTGTTGTTACCCTTGAAATAAAATAAACATTAACTGATTTTTTTTAAATAATAATAATAATATGAATAATATTATTAATATTTTAACACTTTGAGTGTCTAGAAAAGCGCTATATAAATGTAAGGAATTATTATTATTATTCATAATAATAAATAAATAAACTCTTTCACTTTAATTTTAATTCAAGTTAAAATACTAAAATAACCCAAAAATGTTTTTTAAATTAAGTAAAATGTAAAAAAACTTATAAATATTTATTTTCAGTTTTGACTTTAATTTTTAATATTTGTTTTTGTATTTTTTTGTCATTATTATTATATCTGTATAGCATTAAAAAAATACATTTTTTATAAAACCAGAAAATATGAAAATTAAATCAAATTTAATAATATAATAATATATCAGTGATACTAAAATAACATTGGCCTGCAGTTAAATCGGTTTATTATGTTTAAACCATTCATAAAAAATATAAATCCTCATTTTTATTTAATTTTTAATTGTTTGTTACTCTATGTATATTATGTAGTAGATGTAGATTAATTGAAGAATATGTTTAAACCTCTGACATTTTCAGTTCAGATCAGCGTCATTGTGTTGCCAACATTTCCCCGGCAGAATCGTCTCATTTCATTGACCTTCGACTCAAAGCTCATTGTGTTCATGATGAGTCTATTCTTGTGCCGTTTCATTTAAAGGATGCTTTTTATGTGATGTGACGTTCAGCGCACTAATTGCAGCTTCGTTCTGAAATAAGCAGGAGACACTTCAGTATCTCGCTCCCAGGCTCTGTGATGTCATAGGGCCATCGCAGCAGCTCATTGGTCAGTTATAAACGAAGGGATCCTTTCTGATTGGCGGTTGCAACCTTAGATAGTTAACCATTTGGGTATGAATGCTAGCTTTATGAACATCAACCGTGAGCTTTAGTGAGCTGGATGCTTGTGTCTCTTAAATAAAGCTGTTCTTCCGTAGCTGTAGTGTCAGTGTCTCTCTTCCTCTGTTTCTCAGAGACTCCTCTGACTCTGGCGGTTCAGGGGACTCTGAGCGCTGAAGGGATTCGTGTTCTGGTGCTGAACGGTGCTCATGTGGATTTCAGATGCAGAGACGGTCTCACACCCCTCCATAAAGCAGTCAGAGCTCATAACCAATCCACACTCATGGTACAAACACACACGGTTCATTCACAGTAGGATTGAAAAAGTGCATTTAAAGGGACAGTTCACCCAAAAATGAAAATTTGCTGAAAATGTAGTCAGTGACTTAGTTTCTTCATCAGATCAGATTTGTAGAAATTAAGCATTGCATCACTTGCTATCCAAAGGATGCTCTGCAGTGAATGGGTGCCGTCAGAATGAGAGTCCAAAAAACTGATAAAAACATCACAATAATCCACAGCACTCCAGTCCATTAATTATGAGTCATTATTATAAGTCCTCTATCTATAATATTGCTTTCTTCAGTGAATAATTCTTCATCTTATCATCTTACCTGAATCAGGAGAGAAATATGCACAGATGCATAGCAAAACAGAGTAAAATATGTGGATGGATTTTGATGTGAGAGACAGCAGGACACACGCTTTTTCAATGGTTGAAGCGTTATTATGGATTATAGACTCATAATTTTGCATGAAGTGATGGTTTAAAGTTAAAAATGCCTTAATTATGGATTTGTTTCTTACAAACACACAGCTTTTCACTGCATAAGACGTTAACGGGTGGACTGGAGAGGTGTGGATTACTTGTGATGTTTTTATCAGCTGTTTGGACTCTCATTCTGACGGCACCCATTCATTGCAGAGCATCCATTGATGAGCAAATGCAAAATTTCTCTAAATCTGTTTCCATGAAACTCATTTTGGATGGCCTAAGGAGGAATACATTTTTAGCTATTTTTTATTTTACACACTTTGAGATGCACTAAGTAGCCTTTTTTAGATCATGAGCAGATAAATACTTTATCTCCATCACATTTTATTTACAGGTTAATTTGATGGTGGCAACTGCACAGTATTGATTAGTGCATCTTTAACGGGGTTTGTTTATAATTCTTAACATCCCATTTTACAGGCGCTGCTGTCTTTGGGAGCTTCTCCAGATTATGGAGACCGCTGTGGACTGACGCCGCTGTACCACTCGGTGCTGATGGGGGGCGAAACGTCCTGCTGTGAGACTCTGCTTTACTATAGAGCACGGCTGGGCATCAGAGACGAGAACGGCTGGGACGAGTCACACCAGGTGTGTTTACCATCTTAAACACAAGAGGATGTCAAATATGTCAAAGCCTGTGTGTATATGTGTGCATGCATTTCATTTATATTCACATCACTCTCTCATTTTTTTATGCATGATCTTATTTATGATAAAATGTGTCTTTTGCTATGTTGGAAGACTAAAAATGTTTCTAAACACCTGAGCATATTTTTGCATGTTTCATCCTGGCCATCACTGTGTCTGTATTCGTAAGCATCTTGACACTTTTCATCCTTTGTTGAAGATATTTTTCCATCAGATGTTAGATCTTTAGCTTTAACCTCATTACACACGCAAAAAAACAAAAAAACAAAAAAAAGCTACTTAATGGAATCTGATAATGGATTGCAATGCTGAATGCAAACAGTAAAATGCAGTTATGAAGTTAATTAGACTTGTCAGTAGTTTAAAATAGAGGAGAAAAGCTTCTTGCTATATTTTGTTGTCAACTCTCATTCTGACTAGATCAAACTCTAGTGTAGATGCAATAAACTCAGCAAAAAAAAAAAAGATTTATAGATAATGTTTAGAAAAAATATTAAATAGAGCTGTTATTTCTTCACTAAAACCATTAGAAATAATTCAGCTGGAAATAAATAAAAGATGAAAATAAGAGAAAATTAGAAATGGTGTTTTGGCAACTAATTAAAAATTATATTTATATATATTTTTTTATTATAGTATATATTTTTTATTCATTAAATTAATTGTTAATTGTTTAATAAATGTATGCATTTCTTTAATTATTATTTTTTAATTAGACAGCGATGTATTCTGTGTTTTTAAAGTACTTTATAAACACATTTTGAAATAAATGTTTATGTACTAAATTGACTATAATTAAATCTGAAATAAAATGAATTAAAACTATATATACTGTATATATTATATATAAAATGATAATTGATTAGCTATTAAAAATGATAAGAAATATGAATAATTTAATTATAATTAAATAAAACAAAAATATTAATTAAGTACTACAATTACTACAACTAAAGCAGTTAGTTGAATATATAAATTATAATAGCACATAATAAAATGACTAAAACTTAAATGATCAAATTCAAGATTGTAGTACATATTGTCTAATGTAAAATCCTGAAGCCGAATGTAAGATGTTTTTCTCCAGTGCACTTATTACAGTTCATGTTCCCCTGGAGCAACCTATGGCACGGCAGAGATAATGCATGGCTGGAAACCTTCCAGATATAATCACTACACCACAGCACCGACGTCAGGAGACCAACAGGTCAGCAAACCCTCTGTGGGTGGACTGGGTCTGAAACCACACGAATCTGACGTACAGTACATAAACATCTTCAACAAATGGAGAACAACATCTATATAGGCGCTTCTGAATCATCCGACACTGTCCACAGTCCTCCGCTGTCTCTCTCTCTCTCTCTCTCTCTCTCTCTCTCTGTCTCTCTCTCTCTCTCTCTCTCCATAGATCAGACATGAAGAGGCGTTTGGAGAAGATGAAGTTCACAGGTACTCATCTCTCATCTCTCATTTCATTCATCGTCTTCTGCTGTCTGTCTGATGCCTGACTTTCTTTTTAATTCTGTCTTCCACACACACACACACAAACACACACACGCACGCACGCGCACACACACACACACACACACACACACACACACACACACACACACACACACACACACACACACACACACACACATTATATATATAAAAAAAAAACATACAAAATATGAGAATCTTAGAAAAATAAACATTAAAAACATATGGATAATATTAAAATAAAAATATTAATTAAACTATAATAATATCTCAAAATAATATTGGGTCAGAGTGGTCAATGTAATGAAACAAAAACTAATAAAAAAATTGAAAAAGCGACATAATTACTAAATCTTGAAATAAAATTGTAACAAAAATAGATAATATAAAAATAAAAACGAAAGCATGCCTAATATTAATAAAAACTGCTATGGTATCTCAATGATACTCAAATATTACTGGTGCAGAGTGGTCAATATAATCAAACAAAAACGAATTAAAAAACATGAATTACTACAACACTAACTAAAAAACTGATTCAATATATACAAGATTTCTTGATGTATATATTATAAAAAAACAGGCAAAAAGAAACTGATAAAAATGAGGAACTTACTAAATATTTTCTCAATGATATTAAAATAATACCGGGCCAGATTAGTCTATAAAACAAAAACTAATAAAAAAGAGAAACAACAAAACTTTAGATAAAATTGAAATGAAAGTGGATCATATACAAATATGAAGATAATGAAGCTAGAAGTCCTAACCATGAAAATACATAATTTATTGTTCTTGAAATTATACCGGATGCATCACGTCACAGAACATAATTAAGTTTGTTAAAGTTTTTTTTTTTTTTCGATTAGCCTCTTTGGGTTGCTAAGCTAACATTCTGTCATTTACAATGAGTAGCATGCTAATCAGTTAGCCTGCTAGTCTAACACAACCAATGGAAGTTTAAGTAATCAGAATATTGCATAAATAAATGCATTTTTTTAATATACATTCATAATCAATAATAATGTTCATTTGTAAAAGAGTATAGAAATATGTATTATAATTTTAGGCTCTACAGAAAGAGCTTTCTGTACCCGCCTCCAACAGAAAGAAATGACAGATGATTCCGTCATGATTACGCGGTCCTCTAGTTTTTCCCTGGATGTGATCTAATGTCGTTCCCGTCTGTGTTTTGTTGAATCCACTGCAGGCGTGTCAGCACGGATTCGCCCAACACTTAGAACACCTTCTGTTCTATGGGGCAGACACCACTTCCCAGAATGCATCAGGAAACACTGCCCTCCACATATGTGCCCTTTACAACAAGGTAACCTGACAGAGTCTGACAGTAATCCAGCGATACAGATGTGACACTGCTGGCTTTGACTTTGAAGGCGTAGCACAGTCTATTATTAATTATATACTATTTTTTTGGTTATTTCATAAGCTTTACATTTTAATGAAATTTTATTTTATAATATATTTGTAATTTTAATTTAATTTAATTTAATTTAATTTAATTTAATTTAATTTAATTTAATTTAATTTAATTTTATTTTATTTTATTTTATTTTATTATATTGTTTCAATTTTAATTGTAATTTTAATTTTAATTTAATTTTATTTTATTTTATTGTTTCAATTTTAATTTTAATTTTAATTTAATTTAATTTAATTTAATTTAATTTAATTTAATTTAATTTAATTTAATTTAATTTAATTTAATTTAATTTAATTTAATTTTAAATTTTAATTTAATTTAATTTTTTTTATTTTAATTTTAATTTAATTTTATTATTGTGTAATTTTATGTTCTTTGTGTGTCACTTTTTTAACTTCAACTAAAACTTATTTCAAGTCATTTTGTGTGTTTGTGTGTGTGTCTAATATATATATATATATATTAAGCTTTATTCAGGGTTTCTGCAGGTCTTAAAAAAATTTAATTCACCATTCCTCAAAGGTAATAAATCAGAGCAGGAAGTCAGAAATTGATAAAGTCATGACATTAAATGTTGCATGCACTGCTAATAATGAATATCTTCCTCAGTATTTTGGTATTTTTTCCAATACAAATATCTTTAAATCAAGATACATTTACTTAAGTTCATAAATGATGATATGAAGCCTTGCTTTCTGAGGATTTGAACAAAATTAAGTGAGTTTATTTTCTGAGAAACTGAAATGTTTTTTATTTTTTTATAAGGAAAAGAAGTCTTGGTATCTTATGTCATTTTGCTTCTGTAGTAAATGTGTCCTCTCCTCTGTCCAATCAGGAGAGCTGTGCCCGGGTCCTTCTTTACCGAGGAGCCAGTAAAGAGATGAAGAACAAACACGGTCAAACCCCTTTCCAGGTATCTGTGTATTAATCCTTCTAGTCAGAATGACTTCTTATACATGCATGTGGGAGGTTTCACCGCTGTACTAAACATAAAAGGCTGACAAGACATAAAGACATCTACAATAGATATTATATACCTAGAATTGCACAGATTGTGCTCATATAAAAGACTGCTGCAAAGTATATATCAGTGCTGTGTTTGACAGGTCGCTGTGATGTCTGGCCACTTTGAACTTGGAGAAATCATCAAAAATCACGATGATGCAGATGTCGGTAAGTTTATATTTCAAATGTGCACAGCAAGAGATATGCATACCTTAGCTGTCCTCCAAAATCTAAGATCTTGTGTTTTTTGTTGCCTACAAAGATGCCTTATATTGGTGAAAACCCATAATGCTTTGTGCTGAAAAATTGATTAAATCAGACCATTTTACTCAATATTTACGTGTTTTTTTGTGTGTGTGTTTATGATAGCTGTTGTTATTACCTGAAACTATTAGTTTAAACTTATTATTTACATATAAAAAATTATTAATCATTATTCAGCTGAAATATTATAAATATAAAATAATAAAATATTATAATAAAATAATTTTAAATAATAAAAAAGTATATATATATACAATAATTTATTATTTTATATATATTATAAATATAAATATAAATATAAAATCATAAAATATCATAATAAAATAATTTTAAATAATTAAAAAATTTAAAAACAGAGAAATTTTAGATACTAAAACGCTAAAACTAAATATGAAATAAAAGCAAAAGCTAATTAAAAATATTAACAACTATAAATAATACTGAAATAACACTTTTAGGAACATGCTAAAGTCACGTTCCCTTTGAATCAATTCTCATGTGCTTCATTATTTCCTATCTACTGTGTGTAGACCTTCCAAACTGCCTGCTTTTGAAGTTCCTTTGAAGGCAGCTCACTAGGTTTTGGAACAGAGCCCATCTCTATACGCTCTCTTTTCCTCTAATCTTTTACTCTTTTCCCACTAGTTCCGTTTTTGGAAACTCCCAAATACGCTCCTGTCTTTATGGACGGTATGTTGAATCAAGGCATCACACCCGGCCTTCAGCATCCTCACCCGCTGCTCCGCGCCAAGAGCGAGAACATGATGACGACGCTCATGGACCCCGTAGTGCTCCCCGCTGCCTCCAGCATGCCATCTGCTCAGGTAACCCTTCACCCCCTGCTGGCCATCAGGGGAACACACGAACACAGACATCAGCCGCCAAAACATGTGTTTCCTCTCGTTTCAATCAGACTCAGCGCCGGGCATCTTTCGCTGTGAGGAGCTCCAGCAGTCCCCGTGGAGCCCGGACCCGATCCCCGTCTCGAGGGAGAGAGGAAGGAGAGACGGAGGACAAGCAGCACAAGCAACGAGGGAGGCAGGGGTGAGCACAGATCCCCGGGGACCGTCTCTGACCACTGTATATAAACTGGGGATGTTTTTCAAGAGCAAATCCTGGAAAAGTTCACGGGTTTCATTGATGCAGCAACACGAACGAGAAAAATAAATAAAAAATAACTAGAAACCTGATATACAGTATATAATTGAGTCTGAATTTTTTTTTTTTTTTTATCAGTATTTAAAAAACCCATCTTAATGAACCAATTCATAAAATTTTATGCATAAATGAATATATATAAAAAAATACATATATACATAGAAATGCATATGATAAAAAAAATAAAAAATAAAAATGTTAATGATTAAAATCAGAAAATAATAATATAAATGATATTGAAATGTGATTATATAAATAAATTACCCTTATATACTTATGTAAATTACTTACGCTAATTAAAGAAAAATATATATATAATGTAACAGAAACTAAATATTTTACAAATTCAATTTCACATTTTAATTATATATTATATTACATTTTTCTATTTTGAATTCATATATATATATATATATATATATATATAAATATATATTTAGTTTTGTCAATTTTCTTAGTTTTTGTTTAGATTGAATTTATTTTTTGTTTCAGTTTTAGCTTTCATTTATTTTCAGTTTTCAGTTTTTAATTCATCTTTATTAAAGAATTAGACATTGTGGTGCTTCACGAGTAAACTTATTCATCTATTATTGTAGCGCTTTGTCTCATTCCTGGAAGAGCGACAGTATTGTGGTAAATGTTGGTAGTTTAGTTACTTACTGACGCTCTCTGTGTTGAACACACTGCAAACGATGAGAAACGGCACAAATCTTTCTGACTGAGAAGAACAGTTCAGGCTGAGAAATCAATCATCATCCTCTCAGCAGATCTACAGCACACCAGAGCAACTCCTGCAAACACAGGCTCAAAGCTCAAACCCCAAACCCATGGAAATGAGAAGCACCTCAGGCCAGCAGAAATTAATACATGTATTTCCCAGCATGCCTCTGGCTTTTAATTACATTTGTGTTATTTCAAATTACTTGTTGTTTGATTTCAGTGCTGGTAAACGTCTCTGGTGAATAAACAATCTCACACACACACACACACACACACACACACACACACACTAAGTTTAAACATGATTTAATATGAAATAAAAAAATTAACTACACAAGTTCGCAGATGGCTGATGTTGGTTAATCACATAACAAATAATAAAATAAAGTGTTTTATCTTAATTATTTGAATCTTACGTTTAATTTAATTTAATTTAATTTAATTTAATTTAATTTAATTTAATTTAATTTAATTTAATTTAATTTAATTTAATTTAATTTAATTTAATTTAATTTAATTTAATTTAATTTAATTTAAACCTTTTGTTGTACTACCTTTTACTAACTTTAATTTATTGAATTTAAAAAAAGCAAAGCAATATATATATATATATATATAGTTATATCAACTGTAAACAAAAAAACATTGTATTATAATAATTAGAATCATAATGAGATTTCAAAAAAACATTTTTATACATATATATATATATATATATATATATATATATATATATATATATATATATATATATATATATATATATATATATATATATATATATATATATATATATATAGACATAGGTCTAGAAACAATCACCATTCAGAATAATTAAGTAGTTATAATAATAACTATAATGAAAATGACCAAAAACGAAAAAGTCTTGATGCATTAATTAATGTGCTTAACTGTCATGACCTATAAATAGGTTACATTTTTATTTTAATGATATTCTAAGCAAAACGTCATTCATTTTTTCTGTCTTTTTCTTTTTGATGTAAAATGTGACTCTTGAGCTTTATCCGACTGCATTTTAGGAACGTAGCTTACCGCGCTGGAGATGTTTCGCTCAACATTAGTTCAGTAGTGCGTCAACATCAGCGTGACGTTACAGGAAAACCATTGCATTGATAACCAAAGAAATGTCTCTGATTATATGAACATATTTAAAGTGTGAGCACATGTTTAGATCTTTACCTCTATCATTGCTGTGTTTTTGTGTTAAACTGTCAGCGTTGGTTTCTGGTACATTACAGAAGCTCTGACTCACTATTTAGCGTGTCGTGATTTGCGCTGTCAGGCTTCTGGCCAAAGCACCACTGCCATACTGAGTTAATTCTTACTCAGTGGCTAAGAAACACACACTTTCTGCTGTGTTAAAGAATCAGTCATCATGCTAAAACATTCACTCTTTGGCTTCCATACATTAGTTTATCTGACGTCTGTTCAGACTAGGAGTGGATTCTTAAACTTTTACTTTTCCATTTGGTCCAGGCAGTCTTGAATTTTGGTAACATCCTTGACTTAATGATTTAGTTTGAGGGTTTTGTCCCACGGTGCACAGTAATGGATGAGATCCAAATACTAGAGAGTTATTACAATCATATTTCTGCACCAAATCTTTGGAAACATACTCGATTTAACAAACCAAGCCGACGTTATTCATTGGCACTAATGCACAGAGTCACCCGCCTACACTATTTCTTTATTACTTTGGATAGGATACAACTTTTTGCCTGTCTGTTCACATTACTGTATTCTGTGTTCCTCTGTCTGTCCCAGTGTTATTTTAGTATTATTTATAGATATTTATTGACATTTTAAATTACATTTTATTAATTTTTTAAATATTGTTTTTATAGTTTAAAGTTATTTTAGTTTTAATTTTAGTACTTTGAGTTTTTTTATTTTAGGCTTGTTATATGTTTTTGTTAATTTTATTAGTTTTTTATATTTCTATATAGCTTCATATTAATTTCAATTAAAATGCTTTTTTTTTTTAATTCTGTTTCAATATTTGTTTAAATATTTTGAAGTGTTTACATTGTTTTTGTAATTTTTAATGATTTTACATTTCTGTATAGCGTTTAATTTAATTTAATTTAATTTAATTTAATTTAATTTAATTTAATTTAATATATATATATATATATATATATATATATATATATATATATATATATATATATATATATATATATAGATTATATATAGATTTAATATATATTTATTTTAGAATTAGTTTTAGAAAATAAAATATAGAAATTTAAGATTGTTTTTCATTTTCTGTTTAGCTTTAAGTATACGTTTTTTAAGTTAAAGTTTGTCTTTTTTTAGATATTTTAGTACTTTAGCTTTTACATATTTATTTCAGTTAGGCAATATTTGTAATTATTATTATTATTATTATTATATATATTTTTTACATTTAAATAAGTAATATATTTGTGATGTGTATTAAGTTTACACACACACACACACACACAATATATTTAGTTTAACTTTTTCCCTATAGCTTTATATAGTTTTATGTAATATTTTCACAGCTTAGTTGTAATATTTTAGTAAGTCAACTTAAACATAAATAAGAATGTTTATTTATTGATGGCTACTAACTGAAATAAGTTAGTTTTTTTAGTAGCAGTTAACAGTAAGAGTGTGTGTGTGTGTGTGTGTGTGTGTGTTATAGAGGAGGTCAGAGGAAGCGTCTCTACAGCGCTGTCCCGGGTCGAGAGTTTGTGGCGACACATTCTCACTCCGCTCACAGTGAGCCTGAGATCAGCCTCAACAAAGGGGACAAGGTCAAAGGTCAGGAGACTTCTCTTCAACTCAATATTAACATTTGAATATGCAAGGTTTATGAAAGCTGTGTCAAACCCTCTCTCTCTCTCAGTGTTGAGTGTAGGTGAAGGAGGATTCTGGGAAGGAAGAGTGAAGGGCCGCACAGGCTGGTTTCCTGCTGATTGTGTAGAAGAGGTTCAGGAGCAGCAAACAGGTACAGCAACACCCCAGCTCTCTTTAATATCTCAGCCGTGTCTGTGAAAGAAAGAGCCTTTATTTGAGTCTTAACAGTGTCTCAGTCAGTCCTCGGGTTTGAAGATGTGCTGGACAACAAGAACTAACACATTTATTTCATGAATTTGAAAAATGTCTCTGGGATATATTTAAACCGTATTTTTCGGACTATAAGTCGCACCTGAGTATAAGTCGCATCAGTCCAAAAATACGTCATGATGAGGAAAAAAACATATATAAGTCGCATTTATTTAGAACCAAGAACCAAGAGAAAACATTACCGTCTCCAGCCGCGAGAGGGCGCTCTATGTGTTCAGTGTAGACTACAGGAGCACTGAGCAGCATAGAGCGCCCTCTGGCGGCTGGAGACGGTAGTGTTTTCTATTGGTTCATGTCAAATTAATTTTGAAAAAAAAGTCACACCTGACTATAAGTCGCAGAACCAGCCAAACTATGAAAAAAAGTGTGACTTTTAGTCTGGAAAATACGGTAGTAATAGTCAAAAATACATTGTATGGGTTAAAATGATCGATTTTTCTTTTATGCCAAATATCATTAGGATATTAAGTAAAAATCATGTTCAATGAAAATATTTTATAAATTTTCTACCATAAATAAATCAAATACATTTTTGACTAGTAATATGCATTGCACTTTACTTCATTTTCTCAATATTTAGATTTTTTTGCACCCTCAGATTCCAGATTTTCTAATAGTTGTGTCTCAGACAAATGGAAAGCATATTTATTCAGTTATGATGCATGCATCTCAATTTTGAAAAATGTACCCTTATGAGCGGTTTTGTGGTCCAGTGTCACATATAAGCAAATGTTCTGGAATATTTTTGACAATAGAAGCAATCAGAAAAATAGCTGAGATATGAGTTGAACCATAAGTGAGAAATCCAGCTCTCCTGATCTATGAAAGATAAACGCTAATGTTCTTCCTCTCTGCTTACCTAAATGTGGACTTCTGTTCTACATGAATTAAGCTGTTTGTAATTACTATCGACAAACCATGATCCTGAAACACAATGGGGAATTATTTCATTTCTTTATGAATCCTTTATGGGTCTTTTCTCTCTTTTTTGAGGATGTCCCCCAGCTCTTTTTCCCCGTGGTGATTTGCCTTCTCACATAATCTTCATGCGCACAGCACTCGAATATGCAAAATCACATCAAGCTGAATACATCACACTTCCATCTACACAGATATACACGCCTACATGTGCTAACAGTCAGTGTGTGTGTGTGTGTGTGTGTGTGTGTGTGTGTTTCAGAGAGCCGCAGTGAGAAGGCAAAGAGGAAACTGTTTCGTCATCACACAGTAGGAACTTACGATGGTCTTGAAGTGCCCAGGTGGGAACAGAATGGATTCTGAATTCACTTCTTCACATTTTTAATATTTAACCTTTTATCTGTGTAATCACACACACACACACACACACACCCACACACACAATAATTACACAATATAAATGTTCGTGGTTTGAAAAGTTTTTATGTTTTAAGGCTATACATTAATACAGTGATATTGTGAAATATTATTACAACTTAAAATAACTTTCCTATTTGTATATCATTTAAAATGTCATTTATTTCTGTGATGCTCCGCTGTATTTTCAACATCATTCCTCCGGTCTCCAGTGTCACATGATCTTCAGAAATCATAATAATATACTGATTTACTGCTCAAGAAACATTTATGATTATTATCACTGTTGAAAACAGTTGTGCTGCTTCATATTTTTATGGAAACTGTGATACATTTTATTTTTCTGGATTATTTGATGAATAGTGCGTTTATTTTGAATTGAAGCATTTACATTAAAAACGTCTTTGATCAATTTAATGCCTATTTTCTAAATACAGATAAAGTCTGTTAATATATTAATATTCCATAATTTTTAAAAGGTACTATAGAAATAACTTGCAACTAATATAATGTATACAGTATGTTAAATACTGAGCTTAAATCATGTTAAACTGAAAATGGTGGCACTTAAGGTTGTGCAGTGCCTCTAGATTGGAAATGTGTTTCCTATTCTAGGTCTGTGATAAAGTGTGTGCTCACTAGCAAGTACAGTACATGTTGATCCAGTGAAATCGAACGGATTCACCATATAAAAGATTAGCGGCTGCTTCCTGTTTCAAACGTTTGCTGGCAGGTACACAAAGCGAGTCTCTGCCTCCACTAGACTGTATGCAAATGTCACAGCCACTTTCGAAAAATGACACAACGATGTTTGGATCTGTGGCTCTCATGTGGATTATTAACACATGCGGTGTGAGCCGCTGCTGTCTCTCTCTCACACACCTTCAGCTGAAATGCTTTCCAGTCGATATGTAAAATTGTGTTTTGTGTGAGTGTCCGTGCACATATAAGCTGTCTTGATCATCTGTTGCCATGCAGGACGAGTGTGTGGTGAATACATCTCTCACCCACTCATCAAAATCCCACAGTTTATCTCAGGGTCCGTATGAAAGGAATAGAGCACCCAAAAATGAAAATTCTGTCATTATTTACTCACCCTCACGTCGTTGCAAACCACAACACTGTTTTGTTTTGTTTTGTTGTCCAAAAAGAATTTTTTTATTTCAGAAAGATTTCACAATAAGTATCTTCCGCTCACCAAGGCTGCATTTATATAAACAATACAATAAAAACATTAATATTGTGAAATATTATTACAATTTAAAAGAAATGTTTTCTATTGTAATATGTTTTAAAATATAATTTATTTCTGTTATTTAAAGCTGAATTTTTTAGCATCACTGATCCATGTCACATGATCTTCAGATGCTGATTTGCTGCTCCAAAAAACATTTATCTGATTATTAACAATGTTAAAATCATTTTTCTGCTTCATAATTATGCATACATGTTTTACATGATTTTTTTTTTGATGAATAGAAAGTTCAAAATAACTATTTTTTATGAAATCTTTTGTAACTTTATAAATATCTTTCACTTTTGATCAATTTAATGCTACTGATTAATTTCTTTAAAAAAAATATCTTACTTTTATTTTCTATCTTTTATAGTCTATATTCTCATTATTTCCCAGGCTTCTGAAGTCATACAGTATGATACTTGGTGTGACACACCATATTTAAGTAATTAATTGACTGAAAATCGTATGATCAACTGCATTATCGACAATAATAGACTGTAACCTGGAGCTGTCAAGGCCAGAAAAACACCATGAAAGTATCATAAAAGAGGTCATTATATTACTATAATTTCTCTGCATCTCATGAAATTAAAGAAATGGCTTTTGGCATCACTGACCTCAGACCTGTGCGATGGGAAAAGTCATCAGTGTTTAACTGTTTTAATGAACCATTCCTAAAGCACAAACAGCATGGGTTCAATTAGCAGGGAATCTGGCATTTTTATACAGGCTTCAATGTGTACCTTGATTGCAATAATAAAAGCACCAAATGCATGTGTCTGCTTCTCATGCACGGTTACAGTCTGACGTTTTTAATGGCGGTGTCTACAACAAAAATAGACTGAAACCAGAAGCTGTCAAGACGGCTTCGTTGACATCAAACCTGACATGATAGAGAAAAAAATCTATTAATACGAAGCATTCCTTAAGCTTGAACAATAGAGCATGACATTTGCAATCCCACTTGTTCAATTCCCAGGCAATGCATGCATTTTTATCTTGAATGCTATGTAAGTCACTTTGGATAAAAGCGTCTTCCAAATACGTTAATATAAATGTTACATTTAGGTCTGCTCCTCATGCAAAGCTATCCTTTGATCATTTGAAATACTTGCTATTTTTGACCGTTTATGTCTAACAACAAAAACTGTAACCAGAAGCTATAAAGAAATTACTTTTGGCATCACTGAAATCAAACCTGTTGCAATTGGAGAATGCATGTATCAGTTTAAATTGAGCATTATGTATCTCAAACAATAGAGCATGGCGTTTGGAATGCAATGGGTTCAGTTTCCATGCAATGCATGCATTTCTACATAAATGATGTACTGTTAATGCAATGCAAGTCGCTTTGGATTAAAGTATCTCCCAACTGCATGAAAGCAAATGTTACTTTCTTTCTAGTTGGGGAATTGAACCCGCAACTGCTCCCCGGGCACCGCAGCATAAATGGCTGCCCACTGCTGTGTGTGTGTGTGTGTGTGTGTGTGTGTGTTCACTGCTCTGTGTGTGTGCACTTTGGATGGATGAAATGCAGAACACGAATTCTGAGTGTAGTGTGGGTCACCATACTTGGCTGTGTGTCACATCTCTATTATATGGAAAAGAGCAACAAGAACGTTCAGCTAAACATCTCCTTTCGCATTCCACGTTAGAAAGAGAATCACACAGGTTTGAAACGAGCACAGGATTCTGGTTTTCGAGTGAACTATTCCTTTAAAGCATGTTTCTCTCCCACACTCGTTTCTTTCATTCTCTCCCTCCTCTTTTTTTCACACAACCCCTCCTCGTTCTGTCTCTCTGAATGTCGCAGTGACTGAATGTGAGCTCTGTAAAACCCCCCCTTTCTCTCTCTCTCTCTCTCTCTCTCCTCCTCCTCTCTCGATCATAAGCGTGTAGGGTCTCTCTCTCTCTCTCTCTCTCTCTCTCTCTCTCTCTCTCTCTCTCTCTCTCTCTCTCTCGAGGGCTGGAGAGGAGGAGGAGGACTCTGAGGAGGGGGGGGGACATGGCAATGGGGGGATACGGAGAGAAAGACCTGTCTCTCCCTCTCTCCCTCTCATCCTCATGGCCCTCGCTCGGTCCCCAGAACCGCAGCGTCTGGTTCATTTACAGGTATCGGCTGCTCCGTTCTTTTATTGTCGCTGCGGAGAGAGAGATAGAGCGAGAGAGAGCGAGACAGGCAGATGGATGCTCTGAAGAGGTAGCAGACAGACCGTTGAGCAGAATGTTTTTATATACAGTATATATCATCTGTATGTGTGTGTGTGTGTGTGGCTACAGTCTGGTCGTTTATCGCTAATCAAATCCCTCTCTCTCGTACAGTGATTGTGTATATATGTGTATACGTGTGCATATGAGTCGTGAATGTGGCTGTCACTGTATATACACAGCATTATTTTGCTGTGTGTGTTTTAGTGTTGTATATTGGTTCATGTGACATGTATGTGTGTTTTTGAGTCATTGAACCGGTATGAGTCACTATGGGTGTATATATATATATATATGCATGCATGCATGTGTGTGTGTGTGTGTGTGTGTGTGAAACACACAGTACATCATAGAAAGTTGTGATGCTGCGGCTTTGATCAAATACAGGATGAATGTGTGTATCGTCATTTATTCATCACTATCTTTCCCGCTGACATTCCTACACTGATGAGGAGATGTGCAACGCTGTTGGGAATGGCGTTTAAGTAGGAAAATGCTGCTGCCGGGTCGGATTAAAATTCGAGATAGATCAACTTCTAGAAAATGTGCAAACTTCTCACGTGAGGATTTTGTAAGGGAAAATCATAATTGCAATAAAAAGGAAAACGCTCAGCTCAGTTTTAAGGTGTTTAATTAATGTTCAAAGCTGAATTTATTTTGGTTTTCCAATGCGGATAATGTGAATATTAATTTGTTTGCATGTTGTTATTCTCACAAATATGGCATGAATGTGTAGATTTTAAATGGCTAAATTTTTACAGTTTTATTTTTATTTTTTAAGTTTCCTTTTGCAGTAGAATTTGCTTTGGGTTCAAGCATGTTTACGTGATTGCATGTATGCATTTAAACAGTTGGTTGCTCAGCCCAAACTCTGTTATTTATGCCTCTTATGCCTTTATGTTATTCCTACTCAGATGCAATGTTGTGTTGTCTGTTGTGAACCGCATTTAAGAAGGAAAATGCTTCTGTCGGCTTGAAAATCACAACTTAAATAAAAACATGTTTAGCTGATGTTAAAAGAATTAAACAATAATTTTCTTTAGTTACAAAACTTGTTTTAGTTTTCCATCGCTGCTAATCTTAATATAATTTTTTAGCATGCTGTGATGCTCCTGAATTGTTTAAAATGTGGCATAAAAATGTGCTTCATGTGACAAAACCTATCAGTATTAAGGTTTAGTTTGGTTTTAAGCTTCTAATTAGCTTCATATAAGAACTAGAAGTCTAAAGTGTGTCGTCTGCAGTGCTGCGTAAATTACATAAAAATTGTAGTCTGTTACTGATTACAAATTACATGATGAAAATTGTAGTAGGTAATATAATCTAGATTTTAGATAATTCATTCTGACTACTTTTTGATTACCCTTAGGTTCTTTTGTCCTCACTTGTTTCTAGATTTGAATGGGTTTGTTGTTTTAACAGCATATATTCCATTCTTTGTTATCAGCATCAAGAAATACATTAAACATGACATAACATTACTCCAGGGTTTCTCAAAAGATCTGCAGATGGTTTATGAGTTGATTAAAAGATAATATTTCATTAAATCAAGTAATCCACAAAAAAGTATCTGATTATGAGCATTTTAAAATGTAATGTACTTTAATTACAAGGGCTGCATCTATGATGTAATCCAGATAACCACCCAGCACTGGTCGTCTGTTAGTTAAATTGACATCAGTACAGTCAAAGACTATTTTTTTGGTGTTGGATTTTCAGTTTTCACTAAATTAAACATGACATTTTATTCTAACTTGCAGCTAATCTAAATTATGCACTATACACTGCACTTACACACTATGTACTTCTGCACTATGCACTCAAACGTGTAGTGTGTGAATAATGTAAGATTATTTTGTCCTTCATCATCGAAGTCTTATAGCCCCTCCCACTCCACTATGTAATCAAAGCTGCATCAGTTGAGTGCATGAAGTGTCCAACATTCCACACTTTATTTTATTATTCTTGAAATTTTCAGTGTGAATGCACTACTCAGACTATTTATACTCGAAAACGTCTGTAGTCTGTAACTGTCAATGTCTTTGCACTGAACTAGCTGCACACGTCTACAGACCAGCCCCCATACGCTCACCATGGCAACCATGGTGTCCGCCAAAATTCCATAGTTACTACCGGTATTGTTACTACTTTAAACCCAACATAAATTAATTTCTATGAATCATTTCTGTTTCTGAGCTTCAGCTTGTAGCTGTGTTTTGGAACATGGTGGATTCTAACTGGTCTAGAGCTGGTCATTATACTGCAGCAATAGCTGCCCACTGCTCCGGGTGTGTGATTGTGTGTGTGTGTGTGTGTGTGTGTGTGTGTGTGTGTGTGTGTGTGTGTGTGTGTGTTCGGGTTAAATGCAGAGCACAAATTTGAGTGTGGGACACCATACTGGGCCACGTCACATCAATTTTACTTTCACTTATTAAATCTGGATATTAACTGGTTGGTTTATGAGTCACAGTTTTATAAACATCTTAACCACTTTAAACTGTAGCTTGTTTGCTTCTGATCCAAGATGACCAGCCTGAAACAGCTAGCAAACAGCTAGCAATATATATATATATATATATATATATATATATATATATATATATATATATATATATATATATATATATATATATATATATAAATTTGTTTTTATTTGTATATATTTTATATATTTTTGTACATTTGAAAGTTCCTGTTGTGTTAGTCACACACACACACACACACACACACACATATATATATATATGAATTACTCTTAATTTGTATATATTGTATATATTATTGTACATTTTAAAGTTTCTGTTGTGTTTGTCATATATATGGTTTTTATAAAATTTGGTTTTAGTTTTAGTACTTTTAGTAAATTATTTAATGTAAACCAAATGAAAATTTATACTGTTTCCTTGGCAACTAACTAAATGTAAAGAAAAAAGTTAATATACAAGTTTTTTGTTCATTTACAATAAACAAGTTAAATATATGATTTTAGTTTTATTTAACAATAATAACCCTGTCTTAGGTTTATATTCCAAAATGGTGACAAGTAATTTCTTAAGTTAATATTTTTAGTTTGTTTTTATTTTTTTTATTTTCCATTTTCATGTAAATTTTCATTTGTAATTTGTTTGTTTCCTTTTCGAATGGGACGTCGCACTGCGTCCTGTAGAGAGCGCTATGAGGAATGCCTCAGTGATGTGCAGCGACTAAACCCAACAATGAACTTGACATTGGCAGGCAACAGCCTATGATATCACAGCTGGTGAGGCGAGGGTAATAAAAGGGAACCTGTGAAGTACATCATTATTTTTTTTTTCGTCTTTAGGAGAGCATTTGTTTGAACATGACTTTGGAGCATGCATGTTTAGCTCATGAGGGAGCAGAATGCAGAATGCAGAATGCATGTACTGTCCCTATTCCCAAAGGATGTGGGACGCCTTTTTGGGTGGAATGCAGTTTTTTTCTACGAGCATGCTGGATGCACTAAGTATGATGCATTCACAAGACTCACTATAAGAGACAGATAAGGAACCTTTTCCTTTCTGCTCTCTCCTAAGGGATAGTAGTTGGTGTTTGCATGAGTGCATTCGGCTCGTGATGGAGTTTAAGGCACTTAAAAAGCAATTAATTAATGTCTGTCCCCCTGATTCTTTCAAAGTGATGGAATCTTTAGTTTGAGCTTGCATGCTTGAGGTTAAATGCATGCTTTTCACAATGCAGTCGCAGTAATTGGTTACACTTGGGCTTGGCTTTCTCTTGAGGGAAGAGAGTTAAGCATCTGCACTCTGTGGTTGGGTCCCATGACAGCCATTGAGACGGGTTAAGTTGTTAAGGTGCTAAGTTGTTAGGTTCTTTGTGAGCCTCCTTGGCTGCTGTGACCTGCTGTGACTTGCTGTGACTGTCATCAGGTCTTCTCTTGCTATACTCTTCATTGAGGCTTTCACTCACCAGAGTGCCGCCAGGACATCTTTTTCTCCTTGCACAGTATACTATGCTCGGGGGTGTGGTTAGGCCTCCTCTCATTTTAGAGAGTCATCATGCTGAGGTCTTCGCTCCTTGACCATTTATTGCGAGCATCTTGAGGACTCTTCTTGCTACAGAGAGTTATCTTCATGGAGGCCTCCGTTCGCCAGAGCTCCACTAGGACAGCATCTGTGAGTCTGTGAGCCCCCTTACAGTATGTCCTGAGGGTAGGGTGTAGTTAGGGCTCCTCTCGTTTCAGATCATTGTAATGTCAAGGCCTCCACTCCTAGAGCTCGGAAGGTGGGGTAGTATACTAGATTATTAGGATTTCTGGGAGCCTCCTAGGCTATTGAACGTAATATGGAGTGTTATCATGCCACTTCTCAGTTTGAGAGGTGTTGTATTTAGGCCTTGTGGGCCAGTTAGCTCTCAGTGTTAGGCTCTTTGCAAGCCTCTTTGGTTGCTGGCCTGTTGAGGCCTCTGTTCTTGAGAAGCTTTGGTCTATGATTGCTTTGCTGGTTGAGGGTTGAGGATTCCTTTGAGTATGACATGGCAGCGTTGGTTCACCATTCCCATAGTGGCCTCTAGAGGATGCAGCGCGAATTCCCATTCGAAAGGAAACATCTCTGGTCATGCATGAATCCTGAGAAGGAGACAGAGAGTCCCTTTGCAATGAACTCCTGAAGAATTGCTGCACGTTGCCTTCAGGCAAGAAGCGTAATTACGTATTTCACAGGTGCCCTTTAACAGCTGCACCAGCTGTGATGTCATAGGCTGCCGCCTGCCACAGTCAAGTTCATTGTCGTGTTTAGACTCATGCTTCAGACACCGGTCATGCCGGAGGCATTCCCCATAGCACTCTCTAGGGGATGCAGTGTCTTGTTCCCCTTCTCAGGGAACTATGGTTACATGCACAACCTGAGACTTTTTCTGTTATTGTTATTAATCTTTCAAATGAGCTTCTCTCTTCTCTCTCTGACAGTGACTACATCATAAAGGAGAAAACTGTACTTCTGCAGAAAAAAGAAAATGAAGGCTTCGGTTTTGTACTCCGAGGGGCCAAAGGTAAGTGATGGACATCAGCGAGCACAGCATGATATAGACGGATCACATCCATGATTGTGATCTGTGGATCTCCAGCTCAGACTCCTGTGGAGGAGTTCAGCCCGACTCCAGCTTTCCCTGCTCTGCAGTACCTCGAGTCTGTGGATGAGGGGGGCGTCGCGTGGAGGTCCGGCCTGCGAATGGGGGATTTCCTGATCGAGGTCAGCAAAGATGTCGCCTTCTTTGATGCAACCATGTTATAGATATCTAATGAACCATTTAAACAAGTTTTATTAGATAAAGAGCCATAGAATGTTAAATAGAAGACCGAATGCTGCATCGCTAGAAAAGCCAAAACTAGTTTAGCGGTATAGCCTCAGTCTGTGAGGTGTTAAACCCAACACTGAACAAATCTTAACACCTACACTGAGGTGATAAACCTCACTGAGATACTTGTGTTACCTACTTTTAATTGATTCTGGAAGAGAAGATGAAATGGATCTTGTGTTCTGTGTGTATGCCATCTTGACTATGTGTTGCTGCAAAATATATTTTTATTGATGCGTCTCCAGACACAACGCCCTGTTAGCAAAAACCTTCACCTCACGGTTCCCAGCAGGTTAATTTGGTGTGTGAATCATGTTGAATCATTTTGAATCAAGTCTGATGATAACACCCACTTGTGCTTCTCTCTCTTTCTCTAAACTGCAAATCAAATTTCCTTTCTTATATAATGGTTAAATATACTTTTCATAAAAAAATAAAAAATAAAAAAACTTTTCTTTGTGAAAATCACCAGAATTGAAAAATTAGAATTAGAATGTTTGGAATATACACGTTCAAAAGTTCAGGGCTTGTAAAATTTTTTCAGTGTTTTTGAAAAGCCTTTTATGCTAACCAAGGCTGCATTTATTTGATTCAAAATCCAATAAAATTTTAATATTGTGAAACTGTATTAGTGGTTTTTATTTATGTTTTAAAATGTAATTCATTCTTGTGATCAAAGCTGAATTCTCAGCATCTTTACTCCAGTCTGCAGTGTCACACGATCCTTCAGAAATCAATCTAATATGCTAATTTGCTGCTAATTATGTGTTGAGAACAGTTGTGCTGCTTTTTTATACACTTATTACATATTATTATAAGTGATACAATATGTGTGATACACTGATGCATTTTTATTCTTATTTTTTATTCTTTGATGAAGGTAAAGTTCAAAAGAGCAGCATTTATTTGAAATTAAATATTTTGTGATTTAATTTCTGTAACTTTTTATCAATTTAATGAATTTTCTTTTGATCCTTGCTGAATAAAAGTGTTAATTAATTAATTTTTTTTTAAATACTGTTACCAAAACTTTCAATGGTTATGTTAAAAACCCATCTTTTTAAGATGTCTGTGTCCTAATTGGTGACACTCAATGTATATTCTATTATACTTCTTGTTGTTTTCTTTTCCTTTTTTAATGTATTTTTAATGTATTTATTTTTGCACTGTACTTGTAGCGCTTTGGGTATAAGAAAAGCGCAATATAAATAAAATGTATTATTATTATTATTATTATTATGTGTATTAGAATGTATCTTAAGTTACTATTGATTGAAATATCGTGTCTGTATTTTGACAGGTGAATGGCATCAATGTAGTGAAGGTGGGTCACAGGCAGGTGGTGAACATGATTCGCCAGGGCGGGAACAGTCTGGTGGTGAAGGTCGTCATGGTAGCACGAAATCCTGAGATGGAGGAAATACCTAAGAAGAAAGGTCAGAGAGCGATTTTACTGTAGATTTGTCTGTGGGAGTACGAATGAATGGCATTGCGGACGGTTTTTGATTTGATGTAACAGTGCTTTCTTTCCCTTTAGTTCCCCAGCAAAGTAAGCGGCTGACCCCTCCAGCTTTAGCTCTGCGCTCCAAATCCATGACTTTAGAACTGGAGGAGATGGGTACAATCTTACATATACATACACACATGAAATGCATGTTATTCTATTAAGCATTTACTGTTATCATAAACTCTGATATGACATATCCAATTCTCTTTTTGGCTGATAATTTGCTTCTTTGTCTTTCTTTCTTCGTTGCACATAGTGGAGAAAGGTCTGTGCAGGGTCTTGTCATTTTGAACAATTATAATATCTTAAAATGAATCTCACAAAAATTATCCAGGACACATTTCACCTCAAAATACTAAATAAATAACTAACTATGAATGTATATCGCCAATTTATGGGAATTGAGCATATTTTTTCACAGTGCTTCTATATAATTTATTTTTATTTTTTTCATTAATTTTTTTACAGTGCACAAACAAAATAAAAATTATTCTAAAACAGGCCTCGTTTTTATTATTACGCAAAAAATAAAAATCCCAATTTTTTTAGGGTTGGAATATGTCTTAGTTTTCTGACAGGATTTATGAAATTAACTCTTTAATAATTTCATAGTATTGTAGAGAGTTGACGTTTTTTAGTTGGATAATCTTTCTTCTCTTATAAAATGTATCAAGGTTATTAATGTCAGGATCAGTCTAGATTTTAAACAATAAACAACAGCATGCAGTTTATATGTATTAGTCATAAAATGTGTTTATTTTAGTGACCGTGAAAACAGACTGCAAACTTGAGAAAAATACTTGCTGTTTATTGACACCGATTGCTAATACTTTAAAATAATTATAAAATATTTGTAAAATGTTACATTGTCACCATATTGTCCAGTTAAACATGTATTTATAAAAGCATATTATTGCATTTTTAACATAACTCACTTTCTTTTGCAGCTGCCTCGCCATGGAAGAAGAAACCAGGTGAATTGGTTTTTCTTTTGTTTTCTTTAAATGCATAAGGGTTATGAAATGTGTATTACAATTGCCTTTAGTTAGTATGGTTATCACATAGGATGCATTTGTGTGGGTTTGTTTCTTGTAAGCTATTTATTAGGATCATTATGGTCAGATACATGTGTAGCTGTCTCTGTGTATTTGTGTGTGAAGTTGCTTTTTTGTATGTGGCTCAGATCATACAGAGAGCTCTCAAGCTACAGAAAAGAAGAAGAGTGTCTATCAAATGGCGCTTAGTAAGAAACCCATCTTTTTCATTTACTATATCTTATCTCCTTATACAAATTTGTTTTCTGTACACACACTTTTGATTCTCACATTTAAAGGTGCTGTAGGGAACTTTTGTAAAAAAATATTTTTTACATATTTGTTAAACCTGTCATTATGTCCTGACAGTAGAATATGAGACAGATAATCTGTGAAAAAATCAAGCTCCTCTGGCTCCTCCCAGTGTCCTATTGCCATTTGCAGAAAGTCATGCGCTCCCGGTAAAAAACCACCAATCAGAGCAGCGGTCCGTAACTTTGTTTGTGTTCAAAATGTAGAAAAATGAACATAATAAGCGAGTACACCATGAATCCATTTTCCAAACCGTGTTTTTGGCTTGTCCTGAATCACTAGGGTGCACCTGTAATAAGTGTTTATATTCGGACTATTTTAGATTGCTTCGGGGGTACCGCGGCGGAGTAACCCAGTACCTTTGTGATTCTTCATAGACATAAACAGAGAGAAGTAGATCCGGCTACGATGTTCTTCCGCAAGACACAAGCAGTTCTGTTTATTAACCGCTAGAGCGTCAAAAGTTCCCTACTGCAGCTTTAATGTATATTATTATTATTCCAGGTGATTCATCTCAAGTTTTGTAACATGTTTATTTTCTTTTGTGGTTCTCCAGATAAGCTGGATGAGATTCTAGCCGCTGCTCAGCAGACAATTAGCACATCAGACTCTCAGGGTCACAAAGGTCCGGGGGGCAAGAAGGAACGAAACAAGGGCTTTAACGCTAATGAGGTAACATCTCTGTTTCATTATCTCTATTCTGATTGACATTTTTGAAGTAAAAAACATACTACAGTTAGTATGGTATCTTTTGTCATTTATCATCAGCATAAACTTTAACAAGCATCTTTAAAAAACAACACCATGATCGGCAGCATGTAGCTAAATATTTTGGCATAAGAAATGCTGTGCGGGGACTTAAATTAGTGAAATGTTCAGAACAAAAGAATCGGCTTTTACACATGACAGAAAAGTTTGGTAGAGCTTGTTTTTGATCATTGCATCAGCTCAGTAGCTACAAGAAAAACTTGGGAAAAGTTATACACACAGCTTTGAAACAGTAGTTTTGGTGGAAGAAAAGGGTTCTTTGATTTGTGTTGCTACATATGACCACTTGCATTTGCTTGCCTCATCTTAGCTGTTGCACAGTAATGTTAGTAAGGCTTTTCACCTAGTAATAAGTGTAAGAGTGATACCTTATCTGTGCTGCAGGTGCTGAGAAAAAGTAAATTTACAAGCCGTCATTGTGTGGAAGTAGAGTTGTAAGATTGTCTGATGTAGAGCCGTCTTTCACTGAGGCAGCAAGGACATGTTCTAAATATTCCACCCCATCAGTCTTTTCCCTGTTTTACAGCAAACTTTTGAACAATCAGGTGTTGGCGTGATGTCATCAGGGTCTGGGTATGGTTACAACCAAGCCCAGTTTTCATCAGGCCATTCAACTCAGCGTGCCGTAATGATGCGTCAGAAATCCATGGGTGAGATTAAATGCAACTAGTGTTGAATTCATCCCTATTCAGACCAAGTGCACTGTAATTCTTAGAGCAGTTTATGTAACTGTGTTCTGCATGTCTTCTGCCCAAAGGCGTGACCGAGGAGGAGAGGGTACATCTCCATCCTCCTACTATGAAGCTGTCTCGTAGTCTTTCTGTGCCTGGACCAGAGGACATCCCCCCTCCACCCGACACCTCAGCGCCTGAGCCTCCTCTGTCTGCCGGTGGCCACACAGACAGGAGAGCAGCACCGACACATTTTTTTGCTGTTCCTCCTCTGCCTCCATCACACCACTTGCCTCATAGCCAGACACAGCACAGAGTACCGCCCAACCGCAGGGTAAGAGCTTTATATCACTGGTCAAAGATTCCAAGAAGTGGCATCAGTCTTAGTCTTTCTTGTCTGTTTCTGGACATACACTGTTACAATAAAAGTGTTAAAGGTGTAATTCATCCAAAAATTAAAATTAAGTCATAATTAGGTCTAAAATTTAGTCATTCATGAGTGAACTATCCCTTTAAGACTTTGAAATATTGTGTTTCATAGGCTGAAACTGATACCAGCAAGATGGGAGGAGCAAGAATGGGTGGGCTGAGGCGTGGCTATAGCAATGCCGTGCCTCCCTCTGATGTGGACCCCAAGCAGTCTACAGCACAGCGGAACCAAGCGCCAGCGATGGCCAAGATTGCGGGTCGGCAAGGTGGGAAAGGGATGTTGGTAAAGCAGCGCAAGGTGGAGGAGACTGGCAGAGAAAAGTTGGAAAAAAGTTCCATTTCGATCCCAACTATTATTGTGAAAGCGCCATCTACTAGCAGCTCTGGGCACAGTAGCCGTGCGAGCAGTGAGGATACAGAGCCATCTCATGAGAATAATGAAGAGCAGGAAGAGGCAAAGCCTCAAAACCTAGTTGTGGCTCCTACACCTGCTCCACCTCAACCACCAAATATCCCATCAAAACTGGAAACACTGGGCAACAGTACAGCAAAGCGGGAACGTGAAAACTACCGTGATTCTCGTCGGAAAAGCACCTCGTTCTATTACTCCTCTGAGGAGGACATGTTAGATGAGCAGGAGTCTGCTCAGGCTTCATTGGAGGCCAACACCTCAGTTCGTTTACGTCCTTCTGAATCTATCGATGACGGATTGATCTCTGGTGATGCCTTAAGTATGCCACCTGCGTTTGGGTTGCCACAGTACGCATCAGCTACACCTCATCAAGCCACTACCTTCATCCACCCATTGACGGGGAAAGTTCTAGACCCAACAAGCCCACTTGGACTGGCACTGGCTGCACGCGAGCGAGCGCTGAAAGACGACCACCATACTCGTAGAGAGGAACGCCACTTTGGTCGGCAGCTGTCCAGCACTGGAGCTTTCCCTTCTGCAGTCTCCCCTCCAAATCAAAAACCTGTTCCTCCATTCTACATCTACCAATCACATACCTCACTCTACCTTAGTGGTGCCTCTCCGACAACAAGTGGGCCAGTCTCACAGAGTCGCCCCCAGTCTCCTCGGATGCTTCAATTAAGTGGTGGTGGGACAGGGAGCTTGGAATGGAGTGAACAGAATATTGTGGATCGAGAGGAAAGAGGAGCACCAAAGGTGCGGTTTACAGATAATCAAGCCATTCAGTACCAGTCTCACCTTCAGGACAGAGACAACAGAGCCAATCAGTACCGCACTTACATACAGGACCGAGAAAGGGAAGGGCACAAGAGGATACCGCCTAAGCCTCCTCCCCGCAGGCCTTCCTTTATAGGCAAGGAGAGTGAACTCTGCACGACTGACAAAAGTTCCACCAGTAGTTCCCAGGATGACAAGGCAGGACAGAAGATGGGAGAGAGTGGGATAGAAAAGGAGGGAGAGAATTATTCAAAGAGAGGGGGAAATCTAGGAGTTGGAGAGGGTGGTGATGTGATGATGCTTCCACCCCCTGCTCCATCTGTGGATGTGGACGATGAGTTCGTATTTGCAGATCCCCTACCTCCCCCTATACAGTTTGCAAATGGAATAGAAATAGACACCCATGAAACAAGAGAATATAATCAACAACAGAAGGAGCTGTCAGGATCTCAACCACCCAAGGAGCAACAGTCTCTGCAAACGCTTTCCAAACCCCCGCAAGATGCCATGTCCCTACTAGACAACATGCAA
This sequence comes from Carassius auratus, assembly GCF_003368295.1. Classification (NCBI taxonomy): domain Eukaryota; kingdom Metazoa; phylum Chordata; class Actinopteri; order Cypriniformes; family Cyprinidae; genus Carassius; species Carassius auratus. The sequence continues at coordinate 673,638 of NW_020527778.1, forward strand.
GCTGACTCACAGCAGACACCCGTCCATCCTTCTGCTGTGGTACATCCATTTCTTTTCCCACCATGTCCTCTAATCCCCCCTCCACAGCTGTGTCCCAAAATACCTCCTGCAAACCCACCTCACTCCCAACCCTCAAGCTATTCTCAGCACCCAAACACCAACCAACCCCAACCTTTACCCTCGCCACAAGCGGGAGACTCTGCTGCTTCTAGTCTTACATCTTATGACAGTGAGGTGGCCAATCTGACCCAGTCAGCTCTCTCCCCATCTCTTCCTTCTCCACAGATATTTCCTCCAACAAACTCCCCTTCCGCCCCAAACGCCTCATCTGACCCTATGTCCCTGCATCGGCCTCTCCCACTTTTCTACCAACAACAAGGCCAAGCTAACATTTCTATGTCATATTCTACTGTGGCCGCAACTGCAGCTGTAATGTCTATCACCACAACAATGCCTTTGGAAAGTGCATCAGTTACTACAAGTGATCGACTTCCTCTAGTTCTTAAGGGGCGTGATTGGTCAGAGGCTGTGGTTGATTCTGGGATTGAGGAACTAGATAGTCACAGCAGCAGTGATCACCACATGGAAATCTTTGGGGAAATCAGGGAACTAGAAGGAGGCAGAGATAAAGAGAGGGGAGGAAGACGGGGAGAAAGTGTGGAGAGTGGAATAGTAGGGGATGGATTCAAAGGAGATCAAAGAGTGTCTCTTGATTCGTCTCTTTCTCACCCCAATAAATTAGTTCAAAAAACACACAAACTGCACATGCATAAATCCAAACCTCCAAACCCGCCACATGCAAAAACACAAATTCAGAATATGTCAAAATATCATGCACACACAGAAAATGGACGAACCGGACCAATGCTACGGCGGCAGATTAGCACCGCTCCCAACATGTACAGGTCAAGGGAAGAGGAAGAGCAAGAACAGGGAAGAGGAGGTGAAGCTGCTGTAAAGACTCCATTATTTATGGATCATAGTCTGAACTCTCCGCTCTCCAATGCTAAGGCCAGCATCATAAATGAACTCAGCAGTAAACTACAACAGCTTGGTGGCTGGCAGGGTCAGGCACAACCGTCAAATCATAGGTGAGTCATCTTGTCAAAACAGAAAGACACTCACATTCTTACAGCATAGTTGCAAGAAAAAGTTTGTGAACCCTTCAAAAATTACGGTGACTTCTACATTAATAGTGTGGTCTAATGGACCATTCTGTATTGACTACATACCTTTTTTCCCCAACTGTATTATAAATGGAGAGTAGGTTAACAACACAGTGCACATATGCAAAATATATATGTATATTATCTCATTCTTTTTGTGCTACAGATGTGAATGATAAATCAAATCATAGCAAACGAAAGAAAAAAGTTTAAATATCTCATTATTTTTTGCAGTCCCATTCAAACACCCCAGAATTGTTTTGGCCATTTTTTTTACTGGCAAACACCTCTAATCTACTGTAGTTTTACTCTTATTTTATCTGAATTAAATTAGTATTACTGTTATTTTTCTGGTTTACACACATTATTTACTCTTTCACAGGTTTCCAGGTGATCCCTCTGGCTGTGTTCCTCTCCTCCCTGCTTCTGCGCTGTCTCTCCAACGCTCCATCTCTCCAAGCCTCCCCCCTAACTCTATAACATCTAACTGCCCCTCTGTTGCTCTGAACCCTAACCCTTTACCTTCGTCTCCACTTCCTGTAACGTCTCTAACCCCAGCCTTAACCCCAACCCCATTACCTCTCACTCCAACCCCAGCTCCACCTCCTCTCAGAGACTGGACACCATCTAATTCTCCTATTTCTTTTCCTCACGGGATTTTGTCCCCTCCGTTGCTGCCTCATGCCCCCCTCTCTCCTCTTTCCCTGGCTCATGCACCCCTCTCTCCTCCATCGTTACCTCATCCTCCCATTTCCCCAATATCTCTCTCTCATGCACCTCTTTCTCCATCCTCAGTCTCTCTTACACCACTTTCTCCATCCTATTCCCCCTATCCCTTGTCTCCGAAACATCGCTCTAAGTATCGCGGTAAAGTTTCTGAGTTTCAGTTCTCTGGACTAGAACTACGCCGTTCCGAATCTCATTCGTACACTCAGTGTCGCCGAGCGCCCAGTCCCCTCATCTCCTGCTCGGACCACCTGCAATCTGGACCTCCGCGTCCATCCTCGCTCCCTCTCTTTCCATCTGCGCCGCTCTATGGCTCTCCCTATGAAATACAACCTCCTCTAACGCCCCCGTTGGGAGTCGCCCACCAATATTCAGACCAGTTTTTCCCACAAACTTCTCCTCTATTCCCACCTGTGGCTCCTCCTAACCTCATGCTTGTCTCCAGCTCTCTCTCTCCTACCAACTTCCTGTCTGGAGGCTCCTCCCCATCTTGTATGAGCTACCCGCCCTTAACTCCTCCTCCACCCAATCAGCCTTTTGTGTCTAAGCCACTTCCCTACTGGAGCAAATATGACGTTGCTGATTGGCTGACCTACCTGAATCTGGCAGAGCACAGGGAGCGTTTTCTTGACAACGAGATTGACGGCTCCCACCTGCCATCTCTGACAAAAGAGGATTTCCTGGATCTTGGTGTGAGTCGGGTTGGACATCGCATGAACATTGAGCGTGCGCTTAAGAGACTTATGGACAGGTGAGATAGAAAGATGAGAATAGGAGGGGAAATGAAGGGTAGATTTAGATGAGGGGGCCTGATGAACAAGCATCAGAAAGCAAAATAGACACAAGTAGTGAGGGGGAAAACGATTCGTTTTTTTAAACAGAAAATAAGCCGTTTATATTTGTTTTCCTAAAAATGGTCCACCGTTACATAAAAATTTAGCTCTGCATGAATAATTCTGCCTGCAGCTTTATTCAACAATAAATAAATAGTCTGCCCTTGATGTTTTTGTATGCTTTAGATGATGTTTATTAAAAGAAGTTTATTTAATAAGTTTATTTAGTAAGGAAGACTTCATTTGATCATAAAACCCATTTCCTTTCTAGACTGTGACCTTCATGTCTACATATTTTATTTTGCACTGCCAGTCAGAGGTTTGGACATATCTATTCATTCTTTATTATTAACATTTTACACATTTTAGAGTAATAGTAAAGTATGAAAACTAACAAATAATACAAATGGAAACATTTCTGCTATGAAGTGACCAAACAATGGTAAATCCCAACCAATTTCATGACACTACAGAAGGAATTCTCATGTCTCCTTGTTTATTTTTATTTTTTTGTGAACTTAAACTAAACTTTTAATTTGTAGTTTTTAAGAATATATGCACAACCCTTTAGATCAAAAGGTCATGAGTGTTCAAGTGTGGGTTAGGGTTAGGGTTAGGGTTAGGGTAGACCCTACTAGACCAAACCTCTGTCTAGTAGTGTATATTATAACATAAATGAATTGAGTTATGATTTTTCATATTCCATATAAGACCACAAAAATAATTTAATCAATTGAATTACAGCTCATTCCTTTTTGTTAAACATGGCATTTATTTGAAATGGCACACTTGACACGTGCCCTGTAATTACGTACTGCACACTTATGTAACTTTAATTGCTTTTTGAATGCCAAATACTTCATTTTAGTTTGTAGATAATCGGTATATCAAGCACTTTCTTTTCTTACCTCATGCTCCTCCTCCTTTCTTTTTCTTCCCCCCCCATCCATGTTTTCTAGACTCTCCTCAGCTTTCTCTGTCTCCACTGTTTCTTCTGAAGCGCAGAATGAATGCATGAGAGATGAGGCGGCTCAGAGCTAGATGAGAGAATTAGAGAGAACCAATTAGAAGAAAGAAGGGGTTAGACAAAAAGCACTTGGGATGAAAGGCCAAGACTTCCACTGAAGGACAGAGATGGGGATGATTGCAATGGAGAAGTGCTATTAAATACTCAAAAACTCTCACGGAGAGCAAATGTTTGTCATCCCAGCTGAAGCCGGACGGCCAAAGGTCTTCAGCCAGTCAGAGACAGAGAGAATGTACTTCTTTCATTGTTTTTTGGAATGACGAGATCAAGAGGTGTAATGAATTTTAGTAATATGATATTATTATATTAATACAAATGAGGCTACTGTGCATATTTTAGCATCATGACGTGCATACTTTAATACATCTGATATGATGATTAAAGTCAACATGAAACCAGAATGACCCCATTTACATTTTCATACACATTTTTTAGTGCACATTATTCCAAAGAATGCTTATCAAACCCTCGTAATTTTTAACTGCCAGTCATACAGTGATACTTTACACCATCCAATTTGCAATAGATAAAATCAACTCCTGCCTTACATCTTTATCACTGAATGTCTTTTTTTATTCCGATGAGGAAAATCAAATGGGTTGTAAAGTGTTTCATGTTAACTTTAAGTAATAAAAGCAAAAAAAAAAAGTCATCATAATGCCAATAATAACCATATAAGGATTAAGTGTGTAAGCTTTTTAATACCGTTAGCAGAATCAGTCTTCCAAAGATCAGAACACATTGAAAGAGCCCATCCTTTATATTGCTTAAGTGTGCTCTTGTTAACTTACACAAACACACAAACACACACACTAACACAGACTCTGTGTGTGTGCGTGTTTGTGTGTGTGTTTGTGTGTGTGTGTGCGTGTGTGTTTTGTTACGGCGGTGGTGGTTGTTTTATAGGAGTAAAGAATAACTCCATTTCATTTGAAAATATATTTAAGGAAATAGGAACAAAGAATATATATACGTATAATGTGTGTGTGTGTATGGGAATGTATGCAGAATTAAAGTATATATATATAAATATCAGATATTTCTACTGTTCTGTACAATAATTGATGAATATGATGAAGCTCTACCTAAGAGTTTTGAATAAATTATTCTCTTGTTGAATTTCTTCTCATCTCTTTTTGACCAAAATTGACAGAAAGTATCACTGTTTTCACCGTTTTTGCAGCTTTTACAGCCATTTTTTACTGAATGCTTTACTACAGGGATAGTTCACCCAAAAATGGCCCCTCAGGTCATCCAAGATGTAGATGAGTTTGTTTCTTCATCAGATTTGGAGAAATGTTGCATTGCAAATTTTCATTTTTATGTGAACTATTTCTTTAATTGTGTGCTTGAACATTGCTCCATGGAGGTAACAACAACCATCAAGGGTGAGTAAATAATGACCTTTTCATTTAAGGATGAAAAATTCCTTAAATTCCCAAATGCCACGATTGAGTGTGTGTGATGCAGTAGAGGTCACATGACACTGACCTCTGTCTTGTTGCCGTTTCCGAGGTGATGAACTCTGATATTAAACAATCATCTACTTTCATGTGCCTTAAACACTTCATATGCTTTGGTTATAGATAAGTTGAATTGCATTATCTTGAATCTAGGAACTTGCTCTGTAAATACACTGAAACATACTAATTGCTTCACGTGTTGGCAGTTTTGTGATTGGCAGAGAGCTGAAATGCTTAAATTTCACACCTGACAACTCGTTTACACTCAGATGAGAGAGAATGTCTGTGTGTGTGTGTGTGTGTGTGTGTGTGTGTGTGAGAGAGAGAGAGAGAGAGAGAGAGAGAGAGAGAGAGAGAGAGAGAGAAAGTGGAGTGGAGTGTTTTTCTGTTTGATTTAATTTTCTGAGTAGTTGACAAAAAAACTAACTTTTTTTAAGCTAAAATTGATATGATAATGTATATTTTAGCCGCTGCAACTTCATTTTGTTTTTTTAAAAACTTTTTTACCATTTTGCAGCCCACTCATAGTAAATTGTAGTGCTGTGAGACTTTAAAGTACAAATAATTCATTTACTCTCAATTAATATGGCAAAATTTGCATGCAAAGAAAAAAACCCCTGATTTAATGGATAGAGGTGCGTGTGAATCAGCACAGGTTTACAAAAGGAAATTAGCATTTTATAAGAAACTTTGGAATGTATATTTAAAGCATTTTTGCTTGTGACACTTTGCTATGCTATAACAAATAGATTTGGTTATGTTTTATAGTGTATATTTAGCTCACCCAGAAATATTGATCAATACAGTAGTTCATTGCTGAAATCGCCTGTTGAAATGCTTCCATTATGTTTTTGTACTTTGCTAAAGATTAATTAATATTCACAGCAACAAAAAAAATTTTTTTTTGAGGGTTATTTTTGATATGCTTTTCTTTTGTTTGTGTATTTTTCCTATGCAATCTGTGTGTAATGAGATTTTGATTGTAAATGTATTTAATGTTCTGAGAAAAAAAAAAAACAGACAGAAGCTTAATCATGAATATAGATGTGTTTTGATAAACCTCTTATGTCTGTGTCTGGGTGTAGAAAATACAGGAAAATAAATTATATTGTGAAATATTATTAAGATGTAAAATAACCTTTTTCTATTTTAGTATACATTAAAATTAAATTTATTTCTGAGATGCAAATCTGAATTTACAGCATCATTACTCCAGTCTTCAGTGTCTTCAGAAATTATTTGTATATGCTTCTTATATGTTAAGAATGTTGCTTAATATTTTTTTTCTAACAATATACACCACCATTCAAAAGTATGTGGTCAGTATATTTTTATTCTTTCTTTTTTTTAAAGAAAGAAATTTAAACTTTTATTCAGCAAGAATGTGTTTAATTGATAAGAAGTGATAGCAAAGATTTATATTGTAAAAAAGATTTATATTTTGAATAAATAAATAAATGACGTTCTTTTTTTAACTTATTCATCAAAGAATCCAGAAAAAAGTATTGCCATTTCCACAAAAATAAAAAAGCACAACTTTTTGTGTATCAACATTGATAATTCTAATAATAAATCATCATATCAGAATGATTTTCTCAAGTGACACTTTATACTGGAGTAATGATGCTGAAAATACAGCTGTGTATCACAGAAATAAATTATATTTTAAAGGATATTAAAATAGAAACCATTATTATTTACTTCTAAATGGTAAATTTTACAACTTTTAAGGTGCATATTAGTACTTTAAAAGTCCATATTTGTTATGCATATTAGTACTTTTTTTTTTGCTTTTGTACCTTAGTGCCACCTTTTTTTTTTTGCTTTTGTACCTTAGTGCCACCCCAGGGACAGCTTTGTACCTTTTCTTCTGAGAATGTTGTAAGTATTTGACACACTGGGCATTGTGCTCTCATAAATAGAAAATGACTTCACGGGGCATACATTTTTGACTCTTTGATGTACTGTGCACAGAGTGTGTGTGTTATAAAATGTGTGTGTGAAGTGTGAGATGACCCACCAGCTCATGTTTATGTGGAGTTGCTTGACTTCTGGATGGAATTCTGAGGAGGGGGTGAATTCTATTTCTGATCCTGGATAGTAGCATCATACACAAACACACACACACACACACACACACACCCTTACACTCATAGACACGTGCATTAATACATGCAGATGCAGCGACGTCCATTTATGATTTTGGATAATTTGTGAGATTTTGCTTCGTTCCCATGAGCATTATCATCTTTAGTTTTGGGATTTCTGTCAGTGTTATTCATGTCAAATTGACAACAAATTTCAGAGATGTTTATCATCAGAACTAACTATATCCAGTCTCACATGCAATGGTTCCCCATGCAGAGTGATTCACACGGACAGTTGCATGCTCTGGATTACGGCCAGAAACTCACCCAGGATCTTTTTTTTTAATCAGCCTGACTTTATTAAGCAGTCAGTACATGCAAATACATGCATTTATGAATACGTAATATTATCTAGTCAAGTCTATAGCAGTAGCTGTCATCCTCTTATCATTTGAAATGTCCTCACTTTTACCAGTCTATATATTTGCAGGACTGTTTCTGTGATTTTTGTACAACATTTTGATAACCAGTGCTCTACAGATTCTTTTAGTTATTTTTCATCAAGCACAGGTTTTGTTGCTGTTGTCATTTGCTGATTTGCGTCCTGTTTCTGAGTGTTTTTAGACACTAAACCACAGTAAGTGTCATTCCTCACTATTTTACTATTTGTTGCCCTTGTGAAAAATAAGTGTTTATTTATATTTAATGTGCACTTGTAGTGTACTTCAAATCTTTAAATAATAATAACAAAAAAATGTACTTGGAGGTAATGTAATGTTGATGAAATAAAAGGCCACTTAAAGAGAGTGTACTTTCATAACTGTTTCTTTACAAGCTTTTTTTTTAAAGTGCAATTTTAAAGTACACTTTACATAATGTTTTGTCATGCTTTAAAAGAACTACACTTATTTTGATGTGTTGACTAACATGTTAAAGCACAAGTACATTATATAATCAATATCACTGATATTATATTACTAAATTCCATCCTCATCATTACAAATACATTAACATAAATGCTGGAAGTACGTTTGGCAATATGTTATTAAATTACATATAACAATGCATTTATATCCTACTTAAGTGGGTCACTAACTGTCATGCATTTTCATTTAAGTGCAAATTAAATGCAATAAAGTTCAGTTGACTGTGCACTCTTTAAAAGCAAATCCATTTTTCTAAGTACTCTTTTTATAAGTATGCTAAAGTGTGCATTATTTTTCAGAAGGATATTTATCTGTTTTGGCTGTGAAGTCTCCTATTTAAGTAACATGATTAAAAAATGGTGGCTATAGTTAAATGGCATGGGGCCAAACAAAGAAAGCAGCAGTAGAAAGTAGCTGGTCAGAAGTGTTTTCCTTTTCTGCTTTTCAAAAGCATCTACACTTGTTAGTGCTGTTTGCCAAATCCTGCATCACTAATACTATTGTTCATAGTGATTTGACCAAATTCTTGAAAACTGCAGCATGTAAAAATAGCGATATAGACTTGATCACAGATTTCATGATTCTTAAGATCACTAGATAACGAATGAATAACTAAATAATTAATTGTGAATTATACAAATACCATAAGTGTAAATAAACAGTACTGTAGATATTAGAGATTGCACTGATATTCAGTTTCTCAGCCGATATCTTTAACCGATTATTTAGAATAATATCGGCCGATACCAATAGTTTGTCTTTCTTAAGGAAAAAAAAAAATCTTCCAACTAAAGCTGTAAAATATACAATATGGCATCTCATTTGTTACATGAAATTAGAGGTTAATTTTATCAACAAAACGATTATATTCAATGCTATGTATTTTAATATATAATAATCACCCTCAAATAAAACCATTTGTATGTAATTAAATTGCACATAAGGGAGTTTTCCTAGAAAAAAAGCTTCAAACTGATTAATTTAATTTTTTTTATTTTTTTCATCCAACATTTACATAATGTTCATTTTTATTTTCATGTCTACATTTAATGTAACATATAGTACAAAAATATATATATTTGTCATATTTAAAAGTATTTTCACAGTATTCTCTGATTTATGGAATGATTAAAAGAGAACCTCCAAAATACCCACTTTAAAACTTTTAATGCTAATATATAATATTTAGGGCTTTCAATTGATTATAGTTTTTAAATTAATAAATTTCACAATTAGGCAATTTATAAATTTAATTAATTGCATCTTAAATTTGCTGACAAATTACCTAGAAAAAAATGTTTAAAGCCATTATTGTGTTACATGAGAAAAGCATGACACAGACATAACAAAAAACATAGCTTTAGAATTTTTTTTTTCATTTTCCAAATTTTTTATTATTATTTATTTTTAAATTTGGGGTGATATATATATTTTTTAATTGTTGTTATTATTATTTCATTATTAATTTAGATTTTGTTATATATATATATATATATATATATATATATATATATATATATATATATATATATATATATACATACACACACACACACACACACACACACACAATGAAATCATACTCCAAATAAAAAACTAAACGTAGCAATGCCTTAATGAATAAGTCATTGAGTCATTCATTCCATTCATTCAGACAGATTCATTCAGGAATGGAGTAAATGGCTCTCTTTAAGAATGAGCCATTGATTTGTATGTTCATCCAGTTCATTTAAAACATAGATTCATTCAGAGATAGTGTGTTACTTGGAGATGCACAACAGCTCTGCTGTGACTTTAATAGGTAATACTTTCATTGGCAAAATCAGTCAATATTGTGTCTCAAATATAACACAATAGTAAGTTCTTATTTATTGAAGGGTTGTGTAAAATCAATATCACATTTGCACCACTGGTGTGACATTAGACTCGTTAATTGTGTTAAAACAGCCCTAATATTATCAAATATGTTGTAAACTTAAATGATACACTTAGAGAGAGAAGATGAAATAGTATCTCCAGTGCATTCAGTAGCATAAGTGAGAGCTGAAAAGAAAATGAAAAGCACTGCTAATAATAAATCTTTGTGTGTCCATTAGCTGAAAAAGGCCAGTGTGGCATATCATAAGTCATCATAAGCCTCAGGAAAAAGAGAAACAAGCCAAAGACAACACAGACTTGAGTGAGATCAAACTGTCTAAGATCCAGCAGGCCAGAGAGAAGGCCACACAGGGTCAGTCAGAAATCAGTCTGCATGAACACATGCCACATACTGTAATGACTTAATGAACTCGTGTGTTTTTGCAGGGATGTGATCATTATGAGAAGGTTCTCGAGGGCGTTACTGGCTTTGCATCACGATGCATGGAGGAAATGGAGTCTGTGTTCGACCAATCACAGGAGGAGGAGAGGAAATGGAGTCTGTGTTCGACCAATCACAGGAGGAGGAGAGGAAATGGAGTCTGTGTTCGACCAATCACAGGAGGAGGAGAGGAAATGGAGTCTGTGTTCGACCAATCACAGGAGGAGGAGAGGAAATGGAGTCTGTGTTCGACCAATCACACGAGGAGGAGAGGAAGAGGATCAGCTCACCTCACAATCACAGACACCTCGATATTACCAACAAAGAGAGGTTTAAAATCCAAACAAGCATTTGATTAAAAAAAGGTCATGTAGACAATTAAAACGATTACACTTTATCTGAAATTAAAAACTTTTGAAGGAAAACAAACAAATATTTGTTAGTGTTGTTGGTTTCTGCTCTTTCAATTACAAAAGATGATATTATAAAGTGTGTATATAAAGGGATATTGGAGTTTAAACAAAACAAAAAAAGAAACTGAAAAAAAAAAAAAAACATTACTCTAAATAAAATAAATGTTAACTCCAACAGTCAATTATACATAAGCTAACTCAAATTAAATAATCAAAAACTAATAAATAATAAATATCATACAGACAAAGTACAAAAACACAACAAAAGTACTAAAACATGAAATAAAATGTAATTAGAAATAGAAAATTTTCCTTTTCAGTTGTCTTCTTTAAAGGCAAACAGTGACATGCAAAGCTGCAAGTTGGTTGGATTTGTTGAATAAACATTACTTAAGAAACTCAAGTTTTAGTGTTTTAGTATTGAAAAGCTGCAGTTTTGTCATGTGTTTTAATGTGTGTGTGTGTGTGTGTGTGTGTGTGTTCTTGTTTTTGTGTCATATCAGGACACAACTCTGTATAATGACATGGGTATGACACAGGTATTACAAGGAGAGGGTGACTTATGAGGACATAACCCATGTCCCCATTTTTCAAAACACTTATAAATCATACAGAATGAGTTTTTTTGAGAAAGTAAAAATGCACAAAGTTTCCTGTGAGGGTTAGGGTTAGGTGTAGGGTTGGTGAAGGGCGATAGAATATACAGTTTGTACAGTATAAAAACCATTACGCCTATGGGATGAACACACTTTTCACAAAAACAAACGTTGAAGTGTGCGTGCGTGTGTTTTGTGTGTTTTAATCTTGTAATCCCAACTGTGGTTTTTGTGTGCCTTTGTCTTGTAACTTCATTGATGTGTGTTTGTGTGTGTGTTCTTGGTGCAGGAATGGAACCCGCCAATTAAAAAGCAGAAACCTGGAAAGAAACCAAAAACACACAGAGGAACCGAGGAGAAAGTGTAAGCACACACACACACACACGCACGCACACACACACACACACACACACACATGCAATAAAGGGGCTATACGAGTACGTGTCAACTATGAAGACACCTATAGGAAAAATCCGTTTTATTTTGCTTCCATAACTTTTCTTCTTTCAGTGAAAAGAAAACATTTAGAAAACACATTTAAGTGTTTTAAAAAATGTGTAGGTTTCAAATACAATACATATTTTCAAGGCCATTTTCTCAAAATGAATCTGAAATCTTCACTTCAGCATCACTCACATACACCAAACTGGTTGAGTTTATTCCTGTTTATGTTCTGAATAATTTGACCAAAAAGTTTGTTCATTTGCCTGATTTATATCACATTTTATTTTAAAAACAGGATGCAATTTTATTTGTTTCTGGCAGTTGATATTGTCTGATATATGGAGTAATAAAAACAGATATCCTAAACCCCCCTGTAAAAGCCAAAAAAGCTGAATTTTAAACCTTGCTTAATCCAATGTTCATATTTCTGGTCTGCAAATGCATGCAAATTTGTGCATATTTAATTAGATAATTGCTATTTTCCATATTTAAACATGACATTTCAGAAAACAAAATAATTGCCTTAATGTATGTGGTTAATCAACTGGGAAAGTATGGTGATACATATTAATTAAAATGTTTGTCCTATTCACCTGTAATGCTCTGCCTTAACTGAGAATTTTTGCACGCAAAGTGCTCTATTAAAATGTCAGAGGTAGCATTAATTAAATCAAGTTAATTAGAAAACAGTTAGAATGAATCAGATTAGGAAATGAAATGTGTGAGTATTGAGCGGCGAGTCTCTTTGGGTTTCCTTCTGTCAGCGTTTCGGCTGAGCTGATTGAGGCTGGATGAGGACTGATTGTGAGCTGCAGTCACACTGGTGAAGTGTGTCATTTGACAAATTGTGCCATGCACGGCATTCAGTTCTGCAGCGCATGATGCAGACCTTTATTTCCACTCTGATAAATGACCTGGAGGTGATTTCATCTGGACTAATGAGTTTGATCAGCCTCAACGAGATGTTTTTGCTCAAAATGCATTAAAAATGCAAAACTACAGTGTGTTTCTGGCATGCTATCAGGACGACGGGCACTGAATTAAACATGAGGTCACATGACAACAATGTAGAGTACTACTGTTTAACATGCTTATTGCATAATGCATACTTGTTTTAAAATACTAGGCAGTATTCAGTGCAAGTTGGCTGTGAATATTGCATGTATTTATTGTTTTTGCCCCATTAGTTATAATAATACATTTGTTACAGTGTGTTAACGTTATATCAAAATATAGTCCATGTTAGATCAGGTCCATTCAAAAATGTTACACAATTTGAAGGTTATCGTATTTTTGTTTGTATTTTAGTGCATTGTCCTGTTACAAAACAGAATATTTTAAATCCAGGTGCTTTTGTGTTTTTTTCCTGCATGAAGGCCCAAAGTTGGTGTTTTTGGTTGCGATCTCTTCCAGGGTTATGCTGTTGTCTGGAGTGGTTTTAGGACTGTAACTGGTTTAGGCATGATGAACAGCTTCTCGTTTTGGAGGGCAGCCAGTCCTGGACAGACTCACATTTGTGAATGTCACCTTTTTAATGATGATCTAATTTGTGCTTCAATGCCAGCGGCTGCAAGTCATGTTTAGTGAGTTAAATGAACGCTTTTGAGGAAGAACTGCTTGCGGGTTTCATTTAGTGTCTAATGTTTGATGCATGCAGTAGAAAGAAAAACACTTTTCCTATATATTTATTCTAATAAAAAAATAATAATAATCTTACCTGTGTGTACACTATAGCTCCAAGAGATCTCAACAATGTCTCAAACAGTCAAATTGACTTGATTATACCAATCGGGGATTTCCTGAAACATGCTAAGAACATTTTGAGATCATGAAAATATTTCTATAATACACTGAGCCTGTTTTTAAGACTATCTGAATTTTTAGTGACTATTTTCATTAAAATTAAACACCCAAATTCTTATACTCTCATATTGTTGAAATTGTAATTTAAGAAAAAGCGTAATTTATTAAAACATCAAATAGTAAATGAGTAATTTAGTAACACTATAATTAATGTTAATATAATTTAATTAATATATTTGTTTAACTAAAGTTAAAACTACTAAAAATGATTTTCTTTAACTGAAATAAATCTAAAATCAAATAAAATCTAAATATCAGATGGAACGGTTAAACTTGGAAAAAATAAACAGTAATTCTTGGTAATTTTTAATAGGTTTTTTTTTATTTATTTTAAAAACAACTAAAACTAAAGCTTTTAAAATAATTTTCGTTAATTTAAATAAAGCTGAAAGAAAGTTAGATATAAATACTAGACGGAAAACTTAAAATGTTGAAAATTTTTAATAGTTTAACAAAAAATGGCATAAAGCTTAAACAACATAAAAAGTAAATGGAAGGCTGAAACTGAGAAAACTTACAAATAAAAGAATCAAAATATCAAGGTTCCTCAAGGTGGAGGAAGAGGACGATCAGGGCTTGTCCTGGGGCTTGAAGGAGGGCGGAGTCGAGCGATTTTATCTGGCCAATCATGTGCTGCCTGTTAAATGATGTCATGATTCATCACTGAGGCACAACATGTCTATTTACTGTAATGGAAAACATTCAGTGGCCATCATAAACAATATAAATGTGAATATCATTGCATTAGAAATCGCCAAGAGCAAACCTTTTCACTTTTCTTTTACTTTTTCAGCAATATCGATTGTTTTATCATTTAAAATCAACGTTTCGTGATTTTATTTTTCTTGAAAAGTCTGTTTGTGTTACATTTCTGTACATTTAAGTGATACTCGGTTTGATATTTTATCTAATACAGTGACATTCAGACATTGTCCAAATTTTTTCAGTCTGCCTATCTTTGGTAAATAATTTACTTTTGTGTTCCTTGGAAGACAACTACAACAAGTGTATCTACAGACCAAGATGAAAAAAGAAAATGAACGAAAACTTCAACTCTTTATTTAATAATGTAGGATGTTAAACAACACATTTGCTTTTGGGAAAGCTGTAAGTGAGACCAGTAAATGATTCAAGCTGAGTCAAGAAACAACCTCTTTTGTAATTTATATATTACTTAATGAGGAATTGTACAAAAACCAGTAGTAGCTTCCTAGAAAGATTACGGGGCACTAATACAGCCTCAGTTATCATCAGAGCCAAATCTATATTATATTTCACCTACAGGAATCAACACCTAATCAAGTGGACTGAATGAAACTATAAATAGCATTTGATTATCAGCTCTGACACACTAAACTGCAATATCCAGGACTGAACCAGCAAAGGAGGAATTTTAACAGGTATCCGGATAAACAGGGACCTCTGGTGGTGGATCCGAAATCAAGAGAGAAGACTTAAAGCTTGTCAGTTTACTGTGTGCATTAAATATTATTTTCAATATTGCATTTGAGACATTATAAATTCAGTTCTGTTACACTACCATTCAGAAGCTTGGATATGGTAAAAAAAAAAAAAAAAAATGGGGGGAAAGTGTCTTCTTGCCATGGCTACATTAAGTTGATCAAAAATACAGTAAAAATATTAATATTCTGAAAAAGTATTACAATTCAAAATAACTTGTTTTCTATTTAAATATATTTAAAATTTAATTTATTCCAGGGATGCAAAGTTGAATTTTCAGCATCATTACGCAAGTCTTCAATGTCACACGATCCTTCAGAAATCATTCTAGAAATCTTTAGAAACATGCCAGTTTAAATCAATTTAATGCATCCTTGCTGAACAGAAGTATTCATTTATTTATAAGTATTAATTATTAATTTTAAAATGTTCATTCATGAAGATGCTAATTTGCTTCTGCTTTTTGTTTGTGTATAAATTATTAATTCTGCAAGCTCTTATCTTTAAAAAAAAATCCAGCATCATTTTGTAGCATCATTAGTTCACTAACAGATTGCATTTAATTGCAAACCATTTGTTAGTCTTCTGTAGCAGTCCTGGGCCATTAAGCAATTTATTGAGGCCCGTAAGCCACAATGAAAAACTGGCTAATATTTAGTGTCTGCACTCACATACATGTGTCAGTTATGTTTTTTTGGCCTAATATTAGGGTGTAAAAGTTCAAGAAATTACTTGTAATGGGAAAGTTGTATGTTAAGTGATACCACCAACCAAATTATCACATTTCTGAAAAACATACTATGATTTAGGATACATTCATTAATTATGTTTGTGCAAAACAAGTTACAGAGATTCTAATGATTAATAATATCAATGTCAATCTAAACCAAACGTGTGCAAGCCATCGATCGCGTCAGTATTAGTAACAGAAGCACATCGCGTTTCGGTGAAGCAGATACAGAGAACTCATTCACACACACAGCCCTCCACATGCACGCGCACGCAGACATACATGAAACCCCCACATCAGCACCCGAGAGATATTGATGCACAAATGCACTGGAGGAGAAATGAACACGCGCAAGACACAGAAACCCACATCACGACAGATGCGTATCGACCAAACTGATGACACAGCTGAAGTTGGCCTTAAACGAGAGGGAGTTGTGTAGACTGGGGAGTAATTTATTGTTTGTTTGTTTATATTTGTGAGCGCGCGTCTGTGCGCGCTGTACGGAACGAGTGAGGTGAGGGAAGGCAGAACATCCACTGCACCACTGTGTGACTGGATTCTTAATGGGAGGGGGATGGAGAGAGAGAGAGAGAGAGAGAGAGAGAGAGAGAGAGAGAGTCATAATACATACTGGAGGACACAAGTGTGTGGGACGCAGACAGAGTTCAACACAGAACCAGAGGAGAGATCAAACAGGGCTGATAATATGAACTAACTACCACAAGCATGTTCAACATGCAGGCCAAGCAACATTACGACAGCTGGATCTGTTTAAGACGCCCTGTTTATTCATTTATTCCTTTAGTGAGAGAATCGGCATTACTAGCACTCATCAACCTTTACTAGGGACCGCAGAGACACTTTAAAAAAAAGCTAAACTGAAATTGTGGTGCATTTTGGAATAAACTGGTGCATGAAACCAAGCTTGCATACAGTAGATAAGCATTGGTTTAGGTACTCGTGCATGTTGTAGGCCTCCCAATATGTGAACTCAAATTATGCATTTTGCATTAGCTTTCCTGGTAATGTTACACACACACACACACACACACACATATATATATATAGCTTTCATTAATAACTTGTGCCCTGGATTGAAGAAATTTTGTTTCTTGATTTGGAGATATCTTGCATTACATTACATGCTCACCAGTGGATGCTCTGCAGTGAATGGGTGCCGTCAGAATGAGAGTCCAAACAGCTGATAAAAACATCACAATAATCCACAAGTAATCCACACCACTCCAGTCCATCAGTTAATGTCTTGTGACGTTGAAAGATGCGTATTTGTAAGAAACAAATCCATCAAGATATCTTAGACTTCAAACCATAATTTCTGACTTAAATTCCAGTCCATAATCCATAATAATGCTTCCTCCAGTGAAAAAGTCCATCTCCTGTCGTCTCTCATATCAAAATCCGTACATATCTCTCAAGAACTGTTTTTGACTGTTTTGCATGTAAACAGTGCTTGATCTGTGCAGATGTCTCTTCTGATTCAGACAAGATTGTTCAAGATTTGTCTTTTTCAATAAGAAAGCAATATGATGGATATAGAGGACCTATATTTTGGCTGGAAGCAGTGGTTTGAAGTTAATAACATCTTAACAATAGATTTGTTTCTTATAAACATGTATATTCTCACTTCAGAAGATGTTAATTGTTGGACTGGAGTGGTGTGGATTAATTCTGATGTTTTTATCAGCTGTTTGGACTCTTATTCTGACGGCACCCATTCACTGCTGAGGATCCTTTGGTGAGCAAGAGATGACAAAGAGCTAAATTTCTCCAAATCCGTTCCCATGAAGAAACAAACTCATCTACATTTTGGATGGCCTGACTATTCACGTGACATGTTTAGAAATACACAGGATATGTGGATTATATATACATATAGTTTCTGTACCTTTTTTATTTGAGTGTAAATATATATTCAAAGAAAATGATCTGTTTTATGTCTGTCTACGGGCAGGGCTTTCACAGACCCCCTAATGGAAAACCCTGTAGCTGAACTTGAAACGATCAACTTAAATGACTTACTGCATCATGGTTGTCATCTCTGGCAACCATTTAGTGTGAGTTGTCTATTACAAACGCATAGATATCAACAGTTAACAATGGTGGCAATTAACAAATATAAATGTTGTTTATATGAGGCTCAAGTTACAAAACTGGCTATTCAAACATCATTTAGATAAGTGCTTTTCAAATGGTGGATGATTATGGGATGAAATAATTTGTATTTCATGTCAAAATGCTGTTACTTACTGAAGCATTTTGTGAACTAAATATTTACCCCATGAAAGCCATATTTATTTCCCCCATGAAAGGGACTGTCTGGATCACAAAATTCATTTAGTCCACAAAATTAAATGGCTGGGTCACACTTGCCACAGTATTACCTGTTCTAACAAACAGTACTGTATGGTGCTAGCAACATCACGGTTATGGGTTCGATTCTCAGGGAAAGCATGAGTAACAATGTACGTCTTGAAACGCAGTGTGGGTTGCTTTAGATGAAAGCATCTGCCAAATGCATAAATATCATGCAAGATATAATTGGACTGCAGACAGAAATGTAAAACTATGCTAACTATGAATCATAAAATTATAATATATAATCATTCATAAAAATGAAAAAAAAAAACAGTTTTAATGCAAATATTAGCTATAAGGTAGAATCAACGAGATTTAACAAGAAAACGCAACTGAACTGAATTTACAAGAAATACAAGAGATACAAGAAATTATGACCAAGATGACATTAAATCCAGGTTCACTTGCATTATTTGTAATTATTAAATCATTTATATCTGTTTATGCAGTTCAGTGTAATATACTGTACTAACAAATTTCAGTGTTTGATTATTTATTTAATGATGTAACACAAAGCAAAAGCAGCTCTGAACCACTGTTTCAGACAAATAGCTTTGCCATTTTAAAATATATATGTTAAGCTTCAGTAGTGCATGATTAGAATCGCAAAGCCTAAAGGATCTGACAGTCGTCCTACACAGTCGTGCCAGCAGATGAAAGAAAGGATGGATGCATGAATGCATGGACTGATGAGCGGATGCATGGATGTATGGAAACCGGCTACAGCAGGTGTGTTTTGTGCATGTCTCAGTGGTCCGTTCTTCAGCTGGTCGCTGTATTCAGGATCGTCGCTACGGACTTTACGTAAGATGTTGCGCTGGGTGCAGCATCCGTCCCTCTGTACGGCCACAACGCGCACGAGCTGCTTGCATACACTTAGAAAAATGCGCCAGTAGGTTTCTACCCCGGATAATCAAATCACATTCGATTTTCACACTTTACAGCGAGCGTTTTTGTTTCAGCGGTGGTATGATCTGTTAACTGTATATTCACCGTCATCCACCGTGTCCGCGCGCACTGACGCGCTCCGGATCTGTGAGAGACACCGAATCAACGGGGAGGAAATCATTAGAAGAAGATCCGTCGAGGAGAAAGGAAAAGGTACGGTATTCATTTGATCAGATGCATGACATCACAATGCTGTGAAATGGATCAATAGGTTTGATTGTAGTTCATGCTGAATGAATGATTGACGCGCGCCCGTTTTGATTTGATGTATGAGGTTTTATAAGTTTCCATATGGTTATAATGTGCATAATTCATTAGAAGAGGAACCGGATGATGTGATGGATGCATGAGAGGAGAACGGTAAGATCTTTCATTCAGCCTTCGTTTTATTTATTTAGCTATGCAGTTTATTAATTTATTTCGATGCTTATTTATAGAAATTAATCTGGCCGTTGTGACGATTTAGCGGCTGGCGATGCAAATGACGGCTTGGCTTGATTTGCATTTTTCTTTCTCATTATCCGTGAATTACACAGACACCCGTGTGCCATTTTGTTGCGCGTCTTCGAGCGAGGGAGCGCGCGCGCGCCTGTGTGTGTTGGGGCCTCACTTGTGTATTTCACGCTCGTACGACGGTCTCCGTTAAGACACCGCAGTCACTAACGCACTCAGATGCACCGATTTACCGTCATACAAGAGCAACAGACTCACTGCGGACTCGGTCTGTCATGATGGAGATCGCCGCATCTGATGTCTTATGAAGGTTAATTAATAATCAACATAATGGCTTATGAAATAGATGTTTAATTAGGGTATTCGACTCGTTTCTTTGGCCCGTGGCTGGTTTTAACGAAACCGTAGTGCAAACAGAGCGCTGCCACCCAACCGGATTCCGACACCCAGCATCTGCAAATCAATTTAGCGTTGTCATGGTTACAGTGAAGCTGCACCATCGCACCTGTGACACACACACACACACACACAAACGAGATGTGCCTGCGTGTGATGGACAAAGATATTAAAGCCATATTACGAGACAATGCAATATTAAAATCTATTTATTTTTAATTGGTTTGTGTTAGCTTGAAATATATCATAGCCTACCTGAAGTCATACAATGAGCGCGTTTACATGCACAATGTTTACAGGCAAAGACCACTTAAAACAAAAACCGTCTGGAATGAGTTTTTCTCATTACTTCGATCTGCATTTAAAATCCCCTTTACCGGTGTACCGAAGGCTTATTCAGTGCGCGCGTGCGTTCTGCGCATGCCCGTTTACGCTTTGATGTCAAAATGGATCAAAATCTGAAATGCGTTTCTCAAACGCATCGTAAGCGAAGTTAGTCGCAGAGACCATTGGAAATACCTCTGCGATCGACTTAAGCTTATAATGCTTTTGGCAAGCATAGCCCTGACCATTTCAAATATCATGTAAATATGATTTTATTTTTATTTATTGTTTTTGTGCATGGGGTTTGTAGTATGTTTTATATTCTTTTTTTAAAATAGAGAGCGATCTGTACACCTACATTTTTGCCAATTGCCCTAAACTTGCTTTGAATTTAAAAACCTTTAATTGTGTTCCCGAATGTTTACTTTATAACATAAAAACAACTGTTTAATTTCAAATCATGCAAACATTGTTTTCTTGCTTTGTCTGGTTTGTAGGACGAGATTATTTCCGACTGTATGTGAACATGCTTGATGACCTTTGGTTTAGAAAAATGAAAAGCACCAGGTCTCATCTTATAATAAGGGTCTTCTGCCCAATTTACATCTTAAAGCTTGATCTAGATCTATTTCTTAACAACATTTTTTTTTTTTATATAAGCAGTATTTACTAAAATTAGGCTATTGCATTTTTATCGTCTATAAACACCATTCTTCCTAAATGTTTCCTAAATGTTTAGTTGTAAGGCTGTTAATACAAACAAATTCTGCTGCTATTGCATTACTGTCATCCAGCATTCGTCAAGGGTTATTTAATATCAGCATTATTCTGTATTTATTTATAGGAAACATCAGTGTTCATGAGAGTTGTTTACCTCTTCAGTTGTAGCACTCATATGCACAGTGGTTACAAGCACACATTTGTATGGAATGTCTGTTTCCAAGTAACAATGCGAATATTGTATTTTTGTATATTAGCATTTTCTTTCTAATAATCAATTTTTATGTTTACAGAACCACTCATCTATGCATGTTTAATAAAGAAATCTTATTTACAAATACAATTTAGTGCAACATTGTTCTGACAGAGTCTGAACCACTAGTTAAATTAAACACTAAAACGCAAGGCCAGATCAATCCAAATCTAAAAGTTTCTTTTTTTTTCTTCCATGGACTAGAAAAAATAAAAATTACGAGTTTTGTGTTACAATTATGACTACTTACTCAAGGTTTAAAAGTACTAAAATAAGCAAAGAAAATAGTGAAAATTAAATTCATTTAAATTCTACTTCAGTTTTGCTAGAGGTCACAACATTTAATTGCACAGGTTAGAGTTTTTAGTTGCTGATGTACTGACCCTCACACCCTTAGCTACAGTATATGAAATACGATAAGCTGTACATATATGCAGTTTTTGACCTCTCTCGTTACCCCTACCGTGTATTTTCTTCCAGTAAGCAAGGCCAGTGCTGACTGTGATGATTCTGATGGAAAACAGAAGACTCCCGTAGCAGCATCCAGTGCTGCTGACAACTCTGTGGATTACACTTTGATGCCACGAGATACCCGATTCCACAAGTTAATCGTAAAAAAGTTAATTTATTTTCTTGTTTTGTGGATGCTGTTTTTATAATTACACTTCCATTTCCATTTAAGGGTTTTTGGCACTCACTGTTTGCCTTTTTTTATTTTTTAGGAAAGGGGCAGGACATGACTCAGTTGCCATGCAGGCTGCTATGGTAACAGGCCTTTTCAGCCCCTCCCTCCTCATCTGGTTGGTCCAACTGTTGTTGTGGCCACACCTCCTCGGCCCTAGATTGGCTGAAGCCAGTCCCGCCTGCCCTTCTCCCTGTAGCTGTTCCAATCAAGCCAGTCGAGTGATCTGTACCAGAAAAAGCTTGAATGAAGTTCCACAGAGTATCTCGTCTAATACCCGATACCTCAACCTCCAGGAGAACTCCATACAGGTAACCTCCTTGATACCCTAAACAGGTGTATAGAATGTTTTCTCCTAGAACTGGACATGAAAACTGCCTTACTATCCAAAAAAAAAACAAAAAAAAACAAATAGGTAGGTATGAAAATGACCATGCAATATCAAATTTTATTTAATTGTTAAAAAAAGGAGAAATTGTCAGATTAAAATCAATAGAAAATTAAATATGGACCAGTTTACTAAATTAAAAAAAAGTTGCTCTGATTTTAATCCAGAACGTTAACCATTTCATTGGTATGCTGCTCCTATAACTTATCAATCAATTTAACCAGTAGTAATTGTGCAAGTACCAAAGATATTCCTTTAACTGCCACTTTGCTATTTCTGTTCAAAATGAAACATATATTTTTATTACTTGCAAATCCCTAGTGCTAATGATACTTGGTCAACCGTTGTTGACGAGCTCTGTTAATGAAACTTTCCATTGCTACAACCATCAGACATTGTAAATCAGACATCTTCGATCAGAGTGACAGATGGTTATGCATACGCACATACTGAAATAGCAACAAAAATAACAAAGATGCAACTTTTGTGTGTATGTATTCTAATACAAAGACATATGGCTTAATCACTCGGACTGCTGCAGAACAGGTTAACCTGTAACAGTAGAGATGCAATAAACCAGGTCCGGAATATATCTGCTTTTATATCTTACTATATTCTCTTCTTGTCTTTTTCTGCAGGTGATCAGGTCAGACACCTTCAAGCATCTAAATCATCTGGAAATTTTACAGTTGTCTAAGAACCAGATTCGTCTGATAGAAGTGGGAGCTTTCAATGGCCTTCCCAATCTTATCACCCTGGAACTTTTTGACAATAGACTGCCACTGGTACCATCACAGGCGTTTGAGTACCTGAGCAAGCTGCGTGAACTCTGGCTAAGAAACAACCCTATAGAGACACTCCCGGCGTATGCCTTTCACCGTGTGCCATCGCTGCGACGGTTAGACCTCGGAGAGTTGCGAAAACTCAGTTTCATCTCAGAGGCTGCATTCGAGGGGTTGCTGAATCTACGTTTCCTGAATCTGGGCATGTGCGGGCTTAAGGATGTACCCAACTTGACGCCTCTCGTACGGCTAGAGGAACTGGAGCTGTCAGGAAACCAACTGGATGTGGTGCGTCCTGGATCTTTCCAAGGCCTTGTGTCTCTTCGCAAACTGTGGCTCATGCACTCTCGGATCGCCGTCATTGAGAGGAATGCATTTGATGACCTCAAGAACCTGGAGGAGCTCAATCTGTCCCATAACTCTCTTCATTCGTTGCCCCATGATCTCTTCACTCCACTGCAGCAGTTAGAGCGTGTCCATCTGAACCACAACCCTTGGGTTTGCAACTGTGACGTTCTGTGGTTGAGCTGGTGGCTTAAAGAAACCGTTCCTGATAACTCCACTTGTTGTGCACGTTGCCATGCCCCACCAGGTACTAAGGGCAGATACATTGGTGACCTCGAGCAGCGAGACTTCACCTGCTATGCACCTGTGATTGTGGAGCCACCCACTGATCTGAATGTGACAGAGGGAATGGCAGCGGAGCTGAAATGCCGCTCTGGGACATCCATGACTTCTGTTAATTGGTTGACCCCCAATGGAACCTTGATGACCCATGGAGCCTACAAGGTCCGGATCTCGGTCCTGCATGATGGAACCCTGAATTTCACCAACGTGACCATGCAAGACACAGGACCGTACACCTGTATGGTCACCAACTCTGCTGGCAACACCACAGCAACTGCTGTGTTGAACGTCTCTGCATCTGACCCAGGCAATGGCTACAGCTACTTCACAACTGTTACAGTTGAAACTGTGGAGTCTGGGCAAGATGTCCACGATTCAGCACGGCAGTTCGTCAATGAGACGTTCATTAGTTTTCCAGGGCCGACGGCTGCATCTGCATCAGCAGGTCCCACTGGTTCAATGCTGTCCTCCTTGTCACCACGAGCTACACGTGCACCCGATCATTCTTTCACGGTCTCCATCACAGACATCGCCAACCTGTCGGGTCTTGAGGACGTAATGAAGACAACCAAGATCATCATCGGCTGCTTTGTGGCCATCACCTTCATGGCGGCTGTGATGCTGGTTGTCTTCTACAAGCTTCGCAAGCAGCACCAACTGCACAAACACCATGGCCCGGCACGCGCCATTGAGATCATCAACGTCGAAGATGAGATCGGATCTGCCGGTGGGGCTAGTGGCATCACGGGAGGGAGCACCATCCACACAGGTGCAGGATCTGGTGGAGGAAGCAGGCAGAGTCCGAGGAATCATGACGCTGAGATCTTGACCTTACCGAGCGTTGGGCAAGCTGACCACCTGAACCACTACTACAAAACACACCACTTTAACAACAACGTACTGGGCTTGAACATGGCTTCCGGAATGCTCAACAACAAACCCAACCCTTCTTCCCAAAATCAGGCTTCGACCATGAAAATGGGGACTTCCAGTGACCCTTCAAACCCTGGCTCGATCTCACCTCCTCTACCAATTCCCATCCCAATGGCGACTACTTTCCATGGAACTTTTAAATGCCTTAATCACGTTCCCAATTTGCAGACTGAGCCGCTGTTGCTATCGAATGGCTCCAAGGAGAGTGTTCAGGAAACCCAGATATGATTACGCTCGCATACACATGCACACGCAGAAAGGGAAGTAGACTGGTTTTAAACCAGTGTGACTGTCAAGACTTCTGCAGTCTTGGACATTATGGAACTCCTTTCCGACAGATTCTATGGAATATTCCGCTCAGTGAATAGAAAGACAGGCTTTTACTGATAAAGTGGACATGGCGCTATTGAGTACACATGTGCCAAAGCAAGCGTCTTTTTTGCAGTTCTTATGAGTTGTGTCCACGTATAAAAAAATATAGTCTATATTAAAGTAGTGTAATTACTTAAGTGTTGGTTTGCCACAGTCCAGCGACACCGAGTACACACACTGATGTACAGCAGCTAACAGACCTGTATAAAAGCATACACACATTTACACTTCCCGGAGGTTGACATCATTATTAATTGTACTCGCCTCGGTAGGTAGTGTACCTGTGTGTGGGTGTGTGTGTAAGGGACAGTATTAACTGAAACTTATTCAAAAATAAAGACTTAAACTGCTGTGATCCAGAACACATGTTCATGTTCACTCTGCTTCATGATGACATTCTGAATCTAGCACAAGTGAGGATCGGTTCTTAAGCTCAGAAATCTGAACTCTAAAAGACACCAGTTTCAGGGTCACTTTCATCATCCCTAGAGGAGAGGGCGGAAAGAAGAAGTCTTTCCATGTGAACAATAAGAGTACTTGGCTGCTGTCCTCTGCAAAGGTGCAACAGCACCTGCCGACACGCTGCCGTAGTGTAAACTCTCTGTGCAGATCTGCGTTTGAAGAGATATTGAGTGTCATATGTTTGTATTTTCGCCTGAATCGAAGAGTAACAGCAGTGTGTAAGGGCTATTTCACTAGCATTTGATGTGTGGAAAACGTAGAACGTGGAAACGCCATTCGCAACCCATTTAACTTCTGTAGTATTTCTATGTGAAACAGGATATTCAATGGATGCAGGGCGGGTCTTGACTTTATTAATCAGGAATTGATTGGATAGTGAAAAGAGGGCGTATACCAGAATGGAGTCAAGAGAGATTCGTGACAGTAGCCGAAATGGAAAGTCGTTTTTCAGAGGCGGAGCAGGTTACATTTTAATAAAAGATTCTGAAGATATTTTGTTTTTTACCTTGCATAATGTGCACCGATGCACAATAAGGCATTTGTGTTAATGTAAACAGCGTCTAGTTCATGTTGACTTTAAAATAAGCTGTATTGAAGCTTTGAATTATACTGGGATACGCAGCACAGGAGATTTCACCTACATGAAAAAAATTTAGATTTTTAACAGAGAGAGAATGAAAGACATTGTGAAAATGTCCAGATTTTTCTGATGAAAGATTTTGCAATATGACATGTAATGTAAAGATTTTCAAGTATACTGTTTATAGACCAAATCGCTGGGTCTGGGAATCAGGGTTCAGGGAATGGGAATAATACCGCTCTTAGGCCGCTTAAAATTTAACACTAGCCATCCTTTGGGGAAACTTGTATGCCTCACTTTCAGAGAATATTTTCTTTGAGGAGATTCGCGGACTGACAGATCCTTCGTGGGAGCCATGCGACAACTGCTGACTACATAAAGCATTCTATTCATCCTTGAATGGCTTTGAAGTTGTATAATAACAATGTGCAATGTGCCATTAATTGGAGTAGAGTCCACATGCGTGTTATATTGTAATTGCTGCATTAAACTTTATTCGATTTTTAATTTCCAATTCATCATCTTTTATCAGATTGTTGGTGTTAAAACTGATTCATCATTTTTCAAATGCTGGGATATTTCTTGAATCAAATTTGGGCAATTGTTTTTCGCATTCATTTTATTAAGTTTGATTAAAGACACCTTTATTGATTAAGTGCTATACTTAGATTTATATTGTATCCCACCAGTCCTTCAAATGTCTCCCTGGTATTCTTCATAATGGAATTATAGGGCAAACTATATATTTTTTTCTGCTTCTTTTATTGCATTCCATATTTCTCCCTACAGTATAAAAGCTGTTTGTGTTTGAATATCCAGTGGAGTTGCTTAGCAACAACATCATTGCCAGGAAATACTCTTGAAAGCTTATTGTAGCACCTGACCCTCATCTGCTGATGCGGAACATAGGTAGATCAGAATTACATCAGTATCACATAAGTAAAAGGTTAGTTAATTTGAGGAACGTGTTCTCTTTGCCTCGCTTTGTGTCCTTGACACCAGAAATCGAAAATTGAAACATGCACATCTTTTGGTGCACGTGATCTTATCAACAAACAAATACACAGAGAGGCATATTTGCATTCATCCTGGATGTAAAAATGTAACATTTTAGCCTATTTAATGCTAGCAAATTGAACGATTTTGCCAGAGCACATCAATGTGATCCCAAATGCAATGCTAAATCAACATCAGCAATCAGTTTCTACAAATGAGTCTTGATATGCTACATGCTATTGCTAATTAGTGGTATCTCGTGAGGACGATTCTCACTCTAGAGTATTTTATTGGCTATAAAGCTGGGTCCAAGATGAGTCATTGATTCATTTTCCCGAAAGAGAAAGTCTGAAGTTTTTAAATGCATATATATCTGATCGTTTTCGGAGATTAATTTGTAAGTACACCAGCATATAGCTAACATACGTTGACTTAAACCCACAAATGAAGTCTTTGCTTGAATTAGACTTGCATTTGAGCCTTTCCATACCTCTTTTTATATTATATATCAAACTTGTGAAATGTTAAATGGCCAAACGCTTACCTGCCCAAGATCATAAGTCGCTGAATCAGTACGTCAGCGTTCAGATGTGTGTCGTCGTGTAGCAGATTGTATTCCCATCTATGCATCCTCTCTGTGGCCAACAAAATCACATCACCTTTACAGCTACTGAGAGACAATTCATCTAAACCTTTCCCCATTTTCGAAAGCTGCTCTAAGATGATTTCACTGGCTGAGATGAAGACACTGGGGCTGAGACCCGTGTTGAAGCAGTTTCTGAATCAGCACAGAAAGATTGTAGTATGACTACTATATGAAGTGGTATCATCACTGTAGACTCTTATTTATTGGGTCTCTCTCCGTCTCTCTCTCTCTATATTTCACCTTCTCACACTGACCATGTGTTCATGTATTGCCATGTATATAATCTAAAGATGTAAATATTCTCTATTTTTTGACTTACCATTAGCAGAACATGCATTCTTCAGGATTTGAAACAGAATGGAAACTATCTGCATTTCCCTCTCCTTCTATTTATGTGTGAATCTCATGAAAACAGGCCATATTTAACCACAGCACCATATTAATAGAATTGTGTTGTGCATTAAGAAATTAAGAAAAAAAAAAATCCTTTTGGACCATTGCATTTTTTTCCCTTCTATAATTTCATGATAATAGAATAAATTTTACTGCTAGTGCTGTATGGATCATTTACTTTTGATTTTGTTTGTATGTCCCATATTGTATTATAGATTACTGTAATAAATTCCAAAATTACTATCATACATAAAAATATATAGAATTTTTCAGTTAAATTAGCATAAAGTGGTGAGTGCAGCAAATATTATTATATTAAAAAAGTTGCAATTTTGAGAATGCATTCTTTTGTTGCAATTTTTTGATGAAATGTCACACTGTGTAAAAAAAAAAAAGAAAGAAAAAATAGGCTAAATAATACAATTTTGTGGTGAATATTTTTTTCCTAATTTTATGAGATTCACTCATATAGTTCTCTGTATCTCTGTCTTTAGAACAACACACACCTCAAAAAAATACAAATAAAATAAAGTTCATCTTTTTGCATCAAAAAAAAATAAAAAATACAGTACTGCTGATATCAGCTCTGTTCCATTTATCTTCATCTGTTTACTTATTTATTTGTACTGAGTATTTTTAGTTAATTTGCTTTGTTTTCTATGTTGATGCTGTGTGGTTCGGCTGTGGAGAGCTAGTTGATTGGCCATCAGTTCCGGGTCAAAGGTTGTGGCAAATGCTTAACTGTGCGTGTGAGCCTCTGCACTGTGCCATTCGCTACACAGATGCTCTTTACCAATAAAACATGGACATTTTGGCTTTAGAATTCTGACTATGTGTCTTTATGCTTGACTTTTGTTCTTGAAATCATGGATCAAGACTCGCAAAAAATGGGGTGTGGTTTGTGCATTTTTTCTTTTCTTTCTTTTCCTTTACATATGACTTTTGTCTGTTGGAGGCGGGGTTTTTGTAGAGGGGCGTGGTCTAATATATCACATGGATGGTTAGAAAACCGTCAAATTGCTTATTGCTATTCAGTCTATCATTCGCAGTTTCTAAAGGATTAAATCAGTGGTTCTTAAATGTTTTATTCAATATTCAGATTATATATTAGACACTGCACTCAATTAAGGGTTTTTTACATACAGTATAAAAACCAGGCGGAATAAGAAAAATGACTTTGCTATCCTAACCGTGCATGTTTATAGTTAGTTGCATTTCATTATATGCATTCAGCAAAAGTTATCGTGACCTTGTAACCCATAATCAGCAATTCAGCATATTCCTAAAAGATCATGTGACACTGAGGACGGGAGTAATGATGTGAGTTGCATCACAGGAATCAATTATGTTTAACCAGATATTCACATTACAGATATTGCAATAGTATTTCACAATATTACAGTTTTTATTGTGTATTTAATCAAACGAATGCAGTCTTGGTGAGCAGAAGTGACATGAAAAATCCAAACTTTTAACCGGTAGTAGTGAATAGCTACTAAAAACTGTATGTGGAAAATCTTCCTGCGGCCTTATACCTACACGCCTCACACTTCCTGCATGCACTCCTGGTCCTCGTTGCAGCGTTTCCATAGCAACTGTGAAATGTGGGAAACCCTCTGTCCTTCAGAGAGGAGTGAGTGAGGGGGAGCTGCTAATCAAGTGATTGAAAACAGTGATCGAGCATCAGCATATACTGCTTTCGCTCTTGGAAATCATCTGCATTGATGCTGCTTGCCGACTGACTGTATGCGTTAGTTACTGTATTTTTCCATTGTCTCGTTTCCTGCATACACTGCTGTCTGACAGATAGATGCATTTGGCTGCATTCACATTAGTGTAAAATGGCATCTGTGTGATGCTTTATACAATCAGGGATGTCTGTAGTGACTGTATTTATTTGAGCGTTCTCTGAAGCTCTGTAGGTGAAGGCCACAGTCTTTGTGCTGACTTGTTATATTTGATATATGGGATAGTTATCGCCAGTTGTTGTTAATCAGATTCAAGTGCCGAGCATCTGTGAGCATTGAAAGTCTGCATCAGTAGCGAGGCCTCTGTTTCCAAGACAACCGTGGGCTGGAAATAGCCCGCTCTCTCTCTCTCTCTCTTTCTAACATGCATGTATTTATTGTCTCTGAAGACATGCCAGTGTTTTTCCCCCCTTTACTTCTCCCTGCTGTCTGACTCTCCTCTCCGCTCCCCTCATTGGCTTTCTCCTCCCCTTTGCTTCCCAGAGTTCACCTCTCTGCTCCCCTCCATCTCGGTTGGATATATAGTGGTTCAGTTGCCATAGAAACCTGCCGAAACTATGGTGATGATCTTACAGCATTGCCTCAGCAGCACCAAGTGGCTGAGCGCAACTGCATGCAATGATTTAAGCAAATTAATACAGTAAACTGGCCAAGCCAAATTGAAATGTTTGTTTTTAGTAGGATTATTTTTTGCTGTCAATCTTTGGCTATTAATATTCAAATTATTTGTGATATATAATAAACACGCACACACACACACACACACACACACACACACACACAAACACTATGTACTGTATATATATAAAGAGAGAAAGAAGGAGAAAGAGTAAGAGAGAGAGAGAGCGAGAGAGATTATTATTATTATTGTTTTTATGCAAATATAACATTTTTAATTTTTTTATAGATAAATGTTCTTAGATCAAATGCAATATATATATAGTATTGTAGATTTTTGCAATTTTAACATCTAATGATAAATGTCCTTATGTCATTAAAAAGTAATGTAAAAATACCCTAAATTAGCTTAAATATAATACTATTTTTTATTTATTTTAAGGGTGAATGTCTTTGAATGCAATGAATACACATAAACATTTTAAACAAGTTATGTGTTTGTGTGTGTGTGTGTGTACGCGCGCGCGCGCGCGTGTGTGTTTGTGTGTGTGTGTGTGTGTGTTTGTGTGTGTGTGTGTTCAACAACATTTGTCAAAATACATATCCTAATCAATACTAGCTGAAAAAAAAACCTCATTTTCAAATCATTCACATTTTAATACATGCTGTCTTTTAATAAACAGACAATGGATCTATGATATTGTGTACAATAGTTTGTGGTCTTTAACACATCTAACCGTAAATTATGAAGATTAGTGGATTGAAATATCTTCTCGATGTGTTTGTGAAATCGCTGATGCTGCAGTTGTCATAAAAGCAGTTTATTTTCTATTCTGCAACACTACAAATGCAGATACAAGTTACACATACAATGCAGTTTGGGGTGCAAAATGAAAGCATGAGTCATTTCAGACAGCATTAAGGTATGCATTCAGTTTATATAATGTACTTAGATCAGAAAGAACTGGTCAATCGATCACCAGCGTGATCCTAAAATCATTTATGAGGAGGATATACTGTATGTCGACTACATGTTGACAGGAAGGATCTGTGTTCTGAGTTCCTTTAAAAGCCATTGTTTTTGAACATGCATAATTGTCCATATTGCACAACGTCACCGGTTGCTATAGTTTTGATAAAAATACTTCTGACTGGTGCTTAATGCAGTCAACCGAGCGGTTATTCAAAGCCTTCAAAAGCTACAAAATCAGAGCGCGAGTTTAAGACCGTGTGAGCCAGCTTCAGTGATTTGATTCACACGGAGAGCCTGGCAAACACACATGAGTTTATAGTGGATCATACTCAGTCGATGTCCTTTCCCATCCGCTTCATCTCTGCTTTCATTCATCCTAGTCCTTCTTCTCTATCGGCGCAGCTGCGTTCAGAAGAGAAAGAATGCATTTGTGACAAGAGATGCTGTGTATATTACTCATAAAACAATAATGATATACATCATGGGATGATCTATTGCACTCAATTTATACTCATGGTTATACTATAATGAGATGTTTTTATTATTTGTATAATTATTATTACTGCAATGAGAATTTGAGGGGTAAATAGATCCCCTCGAATTTCCTTAAATGTAAAAATACCCCCCAAATAGGCAAAATATCACACATATTTTGATAAATCTAACTGTTATAATATTTCTAGCGCTAAATGTCCTTAAATGCTATGAAAACAATGCAAACCACTTTTTTTTTTAAAACAAATGTCCTTAAATGTCAAAAATAGGCTAAATATAACATGTATTTTAATATTTTTAGGGATAATTGTTCTTAAATGCCATGAAAATAATGTAAAAATGCCCCAAAATAGGCTAAAATATAATATACATTTAAATATTTTAGAGATAATTGTCCTAAAATGCCATGAAAGTAATGTAAAAATACATTAAATTGGGCTAAATATAATTCGTATTCAAATATTTTAGGGATAAATATTCTGAAATGTCATGAAAACAATGTAAAAATGCCAAAAAAAAAAAAAAATATATATATATATACATATATATATATATATATATATATATATATATATATATATATATATATATATATATATATATATATATATATATATATAATCCTGATTAATCATTTGACAGCACTAAATTTATATCATTAACACCATTAATGGCCTACTTTAGTTTGGGTAAATTATTATTATAAACAGATTAACTGAACTGTGATATTGCATTAGATATTAAGTTAAGTAAGCGTGCTTTGGATATAACTGTAAATTGTTTAGATTAGTGCATTGAATGAGCAGAAAATTGTGCATAATATCTACTCTATGTGTTCTGCGTACAGAATGCAGCACTATGATAATGTGCTGTTTGAAATGCCAGAGTGGCATTACTAAAAAGAGAAATGTGAAATCAAGTCTGACATTCCTGCTTTAATTATCTTCCTGTAACATGTTGCACAACTGGAAACCCTTAAATCATCTAGTTTTCCTGCATGTTAAGCTTGTGTGCTGTCAGTGTGACGCATTGTACATTAAACCATCATAAATGCACTCATCCTCCTCCAGCAATAAAAGCTGATTTAAGAGATGTTTGGTTGGTTGGCATATCTGATTGTGTTTGTTCATATTCTTTGTCTGTGTCAAGTAACTTTTCCGGCTGGAAGGTGTCTGGTGACATGTTCTAATGACATACAGATGCTTTCCTGGTTATAGTGTTTAACTGGTGACACAAGTGTGTCAGAAAACATGACACAGCAGTGGAATAGAGGAAACACTGAGTACACGCGCCCTCTGGTGGATTACTGAAGTACTGCGTTTAAAACATTCAACTCTTGATGCCACACAGGTTTCTTTGACTTTTTATTGAATTATATGGGTTTCATCCTGAGCTAATAATATTTTCTAGCACCTAACCCCACCCGTAAACATTATAGGCTTTTATTTAGGACTTGTTTGGTGTTTATTAAGCCGTTTCCACACACATTGTAACAATTATTTTTTTTTTTTCAAAAATGTTACTGGAACATGTTTTACCTAACAAAAATAGAAAAACTATTTCATGCATCTATTTCAAAATTTCACATTTAATTTAATGCATTACTTGCCGTTTCCATTTGTGAAATGTACTAGCGGTTTCTCCTTTAAAAGGTTATTTTCAGTGTACATTACCTTTGATTTCCAGCTTGCACTCCACCTCATCTTCTCCGAGCTCATTCACAGCCTTGCAAGAGTACTTTCCGCTATCGAAGGTGCTGGGTTTGCGGATGTTTAGCGTCAAAACTCCCTGGTTATTCTGCATCAGGAACTTTGGATTGTCACCGATGATCATCTTGTTTTTCATCCAGATGATCTTCGGCTGCACAGACACACAAAGAAGTCAAGCGGTAATATTCAACTGCTCTGTTCAAAGATGAAATCTGATGTTTATTAATTAACTATATACATCTCTTGACATTGGTTTTGTTTTAGAGTATGTCGTGTCGTACCTTCGGCAAGCCTCTGACCGCGCAGCTGATGGCCGTGCTGTAGCCGATAGTCACAGATCGATCCACGAGGGGTGCGGTGAACTTCGGGGCACAGGTCATATCCTTCTCCTTGAATGGAGACTGTTTACTCGCCAAACCTGAGAGTGTGACATTGAGAAATCACCATCACAATCCACATACAGTTATGTCTAGCAAACATGGTCCTGACACACAGTGTAACATGTTTGTGTGAATATACTACTGTATTAGTTAAAGGGCTGCATCAAATGACAGAGGCTGGGATTTAAATAAATACATACATTTTCTTTTTTACAGTGAAATATTATGAGGATAGTACCGTATCTTTCGGACTATAAGTCCCACCTGAGTATAAGTCGCAGTAGTCCAAAAATACGTCATGATGAGGAAAAAACATGTATAAGTCGCATTTATTTTGAACCAAGCACCAAGAGAAATCATAACCGTCTCTAGCCACGAGAGGGCGCTCTATGTCTTCAGTGTAGACTACAGGAGAACTGAGCAGCATAGAGCGCCCTCTGGCGGCTGGAGACGGTAATGATTTCTCTTGGTTCATGTCTATTAGTTCATTTCTCTTGGTTCATGTCAAATTAATTTTGAAAAATAAGTCGCACCTGACTATAAGTCACAGGACCAGCCAAACTATGAAAAAAAGTGTGACTTATGGTCCGGAAAATACGGTATTTGATTTAATTTAGTAATTTTATTTTGTAAATTTTTTTTTTTTTTAATGCAATTTCTTAGTAATTTAAATAGTATTAGATATTATTATATTACAGACATATTCAGTTATAAATTGTGAAGCCCAACAAACAAAACAACAAAATACTTAATTTTAACTTTTTTTGTGTATTTTAGAGCAAAGTTGAGTTTTTTAGTAATGTTCTGTTTTTATTCTGTAATAAAATAATTATAATAATTATACAATATATTAACATATTATTTGTATTATATATTCATTATTATTGATGTATAATCCCAAAATTGTGGGCAATTTTTTAATAAGAAAAATCTAAATGAGATTTTTCCATTGATTTGTGCACTTTTAATTACCGTATTTTTCGAACTATAAGTTGCACCTGAGTATAAGTCGCATCAGTCCAAAAATACGTCATGATGAGGAAAAAAAAACATATATAAGTCGCACTGGACTATAAGTCACATTTATTTAGAACCAAGCACCAACAGAAAACATTACCGTCTACAGCCACCAGATGGCGCTCTGTGTCTTCAGTGTAGACTACAGGAGCACTGAGCAGCATAGAGCGCCCTCTGGCGGCTGGAGACGGTAATGTTTTCTCTTAGTTCATGTTAAATTAATTTTGATAAATAAGTCGCACCTGACTATAAGTCGCAGGACCAGCCAAACTATGAAAAAAAGTGCGACTTATAGTCCGGAAAATACGGTAGTTAGCTTGCCAACAAAAGTAACCAGTTTATCTGCTTTTAATTTTATTTTATTTTTTTTGCAGTGCAATCAAATATCCAAGCTTAATTTTCCACATGTTCCCGACATGTATGTTGTTAACCACACTGACCAGTCTTGGCAATGACGGCGGTGTTCTTGCTCATGCAGGGATCTTCGCTGAGACCACAGAGGTTCTCGCTGTAGACGCGAAACATGTACTCGTTTCCGATGATGAGGTCAGAGACGGTGCAGTTAGTGCGGCGATTGTGTTCATACACCGTGAACCACTCCTGCGAGGAAGTGATGGAGAAAGGGAGTCATTCACATAAAAATAACAGTTCTGTCGTCATTTATTCACCCTCATGTTGTTCCAAACACCTTACGGTAAATGGATGGATGCTGTTGAGCTCAAAACATGATGATAAATCACCAAAACAGTAGGAGATATATGACTATACTACTAGAAATCATGCTGAAGTCAGAGAAAGATATGAGGGTGAGTTAATGATGTCAGACTGGTGTTTTGGTGGATACATGGAGATCAGATCTCTCACATTGGTTTTCTTGTCTGCTTTCTGGATCGTGTAGCCGGTGATCTCACAGTTGCCGTCATCTTTGGGAGGTTTCCACTCCAACGCTGCGTTGAAACCCCAGACGTCAGTCACATGCACTTGAGTCGGAGGACCGGGTTTATCTGGGAAGAGAGTCGGACGAACTTGATGAACGTCTCTGGAGTGAATCAGGGGTTAAGATCAGAGGGAGATCTCAGGGCGGTCAACTTAAGTTTCCCAAAACTGGGATTCGCAAGGGAGGAAGGTTTGGGAATTGGTGAAGGCAAATTAATCTAAATAATTTTAAGATGCAGGGAGCTTCACTGAGAGCACAGACTAATAAATAAATAATAATCAAATCCAAAATATAATTGAAAATTTATATTTATGCAAATAAATGAAATAAATTGATTAAAAAATATATATATATATATATTTATAAAAATTAGTTATATTTACATACAAATTAAATAATCATTTTTTATTATTTCTCATATATTAGATTTATTTAATTTAAAATAATTGTAAAATAAAATAATTCAAAATAACTGTTTACCTGCATGTAATATTTTAATATTCCCACATCAGACAAATATGTTTTTGTGTTGATTAAATAATGTACATCAAAGTAGTTTGACTGACAAAAAAGATTAGCAATTGTTAATTTTGTACTTGCTTTTATAAAATGATTGTAAATATTGTGTATTAGTTGTTAACATTAAATTGCATTGCATATCACTATTATTTCAGCCACAATGCTTTCTGTATATTAATCGACCACTATTTTTAACCACTGTATATCATCTTACCTACAATCCGGATGTCTATGTTAGCGCAGTCCTCCATGTTTTCAATTTTCAAGCTAAGTGTGTATTTCCCAGAGTGCTCTCTCTCAGCAGAACGGATGAAGAGGATGGAGTCCACGTTTGAGTTCCTGACGCCCACTTTCTTTTCATCCACCGGCTGGCCGTCCTTCAGCCACGTGACAACCGGACGCGGTTTGCCCTGAAGAAACACATGAGCTTGTTAAATGATGTGCTTCATCATAGATGTGCTTTGTGTTTTATCATACACACCTGGAAGGGGATGACAAGGTTGATTTTCTCTCCGACTTTCTTGATGTACTTGGTTCTGAGTTCACGAGGCAGACGGATCTTAGGATGCTCTGAAATGAGAGGAAAGCATCACAGGTTTGCTAGAGACAAACCTTATTTATCTTGTTTTATTCGTACCCATAATCTCTCTGACGGTGACGGGCTGTCCGAGCGATGCAGGAGGGCTTCGGCCCGCCATATTCACCGCAACCACACGGAAATTCATCTTCTCTCCAGTGGGAAGGTTTCTGACCACATAACTCTGGCGCTCAACGAGATCCGTGTTAGCAGGATGCCACTCCGTTTCTGACATGCAGGAATATAAAAAAGGAATAATAATAATAATTAAATCCAATATAAATAAATAAATAAATGAACAATTAATTTTTACATAAATACATTAATAGCAATGACAAATTAAATATTTAATAATTAATAATTTAAAATAAAAAAACATTCAAAATAAAACAATTACTAAAAAAGTAAATTAAAAAAATTCCTAACTAAAAAAAGATTATATATTTTAATCGTTAAAAATAAAAAATAATTAAATAAATAAATAAATAGATAAATAAATAAATAAATAAACAATTGATTTTTACATACAATAATAAATATATTAATAACAATTAAATAAAAAATGACAAAAGAAAAAATAATAATAATTAAAAGCATTCAAAAAAAACAATAACAAAAAAAATTATAATTTATATGTTATAAATGTATAAATATATAAATAAATAAATTATATTTACATATAATATTAAATACATTAAAAATAATTTAATAAAAATGACAAAGTAACAAATAATTTTAGATGAAAACATTCCAAACAAAACACTAACTAAAAAAGGATTATGCATTTTATTCGTTAAAAATAATTAAATAATTAAATAAATAAATAGATAAATAAATAATTAATATTTAAATACAATAATAAACACATTAATATAAATGTAATTAAAAATGACAATAAAAAAATATATTTAAAAACATTCAAAATAAAACAATAACTAAAAAAAGATTAAATAATTTATTTGTTACAAATTAATACATAGATAAATAAATCAATAATATTTACATATAATATTAAATACATAAATAATTAAATAAAAATGACAGATTAAA
This sequence comes from Carassius auratus, assembly GCF_003368295.1. Taxonomy (NCBI): domain Eukaryota; kingdom Metazoa; phylum Chordata; class Actinopteri; order Cypriniformes; family Cyprinidae; genus Carassius; species Carassius auratus. The sequence continues at coordinate 712,029 of NW_020527778.1, forward strand.
AAATACATTTAAATGACAAACATTCAAAATAAACACTAACTAAAAAAAAGATTCAATATTACATATATTTGTTAAAATAAATAAATGTATTATAAATTGAATAACAAGGATTGGGGCATGTGACTGAGCTTTCTGACATTACTGAATATTCACCCTATAGTTGTAATGATTTATCTTATAGAAAATTAAGCCATATTGTCCTCATCGGGAGATTACATTATTGAGATTCAATAGGAAATGTTGATAAAGTGACTTATATATTTTTCTTTATTGGTTTAAAATATATTGTTATATTGTTGCATTGAAATAATGCAAAAAAAAATTATAACATATTTATTGCTAAATTAAATGTTCATTTAAATAAACCTTAAACATTTTAGAGCAAAAACATAAATATCAAAACATATATAAAATATAATCAAAACTGTGTAATTTTAGAAACATTGACGATTTTTAAGACTTTTTTTTTTTTTTTTTGCATTTATGTCACTTCACTAGTACTTTAAATTCAAAGTGACAAATGGTGTCTTGGAACATTTGGACAACAAAAATAAGTATTTTTCATAAACTATATGACCCAGCCCTGTTATTTATCCTGTAGAGAATTGGAGAAACTTTGGTGAAGCGAGTTTAGATCCACTATGCTTTAATCCAGCAAAAGATGCACCTCCTTCCTTGCAGAATTCAATGATGTATCCATCCAGTCCTCCAGCTCCGATCCTCTCAGGAGCCAACCACTTCAGTGAACACGTAGTGTCCGATACGTCATCAACGGTCAGCTTCGTGGGCTCGCTGGTGGGGGCTGAGAGAGAGAAATCAACAGTTAAAGCAAGAGATGTCCAAAAGTTCATAACAAGGCAATAGCGAAACCTTCCTCACCGATCGGCATGAATGGTTTAGAGCTGAGGCTGGGACCCGAGATACCGATCCCATTGACCGCAAAAACTCTGATCTCGTACAGAATGCCTTCAATCATGCGCTTGGCCTCGTATGTTGTGTTCTCATAGACGTCAAAGTTAAGTTTCGTCCATCTAGAGGATCCTTTCTTCTTCCTCTCCATCAGATAGCCTAGAAAATCAGATCAGATTGAGATGATGCTGAGACTTCTGAGTGTGGGTAGAGCTGGGTTACCTGTGACAGGTGTGTGTTACCTTTCAAAGGTGCTCCTCCGTCAAACTTAGGAGGCTCCCAGATGACAGTGGCGCAGTCTTCTCCTACTCCAGTACACTTCACATTCTCGGGAGGATCAGGAACATCTGCAACACACAGCAGTGATTTCAGACGGCATGGGTTCGAATCCCAAGAAATGCATGCTCTGATAAAATGTTTACCTTGAATGCAATGTAAGTCACTTTGGATGAATGCATTTGGCCAGTGCATGAATGTAAATCTAAATGTGCGTTTAGACCCTCGCTGTGGTTTAGTTTGTTGCAGTTATAATCACAGTGCCATCTGCAGGAATAAGGAGGTAGTGCTGGAAACACACCTACGATTTTGATGAATAGGTTGGCCTTGTCTTCTCCTGCGGGGTTGGTGACAGTGATGGTGTAGTTGGCCTCATCTTCTCGCTCTGCTCCTTCAATGACCAAACTGCTGAGGTCTTTTCTGTTATCTACTCGCACACGTCCCTCTGCGTCTGTCACCGGCTGGGACACACAGGCACAGTGGTTTTATTTATTCATTTAGCAATGACATTACATATTAAACTCATACTGCACATTTTTGTTTGATCATATGTTTTTCAGCCAATAAATGTCTGACCAATGCCAGTAACATAAAAAAAGTGAAAAAATTGTTTTATTAATTTCACATAATTACACTACCACATCAACACAGGAAAAATTAAATTAAATTAAATTAAATTAAATTAAATTAAATTAAATTAAATTAAATTAAATTAAATTAAATTAAATTAAATTAAATTAAATTAAATTAAATTAAATTCTTGATCCATGGCATGCATGCATTTAGTGTCTTTTGTTATATTTGTGTATTAAAAATTTTCCATTTAAAACCTTGGCTATAATTATGTATAATATTTCCCAATAGATCACAGAAGGCCTACATTTTATTTTAACTGCAGTCAAACCTGTGTAAAAATAAAATACAAAAATAAAAGAAAATAAAAGAAATTAAAAGCAGTTTTTATACTCTTTATTAAGTCTGATGTAATTTAAAGCAATTTAAAGAGATTTTTATTTGTATTTATTTTTCTTTTTTTTTAATTTATGCTAAAATAAATAATCAGTATGTGTAAATACCAAACATTATCAATGTAAAACATTTAAATAATAAATATATATAAATATTATTAATTACTTAATATTAAATCACATAAACCTAAATGTTTGTATATACTATTACAGGTTTCTTAATATTTAGAATTATTATTATTTTTTTAATTTATTTTTTTTATTTTATTATGTAGTTTTGTCGTTGTTTTGTTGTTGTTTGTTTGTTCTTAATAATTTTAAATTATTTAGTTAGTTTTTTTTTTTTTTTTTTTTTTTTTGTCCAGTCAATAATTCTTTTGTGTTACACACCTCAGTTAGTAGCCAATACATTTCCAATTTTATTCAGTTTTAGGTGTTTCATTTAATATGTACAATTGATTTCTGCTTAATTTCCATTAATAAAACATTGCAAGAGTTTTATTTAATGATAAAAACCATATCATATCAATGCATCCCTATTTGGAGCACGTGCATGACCCAGTTACCCACTCTAAATCTGTAAACTGAAACTGCATAATTAAAATGTTCATGAATTATTTAAATGATCACTATTGACTAATTTTCATCATTTTGCATGTGTACCTTGTCTCCCTTCATCCAGCAGACGGTGGGAGCGGGTTCTCCCGTGATCTCCACATCCAGACGCAGCTTGTTTCCAGCAACAACAATAATGGTGTTCTGAGAAACCAAGTTACCAGCCACATCCAGATGGATCTTAGGAGGATCTTAAAGGAGCAAGACAAAGCAAGAGAGTCAAAGACAGCTGCATGAAGCTAGCGTCTATGTTAAGAAATAATCTGGGCATCTAGCAGTAGATTTTTCATGAATTAAAAACTCTGGCTGAGGGATTGATCTTTGTCCTACCTTGTCTGGGAACATAGTCGATCTTGATTTCTGAAAGATAAAGAATGATTTGTTTATGTACACTCATATCAAATCAGAGTTAGTTTTGCACACTATACAGTCGATATCTTACCCAGGAAGTTGAGTTTGGCAGACAGTGAGAGCGCGTAACCGTCTGGGACAAATGTGTAATCTCCAGCATCCTCTGGCTTGACGTCATCAATGGTTAAACGATGAAACCTGGAGTCACATGCAAACGTATTTCAAACCTATACAGTAACATCCGAGCTGAGTGAACACGTGTGCATGTGTCTGAATGCTGACCGGCCGATATGGGAAATATTGATACGTTTACTGGGTTGAACTTCCTTGCCATCCTTAAACCATTTCCCTGTGACTTTCTCGTCGGACACCTCACACTTGAACATAGCTTGCTCTGCCGACTTGACCGTAAGATCTGCGATACTTTGCAACACCTCCAGTTCCTTCTCTAAAAGGGATATTAAAGCAAAAGCACCGGTTTAACGACTGGTGAGGGTTGAAGGTATGTACGTAGAGATCAGGTTTTACCTTCAACGATGAGCTCTCCCTTCGACTGGCCTCCGTTGGTGTAAACGAAGTACATCCCACTGTCCTCTGTGGTCGCCTCTTGAATAATGAGACAGTGGCGTTTCCCGTCCTTTTTGAAACGATACTTCGAACTTTTGTCATCTCGAGACAACTCCCGATCCTCAAACATCCTATGCATTCATCGTCAAAGATTTGGGATTAATATGAATATATGTGACCCTGGTCTTAAGTTGCACACACTGTAAACCCTAATAAGTTCACAGAATTAAAAACATATTTTGTAACAGATTGCACAAAACAATTTAAGTGATGTTTTTACATTTTGCAACTGCCTTAAATTGTCTCAATGTTATCTAAAATAATTATATTTCTCAACTTATATTAGGGAGTAATTCACCCAAAATGTTATCTATTTTAAACTCATATAATGTGGACAACATTTAAGTACTAACTTATGTCTCTCTATGTTAATCGTGTGTAAAAACAACACTTAATTTCTACATTTATTTTCCTTGTTTTTCTGATGCAAAGCATGCTGGGAACTAGAAAACGCAATCATTTTAAATTCACATTTTAGTTTACAGAACTTATTTAAATTAAGTCCAATGAACTTTCATTATTATTTGAGTGCAATTAACTAATCTCATTTGATTAATTTCACTGTTCGGTTTTACAGTTAGAGATATTTGTAGCAATATATATATATATATATATATATATAAATGTAATTTTTCTTTTATGCCAAAAATTATTAGGATATTAAGTAAAGATCTTATCCCATGAATATATTTTGTAAATTTCCAACTGTAAATATATCAAAACTTCATTTTTGATTTGTAATATGCATTGCCAAGAACTTCATTTGGACAAACTTTTTTTGTTGAATATAATGTAAAATGTAATTTATTCCTGTGATGCACAGCTGTATTTTCAGCATCATTCCTCCAGTCTTCATCTTCTTCCATGTCGTTCATCTTCCTCCTTAATCCTTCTGATTATTATCAATGTTGAAAACATTTGTGCTGCTAAATATTTGAGATATATCTCATGTATAATTGTGTTATCTGTATGTATTTTGCGTTTAACGAAAGCATTGGTGATATCTTGTACAAGCTGTGGTTTGTTACCAAATGACGTGCGCTCCTTCCTCAGACACCTCGATCTCAAACTCCACTCTTTCTCCAACCACGACCTGGTAATCATCCAGCAGTTTAGTGATGGTGACCGGAGGTTCTGTAATGCAATTAGATAAAGTGATTTGAAACAATGTATTAGATAAAGACAGTGTGACATTATATATAGACACGCTGGACTATAATAGTGCCTTCACAAGAGGAACTGAGCGTTTTACACTTGACTTTCACATTAGTTTAAAAACTGCAGAGTGATTCTTAGGGAGAAAATGCAATGCTAAATAAATTCCACTTCACGATGATCAGCTATGCAATGCAATAGTTCATTATTTAAAAAAAAAAAATTTACTACGATGGTGAGATATGTGTTAATAAATGTTATATGATATATGATAGATATAGGATAAATAAATGCTGGATTTTTGTAGATGATTTTGCAAATAAGTTGCATCAGCTATTCACTGGTTATTTTTCACACACTAAATAAAAAGCTCTTCCAGTTCATCTCTTTCCCAAGCATTACACACACCTTTAACAAAGACTTCTGTGAAGCATTTATCAGTCCCGACCACGCATTCGTACGCTGCATCATCTGCCAGGCTGCATTTATTAATCGTGAGGGTTCGAACGTTTCCATCGGACTCCATGATGTATCTGCCACACGAAGAGACATATGTGATCTCCTCACAATATTAAACATGACAGAAACTGACAGAGAAGCTTCTCTGACCTCTGTTGGCTTTTATATGGTTGAAGAATATTGTTATATTTGTCATTTTGTTTGGTGTGTGACATAACTCATTTTAGATGCAAAATATAAACAATATGGATCGTCTTAAATAGTTCTAGTAATGTCATGAATGTGTTTTGGAAATGGATGTGTGTACGAGTATTTTCTGGCTTCTCACTTGGCAGAAGGTTTGATCTCTTGTCCGTTCTTGAGCCATTTGATCTCAGCGTTAGGGTCGACCAACTCCACAGACAGGACGATCTTCTTTTCTTTGTTAACAGAGTACGCCGACTCCAGTCGTCTGAGGAACGCTGGAGAAACATCCCACACACAAACACACAGTCACAAACAGAAGATCAGAGGCTTGAGTTTTCACCGCTCTCTCTTTCTCGTACCCTCGCTGGTTTTGGGCTCTACGGCCTTCATCTTCTTGAGTCGTTTCAGCATGCCACGCAGGTCAGTGATGCCGTACTGAAAGGCGATCTTCTCGTACTCGCTGGGATGAGCGCTCTTCAGAAGCTCCCAGACGTCGGTGTCCAGCTCAGGCTCTGGCTTCTTTTTCCTGTGAAAGTGAGTGATGTGATAAACAAGAGTAAGCGGTTAGAGGAGACGGAGTGTGGTCTTAATGGATAGAGAGGACACTTACTTTTTAACGGCTTTGAGAAGAGCACTGAAGTCCAGTTCACCCTCGTCCTCCCCAGCATCACTATAGGAGAGCACAATAACTTTCATAAAACATCTATCTATCTATCTATCTATCTATCTATCTATCTATCTATCTATCTATCTATCTATCTATCTATCTATCTATCGTCCATCCGTCCGTCCGTCCGTCCGTCCGTCCATCCATCCATCCATCCATCCATCCATCCATCCATCCATCCATCCATCCATCCATCTATCGTATATCTATCTATCTATCTATCTATCTATCTATCTATCTATCTATCTATCTATCTATCTATCTATCATCGTCTGTCTGTCTGTCTATCTATCTATCTATCTATCTATCTATCTATCTATCTATCTATCTATCTATCGTCCGTCCGTCCGTCCATCCATCCATCCATCCATCCATCCATCCATCCATCCATCTATCGTATATCTATCTATCTATCTATCTATCTATCTATCTATCTATCTATCTATCTATCTATCTATCTATCTATCTATCTATCTATCATCGTCTGTCTGTCTATCTATCTATCTATCTATCTATCTATCTATCTATCTATCTATCTATCATCGTCTGTCTGTCTATCTATCTATCTATCTATCTATCTATCTATCTATCTATCTATCTATCTATCTATCTATCTATCTATCTATCTATCATCGTCTGTCTGTCTGTCTGTCTGTCTGTCTGTCTGTCTATCTATCTATCTATCTATCTATCTATCATCGTCTGTCTGTCTGTCTGTCCGTCCATCCATCCATCCATCCATCCATCCATCCATCCATCCATCCATCTATCGTATATCTATCTATCTATCTATCTATCTATCTATCTATCTATCTATCTATCTATCTATCTATCGTCCGTCCGTCCGTCCGTCCGTCCGTCCGTCCGTCCGTCCGTCCGTCCGTCCATCCATCCATCCATCCATCCATCCATCCATCTATCGTATATCTATCTATCTATCTATCTATCTATCTATCTATCTATCTATCTATCTATCTATCTATCTATCTATCTATCTATCTATCTATCTATCATCGTCTGTCTGTCTGTCTGTCTGTCTGTCTGTCTGTCTGTCTGTCTGTCTATCTATCTATCTATCTATCTATCTATCATCGTCTGTCTGTCTGTCTATCTATCTATCTATCTATCTATCATCGTCTGTCTGTCTATCTATCTATCTATCTATCTATCTATCTATCTATCTATCTATCTATCTATCTATCTATCTATCTATCTATCTATCATCGTCTGTCTGTCTATCTATCTATCTATCTATCTATCATCGTCTGTCTGTCTGTCTGTCCGTCTATCTATCTATCTATCTATCTATCTATCTATCTATCTATCTATCTATCTATCTATCTATCATCGTCTGTCTGTCTATCTATCTATCTATCTATCTATCTATCTATCTATCTATCTATCATCGTCTGTCTGTCTGTCTGTCTGTCTGTCTGTCTATCTATCTATCTATCTATCTATCTATCTATCTATCTATCTATCATCGTCTTTCTATCTATCTATCTATCTATCTATCTATCTATCTATCTATCTATCTATCTATCTATCATTGTCTGTCTGTCTGTCTGTCTGTCTGTCTGTCTATCTATCTATCTATCTATCTATCTAAAGTATGTATGCATGTATGTACAGTATGTGTATATGTGTGTGTGTGTGTGTGTGTGTGTGTGTTTAGATTAACAGTTAACTGGTTCGTGTTTTTTTAAATGTTTAGTTCAGGCCTAAATATGTGATTGCATACTTATGAGAAATATACTAATGAATATAATACTCAGACTCACGCTCTTTTGAAGGCAGACAAAATATCAGCTTGGCTCTCTTGTTCAGCAGCTACAGACAAGGATGAAAGATAAATATAGAACAGTCCTTTACAGATTTCTACTGAGACGGTGTTATTTTCGTTGTGTCTGATTGTGTGTGAAAGACACACTAACCCTCCACCGTGATCTCAAAGGTGCAGCTGTCACATTTGTCTTTAGCAGACACTTCACACCTGTATCCACCTGCGTCTCCTGGGACCACCTTAACGATCTTCATCTCGTACGTGTAGATCTGAGAAGGAACGAGTCACAGAAACAAGCCACATTTAAGGATGACGTGTAATAAAGTACAAGTCACAAATTCAAGTTGATCAACTAAGTGCAAAGATAATCTATATTCTATTTTGTAAAAAAAAAAAAAAAAAAAGCTATTATTTAAAGATTTTACAAGATTTCTGATGATGAAATAAATACCTTCAACATTACAGTTTTGACAAATGCTCTAATAAAATTGAAGATCCATGTTATGGAAGCCCATATATATAATAATCTTCAATTTATATATATGGGCTTCCATAACATGGATCTTCAATTTTATTAGAGCATTTGTCAAAACTGTAATGTTGAAGGTATTTATTTTATCATCAGAAATCTTGTAAAATCTTTAAATAAGATTTTTATCTCAGAACTGTGAGATAAAAAGTCGCAAAAAAAAAAAAAAAATTATATATATATATATATATATATATATATATATATATATATATATATAAAAAAAATTTGCGACTTTTATCTCACAGTTCTGACTATTATTCTCACAAGTCTGGGTTTATTTCTCAAAATTCTATTTTCTCACGATTCAGAATTTTGTCTTACAATTCTGAGGAAAAAAATCTAATCAAAGTTGCACCATATAAAATCAGAATTCAGAATGTTTTTATCTTAAATTTAAGTCAACGTCAAGAAATTGTGCATTTATCTTTCCACTAAAGAATAAAAAAGGGTAACTGCAACTTTTATCTCACAATTGTGACATTTTTCTTGCAATTGCAAGTTTATGTCACAATTAAGATTTTTTTTTTATCTTGCAATTCTGAGAAAAAAGCAATTGTGAGATAAAACAAAAAGTCATTTGCATGTATTTATTTATTTTTATCACACGGTGAAACCATGCTTCCAAACAAAACACCATACATTCATCAAACCTGGATATGGATGAATTTAGAATTTAGTTATGCTGAATATTCTTTAGATTATGTGGAGTATTAATATTAAATATGACAACACACTCCCCTCTTACCTTAGTATTTCTGTCATAGGTCTCTTTTATTTGGATGTGTTTTCCCGCTTTGCTGCCGAGGTCCATCCACTTCCCCTTTAACCACTTCATGGTGGGTTTACGTGTGAGGTTGGTGGAGTCCACCTTAACCACAAATGTTACATCTTTTCCTGTGTTAAAAACACACACATCTTACTTTTAATGCCGGTTGGTTTTTTATGGCAACTATTTGGAGCTTTAATAATGTGTTTGTATACCTGTGATGGCGACCACGCTTTGTGGCTTCTCTAAAAAGAGTCCTGTAAGCTCGGTTCGTTCTGCAAGCATGGAACAGGTATGTTATATATAAATACAAAAATACACACACACATGCAGACAGACTTGGATATTCACATATGTGATATATATTCACATATATATCACAGGGATCCTGTAAATAACAACTTGTGTCAACAAAATGCACGCTCTGTTTCCATTTTAAATATTCCTTGCGAATATTTAAAACATATTAATTCAAGCATAAAACAGTAATACATTGGGTTGTTTTCTTATATTAACAACGAATGGCATTAATGATATCACAGAAATAACTGAATTCTGGGTGAGCTTCATGCACAAGGAAGGAGACCGTTCTTTCCTCTTCTCACCCTTTTGCAGTCATTCGTTGTAAAATTGTATTGATTTCCATAATAGGGCAGGCTGAATATATTTACATACACATCCAAATGGGAACTATTGCAAATTATATCACAGAGTCCTTTCATGCACACCAACACATACTATATAGTTAGTATGTGGTTTAAATAATGCAAGGGCATTGCTTAAGGATTGTCATATCAGATTCATTACCATGCTCTTCTGGAGCTTCTGCAGATGAAAGAACAAAGAAACCTACAGTATTCGTAACTCTATATTTTTTTATATTTAAAGGTCTTGTAATTTGCAAACAGTCAGCGCAAGCTAATGGCGTCACTTACCCTCTGTCTTCACCTCTGTGGGAAGAAATTAGAAAAAGTGACATTAGATACTTTATATTTGGCAATTCGTGGCAATTCGTACATTTTTCACAAAGTGGCTTATTCGCACGAATTCGTTCAACCACACTCGTACAAATTCATACGATTGTTGCCAAATCGTACGTATTTTACGAGTTGCACAATTCGTATGAATTTGTACGAATGACCTACACCTAACCCCTCCCCTAAACCTAACCGTTAGACAAATCGTATAAAATCGTACGAGTGAGGTCGTACAAATTCGTACGAATAAGCCACCTCGTAAAATACATACGAATTGGCCATGAGTTAGTGTTGGTTCATTCATATTTTCGTCCTATAACTAAGAGTGAAGAGGAAGCTCAGTTCAAATGAGCTCTGTGCTGCCGTCAGTTACAGCAACGCAATGTTTTAGTTTCAAAAACACATTTATTGTTTGAATTCTGTAATTAAACTAAGGTAATTTATAATATTGTTTCTTTACAACTGCATTTTGCTATTTCAGTCTAGTGTTACTATGTGGCATTTCCATGATACATCGGATCTATAGTTGAAATTGAATTTAATTAGAAATTAAAACATTTCAACTATTTTGGTCGTAGTACATTTATTGGCATAAATACATCAATGCAAGCTCAATTTACCTATTACAGTCAAGGCTAATAATAAAAGCCTTTTTTTGTACTTATACAATTTTAATTAGTACTGCATGATATATCCAAATAAAATAAATATTATTATGGCTTAAAGTGATAGTCATATTGACTGTTTTCAAAATATTGGATTAAATTGGTGGTAGGAGTTTTTATTTATTTTATTTAGTCTTCAAAAAAGTTTAAGATGAATTCTTTTCATTTTGTCTTATAATATGAAATACATATTAAAATAGTGTTTATAAGCATGCATCTTTTTTTACGTCAAAACACTGTATCACTGCTGTCCCATAAGCGCCACCTGCTGTCAGAGACTGAAACTGTGTTTCATTCAGTCCCTCTGCTGTTTCTGTTTTGTGCAGATGTTTTATGCTGCATAATTTCACAAAGCTGAAGTCAGACCATTCTGTTTTTGCTTCAGATTTTGAAATTATACAATCTAATTATTATTATTATTATTTAATTGCTCATGCTACATGTATAAAGGATCTTCGTTTGGATCATGATTAAAATGCAATGATTGCCCCTAATTTTACACCTAAACACAGCACTTTTGTTTTTGCCCCCATTTTTCATGAGCTGAACTCAAAGGTATAAGACTTTTTGTATGTACAAAAAAAGGCCTATTTCTCTCATATATTGTTCACAAATCTGTCTAAATCTGTGTTTGTGAGCACTTCTCCTTTGCCGAGATAGTCCTCACAGGTGTGGCATATCAAGATGCTGATTAGACAGCATGATTATTGCACAGATGTTGTTTTAGGCTGGCCACAATAAAAAGGCCACTCTATAATGAGCAGTTTTACTGTAATGGGGGGGTCCGGGGGGGTTGGGGGGGGGGGGGTCCGAAAACCAGTCAGTTTCTGGTGTGACCACCATTTGCCTCAGTGCAAATGAACATGGATTTGCACAGCATGTCAGTTAACAACGGCTCTGTGTAGTAACAGCTGCTCTATGTGAAATCACACACCTGATGGAATTTACCGCTGATTACAGAACCGGCTGATGAGATGCGGACTAATTATCGGCCGATATTTATCTTGCACCCCTACTTTCTTCCACTAATGCAAATTTGAACAAACTTTCATGTTCTTAAAATGTTATCCGTACATCGTTCATGGGATATTTAAGTAACATTTTTAAAAATTTCACTACTCGTTTTCAGAATGTTCGGAGAACATTCAAAAGTAACATTCCCGTAATGTTTGCTAAATGATAAAATGGAATGTTCCTTTGACATTCGCATAACCAAGACAAAAGGTTCCTAAAACATTTTTCTTGGACATTTTGACTGTTCAGTATTTTATATAGTTCTGTTGTGATGCCATGGCCTGACAGAAGTCAGTAAAGATAAAAAAAAGTATGTATATTTCTGCAATACATTAATTTAATAATGTTCAAACTGTGAACCTGGCTGACCATAAGTGTTTCAGTGAATCATGACTGATGACATCAGCTAAGTTATATGTAACTATTCTGAAATCAACTGCCCCGATGATAAATATATTCCAGAGCTCTGAGTAGTAAGCGGATCCTTAGTAGGAATCCTCAGGCACTCGACCAGACAGATCCTCTACAATCCTATAAATATGACTCACAACTGGCCTCACAGTTTTATACTTTCTTCTGTATATTTCTACACACACGTATTGTGTGCACATATAAGATCCTTGACTGAGTGGTCTGCTCTAAATTGAAAAATATAGGTGTTAACTGTATTAAACATAATGCTGTAGTTTATTATGTGGACACGGGTTAAAATCTGCAGGTTTAGGGACGTTTTAATGCACAAAAAAATTTGAGTAAGAGATATTTAATATGCTGTTTGCTGTGTGTGCGTATGTTATATTATATTATGATATTTTATATATAGATATATTTATATTAAGGTCTTTAATAGGTGTGGAAAGTCTTAAATTCAAAAACGTCCTGGAAAGCAAGCCACAATTACCGAGCAAGATTTGTGTTCCCTTAATGTAAAATAAACCTGCAGAAACCCTGCTATGTGTTGCTTAGTTTTTCTAGCATCTGCAGGTGAAAAACCATATAGGTTGAGTGTTAATTTCTTGTTTTGGAGTTGTTGATGCAACTTCATCAAGATGTTTCCACTCTGATAATGAGAAACTCTCTCTGATCGCGTGGTCTGAAATAGCAGCATGCCTCATATCCTCCTCGTTCTTAGGAGGGCAAGTTGTTTCCATGGAGCTTGTTTAAAAGGCCACGGTAACATCGTAACCTCTCTAATGTCAGGCCAGGAATCTAACCGTTGACCACACCGATATCAGATAGCAAACATCTCACAGACAGGCTTTTATGGTCAGTCAAATAACTGTCAAAAAGGACTGACCTCGAAGTATAAGGCCTGTAACCGCAGATATGCTGCGATTTATTTTAGGTGAATCGAGAGGATGTGGCACATGCAATGTTTTTGTGTTCGCACTTGTATCGTAGGTGACTTTAGGATTACCGTTTAATTATGGATACTGTTTTTCAGTATCCATAATCTTTTAAAAATCAAGTAGGATCAGGAAAGCTCTGCTTCAGTTTGTTGTTACTCTTTTTGTATAAAGGATGAACTTTTAACCCATGATTGTTTGTCTTCACCAGTAAGAAGTAAGCACGGTATCACATTTCAAATCACACATAAAACTTAACTTGGCATTTAAAAATGGCAAGATACAGTTTTAATAAAATTTTATTTCAAGCCTTAAAGCAGCTGTAAAAAGAACTGCCTTAAAACTCTTAGATGACTTTCATTATACATTAATTAACCCTCTTTAAATTTAATTTATGTTATTTGCTTTTACAGTATATATTTCAGCATGTATTATTTATAAATAATTATTTTGTTGTATTTATTTATTTGTTGAATTTGCTCCAAGTTTTGTGACGTAAAAAAAATGAACATTTTAATCATTGAAGCAGTTTGAAGAAATTATTGACATTAAAGTCTCTGCATTACTTACGAAACATATTGATTAACCCCTCATCCCCCAATTTTAACTTATTAATTAATGCATTTATTTATGCATTTATTTTTCTCTTTCAATGCATGCAACTATTATTGTTTTGTTTAGTTTGTTATTTAAAAAGATTTAATGAAGGTTAAAACACATATTTTAGATAGTGAATTTGATGACTAATTATAAAATAGAACATTTCCGAAATATGATGAAAGGATCCCGTAAGTGGACTACGGGGAATTTGGCTATTGAAAATAAAACTATTTAATGAGAAATGAACTAAATGGCTTTGATTTTGCCCAACGAGATTTAGTAAAATGATCTGTTTTTCAAATCCTGCTCCAAATGTTATTAGTAATGTGCATTTTGCAATTCCAATTTAAGCCACATAAATTTCACACTTCACCTACTATAATTTGTAATTGTAAATTATCAGTTTGTCATCATTCTTTCATGTACTCTACTCATTTTGTATCACCTTTTGAACTAATTGCCACTCCATATAAAAGTTAATAACTCCTGGCTGACAGCAGTGACACAGAAAAGTTTTATGTCTAGGGTTTATGGTTTATATTTGGTGTATAAACACCTCACTAGTAAGAAACTAGACTTCATGATTCACCTAAGACGAATGTGTGTGTGTGTGTGTTTGTGTGTGTGTTTGTGTGTGTGTGTGTGTGTGTGTGTGTGTGTGTGTGTGTGTGTGTGTGTGTGTGTGTGTGTGTGTGTGTGTGTGTGTGTGTGTGTGTGTGTGTGTGTGTGTGTGTGTGTGTTTCAGAGGGATAGAGGCGATACTCAACACAGTGTACTACATGCTGGATTTAGCACATTAGGATGGTAATCATTAGGATGGTAAGCTCCCTGTCTTAGCACAATTCCACACACACACACACACGCACACACAAGTACTGTATACAACCCGTGGCTCCTGACAGAGCTGCTAAACATCCATCTATCACTCAGGCTATTCAGATGTTATGCAGATTATGTTATGGTCACACTTTACCGAATCGTTGAATCTGGGAGGCAGATAATGCAGCACAGAATTAAACTAGTGCCGAGGTTGTTGTCTATTTGTGCAGGTAAAAGAATGATGTTGCATAGTGGATGGGACACAGTCTGTCAGCACTGTACCCCTGAGCAAAGTACTTGATCCCGGGTCACTCCAGGGTAATGCAACTAGCTTCTAATTAAGCAATTTATGGCAAAATTTGGACTGACTAGGCATCCTCCTTCCTTTTAAAAGTTTGTATTCCTATAAATTTTGCTATCATTACTATTACATAGTTGCATTGTTTTATTTGCACTTTTCCAGTGTTGTCTGTCACATAAATAGAGGTGGTTCTTTAAGTTATAGACTCTTGACCTGTAAGGCAGATTATTGTGAGTAATAAAATATTCTGGCAGCTGCAGGTTCATAATAAATAACTGGACTGATATCTCAGCGATAGGTTGTTGGCCAATGCAGACTGTTCTCAAGTTTTAAGCATGCATTGCATGCACGTTCTTATTTTTTATTTTTTTTTGCATTTTGTATTTTGTTTATTTTTAATTGAGAAACCCAGAGCACTATTGCCAGAGACCTCATTAAAAATCTTGAATTGTTTAATTTGACCCTAAAATTATTTTGTTATTTTTTTTTCATTTATTAATAACGTCAGTGTTTGGTATTGGATTAAATGCAAAATATTAGCGATTTCACTATTGATCTCAGATATATATATATATATATATATATATATATATATATATATATATATATATATATATATATATATATATATATATTTCATTTTGTAATAAGAAGAGACCTTTTTATCTTTATTTGTTTTTTTCGGATTTTTTTTTTGGCTGTGTAACAGTTTAACATTTTCTTTTACTGATGGCATCATATAAACTCTGTATAAATATTTATGTCACGAGCAAAAGTCTCCAATGACAGGAGATGAGATCTCAGTATGTTTGGTCCATTTAAAATAAATAAGCTTTAAATAAGTTCATAATGACCTCATGTGTAAACATTTTAAAAACCTTATTCATGTGTGAAACTTTTTTATTTAATTAGAAAAACATAACCAAGTGCAGTTTCACCTAGCTTTGCATTTTGATGATGGCAAACACTATTAAATCCGCTCTCCACAGTGTTCTTTCACACTAGTAAAGTCTCTATAACTGAAGTGATTATCAGCGTATGATGGTATTTTTAGAGCCGTCTCTCCCCTGGGCTTCTGTGGCATTACCATATCAGACAACAGCATCTGGAAGAACCCTTATAAGAGCAGGAAGATGTGTAAATCATCGCTCCTGACAGGCTGCTGATCAGATTTACTGCCGTTCATTCAGAAGGTGTGGCGAGGTAACAGAGGTTAAACTGAGAAATGAACCCGTCCGAGGGATTGATGTGCCATGGGAAAAGATGACGTGATTTTCTATTGCCATCTTGTAATATCTCTCAGAAAAGCTGAGTTCTTTTTGCCATGTTTTTATATTTAGTCCACGATGAGTTGTCCATTAAACTGTGATTTGCAGAACGGATAGCGAGGTGAAAATAGAAATGGCAGAGGTCATCAGGAGATATTTATATCTTACTGTGGTGAAGACGAGAACAGGCCAGTGATTCGGGATGAACCTTGCTCAAAATCTGTTAAGGTTTTGTGGCGTATGATTTATGCTCTGTCATGTGGCCGCAGGCGTAGATTTAGTAAAGGTCTCGAGGGTCACGCTTTTCTTAGCATCTGAACTGTTAATTGGATCGTGACAGGGACTTCTACACTCAAGCACAGATAAAATGTGTCTCAATGTGGTTTAAGGTTTCAGATTCTGCTCATCTTAAATTAGGTGTTGCCTTTTCTAATTTCTCTGAAAATCATTTGATAAATCTGTAGGGTTTAAGACTCATGCACAAACAAACTAACTCAATTTAATGTGATGTAAATATTTGTCGGTCATACATCAATGATTTCTGTAATGTGAACTGAATGTGTTTTAAACAAAATGGTTTAGTTTTTATATTTATCATCAGTAAATCCAATTTAGTCTTTTTGATCTCATGCATTTTAACTAATTATGTGTTTTTTTCTCAATCCTGAGTTTATATATTACCATTCTGGGTTTTCTTCACGTGATTCTGACTTGTCACAAAAAAATGTCACAATCACCTTTTTATTATTTATTTCTATTATTTTATTATTCATAGTTTTAAATCTTGCGACAGAAATAAGTTTCCACAGAAATATAACTTGCCATGAACTGAATAAATTCTATTGTTTTGACAATGAACTGATTCTGATTGTTAAAATATAATTTATATGAACTGAAAATATGATTATTGCAATAAACTATGCCATGTTTTTGAGTGCAGAAATCTGACCTGTTTCTTACTAATATGCATCACATTAAATGTGTATAAATGTGTAATAAAATCCAAATTTTTTATGCAATTCAAATGCATTTTAGATTTAGGCCTTATTATTGTTTTGAGTGTGCATTAAGCTTTCAGAGGCTCATATGACACACTCAATGGAGTCGTTCTCGAGCTCATGTTGTGAATGATCTGTAAACTGATGGTCAGTGAGGAATTGTGCTAAGACTAGTAGATGAATACCAGACACATTCACCGTCTCGTCCTGTTCTCACACTGTCACACATCTATCTATCTATCTATCTATCTATCTATCTATCTATCTATCTATCTATCTATCTATCTATCTATCTATCTATCTATCTATCTATCTATCTATCGTAGAATCATAATAATAATAGTAATATTGGCATGATAAAAAAGGCTTAACATTGCCAAAGCAATGGTAACATTAGAGTACAGACATACACATTAACACAAAATAAAATATTATTTTTTTTAATAATAAGTAAAGATATATATTAAAAATACATTTATTTAAAAAAAATATATATATTAAAAATACATTTATTTAAAAAAATAAAAAAAATAAAAAAAAAAAAAAATATATATATATATATATATATATATATATATATATATATAATATTATTTACATTTAAATAATAAAATCATCCATCTATATGTGCTTATAAAAATATATTGTAAAATATTAAGCATTACAATAATATATTATTACAATCAAATTAAAATTCATAAAATATACACACACATACTGTATAAATATATAATATTTATGTTTATATATGAATATTTATGTATGTGTGTAAATATTATTTATAAATAAAATATTTTCCAAATATTATTTTAGATATGTAAAATGTTTTGAAATATTTATTAAAAATAAATGTTATTTTATTGTATTTTTTACATTTATTTGAAAAATATAAAATATAAAATATATCATATATTTAAATATTTATCTGGCTCACAGATTAATGTTCTGATACCATGCATATTAATAAAACACGTCAGAACATTAATATTGTGATATCATGCACTATCCCTTCCTCATTCATGAGCCTCCTCCTCCTCAGTCTTCATCCTCCTGCATTGCTTCTTCTATTAATCCTAATGTTAATTTGAGGTGTGTGAACATGTTTACAGACCTCAGGAAGTGCATGGAAATACTGTGTATATATATATATATATATTAAAGAAAGAAATAACAGTCATAAATGAGCAAATCTCAGTTTTGTTTAAAAAAAAATCACTGATTGGTCATTCTGATAATATAGCTGATAAATAAACAATACCACAATATGCAGATCTAATAATGCAAAACAATCAAAGAAGTCATTTTTGTCTAGTCTTGTCATGTTTTGTAAGGTCTTTCTAGCACTACTAAGAACACTCGTTTCTATTAAATAAACAGAAGAAGTAGCATAAATACTACAAAGGCAGAAAAGAGGCTGATTAAGGCTGAAGGAAAAGAGAGATGTACCTTCTGTGGGCTCAGGCATGGCTGTGGATGTGGATGTCTTGCTTGTCTTCCTTCAACTGACAGCTTCTGTCACTTTTTTTTGCCTTTTATTTCACAGTCCCTCTGTTATTCAAAGCGTTCAGGGAACTCAAGTTACCCACCAAGCAAGGAGAGAGCTGGAAGGAGGGAGACAAACCAGGGGGAGAGAAGAGAGCGCACCGACACTCGAAACCCCTCCTGGATTCTCAGAGTCGAAGAACAAAGTTTGGAGGGATGGAGAGCGAGCCGGACACGAGTGTTTGCTGACAGACGTGTTAAGGTGTTGTTATTTTACAGAGAGTTTTACACCAGCTTAACAGAATACCACGATACCACAATCTCAACACCCTTTCCTCACAAGCACATCAGAGCTTTTCTCTGTTTGTCTCCATCCGTCCTTTTGGCTATGTTATTTTTGTGCTTTTATGTGTTTATTTTTACTCGAGCATCTGTACACACACACATACACACACATTCATGTTAATATTTACAAAATAAGAGTAGCGTAATATACTGTATAATAGAGTATATAGAGGACATGTGAATGTTGGCTTGTTGGATGCAGGGACTTAGTTTAGATCCTAATGAACTGATCTTTAATTACTGAGTTGGCTTTTGCTGCTTCATTCCTCTATAAGCCCCTGAGAGTTTGATACTCCACTCATATTGCCAGGCTCATGTTGATTTTATTAATAGAGTCTCATCCCATATCTGCTGTGTGTTTGGGGGATCTGTGTTCGTCGACTCCTGACTGCAGGACGAGTGAAGAGAGACGATCTTAAGTATCTCGTTCTGTTCTCTTGTACACACCATGTGGATCTGAGCGACAATCCACAAATTGAGTTGCAACGTGTGACCTGTGGTTGTTGCATTTATTTCAGTTACATGCATGACTTGGAGTACATCAACATGCAATTATTAAATATCAATGCTTATTTATTTTTAATTTTATAATTGTTATTTATTCTTTTTTTATTATTATTAAATGCTCACTGTGTTTATACTACTTATTTGAAGTGTTTTGTGATTCCTACATTTCAATCTATGGGACAATGTTTTAAAATGTCAACATTTACTAGAAAATATCAACATTTATTAAAAACAGATATTAATGCATTGATGTCCATTCACTCACTCACTCATGTATGTATGTATTTATTTATTTATTATTTGAACAAAATATTAATATTTAAAATATTATTCTATTAAGCATAATTTATGCATATTTTTTAGGCATTAATAAAAACATTATGTTAGTGATTTTTACCTAGTATGTTTTAAAAAAAAAAAATTTCAGTTTAGTTGCAAGATTGTTGGTCATGGTGCAAATCATATTTATTTACAATGTGATACAAAATATTTTCCACTATAAACAAATAAAATAAATAAAGCCTGTTCACTCTTAACATTTTCAAAAATGTGATTTATTTAATTCCGCCGTTTAATATTGCATATCTGGGACAATGGTAAAATATACAAATATTATAATTTTGTGTTATTTTTTATTATAATTTAATAAAAATCTAAAAATTACTTAATTACAACGATAATTGCATTATTGTCATTATTTATTATTTTTATTACTATTACTATATAAAAACAGATATTACTAAATAATTATTTTTGACATCATCATTATTATTATTATTATTAATAAGCCATATTGTTACATAATCATAAAATGTTTGGCCAACATTGTGCAGTCCTAAAGTCCAAACATGCACAAAAATTTGTGCAATATTTCCAATATGTATCTGAATTGCTTATAGTTGAAACCGGTAAATCCAGTCTCTGACCACAGGACCTCGTGGCGCAACGGTAGCGCGTCTGACTCCAGATCAGAAGGTTGCGTGTTCAAATCACGTCGGGGTCAAATATACGTTTTTATACTCCAATCTTTTGCTCAAATTAACAGCTCACATTATATCCCAAGTAAGATAATGAAATGCACATAGATGTAAGTAGGACATTAATAACTGAGCTAGATTTCCCCTGCTTTCCCTTGCTAATAAATAATAATTCAAATAGAATAGAAATTAAACATGACAATGCGGGATTTTGTGAGAAAATTGTTACATTTTAATTCATTATATGTGCGTGCGTGCGAGTGCGTGCGTGTATAAAAAATTATTAATCTAAAATATTTCTAAAATTTACAGTAGTTGATCTTTGACAGAGCGAGATACATGTGAGTGTAATTTACTAAAAACCTATATTATTTCAATAATAATAATTTTGTTAATTAGTATAGCTTATAACATTCATTTTTATTGATATTAACGATAATGGTAATAATTGTATTCATATTTTTTTTTACATTTATAATGGATATATATATATATATATATATATATATATATATATATATTTATATATATATATATATATATATATATATATATATATATATATAATATATATATATATATATATATATATATATATATATATGTGTGTGTGTGTGTGTTAGGGTTAGGGTTTTATATATATATATATATATGGGATTTTTAATTTCTCTCATAATATATTACTTTTGTATTTTTAATTTACAATGTTTGAACATTCAAGCACATGAATTGATTACAGGTAGATGGCGCTGCGGCACAATAAATGCACCAGCTTCACTTAGGCTACTATTAATGAACCTCCTATCAACCTGAAATGCATCGTCATCGGCGTCCTGAGGTTTGATAATTTAACAGCGTTTCTCTGTCATTTGCACAGAAGTAGACAGAGAAGCATTTCACAAAACAATTTGTACAAACAGCACCACACAATAGATTAGCTGCTAAAGCCTGTAACTTACTCATACAAAACCTTTATCATCTCTCAAAAGCAAGTATTTCTGTCATTGAACATATGAGTGACATCAGAATGAAACGTCCCTGTGTCGTTGTTCACAAACAAATGCTTAGTCATGTTGTCATTATAAGAGTGTGCTTTGTTAGTATTACCAGATGTAAACTGGAGACATGACACTGTCATGATGACAGTTACTGTATTGAACAGTATGCCATATGCTTATGCCACAAATCCCTTTCAAAAGTACATATTTACATATTACTGTATGTGGGATATTGACTGAAAGAGACTGGATAGAATTCCCAGTTACACTTTTACCAGTGGTCAAAAAATAAAAATAAAATAAATAAAAAATAAATAAAAAACCTTTACAATGTCACTGTGATATAGAAATGGAAAAAGAAATATGGGCACAAAGATGAAAATAAGATGAAAATAAGTCCATTGTCAGATTTTGTAACTCTTGTGTTGTCCTCTGATTTACAGTATAAGCTTTCCAACTGAAGATTCATGAGATGAAGCTATTTCAGAGAAATGGTTTATCATTGGTTTACCATTGAATTATACATTATCTTCATTAGTAAAGATTCACTTGCACAATTCATGCCAAATTGACAAAAAGTCGTATAACAAATTGTAAAAATAAAAATAAAAAGTGTGCTTGGCAGTTTATGACAACAAGATGAACTATGAACTATCAAACATGAACTAAAGACTAGATGTTTTGAGGGGTAAGACTATTGCAAGCTTAGAAAACTGCACAATACATTTTGAGTGACATGACATTAGCAACTGATAATGGAAACCTCAGTTAAATGTACATAATCAATTGCATAAATATACAAAAGCAATCGCAATTCAAAAGAACGAGAAACTGGTTTTATGATGTGTATGACTAGATGATGTGGAGGTTGTACAAGTAATTTTGAGAATTTCATTTCTGATTTTATAAATGTTACTGTAATAAACCATAATAGACAGAAATAGCGGTATTAAATCCTATTGGATAATTCCTGTTTATGAAGTATAGACCTCGTGGCGCAACGGTAGCGCGTCTGACTCCAGATCAGAAGGTTGCGTGTTCGAATCACGTCGGGGTCAAATGTTTCCTCTTCATGGTTAAATCCAAACTCAATTATTTATAATGGCTACTAAACTGCAGAAAAAGTAAATATGTAACCTAAAAGAACAAATCTTCCCTTCATATAACAATGCTGCAAGTCTTGGAAATATTACATAATAATAGCAAAATTATTAATAATAATAAATAGTTAAAATAATAATAATAATAATAGTTATTATTAAGAAATAAAATTGTACAAATTAAATTATAATAATAAGTTATTATTATTACTTAATTTTATTATTTTTAGTATTAAAAATAATTATATAATATAAATAAAATCCTAAATTTATTTAATAAAATAAAATAAAATTATATTATAAAAAATAAAAAAAATATGAAAAAAATTTTCTATAATTATTACTATTATTACATAGTAATATATTATTGTTTTATATTTTATACGTATTTTATACTCTATTGCGATATTTCACTATAAAATGGAAAATTAAGATAATGCTAATAAATAATAATAATAATAAAAATACATTACAACTGTAAATTAGAAAGCTAATATAGCAGACGGTGAGCTGAAGCACTTCACTCTTAACATACACAGTGCATGTATTTCTTTAATTAAATTGCAACAAGTTATATCAATATTTTGTTTTCATTAACTAAATAATCATGCAGCCCTACTTTTTTTTCAGATAGCAGAATAGCCTACTACCATATTACTACTATTATTTCTACAGTATATAGAATATTATACGTAGCCTATGTGAATGTGTGCATGCATAAAATACCTGGAGTATCTCCTACTCACTCAACACATTTGTTATAGGACAATGTAAGCAGCTGGAGGCAGTACGTTGTATATTAATCAACCAGCGTTTCATTCTGAACATAGTGATCTTGTTTTTGGCACATGCATTTAATGCCGTGATTTATACACTTTTAGGAAGACCCAGTATTTCACACTTAATCCTATACATGCTCATCCTCAAATCAATTGTTATTCTGTTTTGATCCCATGCTTTGTTCAGTAAACAAAATAGTGAATATAAAACAGCATATTTCAATGTCGCTCAATAAGTATTTTTAAATAATGTTTGAATATGTGAACTTTTTATTATTTAATATTTGGGTCATATTAATGCAGGAATAAAGATAAATTCTTGTTTCACTTACTGTCACTGTACACACACACACACACACCGACACACACATTAAGTAAGTTAGAGAAGGTCATTTTGTCTTTGAGACATTGTATCCCTTTGGCCATTCAACACTTTTGCACACAAACACAAACACACACACACACACACACACACACACACACATGCATGAAGGATTTATGTGCTGTCAGATAGCTGTTCTGTTTCAGTAATGACAGCTCAATGACAGCCAAATACATACCAAACACACACACACACACACACACACACACACACTACATCTCACCTCTGTACTTGTGAAGTTCTGCGTATTTATATTTTTAGAAAAGACTGGCAGTCTGGCACAATCATGAAACCTCAACTCAATTCACGAGCGATAAATGATCAATAAAGTCATAAATCACAAATAAATCCTGAGCTGACAAATGAATAAAGAAAAGAAGTTCATCTAAAAGGATAGAAAGGATGGATGATTCAGTAGAAATGGTCTTGGTTTGATCGGCTATCATGAACATTGTAAAAGTGTTTCCCTCCAGTCCTCAGACGAGAGGAAAGCGCTGATGTCTCATCATCAGGAGCATCACTATCACATCAGTGATATACACACTGCAGAAAGCTCACATCAGTACCAAACTGTAAGAGTTGGGAAGAGTTGTACACAGCCAAGATATGTCACTCATCATTAAAAGAAGCTAACGGTCAATCTAGCTTTGGGAAAAGTAATTACCGGCTGAAAAAGAAATTACTGGCTTTGATAGAAGTTACAAATAAAAAGTAGCAAATTACATGTATATTTTAATACAGGCAGTCTACCTGTGTACCGTTTATATAAATATATACAATTTTTAATATGAAATCACCAATTATAAATAAGATGCAGTAAATATTACAGCAACTCAGTTCTATCCTATCATTAACTAAAACTAAAGCTATAAAAGAAATTACTTAAAATAAAATAAACATTTACTGAATATTAAACTGATTTTATTTCAGGTAGTTGCCAACAATTGCCTTTTTCATTTAGTTTAAGTAGTACAATAACTATAAATAAACTAACACTTAACCAAATAAAATGTAGCTAATAAAAACTAATTTGACATAAAAAAATTAATAATAATAAAATAAAAATAAATGAACTATAATTCATATGAAAATAGAAAAGTTAAATCTAATGTAAATATTGAAACCTTAAATTTAAAATGATTTTTCATTGTTATAAAAAAAGTTTTACATGAAAATTCTAGGCTATTTCAGTCTTTTCAGGTTTTAAAATTTCATGTTTAAGTCAATGCAATCATCAACTTTCATTTCTTTGTAATTATCTGTGAAATTTACTAGCAAAATATTGCAAATATCAGTGATACTGAAATAACTTTGGTCTGCAATAAATATAATAAGCAAAGTTTCAAAGGCCATTATGCGACGCTTATTCATTATCAAACCAATGCATGGCATTTAATTATAGCAAATGTGTCAGGAATGTTAATGCATCTGGGAATAATTAAACATGCATATGCATCAGTTTTGGGGTCAGCTGTCTTGTTTGAATGAACTGTAGTTATCAGGTTGCCACATTATCAGAAGTCTAAACAAGTGTTAAATCATTTCATTCTGGGTTATTGGGTCAGTGGGTTACTCTCATACGCATTCATGCAGACAGTGCATTGATGTGTCCTCATTTTCAAATATGCACACTTTGTTTTTTATGTCTAATAAACCAAAAATGCTAGATGTTCACGTCTCATCACATTCATTTACAAATGCATGAGTGACATAAATTATACCACATTTTCAATTCAAAGTGGCCATATTTAAAAAAAAAAAAAGTTGAGGAGTAAAATATAGCTACATTTATTTAAATCATAGCTGCAACGAGTGCAGCAGATCATTGCGAGAATTTAATGATAAAATTAATATTTTTTAAATAATTTAATAATAACGTTTTAATTAATTATTTTTCTTCCAGGAAGGAAAGTCAAAGTTGGAAATATTCCTGCTGGTGATGAACTAAACCTCTGTCTGCATTACAATAATTAGTATTATCATAAACATTATACCACAATCTAAATCTACACTGACATTTCTCTTCAGAAAAGCTTCCAGTTTACGAGCCGAACATCCCAGAGCCTACACACACACACACACACATGCACACACACACACACACACACACACACGCACGCACACACACACACGCACATGTACGCACGCACACACAATAATAGTTTCACCATCTGAATTGACATATTTGAAATATTTTCATATTTCAGCCATCAGAATTAATTGAGATAATTTTTTACCCCATCTCAATATTTATATATATATATATATATATATATATATATATATATATATATATATATATATATATATATATTATTTAATAACATTGAATATCCAGTATAACCATAAAAAATGCAATAATTTTGGACACAACGATAATGCTACTATTATTATTATCATTTACCAGCACAGAAAAAAAAACAGAAAAACCAAAAATGAAAGCATTGTAATTTTTATTTTTGATTACTATTATTATTAACAACAATAATAATTTGTGAGGGTCTTTATGTTCATTTATCATTACATCAAATATATACCATGAAATATATATTTAAAATATACTTTGGTGCATGCATTCTCAAATTCTGAAGGGGCCACAACTCACAAACACACACAGATAAATCTGCTCCCTTTGTCTCTCTCATGCCCTCTTTCCAAAATATTAACACACTTTCCTGTGTGTGTGTGTGCAGGTGCTGTGTAAGGAGTCTGTCTGGGCGTCGCGCTGTTATTGGGAGGTGTTGTACTCCGGCTGGGTGGTTATAGGAGTGGCATATGAAGGAGCTGAGAGGAAGGGGTTTTGATTGGGGTTTTGATTGGGCCGGATCCTGCCATGAAGCCTGGCATAAAGGAACCAGCAGCAGGGTGTCAGACGTGCCTCAATGCTGCACTATAGGGGTGTATGTGGTTCAGCCCGCGGGTCTGCTCTGCTTCTACACCATGGAGACACAGAAAGATTCAAAGAAAAGGGAAGTCAGATTTCTTCACAGGTTTAAAAATCCCATAAAGGAGAAAATTCTGCCAGGTTTCTGGGTGGGAAGACAGTCGTCTTGCTTAATACTCTAGAAAGGGGAATGATGGGAGAATGAGTACTGTGGCTTATTTCTTATTTTACACTGTGAAAAATCATATCACTTTATATATATATATATATATATATACATATATATATATATTACTGTTCATGTGTATTTCATTATATAGTCTGCAAATGCCGTTTTGTAATCCTGCATTTTCAGTTTCACATATGTAAATTAAAAAATGCACCATGCAGGCCATTATACATAGGGTTTTTAAAGTCTAGAATTAATCTAAAAATAAAGGTTTTTAGGTTTCCGCCAGCTCTCATTGGCTCTTTAAGTCGCTTTTTTTTTCACTGTCTGTGCTCTCCATTTTCTCCCTGTTCTCACTTTGATGTAAGCTTCTGCAATTTTGGGATACAAAATTAAATTAAATACAAATATCCACAATACACAGTAAAAAGCAGATTTTGTGCATCATTCATTTGTTACTATACTAATTATTCTTCAAAATATATATAATTATCTATCTATCCATCCATCCATTCATCATGTCATTAATCTGTTTAAGACCTTCTCTGACTTTTATTTTTTTACACTTAATCATGACTTTTATTTTGTAGGATACTGTATACCACAGTAATGTTACGTCTGTCCCCTGTTCTGTCTGTTTTTTTAAATCTTTATCATGATTTATTTTATAAGGCCATTCATTTCAGTTGGTGATCTTATTATTATTTATCAGTTTCCTAAAGATTAGTGGAGATCTTGGCTTCTGTATATTTCCATCTTTTGCACTGAATCATGACAAACTTGGACACAAATGATGATTTTCCACAGATGCTGGTACACACTGTCTGTATATGCATGGAAATAAAACCTAAAAAAAGTTTGAATATTCAATACATTTGTGTCCGACTGCATCATTGATCAGTGTGTCCTTCCTTCACTAAAGTTTCAGCTGCTGTTGATGGATTGTAATAGTTGAGAACAGCTGTGTTTAGCAGTAAATGTGAACTGAAGCTCTTGGGGTTTGAACATGGTCTCTGGAGACGGAGCTGCTCTATTCTGAGATCATCAGAATCACTAAAGCTGTCAATGCAAATCTGATTTCAGCTCAAACTCACAGTTTCTCTGTTTGATCGGTTAAACGCTCTGAACTGGAACAGTTTCACTTCTGCTCATCAGAAATGAGTTATGAGTAAGAAATTAATTATCAGCTTGAGATGAAGAAGCTACTTGAGAAACTGCTCAAGATTATGTTGATGTTGACAGACAATGAATTTACAAAACATAAAAAAAACACACTATAACACTGGATCTGAGAAATATGGTGCCATTTTTTAGTTTTTTATGAATTGATACACTGTAATTTTTCTTATTATAGCTGAGTCAAACCCGTCTGTCACAGGACAGATCCCAGTCTAATAGAGCTGATGTGACTCCTGACTCAGTTGTGAGCTCATGTGTAGTTGTGTGTTTGGTCTCTGTGTGTCAGTAGTGAGTGATAGTGTTTGAGCAGCTGCAGCATCAGTTCAGTCACTGTGACTCTGACTGACACAGGTTTTTGTACCACGCTTTATCACTGTGGGAACGCAAAATCACCCACACAGTCACCATAATTATGCACTCTGCAATGAAAACTCTGACAGTAATAATATGCAACATCTTCAGTCTGGAATCCAGTGATGGTCAGAGTGAAATCACTGTCAGATCCACTGCCACTGAATCTAGACGGAGTTTCTGACTCAAGACTGGTTGCATGATAAATCAGGCGTTTAGGAGCTTCTCCAGGTTTCTGTGAGTACCAGGCCAAACAGGGTGGGGTGCAGTCTATAGAACTGATAACTGGAGAACTGAGTTTACAACTCATCTTAACATTTTGTCCTGGTCTGCCAGTTTGTACTTTAGGACTTTGAGTGACTGTGATTTTAGCCTTACATCCTAAAAAAACATTTACGGGTCCATGAAAATATATTATTGTACATATTATTAAAACATTTAATATTTCAAATATATAAAAATACTACTCACCTTGTAGTACGAAGCAGTATAAAAGTGTCCAGATGATGATGAAGGTCATGTTGATGAAGATTGTTGTGTGTGTCAGTGATGAAGTGTTAAACTCACAGCACTATAAACACTCTCAGAGCACTGAAGCATCTGATCAATATGCAAACACACTCACATCATTTACCTGAAGAGACTACAATACAATACATCTTTATTGTCAACCATGGTTGAAATTTGTCTTAGAGATACACATGCTTGCAATTTCATTTCTTCAATTTTTATTTATCATTTTCACAAGGAGGAGCGTCGCCCTTCAAATACTGTTTTAATGACCTTTCATGCTGAGAGCATTGAATATTTGATGTGCAGATTTTATATAATCTATGATAATGATAACAGGTCAGAGGTCATCCAATATGGACTGACCACCTAAATCTTGCTAAAGATTCCATTATAAAGCAGGTAAACAGAATCAGTTTAAATTCACATGTCTTGAAAATGTGATAAGCCTTTATACAATAACATTCTATGCTGCATTTTTTAATAATTCATGTCTGCTGTTGAGCCTCATATCAGTGTGTGTGTGTGTTCATTTGAGTGTGACGGAGGTTTTTGTACGACGCTTTCACTAGAATGAAGCACTGTGGTGGACCTTTGGTGGAGGAACTAAACTTGTGATCGGTAAGTCTCTTCAATCATATCATTAAAATATATGTTATTATTTTATTAAGCAAACATTTTGCCAACAATTATTATAAAAATGTTACGGAAGTTAAAGAAGAATAAAGATAGAAAATATTAATTAATAATATTAAAATTAATTAT
Organism: Carassius auratus; assembly: GCF_003368295.1. Classification (NCBI taxonomy): domain Eukaryota; kingdom Metazoa; phylum Chordata; class Actinopteri; order Cypriniformes; family Cyprinidae; genus Carassius; species Carassius auratus. Next base: position 741,739 of record NW_020527778.1, read on the forward strand.
TCATTAATTCCAACATTATGCATTTAATTGCTTCATCGTTTATTTTGATTTTGTCTGGTATTTTATAACTATATATTAATATTTATATTAATATTTTAATATTTTCCATTTAAAATCATATTTAAATTTGTTTTATCTCACTTTACATTAATAATTTCAAATCTTATTATTGCTAATCATTGCATATTAATTAATTGGTTGAAATAGATTGATGTATATTTAACTATTTCTTAAAAAAAATTTTTTTGCATAGTTATTGATCAAATTAACGATTAAGAGTTTTAGAAATGCATGACACAAAGGTTTAATAATATGGACAAAATAATTCACATTTTGTAGGTATCATCAATGTAAATGTGCATTTCCATATAATTGTGATTGTGAGTGTTATGATCTTTAAAAATATTTATAAATTATTATATTAATTTGTTTTCTAAATGATCATAAATTTGCACATTCTAAATAATTTTAAATGTTACACATATTAATTCAGAAAAATAACAAATTATTATCATGTTTGCTTAATAAAACTAATTTAAATTTAGATGTACTGGTGAACATTTATTTAATGGAGATTTCATGTAAGACAACATCTCTAGGCTGTGTATAAATGAAGGCAGTGAGGTCAAACTACATTAACGATTCAATGATTATGATTTTTACAGCATCACCATATCTAAATCTATGAGATAGAGTCAGAATGCTAAGAGTGAGTTTGAGTTGTGTGTGTGTGTGTGTTTCAGCTGGTCCGGCAGTGAATCCCTCCGTGTCTCTGCTGCCTCCCTCTTCTCTGCCGATCTCTGGAGACTCAGCCGCACTGCTCTGTCTGCTCAGCTCTTACTCTCCACAGGGGGCGCAGGTGAGCTGGACGCTGGACGGGTCAGAGGTCACCGAGGGGGTTCAGACCAGCGCAGAGAGCGAGCGGGACGGACGCTACAGCCGCAGCAGCGTCCTGAGCCTCAGCAAAGCACGCTGGGAAGCCGGCGAGCGCTTCGTCTGCAGAGTAACACATGACGGAGCTGCTCAGGAGACCTCGTTCCTCAAGAGCTCCGAGTGCTGATGTTTCTCCAGTGAAGAGCAGCAGGATTCACAGCAGTCTCCTGATTTACAGCTCAATACTCAAGCAGTCTTTCAATGTGCTGCCATTGCTGTTCATTCAATAAAGCTTCTGAACGCCTTCCATTTGTGTCCGACTGCATCATTGATCAGTGTGTCCTTCCTTCACTAAAGTTTCAGCTGCTGTTGATGGATTGTAATAGTTGAGAACAGCTGTGTTTAGCAGTAAATGTGAACTGAAGCTCTTGGGGTTTGAACATGGTCTCTGGAGACGGAGCTGCTCTATTCTGAGATCATCAGAATCACTAAAGCTGTCAATGCAAATCTGATTTCAGCTCAAACTCACAGTTTCTCTGTTTGATCGGTTAAACGCTCTGAACTGGAACAGTTTCACTTCTGCTCATCAGAAATGAGTTATGAGTAAGAAATTCATCATCAGCTTGAGATGAAGGAGCCACTGCTCAAGATGATCTTTATGTTGCTGCTGCTACACAATAACTTTATACTTTACTATATATCAGCGTACACACTCTGTTTTCTCTGATTCTGAGATCACAGCAGGTAGTGCTGCCATAAAGAGTTTTAAGGGATGTATGCAAGACAGAGATTTCGTCCCCTTCTTCCAGATGAATGTATTCTGTCATTTCTCTCTCTCTCTCTCGCTGCTGTCGCAGCCATTAAAATAGCTCAGTTTAGTTTTTAATGAGTGGTTATAGTTAATTTTCCTTTCTATATTAAGTTAACTGAGAAATATGTTTGGAACATTTTTTTGTTCATTCAATTCAAGTTTTTGTTGTTTAAAAGTAGTTTAACACTTCAGACAGTGAGTTAATCACGTTTGATTAATTGAGCATTCTCAGATCAATAAAATAAAATCTATAAAACCTATAAATATAAAACACTTTAAGTATATTAAATCATCCATTATACAGTATTACACAATGTCATTGATGATATAAAATCTGCAACACAGGTATATTAAATACTCTTAGCATCAGAGTCTGAATGAAACTGATTAGTTACTTGAATTATGAATGTCTGTTTCTCAAGTTTCAAAGGTTAATTGAAATTTATTAGCAAAGTTATTTAAGAAATAAAATAGAAAAATTGCGTATCTCTTCTGTCTTCAGGTAAATGATGTGAGTGTTTTTGCATATTGATCAGACGCTTCAGTGCTCTGAGAGTGTTTATAGTGCTGTGAGTTTAACACTTCATCACTGACACACACAACAATCTTCATCAACATGACCTTCATCATCTGGACACTTTTATACTGCTTCGTACTACAAGGTGAGTAGTGTACATTTGAAATAAACAATATTAAATCATTTAATCATTTGTCAAATAATATATTTGAATGAACTCATAAATGTTTTGTTTTTCAGAGTCTAGAGCTCAGATCACAGTCACTCAGCGTCCTTCAGCGAAAATTGCCACACCAGGAGAAAATGTTGAGATTAACTGTAGTCTCAGTAGTCCTGCATACTGCACAACACCCTGTGTGGCCTGGTACTTACAGAAACCTGGAAAACCTGCTAAACTCCTGATTTATTGGACCAAAAGCCGCACGTCAGGAACTCCAACTAGATTCAATGGCAATGGATCTCACACTGATTTAACTCTGACCATCAGTGGAGTCCAGACTGAAGATGCTGGACATTATTACTGTCAGAGTTTTCACTGCAGAATAAATTATAATGGCAGCTGTGAGGGTGATCGTGTGTTCACACAGTGATAAAGCGTGGTACAAAAACCTGTGTCAGTCAGAGTCACAGTGACTGAACTGATGCTGCAGCTGCTCAAACACTATCACTCACTACTGACACACAGAGACCAAACACACAACTACACATGAGCTCACAACTGAGTCAGGAGTCAAATCAGCTCTATTAGACTGGGATCTGTCCTGTGACAGACGGGTTTGACTCAGCTATGCTCAGAATCAGAGAAAACACAGGGTCTAAGTTTACATATATTGAAGTAGCCTATAGTAAAGTTGTTGTGTAGCAGCAACAACATATACACAGTGAAATATAAAGTGAAAGAAACCAGCTGTACAGCTGATGCTGAATACCTCTGTCTAAGTCTGAGACCTTTTTATCTTCTGAGGGACTTGTATAGTGTATAGTATATCCCTCTCAATGGTAATGCATCCAGATCATTTCAAATTGTATTCAAAAGCAGAACAATAACATTCTGGAAAAATATTATGGCAACATCAAATATGTCTACAAAGCTAAAATCAAACCTCCTTTATCCACATCTGACCACAATATAGTTAATTTAATACCATTTTAAAAAGAAACAAGCCTCTGGTCAAGAGTTTCTCAAGTAGCTCCTTCATCTCAAACTAATAATGAGTTTATTAGACATAACTCATTTCTCATGAGTAGAAGTGAAGCTGATACAGTTTGGATCGTTTAACCGATCAAACAGTGAAACTGTGAGTTTGAAGTGAAGTTAAACCCATCAATTATAACCCTATAGCACACACACATCTGCAAGATGTCTGTTAAAGATCACTTCATCTGGAAAGCATCTGCTGTGTACAAACATCTGATAGACTTCTTTAAGATGTCAGTTTTACATACATGCTAAATCATAAACATTGTCAAGGCATCTTCTAAATGTCTATTTGACGTCTAGTTGGAAACGTCTAATAGACGGTTTCATCGGGCGCACGCGCCTGGACCTAAGTTAACTTCCGGTCTGTGTTGTGTATATCGGTCTGGCTGCGTGCCATCTACAACGCAGTTAAAGCCAAGGTGATGAGTAAACTGAAGTTGGTCTCAGGTGGTTGTGCTGCGGGGTGTGTTTCCCATACATTTATTTATTTTTGGAGACTCGCCTCAATTTTAAAACTGATCGATTTTCAAAAAGGCTTCGTTAAATAAACATGAGTAACGTAACGTTACGTAACGTACTGCACGTTTAATAATAATAATTCCTTACATTTATGTTTAATTATCAAAACGAGGCACGGGTGTTTTTATATCGCTGTATTTCTGAAAGAAGACTTGCATGTTATATGCCTGATAAAGCAGTGTGTGAGCGTACCAGCTCTGCTTTGTTTACAGCTGTTACTGGGGAAACCTCTATTTCTCGCGCTTTATGTCTATGCTTTAAAACATCTCCTGTTGGCAAATAATGAATTAGCATTTTCATTAAGTCCGCCTGATCCACACAGAAAACACATTTTGTTATCAAAAAAAATATCTACTCTAGAGAGCTATTGTTATTGATTCTATTTGGAGTCTACCGGAAGTTAAGTTAGGTCCACAAAAGCGCTCACGCGCATTAACGTTTGTTTATGTTGATGCCGTTGAAACCGTCTATAGATATCTTGCAGATATTAATGCTCAGCACTAATCTCTGTGATGTAGCCTACATGTGCTGTCAGGGAATGCAAGAGCAACTATAAATTGCTGCTTAAACGCCATCATTTTTGCTCATAAAGATAAGAGTACTACATCATTCGGAAAAGTAAAGGGTGTACTTTTGTGTGCACTCATAGTATCAACACTGTGCTTTTGTAAAATAAAGAAATGTATTTCGGATAACTAGCAAAATAATTAAGTAAATTTAATTAACTAGCAAGTTAATGCTATGTCTTGCCTGGCAGCAAAGCCTCTCTTCGAACAGCATTGATCCAGAAATAAAGGATTCCCCGATAATGGCTGTTCAAAAAGCAGCGCTTCGCTCAAAAAAACTGCTTTATCAGGCATGAAAAGGCAAGATGAAATGAAAATGACAAAGTTTTTCTGAAGACAGTAAATTTTCTTCAGAGATACAGTGATATAAAAAAGTTGATTTTGAAACGTGCTTCATCCTGCAAACACTGTTTTAATGATCAGTTTCATTCAGACTTTGGTGCCGAGAGCGTTTAATTTCTGATGTCCAGATCTGACAGTGTGTGTGTTAGATAAATAAGTGTATAAGTATGGTTGTATGTTCTGTTATTGTCAAGTGTTTATGAGATGGATTGCCTGGGGGAAGAAACTGTTCCTGTGTCTGGTCGTTCTGGTGCTGGTGCTCAGTGATAACACACACAGACACACACTCACATTTTGTGTTGCTTTCCAGAAAAATCCATCGCTGCTGTGGAGAAAAGCTGCTGTTGAGTCTCATATCGGTGTGTGAGTGTGGTTCTCTCTTTCTCTGCTGGAGTTTGTGTTCACTTGAGTGTGACAGAGGTTTTTGTACGATGCATTCACTAGAATGAAGCACTGTGGTGGACTTTTGGTGGAGGAACTAAACTGACGATCGGTAAGTCTCTTCAATTCAATCATTGAAATGTATTATGTTATTATTTATTTTATTAAGCAAACATTAGCCAACAATTATTATAAAAATATTACTGAAGTTAAAGAAGAATAAAGATGGAAAATATTAATTATTCATTAATTCCAGCATTTCATGATGAATTTAATTGCTTCATCATTTATTTTGATTTCGTCTGCTATTTTATAACTATATATTAATATTAAGTTATATTCCTTTTTCCATTTAAAATCATATTTTAATAATTTTTATCTCATTTTATATCGTATTATTGCTAATCATTGCTTATTAATTAATTGGTTGAAATATTTTGATAAATACTCAACTATTTATATATATATATATATATATATTGCATAGCTCTTGATCAAATAAACAATTAAGAGTTTTTTAAATGCATGACACAAAGGTTTGATAATATGGACAAAATAATTTCATTTTGTTGGCATCATCATCAGACAAAATAAATTTAGTTAATTCATTTTTTTTTAAATATGCATGTCCATTTAATTCTGATTGTGAGTATGATCTTTAAAAAAATTTTACATATGAATTATAATATTAATTTGTTTTCTAAATGATCATGAATTTGCACATGGAGAGTGTTTTCATTTAAAATGTTACACACATTAATTCAGAAAAATGCCAAATTATTGGAATTTTTATGGTATATTATGTTTGCTTCAGAAAACTAATTTAAATTTAGATGTAGTACTGGTGAACATTTATTTAATGGAGATTTCATGTAAGACAACATCTCTAGGCTGTGTATAAATGAAGGCAGTGAGGTCAAACTGACGATGAATTATGATTTTCACAGCATCACCATATCTAAATCTATGAGATAGAGTCAGAATGCTAAGAGTGAGTTTGAGTTGTGTGTGTTTGTGTGTTTCAGCTCATCCGGCAGTGAAGCCCTCCGTGTCTCTGCTGCCTCCCTCTTCTCTGCAGATCTCTGGAGACTCAGCCGCACTGCTCTGTCTGCTCAGCTCTTACTCTCCACAGGGGGCGCAGGTGAGCTGGATGCTGGACGGGTCAGAGGTCACCCAGGGGGTTCAGACCAGCGCAGAGAGCGAGCGGGACGGACGCTACAGCCGCAGCAGCGTCCTGAGCCTCAGCAAAGCACGCTGGGAAGCCGGCGAGCGCTTTGCCTGCAGAGTAACACATGATGGAGCAGCTTGGGAGACCACGTTCCTCAAGAGCTCCGAGTGCTGATGTTTCTCCAGTGAAGAGCAGCAGGATTCACAGCAGTCTCCTGATTTACAGCTCAATACTCAAGCAGTCTTTCAATGTGCTGCCATTGCTGTTCATTCAATAAAGCTTCTGAACGCCTTCCATTTGTGTCCGACTGCATCATTGATCAGTGTGTCCTTCCTTCACTAAAGTTTCAGCTGCTGTTGATGGATTGTAATAGTTGAGAACAGCTGTGTTTAGCAGTAAATGTGAACTGAAGCTCTTGGGGTTTGAACATGGTCTCTGGAGACGGAGCTGCTCTATTCTGAGATCATCAGAATCACTAAAGCTGTAAATGCAAATCTGACTTTCAGCTCAAACTCACAGTTTCTCTGTTTGATCGGTTAAACGCTCTGAACTGAAAGAGTTTCACTTCACTTGTGGTAGTTTACAAGACTTATACAACTGCTCTGAGACTTAAGTGAGGATCCAAAGGAAGTATTTGTCGCACTGTGTGTACTTACTGTTGTACTTATATAGACAATGAATTGATCAACAGCTGATTGAAATCATTGATGAGTCTGGGCAAAGGATTATGGGGAATGGAGTCTGGGAGGAAAAGGTGATATGACATTTAGCAGACACTTTTAGCATTCTGCCTTAAACTGCTTTAATGTTGTGGACATTCATGTGTCTGACCATTGCTGTCTATACTTTAAGTTATATACATGGCTATACATGGTTACAGACTCAGGAACGGACATGACTACGAGCAAGAACACGGCACATGAGACAACCACAGCAGCAGCTGGACATTCTCTTCAAGTGTGCACCTGTGGCTGGGCGAAAATAACATAATTCAGGGGATTGAGGACCCACCAAGGAAAGAGAGGGTGCTTGAGAGAGCAGAGACAAGGGCCTCGCATAGACCAGTACTTCCTACGAAGCAACCAGTCAAATCAGTCGATTGAAGCACAGCGACGGGAAAAAAACCAAAGTTCGCAGAGCATCAGTACCAGTGTCCCTGAGGAGGATAGAAATGCCGGTGGAGGAACCCACTCAACCACAGAGACCTCCCAAGGAGGAAAAGATCAAAGGGCACAGACCGAGTGTGAAGTGGCCCAAAGCTGTTGAAAAGAGAGAGTGGGAAATAATCAATAACGACCTGACAAAAATCCTGGAGCAACAAGTGGGCACAGCAGAGAAAAAGCTGGAAAGGATGGTTGACATCATCTACCACTATGGAGAAGAGCGCTTTGGAGTAAACGCTAGGAGAAGCAACAAAGCAATATCAGCACCAGCCAAATCTAGGAGGCAGCAAGAGATCGAAATTCTGGTCAGAGAGAGAAGGCAGCTGAGAAAGCAGTGAAAGAAGGCCTCTGATGCAGAGAGAGAGGGTCTCATGCTACTCCAGGGGGACATCAAGTGTCGGTTGGCAACCTTGCGAAGAGCAGAGAACCTGAGGAAACTTCGCAAAAAGAAGGAACACACAAGAACACGGTTCTACAAAAACCCCTTCAAGTTCGTTAAAGATCTCTTCGCTAAGGAAAAAAGCGGAATCCTGAAAATTCCCAAGGAGGAACTGGAAGAACATCTGGAAAAGGGCAACCATGACCCAAAAAGGCACGAACAAATAGTTATCCCACATGACATCCCACCTATTCAACCTCCCGAATTCAATCTGGAGACTGGCCCTCCAAAATGGAAGGAGGTAGAGAGTACAGTACGGCGCGCAAGATCAGCATCAGCCCCTGGGCCGAATGGAGTACCGTATAAGCTCTACAAGAACGCACCAGATGTGCTACGCTATCTTTGGAGGCTCATGAGGATAGTGTGGCAGAAAGGAATAATACCTAAGGGGTGGCGAAGGGCTGGAGGGGTGCTAATTCCCAAGGAGAAGGATGCGACAGACATTGGTCAATTCCGGCCAATCTGCCTTCTCAACGTTGAGGGAAAATCTTTTTCAGTGTGATAGCACGGAGGTTGTCCACCTACCTGGAGAAGAACAAGTACATTGATACATCCGTACAGAAGGCCGGCATTCCTGGGTTCTCTGGTTGCTTGGAGCATACCAGCATGATCTGGCATCAGATCCAAGTGGCGAAGAAAGACAAAAGAGACATCCATGTCATTTTCCTTGACCTGGCTAATGCCTTTGGATCAGTTCCCCATAACCTCCTCTGGGAATCCTTCAACTTCTTCCACGTTCCATCATCTGTCACTAGTTTAGTAAAAGCCTACTTCGAAGACCTGCAACTGTGCTTTACAACAGCCGACTTTACAACATCATGGCCGCGCGTAGAAGTAGGCATCATGGCAGGCTGTACAATCTCACCCCTGGCCTTCACAATGGCCATGGAGGTCATCATCAGGGCTTCAAGATGGGTGGTGGGGGGTGAGCGAACTAAGAACGGGATCCGCCTTCCACCTATCCGAGCATACATGGATGACATGACCACTCTGACCACTACTGCAGCATGTACCAGGCGGCTACTTGGTAAACTGCAGGAGAACATCAAGTGGGCCCGGATGAAAATCAAACCGAACAAGTCACGAAGCATCTCAATAGTTAAGGGACAGCTTAAAAATGTGAAGTTCTGTATTGGTGATGACCCAATACCAACAGTTTCTGAGCAACCTGTCAAAAGCTTGGGTAGATGGTACAACGCAAGCCTCGGAGACAAAGACCAAGTGCAGCAAGTAAGGCAGGACATTACCAATAGTCTGGAAGACATCAACAGTACCCTACTGCCAGGGAAGCTCAAGCTCTGGTGCCTGCAATTTGGACTTCTCCCTCGGGTAATGTGGCCACTCACTGTTTATGAGCTCCCAATAACAACGGTGGAGAAGATGGAGCGAACCATGACTTCATACATCAAGAAATGGCTCGGCGTCCCACGCTGTCTGACTAACATCAGCCTCTATGGCAAAGGGGTCCTTGAACTGCCTATCACAAGCCTCACCGAAGAGTACAAGTGTTCTAAAGTGAGACTCCAGATGACTTTGAAGGACTCCAGAGACCAGACCATCAGCAATGCCGTTCCACTCCTGGTAACCGGACGAAAATGGACACCATCTGACGCGGTGCAGCAAGCTACCTCAGCCCTGAAGCACAGTGACATTGTAGGGCATGTCCAGTTGGGAAGAGGAGGCTTTGGCCTTACGGCAAGTAAGCCAACTTGGCGTAAGGCCTCAACATCAGAAAGAAGAAAATGGTGGTCGAGGAGGTTCGTCGTCAGGAGGAGACGGAAAGAAGCGCAAAGGCTGTCTCTCTTGTCAGACAGGGACAATGGATGAGGTGGGAAGGTCTGGAGAGGAGAAAGCTTAGCTGGAGGGAGCTCTGGGAAATGGAGGCAAGCAACATCAGCTTCATCATCAGAGCCACCTATGATGTGCTCCCATCTCCAAAAAACCTCAACCAGTGGTATGGCGAGGACCCTACTTGTGCCCTCTGCCCAACTCCAGCGACTCTTAAGCACATCTTGGCCGGTTGTAAGACCTGCCTCACACAAGGTCGTTACACCTGGAGACACAACCAGGTCCTCAAGAGTCTGGCAGCAGCTCTTGAGAGCCAGAGGAATACCACTAACTCCCTGCCCCTGAGAGCGATCGATTCCATCACGGCCCCAACCTTCATCCGAGAGGGGCAGAAAAAGCCCAAACATCCCCCTACCAAAACAGAAGCTGGACAGCTAGCCATGGCCCGGGACTGGAAGATGCTAGTTGATATTGGCCAGCAACTAATCTTTCCACCTGAGATTGCAGTCACCACCCTCAGACCAGACTTGGTTCTCTGGTCCCCTTCATTGAAGACTGTTTATATCATAGAGCTTACAGTCCCATGGGAGAATTCAACGAATGAGGCCTATGAGCGCAAGAAACTGCGCTATATAGAACTGGCAGCAGACGCTCAACAACGAGGGTGGAAAGCGAAAGTCTATCCGGTTGAAGTGGGATGCAGAGGTTTTGTGGCTTCTTCTACCATCAGACTGCTGAAAGACCTTGGCATCCATGGACAGGCTCTGCGACAGACAATTAAATCAGTCTCTGAAGCGGCCGAAAGAAGCAGCCAGTGGATATGGATTAAAAGGAAGGACCCTTGTTGGGCTCAAAGAGCATCAACATGACCCACTCACTAATCCCCCCCACTCTATAACCCACTTGAGAACCCAGGTCACAACCCTCCATGAAGAGGGTGAACAAGGTATGCGGTCAGCTCTAGGCTTGACTCAGGGAAGAGGACGCCTCCTGCCTTGCATAGTCCCGTGGGCTGCGCCATTTAAACAACTAGGCAATTTTCATGATTGGGCATGGGACACAAGCTCAGGTTTGATCACCCTGTTGCTGGCCACCTTTGATAAGGGTGTTTAGTATTGAAAGGCCGAAACACCCCATGATTCAAAGGCATACTACTGATGATGTGTCCCAAATTTACATCTTTCCCATATCTGAGGTACAGCTCCCACGCCACTCTTAACATCAAGGCAAACCTCATGTGCATACCATCCATTGGCACAATGGACAGTTTAACATCACGTCCCGTGTTTTATTATTTTTTTTTTTATTCTAATGTGTCTTGTAATGTGGTCAGTGATGCACATACAGTGGTGTCCAAAAGGCGTATTATAAATCAAAACGTTATTGAAAATTTTTCTGATTTCTTTCAGCCCAAATTCTTTGAGGATTATACTGATGCAGAACCCCTTGTTAATCACTTCAATGACCATTGCCTTTCTGCTCTGGACATAGTGGCCCATGTAAAGCACAAAACAACTTCTCCTACAAATCCTTGTCCTTGGTTAAATGAGGAAATTGCTTCCTCTAGGAGAATATGTCGTAAGGTAGAGCGTTTGTGGAAATCCACTAACTTGGAAGTGCACAGACTACATTTAAAGGAGCTTATTGTTTCGCTAAATGAAATGATGAAGCAGGCAAGATCTAAGTATTTTTTTAATCTTGTAAACCAGAATAAGAGAAACCTTAAAGTTGTCTCTGATACTATTCAGAATATTGTTTCACCCTCTACACCATTGGTGCCTGTTTTCATCATTGAGGACTGCAACAATTTCTTAAAATATTTCGTAAATAAGGTGAATGAAATCAAATATAGTGTAAAAGCATCTGATGAGAGCCCAATTGTGGTAGCTACCCCTAATTGCTCCTGGGCTAAATTTTCTGTCATCTCATTAGATGATCTCATGATCTTACTTAAAAAGATGAAGCCATCTTCTTGCTCATTGGATATATTACCAACATTCATGTTTGTTAAAGTAATAGATCTTCTTGGTCCTATTTTTGTCCAAATTATTAACATTTCACTTTCCACTGGGATCGTCCCAAATTTTTATAAACAGGCAGTGATAAGCCCCATTTTAAAAAAGCCCAATTTGGATCCAGTGGAACACTGCAATTATAGGCCAATATCTAAACTGCCTTTTCTTTCAAAAGTCTTGGAGAAAGTAGTAGCTGATCAGCTGACAGCTTTTCTAAGTAACAGTGGCCTCCTGGATAAGTATCAGTCTGGATCTAGAAACATGCACTCTACCGAGACTGCTCTCCTCAAAGTATCTAACGAAGTCCAAATGGCGGCCGACTCAGGAAGATACTCAGTATTGGTTTTATTGGATTTATCATCAGCCTTCGATACGGTGGACCACAAAATATTGTTACATAGATTGGAAAATGAGTTTGGTGTGGCTGGGACTGTTTTTAAAATGGTTCTCCTCTTACCTGAGTGATAGAACTTTTTATACATGTAAATGATATATTGTCTGAAGCCACTCCATTCTTGAATGGTGTTCCCCAGGGATCTGTCCTGGGTCCACTTCTGTTTTTACTGTACATTACACCTCTTGGAAATATTTTGAAACATTTGAACAAAGTGTCATACCATTTTTATGCTGATGACATACAATTGTATTGCTCGTTTAATGATACTAGTAACTGTCTCCAATTAAACTCGAAAAAGACCGAAACCCTGATTATAGATTCCACAAATTGTCCAACACCTTGGTTCTCTGAGCTCCACTGTCCAGTCGAACATCAGAAATCTAGGTGTCTGGTTTGACCAATCAATGTCTTTGGACTGCCATTCGAGATTCTTGGTCAGAAATTGTTGGGTTGTTTACACTTTGTGGTGAATTCTGTGTGTTCCGTGTCTGCACTGATTAGTTGTGGGCGTCTCCGTTTATTATATCAGCAACAGCTGCCACTCATTACTCATCCACTATATAATGGCTTGTCTCACGTCCTGTGTTTGTGAGATCGTTGTTTCATGTCGATGTGTTTATCCCCCCGTCTGGCTTCAGTGTTGTTTTGCGTTTGGATGTCTGTGTTTCCCCAGAACCTCATCCACTCTCTGCACGTTCACTCAGACACGGACACTTACCTTCGACTCTATTCCCCGCAGTTCCTGTGCCACTCTCTCCTGCTGCCTCACACCGTCAACATCCAGATTCCTCACCTTCTCTCTACCACCGTCTAGACTTCTCAACGCTACACCATCCCTTCGGAGTGTCGCTGTCTCATCGTCATTGTTTGTTTATGTACCATCGCCATATCTTCTCATTAAAATCTTAAACTCGCTATTGTTTCCAGACTGTCCTTTCAACAGCCGTTACAGAACAATCTCACCCATCATGGAAGCAGCGAGCACCAATACCCTCACCGACTTCATGTTCCACAGTGTCAAAAGAATGTATCAGCAGCAGGAGAGTATCTCGAACACCGTACGCACTGTCCAAGCGCTGGTGGCACAGGTGTCCGAGCTCACCCAGCAAATCCATCAGCTCACGTCTCCCACTGCGCCCATCGCACCGCCTGCGCCGCCCGTTCCCCCGGGGATTCCCCAGGACCACTTCCGGCCAGAGCCACGACTTCCGGCGCCGGAGAACTATGCGGGTGAGCCAACCTTTTGTAGAACATTTCTTAACAAATGCTCGATGCATTTTGCTCTGCAGCCACGCACTTTCGCTACGGAGGAATCCAAAGTAGCGTTCACGCTCACACTTCTCTCTGGCAAGTCTGCCTTATGGGGAACGGCGGTGTGGGAGAATCAACACCCGTGTTGTGCCTTGTTCCACCTCCTATCGGATGAGATGAAGAGAGTCTTCAACCAGGCCACGACCGGCATCGCCTCTTGGAACTCTGGCAAGGACCTTCATCTGATGGTCGTTATCCGACCATGTTCAGCAGGAGATCTACCTCCTCGAGCTGCCCCCTACTCTCAACGAACTCATTGACCTGGCGTTGCAGGTGGAGGCAAGGTTTAATTGTCTGGGCCGCCAACACAGTCCTTCCAGGCTTCCCTTCTCTCCTGGTAGGGGGCGCTTGAGTCGAGAGAACATGGTCGGTTCTGTCGACGATCACATGCTCATGCAGGTGGGTAGAGCTCGGCTGTCCCGGAGGGAGAGGGAACGGCGGAGGTCCCAAGGACTATGTTTATACTGCGGAGGCTCTGACCATAACAACTACTCTTGTCCGGTAAAAGAGTCAGCCCGATAGTAAATCTGAGGCTACTATCAGGTGGGATCTCTGCTGAGAAGTCCTCACCTCCATCATCGACCCTCCTTCCGGTGAGACTGCGGTGGAAGAATCAACATCATGAATGTCAAGCCCTTCTGGACTCCGGAGCCGAAGGTAATTTCATTGATTCTTCACTTGCACATCACCTGAACATTCCTGTCCTTCCTGTGTCTCTCCCCATCCATGTCACCGCACTCAATGGCCAGGAACTGCCTCACGTCACCCACCATACAGAACCCATCACACTGATCACATCTGGCAACCATCAAGAAACCATATCCTTTTTCCTCATGGACTCCCCTGTTGCTCCCATTGTTTTAGGTCACCCCTGGTTGTTCAAACATAATCCACGAGTGGAATGGGGTTCTAACACTTTCACATTGTGGAGTGAAAGTTGTCATGAGTCTTGTCTGGTTTCTGCTTGTCCTGTTGTTCCTATTTCTGTTTTTCAGAAGGAGACCATGGTTTTGCCAAACGTGCCCATTGAGTATCTGGACCTGAAGGTGTCATGATCCTGCCTTCATGTCCTGACTTTTCCCTAGTCTTGAGGCAGGATCATGACAGACCCGTGTTTTGTGTACAAGCACATGGCCTTGTCTTTGGGCCATGTGCTTGTGTTGTCTTGTCCCCTTGCCCCGCCCCCCTTGTTATCCTAGTCTTTTCGTGATTGTCTCCTCCTGAGTCGGTGAGCGCTGGCGTGCCCGAGCCAGCAGCGGAGAGCGATGGCGTGTCCGAGCCAGCAGCGGAGAGCGCTGGCGTGCCCGAGCCAGCAGCGGAGAGCGCTGGCGTGCCCGAGCCAGTAGCGGAGAGCGCTGGCGTGCCCGAGCCAGCAGCGGAGAGCGCTGGCGTGCCCGACCCTGCAGCGGTGACCCTTGACCCCGAACCGGTGACTAGGAGAACTGTTTCCAGGTACGCAGTCGTGAGGGCAGAGGAGAGAGCCACGGCCGACTCTGCAGCCGAAGCATTGCTACAGGCTGTCTCATCTCGTAAGGACTCTGTCTAATTATTTGTCTCGTCTTGTCCAGATCCTTCAAGTCCCCACCAGTCCTGTCTTGTCCCCAGACCCTGTCCCCAGAGATCCCGAGCCAGCCGCAGTTAGCACAGTTCCTGACCCAGTTTCTGTCTCCACTGATGTTGTCGAGTGTCCCGTTGATGTTGTCGAGTGTCCCGTTGATATAGTCCCGTGTCCTGTTGATGTTGCCCCGTGTCCTGTTGATGTTGCCCCGTGTCCAGTTAATGTCGTCGAGTGTCCAGCTGATGTCTCCCCGTGTCCAGGGTTCCAAAAATGTCAAACTCGATTCTTTGTCACTTCTTTTTGATCCCTTCTCCTGTCCCGTTACTCCCGAGTGTATTTTGCCTGAGAGATTAGTAGTCTCAGCACTCATATGGGAGGTCGAGTCGAAGGGGTAATGCCTCCGTCCGGTTGCCCACCGAACCGCTTATTTGTGCCGGAGGAGTTAAGGTCCGAAGTTGTCCAGTGGGGTCATTGTTCCAACATGGCTTGTCACCCAGGGATAAGTAGAACTAATGGGTTGGTTAGACAACGATTCTGGTGGCCACGTATGGCTCGCGATGTCCGCGATTTTGTTTTGGCTTGTTCAGTTTGTGCCAGTGGTAAGTCATCTAACCGACCTCCTGATGGGCTTCTTCAACCGCTGTCTGTCCCTTCGAGACCCTGGTCCCATATCGCTCTAGATTTTGTTACCGCCCTCCCGCCCTCTAATGGCATGATGGCCGTTTTGACCGTAGTGGACCGGTTCTTGAAGGCGGCACATTTCATTCCCTTGCCCAAATTACCGACAGCCAAGGAGACAGCGGTTACTGTTTTAGATCACGTCTATCGGCTTCATGGCCTCCCGGTAGACGTGGTTTCAGACAGGGGATCTCAGTTTATATCCAAATTTTGGAAAGAGTTTTGCAAATTATTAGGAGCATCAGTCAGCTTGTCGTCGGGTTATCATCCCCAAAGCAACGGACAATCTGAGCGAGCCAACCAAGATTTAGAGAGGACGTTGAGATGTTTGGTCTCCAAGAATCCTTCTTCCTGGAGTCAACAACTCTCTATGGTGGAGTACGCCCACAATTCGTTGCCAGTGTCAGCTATGGGCCTCTCTCCATTTCAGTGTAGTGTAGGGTACCAGCCACCAGCGTTTCCCAGTCTGGAATCTGAAGTCGCGGTCCCCTCCGCTCACGCGTTTGTCCAGAGGTGTCACCGCACCTGGACCAGAGCCCATGAGACTCTGCTCCGGGTGAGGGAGCGCACTAAGGCCAAGGCCGATCGCCACCGGTCAAAGCCTCCCGTCAACATCGTGGGTCAAAAAGTATGGCTTTCTACCAGTAACATTCCATTGCGATCCATTTCTAATAAATTAGCTCCCAAATTTATCGGCCCGTTCACTATCACCAAAATCATTAGTCCGGTGACAGTCCGCCTCAAACTACCTCCTGCATACAAGAGGATACACCTCGCATTTCATGTGTCCAAAATTAAACCCATGTTTTATGCACGTATTAATCCGCCTACTCCGGTTCCCCCGCCGCCGCGTCTTGTAGATGGGGAACTGACATATTCGGTTAATCGAATTCTGGACTCGAGACGGAGGGGACGAGGATTCCAGTATCTGGTGGACTGGGGCCTGGGGATTACAGGTTACGGTCCGGAGGAGAGAAGTTGGGTACCTGCTAGGGACATATTGGATCACTCCCTTATTGATGACTACAATCAGCAGGTAGGCCCTTCTGGGAACTCCAGGAGGAGTTCTTAGAGGGGGGTACTGTCACGGTTGGTAAACCGTGATCTTTGGGTGTTTGCACTTTGTGGTGGAATCTGTGTGTTTCGCGTCTGCACTGATTAGCTTGTGGGCATCTCCGTTAATTGTCATTAGCTACAGCTGCCACTCTTTACTCATCCACTATATATACGTCTTGTGTTTGTGAGATGGTTGTTACATGTTTGATGTGGTTTCCCTGTTCGTCTAGCTTTAGTGTTGTATGCGTTGGAGGTCTGTGTTTTCCCCAGAACCTCATCCACTCTCCGTACGTTCACTCAGCTATGGACACTTACCTTCGGCTCCATTCCCCACAGTTCCTATGCCATCCTCTCCTGCTGCCTACACGCCATCATCATTCGGATTACTCACCTTCTCTCCACCACCATCAGGATTCCTCACCTCCTCACCACCACCACGGAGTGTCGTCGTCTCAGCATCATTGTTTGTTTGTGTATTTATATTCATCTCATCTCATTAAACTGTTAATCTCACATCTGCTTCCAGACTATCCTTATACCCACCGTCACAATGTCAACATTGTAGAACATCAATGCTGAAACTAATCAACAACAGGTATTGATATCATTTTCTGTTCTCTTTAAACACATTTTCCTCTTACATGTTCTTACAACATTTCAGCCAAATATTAATTATAATTATAATTTTATGACTGAATTTCGCTATATTCACTGATAAATTCTTTGCGACTGAAGAAAGGGAGACATGAACATCTTGGATGAATTGGGGTGAGTAAATTATCAGGAAATTTTAATTCTGAAAGTGGAGTTATTCTTTTAAAAACTGTTGCTGTCATGTACTCTGTACTGTAGCATGCAAAATAATTATTTAGTTGTGTGTATTGCTTTTGCTTTGCGCAACTTGTAGGTCTCTGTCTAAAACCACTGTGACAAAATCGCTGTGTCACTCACTGACAGTGTGAACGGTGCTTAACTGGCTAACAGCAATATCTGTTCGCTCGCACTTGTCTAGAAATGTGTCGATGAATAGTGAATGTTTGTCATTGTTATTACTTGAAGTTCTGATAAAGAATAAAGCAATACATTAGTGTACTACTGTAGTGCTTTATCAATAAGTTTCTGCACTGGGCTTACACACATACCATGGCTGTTTAGGTGTTCACCACTGACCGAGCTGTGGGCTAAGTAATGGTGATGGGCGTTATGTTATTGACATGCTGCATATTTCAAGACAATAAAAGTGTTTTTTGAGCTTGCATTCATGTCAACCTGTTGTTGGGGACTCCCAAAACCAAAATATGAACCTTTCATTAACCATAATAGGGTAAACTTTAATATTAAAAAAAGGAAGTGGAGGAAAAGATGCAACATTGCAGGTGTTTTTTGCTTTGGAACCTTCAGAAAACTTTAACTTCTTTTTTTTTTTAATTGACTGTGTTTATTTTATCAACATCAAACAGGTGTAATTTTTGGTCTGATTTAAAAAAAAGCATACGTAATTTTAACTTTAAATGGAAAATATGAAACTGCAAATAACTCATTTTTGAAAAATTGCTCACTGTGACTCAGTTTGCCAGCGCAGGTCACATATATAATCCCCATAAGGAAAAAAGATTAGAATATATAGAAATATTTTTGGGAATACATATATTTATATATATTTAACTATATAACTTTATACATATTCTTAAATGTTTATATTTCATAAAAAAAAATGTTTTATTTATTAAAAATGTTTGGTGATCTCGCCATTGGTTTTTGACAAGATATACATACACATACATATGATCTTACATACTTCATGTAAGTCGTTCAGAAGTGTCGGGAGATGGACTTGATAGCATTACTCTCATAGTAGATCAGTCATTACAGGCACTTATAAATAATTTCCTCTATGGAGAAAATTTATGTGATTTACAGTTCACACTTCTTTTTTGTTAATTAAACATTGTGGAAAAATATAAATCATTATTATTATTTTAAATTATGCACAAACACTGCAGATATAATGCTGAGGAAACAATTTATTTGTTAGCTTTTACAGCTTTGTAAATCATTAAAACAAATGAACAGGTTACAGAGGTTGACACAAATGTGTGACATTACACCTGATCAGAATCAGTTATCTTTGACCACTAGTACATCTCCTTTAATCTCATATTTGATGGTGTTCCAGTTGAACACATTTCCCTTCGGCACATACGGTTCCTGGTTTGCATAAACTGCTCTAATCTGACTGCCAGAGAGAACATAATCCCACATGTGCACATCTGTAATTTCTCCTACAAAGCTCTGATTCTTATCAAAGGCATCCAGGTAGTTATCAGGGTCTTGACCGAGCAGGACGGTGCCACCAGGTTGAACTGAGTGACCTTTCTTATACAGCTGGTATGAGCTGCGATGTCCATCCACCCAGAAGGCAGAAAGACCAGTCGCAGATTCCCAGGTGATGCACACGTGGGTCTGGAAGGTGGAGAGAGGAGGCAGGTAGAAAAGCGCTCCACTCCCACTGAGGTAGAAGGACAAGCGGCCGTCTTTCTCTCTCCACACGTTGAGCTCGTCATAGTTCTGTGTGCGGTAGGCGAACAGAATGATCTCTCTCTGGCCCGGGAGCTCTGTTGCGACACGCATGCACAGAGTAAATGCTGAAAGACTCAGTTGCTTTTCAGGAGTGAGTTTAACATAACTGGAGTCGGTCTCGGTTGGAAACAGAAGCACTTTACCACCGAGACCCACTGCAAGAAAAAACCAACAGACATTTACAATAGACAAGTGAAATCCTGCTTGCAATAATCTTCATTTGATCTATTACTGTAAATCGTGTTACCTTCAGTAGCCACTGGTGTCAGACAGAAGAGACAGAAGAATAAAACCACGGGTAACATCTTACTGCAGGTCTGAGGAAAAAGTGCAAAAGAAAATCACTTAGTCCTTTAAGCAAACAAAAACTTGACTGCTTTGAAAATTGTTTTGAAAAACAGTTTATTTCTTTTAATTGTTAAATTACTATTTAAAGACAAAGGCACAAAATCTTCAATAATACATACAATGTTTAATCAGTGTTATCATAAAGATCACTTCAGATCGGCTGTGTTTCTCCTAGATGGTCATGACAAGGAGTGTCTTGGGTATTTATAAGCTGAATGGGTTGAGCCCAGATTAAGATCCTCTTTTTGTTAGAAAACCTTTTTTTTTTTTACCTGTTTAACCTGTAGAAGGAAGATGACGTGTCCTGCAGTCACATTGCTTTTATAGATTAATTTAATGAGAGAATAAGCATGTATATTTATTCTATAAAATGCATTACTCATTATACTAATCAGGTCATGTTTTATGTGTTTTATGAAAAAAAAATTAAATTCTTTTCATTCACTCTTTCATAGTTTGATTTAAAGACATTTTTGACATCTCTTATGAAACTAGAGGAGACAAATGTTTATTGGGCAAAAAAAAAAAAAAAACCTTTTACTTTTTTCTTAGAAAAAAGGAGGCATCAAACTTTAGATAAGCTCTCCATTGCTGTTCAGGAGAATTAGTTGGGTAATTAGAGACTTGGTTTGTAATTTTTCTTTCCTACCATCAGACGTGAAACTAAATGCCACTTTACAGACATCAGAAGCATAAAAAGAGAGAGTGAAGCGGGGAAACAGAGGATTCAGTGTTAAAGGGATGAAAGAGGGATTGAGCCTCCGCAGTGACTGTGTGTCTGTGTTGAGCGTTTGTCTCTCAGAAGGAGAGATGCTGTGAAAGCACCATGGAGCTGGAAGTTGCTGTTGGGTTCAGAAAACAGACCAGGTAAAAGAAATCAGTTTATTCTTTTCTTTCATGATATTAGGTTTCTTTGTGTAGTTTTGTTGGGGTTAGTAGTTGGGGGTATGCTCATGTTCTGCTTTAACCGCTTTACTTTTTTGAACACTGTTAATGAGAACAGTCTTATTTAACAAAGCACATTATATCAGTATTTAATTTATTCAGCTGTTTGCAGTCTCAGAGGTTTGGGGTCAGTTTTTTTTTTTTCAACAATGTTCACATGTGACAGTAAAGACATTTAAATTTCAAATGACATTGACAGTATGTTACAAAAGATTTCTATTCAAATAAATGCTGTTCTTTTGAACTTTTTATTCAAAGAATTCAAAAAAATGAAAGATATTTAGCACCACAATGTTTTCAATACTTATAAGGATTAGAAATGTTACAGCCAATCAGAAACTGAAGGATCATGTAACACTTAAGCTTTGCATTACAGGAATCGACTGCATTTTAAAATATATATTCAAATAGAAAAGAGTTATTTTATATTGTAATACCTTTTACTGTTTTAATGTGTTTTTGAGGTGCATAAGTGATGCCTTTAAAAAAAAAGTACAGACTGTCTGGATTTGAAAATTATTTGAGTAACGACAGAAATTGTGAAATATAATATCTGTTGCAACCTCATCTGTTATCATCACTCATCCAGACAAAACACAATAAAGCAACAGTACTATCCTCTTCTTCTCTCTCCACATAATGTAACTGTATATTCAGCATCAAACAAACTTTTATTGACTTTATTTTTATTTTTATTATTTGTTCTACGCTGGAAAAGAGATCACACTGCATCTAGTGTCGGATTCACAAATCTTAAGAAGTTCGTATGAATAAAAGTATTTTTGCAACAGTATAGGAACACACTCTCAAACGCCCCAGACATTGTTTGTATTTAGAAGTTTTTTAAGATACAGACTTGAAAATACAAAATATTCTTAACTTCATACTTGAGTTTATTCTTAAAAATATGTTTTGTGATCTGGCCAATGGTTACGAAATGATGAAATCCGCAATAATAATCATTACCACAACCTTTCTAAAGAACTGTTATCTTCAGACAAAAGTGAAAATATTGTGGTCATCCAGAACGCCTGTGAGAACTGCTCAATAAGTTGTTGTGTTTGTAAGGCCTCTAACAGTTCATGCTTTGTTTCAGCAGACATTATGCAACCATTTCTCACACACTCACACACACTCCTACACATCAAATACTCAATGCTCTTGCTGTCCCTTTCTTCAATGTACATATTATCTTAAAAATTTCAACATAAATGCTACAGTAAAAATCTGTTCGTTTTATAAATAAGTTACCCGACATTGTAAAATGATGAAAATTTATATTAGGTTCACTAATACAACACATTTTATTGTAAAATATTACATTCAACATTACAATGCATATAATTTCACAGAGTAAATATCACCTTTTATAATATATTATTTATCTATTTATATTTCTTCTTTTTATCAGTTACGTACATTTGACAAATTACTGTAATGCCTCCCATAATGCCTGAAACATTGTTGCCTTATCTTGAATTTCTTGCAATCCCAGCTGCCAGGGTTTCTGTAGAGCAGCTGTACTGCCCAACAGCAACTGTGATCATTCATTCTCCTAATTCTACTCTCTCTCATTCACGTACTCTATGAACCCATCCAATGGTCAGAGCAAAACAGCTGTTGTGTGTCACTCCAAGTTATGGGATAGCAGCACCCAGAATAGTATGAAGATAGACTCTTGCAGCACCTTTTAAGCTCTTCTATTTAGTTTGCAAGGAGATTGATCACATCTGGAGCACTTTACTGAAATCCTCAAGTTTGGTTAGTACTTAATCTGCAGAGTTTGAAACTTGCATGTAGTGAGCTTCTGAACTAACACCACATGTTGTGACTTACTTGTGATTACTTTGTTATTTGCATGAGAGTTTTAAATTAGAGAAGCTTATTGCTCATACTTATAGTTTGTTACACACACACACACACACACACACACACACACTCAATACTCAGAACACACCAACATCAGCATAGGAACTAGGGGTGGGTGATATAGCCTCAAAATCATATCACAATATTTCAAGAATATGTGATATTATGACAATATAGAAAAAAAACATGGAACAACATTTTATTGGTGATTGCAGCTGGCAGGCATTTTCCATCCTTTTCCAATGAGCTTCAGTCATCGATGACAGACTATCTAATCTGATGTGTAAATCTAGTGTCATAAGGTGGCAGCAGCTGTGTGTTCGACTTAAAGCAGACCGATCGGTATGACATTAAAATACTGCAAGACTGTCTTGGATCTTATTTACATTGGATGTGTCTGCGGCGCATTATGGCTCTGACGCGGCCACTGGAGATGATCGTGGCCACTCTAGTTTTTACACCAGCTGGCAGCCATGCTGCGGCACATTTCAGAAGCGGCTCTCTGTGCTGCTTTGCTAAAGATAGACGCCTCCTCTATTTTTGGCACTAAGAGTTTGCGCTCAAATTTGCGATAGAACTGCTCTCGCTATGTCTTACATTGATCAGTCTGCGCAGTGCTGCTTCAAGTCGAACACACCTATTGGGTTTGTGGTGTTGTTGTTGTTTGCGCTAGGGAGCATAAATGCACCATAAGTCACCCGCGTTGCTATGTCATTGATATTGCAATATGACACTTTTTATCATATTTATCATATTTTATCATATAACAGTTTATATCAGAATTATTATAAATGATATAATATGGCACACCCCTAGTAGCAACACACTCACAATCACTCAGAACACCCCAGCAACCACATAACAACACACTCAGAACACAACCACTCAAAACATCTCAGCAACAGCATAACAACACACTCAGAACACAACCACTCAAAACATCTCAGCAACTTACTTAAAACACTCCACTCACATTTTATATAAATGTAAAACTCTAGTTTGCATCAGTCATGAACAAAGAATGTCAGTGGGTATAGAGGAATGACATGAATAAAAAATGGAATGTACTTTGTCAACAATCAGCATACAGAGTTGGCAGCAGTTTTCAGAGAAGAGAGAGAATGCATGAGGTCTGTGTACACACTACAGCAGCTAGAGAACACATGCTACAGACTGTGAGATGATGCACATTTCACAAAACTTATTGAGCAACTGTGGTCAAATATGACTTAACATCTAAAAGAATGTTAAGGCGACTGATTAAGAAAAGCAGAAGTGTGTCTGGCTGGCACACAAAGGATGCAAGTCTCACCTGAGGAGTTGATCGGCAGGAGTGAGACTCATGCTCTATTTGGTCAGGGTGAGTGTGGAGATTGTAGATCCACCGACTTCAGAGAGAGTTACGAACTGCTGAAGGAACTCACAAGACTGCCATTCTATTGGGTTTTGCTACTCCAGAGAACCTGCTACCTCCCAAGGAACTTTTCCCTGCAATTCATGGAGAGAATGCCTCGGATCTGCCGATCTTGTTTACTTTATTCATGTGTCGGGAAACGGCGACAAGGGTGCTACTCAGTTCATTTAGTTATGCTGGTATCTTGTCTTTGCAATGTGAAAATCGTACTCTGTCCATTGTATTTTTTTGTTTTGTTTTATTGTATACCGCCCCCACCCCACCACCACAAAAAAAACAGACATGTCATTCGAAGTCTCTCATCTCATTTACTGATTATTCACACAACATTGACAAACAAAACCATGGCCACTTTCCCTCGTTCACCATCAACCTCTGTGGAAATTGAACCACCCCAGACATAGCAACTCCAGTCTGGCCAACTGTGCAACCTAGACCAGTTCCTCCACCTCTCACTTCATCCCAACTCAGTTCAGCAGTCCTCATCCCAGATCTCAGGTGCACTTAGCCACCACCCCTCCAGGTGGAACTGCTTCATTTTAGCCAGAACCTATGCAATTTTGCACATCCACATCCACTGAAACTACACCATCTTCCTCAGTGTCATAGCATTGCCTACCTGGTTCCCTATCTGTCAGTCACTACGAGTTATGTCGAACGACATATGGGGTCTCACTTGGGAGGCCAATCATCTCTGAATTTAAGAGAAAACGCCAATGAAAAATGGCTAGTGGATTAACATAGCTGAGCCACTCCCCGTGCCAACGGGTATAAATAGGGCGACAGGTGCATCCACTCATTAGATTTTTGCTTCGGATCTGAGTAGTTGATGAGAGCAGTAACTACAAAGCCACTTCATCTTTGTTTTGAGGAGCTGTTCCTGGTCGGTGTGACGGCGCGGTACAGCGGTGTCCCTGTGAAACGGCGATTCCCCTGGGCGCTTCGGCTAAAAGAGACAGTTCCTAAAAGAGCAAATCATGGACGATTCGTGTCTTTTTCAAGATGCCGTTTCGTCCGTGTCTTTCTGGATGCGGTCGTTTCCTTTCTTCGTTTGACAGTCATGAGCGATGTCTGCAGTGTCTGGGCATCCAACACGCTGAGGCTGCGCTCGTGGATGACTCATGCGTCTACTGTGGGCGTATGAACATGGCAGCACTGCGATCGCGTCTCTCACTCCTCAAGGGGAGTGCAGCAGACCCCTCTGTTGCCACCCATCCCGGTTTCTCTGGCTCGAGCAGAGAACCGCCGGCTGGCGCTCTGGGAGATCTGTGGGTTACAGTGAGAGCTTCTCCGCTGGGCCACGCCCCACGGTGACCACACCGCCCAGTCCCGAGCCCTCGCGGCTGGATGATTGGTTTCTCGGCGCGGGACGAGGCTGACAACCTCGTTCTGCTCCGGTGCCTTTCTTCCCGGAGGTGCATGAAGAGGTGACGAAGTCGTGGACAGCCCCTTTCACGGCCAGAAGCCGCTCGTCTCCCTCTTCCATCCTCACCACCTTCGATGGCGGGGCAGCCAGGGGGTACGTGGATGTTCCCCAGCTGGAGAGAGCGGTTGCGGTGCACTTGTGCCCACAAAACGCAGCCACTTGGAGGAATCATTCGCGTCTCCAGTCCAAGGCCTTTAAGCTGTCGGCCACACTCGCTGCCAAGGCTTACAGTGCTGTGGGGCCAAGCTGCCTCCGCCCTGTTTGCCATGACTATCCTGCAGGTACACCAAGCCAAGGCGCTCAAAGCAATGCACGAGGGTGGTACCGACCCGGGGTTGATGCAGGAGCTGCGCACGGCGACTGACTTCGCCTTACAGGCGACGAAGGTCACGGTGCGGTCCCTCTGAACCTGGCTGAGATGAGGCACATGGACAAAGCCCGCTTTCTCGATGCTCCCATCTCCCAGGCAGGCCTGTTCGGCGACGCTGTCGAGGACTTTGAGCAGCAGTTCTCGGCGGTGCAAAAGCAGACTGAGGCCATCCAACACATCTTGCCCCGACGTGTTCCTCCGGTTGCCACCACTCCGTCACGGGCAGTGCCTCAGCCTGCTCGTCGCCGTGGGCGCCCCCCTGCGTCCTCCACACCAGCTCTGGCCCGTACTGAGAGTTCTTCGAGGCCAGCGTGTCGAGCCCCGTGTCACTCCCGGCTGCAAAGTCCTCAAGGAAGTCGACTAAGCGGCCCTGACACGGGCAACTCGGAGATGTGGGGAACTGCTCTTCAGGAGCTGGCGAAGACAGCACCACTCCTCCCCCAGAGGAGGGCCGGGTGGAGAATCTTCAGTTTATGTTTCGTTCTGTTCCTCCGTCGAACGGCCAGTGGCACCCACTTTTTCAATAAAAGAGCAAATTCCCTTTCCTCCGAGTTGCAAAGCTCGCGGGTTGACAATGAGCGACGCCGCCTCCTCACTCTCACCCAGGACGCCCCCTTTCGCCAGCGGCCAAGAGGTCCCGGTTCGGAGACGCAACGCCTCTCCACGCATCTCTGGCCAGTTCCTCCGGGAACACTGGGAGTGTGGCTGTGATGACTCAGGACGCAATGCTTTTGGGCCTTCCGACACGACTCCCCATTGCTGCACCACTGCAAGAAAGGTTGGACACCCTGAAGGTGTATGTGGCTGCCATTGCAGCCCATCACGATGCAGTAGACGGCTGGTCCCTGGGGAGGCATGACCTGATCGTTAGGTTCCTGAGGGGTGCCAGAAGATTACATCCTCCTAGGACACCCATGATTCCCTCCTGGGACCTCTCTATTGTCCTGGCGGGACTTCAGAGGGGTCCCTTTGAGCCGCTGGATTCAGTCGAGCTTAAGTTCCTGTCTCTCAAGACAGCGCTCCTGATCGCGCTCACTTCCATCAAGAGGGTCGGGGACCTCCAAGCATTTTCGGTAAGTGAAGAGTGCCTTGTGTTCGGGCCGGCCTACTCTCACGTTGTCCTGAGACCCCGGCCTGGATACGTGCCCAAGGTTCCCACCACTCCCTTCCCGAGACCAGGTGGTGAACCTGCAAGCGCTGCCCCTGGAGGAGGAAGATCCAGCCTTGGCGTCGCTGTGTCCCGTAAGAGCGCTTCGCATATACGTGGACCGCACCCAGAGCTTTAGAACATCTGAGCAGCTTCTGGTCTGCTTGGAGGTCAGCAGAAGGGGAAGGCTGTCTCTAAGCAGAGGTTGGCCCACTGGATAGTGGATGCCATCGCCTTGGCTTACCATTCCCAAGGCAAGCCGTGCCCCCTGGGGGTGAGGGCCCAGTCCACATGGAGTGTTGCCTCCTCCTATGCGCTGGCGCACGGCGCCTCTCTGGCAGATATCTGTCGAGCTGCGGGCTGGGCGACACCTAACACCTTTGCGAGGTTTTACAACCTCCGTATAAAGCCAGTTTCTTCCCGTGTGTTGGGTAACAGGTAATTGACGGGAAGGGCTGGCTCTGTGTCAAGCTTGCTGCGCCATTCCCCCTAACACGGGGATGTGAGCGCCTTTCTTCTCCCAGTAGAGTTCCCCGGTTGGCGTACCCTGGTCGAGCATCCTCCAGCACCCTCGGCAGTCAGACTTGGTGGAGCAGTCTGTCGCCAGGCCCAGTACTAGCATTAGCATGCCCGGAGTTCCGGTCAGCCCCTGTACTGGGCTAGGTGTTCATATGGCTTGGTTCCCTACAGGGAATCCCATATGTGTATTCTTCCACGGTACGGTTTCCCTCTTGGCAAACCCGTGTCTTCCCTTGACAGACCCGTTCTGTCAGTCTCTTCTGGCAGCCTCAAAGGTAGGACCTGCCTCAGAGACCCCTTCCATATGTAGTACTGCCCCCTAGGTCAGTCCATATCAGTATATCCACATGTCACCTCCCTACGGGTAGGATGTGGTCTCCGTAGCGACCTTTTCCTAAGGCTCGCTTCCCCATTGTCTTGCCAGCTGAAAGAACAAATAGGGAAGATTTGAAGCAATCTTCCTCTGAAGGTTGAAATCCCTTCCATTAACTTTATGTGGGCAGAACAGCAGCGTGGCCTTCTCCAGCAGCGATGTACTCACCCTTTGGCCCCTTCGGTACCAAGGTCAGTGAATTTGTCACATGAGCTACAAAAAATGGAGTCTGCCTTGATGTCTGAAGTCCATTTCATGGTGGAGCAACTTTAGGTCGAACTTCAGAGTAACATAAGAGCTACACAAAAGGATCATGAGCAGTTCTCCACTGAATGTAGTCATTGCATAACTCAGGTTGACAAGCTAAGCACTCAACTTAAAGAACTTCAAACAGACATGGAGAAAGTCAAACGGCAAGATGAAAACATGACTGATCACCAAGTTAAAGGGGTACAACCAACCTCCTGTTTCACACATATACCAGAGTGTCATCCTATTCCTGCAGGAAAATGTGACCTTTTAAAATTGACCTTTCCCACATTTGGAAGACCGTCTGATGATGCTGATTCTCTGCTGTATCTAAAATGATGTCAGGACTTTTTAGCATTGCATTCTCTTGCAAAGAGTGACTTGCTGGCAACCTTCTTTTTGAGAAAAATATTACATAAACATAAATACACATTTATTTCTTATTTATAAAGATAAAAAATATAAATACATCTTTAATTAAAAAATAGGCTTGTAATATATTTGTAAAATTATAATAAAGCCAAAATAAACAATATAAATATTTTCTGTAAAATATCCACCCATATGAGAAACATTTAGCCATTTAAGCAATATCAAATTTATTTTTACAGGACTTTCCAAAACAGTTTTAAAGACAAACGTGCTTTATAACCTCCAATGAGCAGCTTGAGAAATCACAAAACAACTTAAACAAACTACTTTTAAATAGATATTTCAAGAAACTATACAGATTTGTTTTATTTCTGACAGTTAAAAACAATTGTAATGGACAGTTCTGCATTACCAACAGAGTTAGTAAATATGGAAAATACAGCATGTATAAGCAAATCTAAATGGATAACTGGAGTGCATCCCAGAAGCCCTGCAATGTGGGCAAGTCTTCCTAAATCTGATATTGAGCCAGTGATCGACTGACAGCATCTCAATGAATCAAAACTCAATGTGTCCTTTGATTATAAAATAGCAAAGTCAGCTAACCTGAGCAGCTTGATGGTTATTGATGCTTCATTCTGGATCCATTGCTGTTGTCTGTATAGGATGGAGGATCAGGACAGGGTCAGTCAGGCCTCCAGCAGCGCCACAGTGTCCTTTCTGCCGATAAGAGACAAGGTGAATCACATACACATATGGACAAACACACACGACTACATATTTCAAACACACTGACTGTGTGATTATATACGTCCAGTGTCATGAAAAAGTGCAGGCGTTTGGAAAGAGATGTCAAGCAGCGAAGAGAGACCCCAACTGTCCTGTGGTGATCAGAGGATGGCTGTACAAGAGGGTAACGATTAGAGCACAATACTGACCATCTCTGTGTGTGTCTATGACAGCATCACCTGATAATAAGAAATATTTTACATTTTATATCTTTTTTACTTCATTTTATATCTTTTTTAACTTTTTTTCAGCTGTAATGTTTGTTTATTGGTTTCATATATGAAAAATCATTATTCCATTTTCTTTTTAAATGAATAAGTTCTAAAGTACTAAAATTAATCAAATAAAACTGAAATTATCAAAGTTCTATATAAATATAAAAATTTAAAAATATAATTAAATACTATAATAGCATATAAATACTATAATTATATATTTTGGCCAATATCATTTATTTTTAAAACAAAAAAAAAAATATCTATTTTAAGAGATTTACATTTCCACGTAGCTTTTTCTTTTACTTTAAGCCCCACAATAAGTTTTTTACAATTATATATATATATAGATATATATATTGTAAACATGGTCTTTCTAAAAACATAACTGCATTTAAAAAAAAATATCTGATCATAACTGTCTTTTTCTGTAGGACAGCACTGGACTGAAATTGTGGAAAAGAAGATGGTTTGTTCTCTCCAATTACTGTCTCTATTATTACAAAGGTAAAAAAAAAAAATCTATGTGATTGTCTTATCTATGTATTTGACTTGAATTAGATGTTTTAAAGTGCAATCTTTTTTTTCATTTAAAAAATAATTAAATTATAATTTTTCTCTTTAGGTATTTAAGTCTTATTCCCTGAAACCCCTCTTTAAATCTGTGTCTCCAGACAGCCGTGAGGACTCTGTTTTGGGCAGTATTCCTCTTCCCAGCTACAGGATCCTCTACTGCTCCCCTAGAGAGTGCAGGAACCGGAAATATGCATTCAAGGTGGGAGTGAACGTCTTTTGGAGGAGCCGCATGAATCTAAATGTTCATATGGTCTCATTGTACACCTGTGCGTGTAGGTGGTTCATGAGGGGATGCGGCCGTACATCATGAGCGCTGAAACCCAGGAGGACATGTTGGGTTGGGTCAGGGCTCTCAGCCAATCGGCAAGCATGGAGGCTGATGACATCATCAACAGGTGAACCTGAGCTCTCGGTCTAAAATCACTCCACTTGTATGGAATCTGCTATTTACTTTAATATCTCTTCTTCTTTAGACGCTGTGCAAGTTTTCAGGACTTCACTCAGATGGGCGATAACGCTGAAACCATGGAGCTCCAGCACACGGCCATGTTTCCTCAACGAAACGCCCAGACCACAACAAAACTGAGCAGGGTACAGACAGAACCGAATCTAATGGATCAAGACATGATGGGAATTAAAATGAAGACACCAGAGCTGAGAGGAAGACATGAGAGCATACCAATGTAAATGATCTGAGATGCTTCAGAATGATGATGAACTGAAAGAGTCTTCATAGCCTTTTTATACTCATGTCTTACACATTTGGTAGCATTTAAATTGAAGTTAGTCAAGGTCAATCGTGGTCTCTTGTGCCAAAACAGCATAATTTAGCTTTGGATTACCATCTAATAGTCATCTGTTGTTGTTGTTGTTGTTACTGCCCTCTTAAGAACTCTCTATACAATTTAATTGTTGTAAACTAGTTAGTGTTAAACCAGATGAGAACCCTTTCTATGTAATCTCTTTCTATAAATAACAAGGCTTTTCCACTTGGTCCATTATCAGTGGTGCCATCGTGTTCTTCAATAACAGCCTCTTTGCAAATACCTGCAAGTTGCAACCCATTGTGACAGATTCACAAAACAATCCACAATGCATTAAGCTTAGCTCTCTTTCTCTCTGTCAGCGCACCTGAAGCTACTGAGCGGTCTCAGAGTTTTCTGAACGCAGATGAGGAACCTTTTTGCTTCCTTCATCCGAAAGCAGTCTTTAAACAGCCTCCATTTCCCAGAGAGCATCATGGGTCACCGTGCCATAGTAATATGGGCAGAGCGGATGGTTGGCACATGGATAACTGCTCGAGTGCTCCAATGTCACCCTGCATCTACACAGAAAGGGGACATCTGCTCGACAAGGTGGGAATTAGGTATATACTGTATGCAAAAGTGCTGATACTGTGCAAAAATACACACTTTCTTTAACTTAACTGTCTGTCTGTGTTTCAGTCCGAGTTTCCATGTTCTGTGTGCTACTGTTCCAACTACCAAACAGCAGAACACACGCCAATGTGCAAGGTAAGACAAATCTGTAAAAATAATAATATTATCAGTGTTTCAAAGTAAATTTTCCATGCAATACAGTAAATACAAAATTCCTCATTTTTGATTGGACATCTGTTTAGTTTCTGCAAAACGGATCAGTTTGAAAAGACAATTTTGTAACACTATCATGTGGTCTCGTCATTTTACATATTGCTCTAAAAAGTTACAGTAAAGCCACAAGTAGGCACATACTGCAGTTTATTAGATTTTTTTAATGCCATTTTTTCAGCATACAAATGTCATTTAGAAAATGATGTATAAGTCACTGAAATTGCATTTTCAAGAAAAGATTAATGGAGTGTTTTACAAGAAAATAATATTTCATTTAACTTAAAAATGTCAAGGTGTGAAAATAGTTTCTACACTAATTTTACACCATTATTAACTACTTTATGTTGCTCCAGGCAGGTAAATCAGACAACATCATGGAGAGAGAAATACAACCAATCAGAGATCTGGAAAATGATACAGATGTGAGTGCACTATGTGTGTGTTTGTGAGAATTCATAATAAAGTTAAGAATATATTTTTTTTACATCTTTGGGGCTTGAAATAATCAAGATGGAGGTTATAAGAGGAGGTATGTTTTCGTAAGAAATGCACCTTTTTCTGAAGAACATTTTCACAAATCCAGCCTATTGTTAGTTTAGTATCCTATTAATATACTACTACAGTTTTTATTAATATTTAGTATTTTTATTTATATAAAAAAAGTTTTAGTAATTTTGTTGTTTTTGTCATTTTTGGTTAAAAAAAAAACTAAGTTTTAGTTGAACAAATTTTGGTACTTCAACTTAAACGAAATAAACAAAAATGAGAAATGTCGAAGCTACAAACAGAAATAAAATACATTTGTTTCTGTTTTTTCATTTTATTCATTTGAATAGTTTAACTGTAATACCCCTGATCCAGATCCTAGAGCTTGTCTTCCTGTCGTTCAGGTGGTCCTCACTCGTCTGTGTGGTTGTGATAAACTGCTGCTGTCTGTCTCTATGCAGCTGGCTCAGTTACAGGCAGATAAGGTTCGTCACACAAACAGATCATACACTGAAAGCTTGCATATAAAACACCTCACAAGCATTCCTGCCTGCTCTCTCCTTTTCTTTAGAAAAGCATTGAGTATGCTTTAGAAATCAAATGGCTGGGGATGGAAGACAGACTTCCTGGAGAGCAGGAAGTATCCCGGAAGGCTTTGCTTCAGGAGGAGCTGGTTACACTCAGAGCCAGAATATGTGATTTGTCATCGGTACAGTACTGTGTGTATGTGTGTGCTAGGGTTGCACGATTAAGATAGCAATACGACTTAGTGAGATAAATTGCAAAGGCTGTGTGTTTTAGAGTGAACCACAGCACTGTGTTCATTTACACGCAAGCAGCTCATGAGTCACAAGCTTGAGTCACTTTAACATGCATTTGGGAACGCAACATGAGCCAAACATCTTCCCAAACTTGTAATGAGCAGCGCTTATCAACAAGAAATGCTTTAAGGGCTCCCTGCAGGTTTTATCAAAATAAAGCTTGATGGTTTAACATTTGAAAAGATGAAATTAAGACAGCCATAAATATTAGGGTTGTAAGTTTAAAATAAAATTGTAAAATTTTATTAAATTACTTTTTCTTTTTTTATTATCTTAATGATGAAATATTACTCTCTCTCTCTCTCTCTCTCTCTCTCTATATATATATATATATATATATATATATATTATTT
Source organism: Carassius auratus (assembly GCF_003368295.1). Classification (NCBI taxonomy): domain Eukaryota; kingdom Metazoa; phylum Chordata; class Actinopteri; order Cypriniformes; family Cyprinidae; genus Carassius; species Carassius auratus. Next base: position 774,966 of record NW_020527778.1, read on the forward strand.
TTTATTTTATTTTTATTTAGTGATTTTTATATTTTTATTCAGCACTACTCCTACTAATTATTATATTATTATTATTATTATTATTATTATTATTATTTTACAGCAATATTGATTAATCATCACAAAATGTTACAGAACTACAAACAAGCCATTTTTAACTGTATTTTAAATTTCAGAAAAATCACAATTAGGTCTTTCTCCTCAATTCATGCAGCACTATTTTGTGCTTATCGTAAAGCCCTGTGTATATTTTGTACATATTTAATTTTGTTTTGGCAATTATTTAATTATCTTAGAGAAATTAATGTTAATTTATTCAACAGACATTATACAATTAAGTGTTTTTACGCAGTTAAACTTCCGGTTTGTTATATCTGCATTTTACAGCCAATGATCATGCTTTTAAATTGACCATAAATCGGCCGATATCTGTATATGCATCATTTCATGCATGCTATTAATGTATGAATCAGAGCTACTAAAGCAAATGCCTATTTTCTTCAGGAGATGGACAAATTGTGGAGTGATTATGAAAGGATGGAGAGTGAGCTGTCTGTTTTCCATTCTCACCTCCAACACATCCTTCACTTTGGATCACCACAGGTAATGCACACAAACTCTTAAGTGATGCTCTGCTTAGTGGTTAAAGATATGGACCAGTAATCACATGTTTTAAGGTTGTTCAAAGTCACTCTGGATAAATGCATCTGCTAAATGACTACTTGAAGAATTAAATCCAAACTCTATAACAGGAGCAGATTCAGGCACAGAGGCAGCTCTGGATGATGGAGGATATCTTGTGCGGTTTGAGGGTGAACAAGAACCGCTTTATGGCCTTACTGGGTCTACAGAGGCAGTGTGGTGAGTAAATGTATCAGTCTGTGTCAAAGTGCATTAATTTTAGGATGCATACCTAAATAGTCCTCTCATTCCATCCTCCAGTTCCTCAGCCAAAACCTGTTTCCTACTGTGAGGGCGAGTTAGGAGGCCTCAACATGGTAATGAGATGCACTTAACAATGACGTTGCCTCAAATCACCAATTCTTAATAAAAAAAATAATGTGATAAAATTTTATTTTTTTAATTAAAATTGTTTTAATAAAGATACTGAATTGGATCAGCACAGACCCGATAAGCCTGAAAAATGTTACACTAGTGCTGTCAAACGATTAATCATATTCCAAAATAAAAGTTTGTGTTTATAATAAGAGTATGTGAGTCTACTGTGTATATTTAATATTTATATATAAACACACACACACACATATACTGTGTGAACTTTTATTCTGGATGTGATTAATCATTTGACAACCCTATTTTACACTAATGTTTTGAGTATAAATATACATACAGTAAATAAGAAAACATTCATATTTTGAAAAATACAGCAGAAAACTATGAGCATTTTAGCTAAAGAAACAAAGAAAATGTGCTAAAATTTTATACAAGTAAATTTGCATTCTATTGCACTGAAAAAAATGGGTCAAAGACGCTAAGATCTCCATCAAAAGAAATTTAAAAAAGTAATTTCATGTCCATAGAAAGCACCTTCAATGGTTGCAAATAAGTTTTTGGAGAATAAAATGTCAAACTTTGGTTTAAATAATGTTACATTGTCATTCACTATATTTTTGTAAAAATTCAAACATCATGCTTATTCTGACTTACATATTAAAACAAATATAAAACAAGAATAAGGAAGCATACTGAATTGTATTGTGTTTTAAATGAGTAAAAAATTCTTAATAACCAATGGGCAAAACCTAGGACAGAGGCAAATTTAAAACATATAACTAATTAGTATTTGGTTTGAAATTAATTAGTCTTTTAATATGTCAAAAATTGATTTTTGTTGTAAATATGCCTGACAAGATTGTTACACTGAATACAATTTTAGTGTAAACCAGGGGAAAATTATATTAATGTTTTGCTCAGAAAAACAAAAACTAAATTGCAATTAAATTAAAACAGAAAACTTTTACACTGGGAAAAACTGACACTGGGTCCTTGGCATTTTAAAAGTTTGATGTAAAGATGATACCTTTCTTTTCTCTCATGTAAAAGGAGTTTGTGACTGAAGCAGAGCAGCAGGACTACATGAAGATCCACCAGAGTTATAAGAAATGGACCCGTGAGAGTCCTGCCGACAGCAGAACGAGCACCGAACCTGAAGCCTCACATGAACCGCTGCGTCTGACACGTGTTGTGACATCAACACTTCCGACATCACTAATCGCAGAGCGCATTTTTGTGGACGACCCCTATTCTGAGCCGTCCCAACAAATCACACTGCAGTCAGGACTGAGGAGCAGCCAGAGGAGCACGACGAAGAAACCCAGCACAACTCTGCATGAGACAGCCGACAAAAACAGACACTTACACTGGGCCGACGGACCGGAAGAGATGCAACAAAAGAAACCAGCACAAAATCACAACTGCAGAGCCAGAGAGAAGGCACTGGCTGACAGAAAGACCTGGACAAACCATCAGCAAGAGGTGAGATTTAGCTCATTTAGACTGATTTCTGAAGGATCAGAAAAGTAATGATGCTGAAAATTCAGCTTTGCTTTAAATGAGTAAATTACATTTTTAAATATATACAAATAGAAAACAGTTTATGTTTCACAAAAAATTAACATCAGAATTTGAATCTTTAAAAATGAATACCGCAAGGTACCAAAACCCAGAGCCTGCTGGGAAACATTGTTAAATCTCAAACAAAATGACCCAGATTGCAATCAATATAAATATGGATGATTATGTGCATGTGTGCATGAATGCATGTTACAGCTCGAGCCTGGAGCCTTGTGCCTTACAAACTCTGAGTCTGACTGCGATGCTGCTGTGAGCTCTCAGAAACACCAAACTAAACCCAGACACACGGATAAAAGAGACAGAAGCACGAGGTATGGACATTTACACAATCAGTGTGTCAATTCAGTCAATATACTGCATAAAAAAGTTAAATTGACCAAAATAATATATATATATATATATATGCATGAATACAAATACCCTATGCATGGTTAAAATTATATATTTGCATGAATTCAAATATCCTGCATGGTTTCAAAGTTGTACTCAATCTTTAATTTCTCTGTGCACTTTAGGTCATGCATGTTATTTGTTTGTGCACGTCTTTAACACCACATTTTAATTCAGTCTGAGTTTTGTTATCATAGATGAATAACTTATTTATTCTACTGTTGTAAAGTCTCAGTTTCTCCCTTGTTGAGACTACAGTACATTCTTCTGAACACGGTTCATTCTCTTCTTTCAGTTCCACCAGAGGGCACTTCATAGACGATATTCATCCCTTGAAACTCATTACAGCCAGTGACAAAGAGACAGACGTCCAGAAGTACACAGCAGGTACAGTACATGCATTTGCTGAATATTCTGAACATTCGGATGGAATTATCAGGAACAATTAATATTAATAATACAACAAAACGCTCAAAGAAAAATCTAAATAATACTCAAACAGCCTTTTTAATATTTCAAGTACTACTTGAAGTCATTTCGGCATCTTTAGTATCACCTGCATCACAACTTGCAAAGCAAAGGATTTCACCTCAGCGCACAAGCAATTGTTTAATAATACAATCCTGTCATGTATGTTTCTCTTCTCTTCCAGATTCTGCTGTTGTAAACTTGAGTAATGGTCACAGCAGTGATGGATGCAGATATAAAAGCCACAGGAATGAGTCGGCCAACCCAATAATGTCACAATGTGTTGATGCAAAAGTGCACAATGAATGCAAGGACAAAAAATCACAACAGTCATCTCGCAATGACATCATCGTCATAGAAAGCCACTCCATCAATCATATTTCAACTCTTACGGTGTTTAAAGGACATCAGGGAAACAATCAAATGCACAAATCTCATAAAAAGAACAGACAAAAATATTCAGTCTCCACTAACGTTAAATCTGAGTGTTTTCCGTCAAATAACCGACAGTGTGAGTTAGTTCCTGTCTGTGTTCATGATGCAAAACCTCAAGAATCTCTCCTTCCAGTGGAGAATCAACAACCAGAACAGGGACCCAATCAAATGCCTGATAAACCGGTGGGAGGAGACTGTGGGCGGAGCCAAAGTCCCAAAACAATGGCACGTCTTTGCCAAGCTTATGGCATACAAGAAATCCCCAATCAATCGTCAGACACTCAACCAATCACAACCTCTGACAATCAATTGAAGCCCAAGTCTGACCAATCCAAACCAGAGCCTTACGTTTATGAGGAAATCCAGTTTAGCCCACCAAGATCAGAAGAGAACCAGAAGAATCAAACCAGTGGAGATGAAACACAGCCATCAAACCTCACTGTAAACGAGTCTGGACCGACTCACACTGAGGTCAAGAGGGAGTACAGAACAAAAAATACAGAGAAAAGTCAACCAGGAAGTGATGTTTCGTGCAATAGAGGGAAAAAGTTGAAAGTTTACAGCTCCTTAAAGAAAAGCTCAGTAATAAATCACAATGTCCAGGACTGCCGTCCACGGATAACCATGCTCAGCACCAGCCTGTAGACTAGAGAGCGGCTGCAGAAAGTGTGAGTGAATGAGGCAATAAGACACAAAGACAGAAGACGGTGAATATCTGAATTGAATAGATAATAAATGGTAAGTTTAAGTATTAATCTACGAAATAAAATTTCATAAAAGCTTCACTCCTTAATGGAATACAATAATATCATGCTCATGTCTGTGTGTGGAGATCCTGTTTAATTAGGGATGAAGAAAACTATATTTTCATGTCAAACTGCAGTTTTAGTTGAGAATGGGTTATTTTGTGTCATTAAACAACTGTCAAGAGAAGAAATCATCATTTTTTTACATGCATATTAAGTTTATTTGACTACTAATATAATATCTGCATACAAACTCTTAAGGTTATTAATTGACTTAAGGAATATTCCTTACATTTCTACATGTGCATTAGCTTTGTTATGTGTTTGACAATTGATAAACACATCTGTGGCTTATTAATGGCTTTCTGTGATTTTGCCAAGTCAGACAATGCTCCTGGATCAACATCCTAGTTAGACTATAAACAGACAGATTTTAAGGTTATCAGTTAGATAACATTTTGGTCCAGAAAAAAATAAAGGTTGATGATCCAGGAAAATGTTCAGCATGGCAAAAGTCATAATAATATATTAGAAGTGATTTATTAAAATAACTTTGTACTTTCATTGCAGTGTTATGTGATGCTGTCTTTGTTGTTTTCCAATTAAACCATCTCATGTTTTGATCCTACAGATTATTTCATTATTGTATTTAACAACAGGAAACCCAGAGACACACTATGCTAACATGTAAATATAAAACTCTGATCTGGATATAATATATGAAATGAATAGTAAACGTTGGCTCACAATTCACAAATGAAAGTTTCGTCATCCTTTACTCAACCTTATGTTAATCCATATGATTTACTTTCTTCTGTAGAACACAAAATACGTTTAGTGGAATGTTCAAACTGCTCCTTTTCCATAAAAAAGGCCATTGGTTATGCCTGTCATGGCCCAGAACTGAAGAAAGTATCCTAAAAATAACATTATAATAGTAGTCCACACGACTTGTGCGCTACATTACTTACTGAAGCCATGTGTAAGAAACACAAGAAAAATCTTCAAATCTCCTGAATCTCCTTGCGGGTGATTATAAACAGATATCAAATAAATTAGCTGTGATTAAAGTGACATTTCTGATCTGAGATTTTGAATCTCAGTGACTCGGATCACTCGGATCACTTTAGAATATGTTCACTAGGAACAGACTTGTTTTATTTATTTTCTTGTTTATTTATTATCCACAAGACTACACATTATACGCACTTGTACAAATTGTTGTACACAGCACATTAGTATTTACACATTTATATAAATTATTAGATGACATTACAAGCCTCTTCTCTCTATTAGTCAAACTCAATTTATAGAGTCAAACTGTGAAACTTATGATTGTGTAAATGCAGGTGTTTTCATGGTCCACTGACTTGTTTTTATTTTTAATTTTTTTAATGAGCTAGACCCGATTCAATGAATGGCCAGAAACTAAAATGAAACAAAAAGGGAAACGAATGAACAATTATTTTATTTAAAGACTGAATTGTAATAAAGTCGCACATGTAGGCTTGTGTGAAGCACACAAAGCAGAGCAGATGCAGCTGAGAGCGACTGAAGCTGAAGCTCATGTGCTGTTAGTCTCGGTGTGAGACACGAGTGAGAAGAGCAGCAGATCTACTCTGAACACTGCTGTCTCGTCACGTGTCCAGTGAGCACAGGCTGACCGCTCCGTGTGTCCTCACAGCTCACTGAGACGCTCTCCATCCACTCCTGCTCAGAAAGAGTCAGGCTGCTCCAGCTGTACAGACCGTCCTTCTCCAGGAGCCCAGCGCTGCTCTCCTGAGACCTTCAGCTCATGCTCCAGTCTGACGGGAAGCCCTCGCTAGACACACACACCAGCGTCGCTGTCTTCTTTGAGCAGATCTCTGCACTGGAGGACGGCAGGACGCTCACTTTAGGACGAGTGACACCTGACAAACACACAAGAGTCAACCCAATGAAGAAAAACCATCTTTATCCTTTCAGGTTCACAAAAACATATTAACAATTAAAACAGTGATTGACTTATTAAACTGCAAGTGACCTGAATTAAGTTTTAAAAAGTGTGTGATCACCAAAGCAATGTAATTTTCATTAGCAACTTGTAATTTTCATTTTCAACTTGAATGTACGTCAAGTTGCCAAGTCATGTAGGTCAATATAACTTTTTTCTAGTGTGTTATAACTTTAAAAATAAAAAAAATATGAACAAAATACAATTAAGCGTCCATGATCTCCAGTTTGAAAATATCTGCAGGCTTTACTTCAACACACTAATCTGAAAATTTCATTGTCTTTAAGAGCCACACAGATGGGAAATCAAAAATTACCTGTATTACAGTGTATGATGTAGCTGTCCATCAGTGTAAACAATGTGCAAATAATTCAACCAAAAAGTACACGATTTATAAAGTTATTGGCTTCTAAAGCAAGGAGTCGACTCTGAATTGCTGAAACGAGTCGTTATAGATTTTCGTTATAGATTTATAGATTCGATATAGATGGACTTTTGTCCATCTCTATGTACGTCACTAGGAGCACTTTGCATAATAATCTCCGCCTACCGTCTTGGGAGAAACTGACCTCTGACCTTCCCCCCCCCCCCCCCCACACACACACACAGACGCTCTGGTTGGTGTAAGAGCATCATGTCGAGGAGACAGTGTGTTTTTAATTGTAAAGGCAAGTTTGTTTTATTTTCACTCCCAAAGAATGAAGATCAGAAGAACCAATGGCTAGAATTCATTTTTACCACAATAACAGAGCAGTACAACAAATCCCTTTTGTTGTGTTCACAACATTTCACTGATGACTGCTTTTCTGATCTCGGTGAGTACAAGGCGGGATTTTCAAAGCATTTGGCCATAAAAGAGGGTTCATTACCAACTTTATTTAGAACAACGAGCATCTCCGAATCACAACGCGAAGTATGATTATGAAGTTATGTGTTTGTTTTCTCCCGAGCGTCTTATCAGTATGTGTGCTGTCTGCAGCCTTTGTCTGTGTTGATCTTCATTTACAAACACATCATTAAAATGAAGTGTAACAAGTGCTGCTAACAGATATTCTGTGATAAAGTAATCCATATGAAAACAACGCGATGTCTGTTTTTCATGTCTCCCTTCATTATATCTAATGTGACCACGCCCCCGCGCTGAACGCTCTATTCAGATTCAAACACACACACAGAAGAAAAAGCAGCGAGACTGTTCAAGTTTTTTTATTTTACTGTTTGCTTCGCGATGAGAGGAATAAGACATAATTCACCCCAAACAGATGCTAACGCATAGTTTACCGTGGAGGTCTGTGCGGAACAACCAATCAAAACTGACTATGTTAGTTCAAGTTTAAACTCTGAGTTTAAACTTGAACTCTGAGTTGACTTACCCTGAGATGGGAAACTCTGAGTTTTCGGTTACAGAACAGCTGAAATGAGTTGGTTTAATCAACTCTAAACTGACTGACTCTGAGTTAAGCATGTGCACCACAACTATAAAAGCCATTATCAATGGACCTCTGATACTACGATTCACCATGGCAACAGCTCCCGCCAAAAAGCCGTCTGCATTCTTCAGACTCAATACAAATGTAATTCTTCTCAGTGTTACAACATCACAGGTGAAAACTGGCAGAACATTAGATTAATGAACTAATAGCTAATAATTTTAAGGTATCTCATGGGCAAAAAATATTAATAAAATAATAATATTAATAATAATATTTTAAGTGCAATTGTCTTATTTTACAAATGATCTGCCAATAGAGTAAGAAAAATACAGCAGTGGCTATTTAATTATTAGTGGAATTAACATACTTTCTTAGCGATAGATCCTATTTACAGTAGGCTAAGTGCAAATAGCTCTAGATGCTGTTTACAGAAAAAATGTACAGTGAAAATCGTGATATATTCTATTTATCATGTAAAGGTAGCAGTTCTTTGCAACAGGCTAAGTGTAAATAATAATTATGCTTGTCATACTTTATACTGACAGGTACATACTAGGCCCATTTACACCTCAGTATACATTAACCAAATGCAATAATAGCAGATTGTAAATGATTATATTTATTACAATTATAAAAAGTTGTATCATTATTAAACACTCGTTAGGTACTTTATTTCCACTTTTAGAACATTTTGTTCATTTTTATTGAAAATAAATTCTAATGTGACAAGTGATGGGCTTGACTTACCCTGCTTTCTTGGGTTTGACAAAGCTCCCATTCTGAAACAGAAAACCTAGAGTTTCCCTCATTTTAGGGTTAACATACTCAGAGTTTTCACTTAACCTCGTTTCTGAAACAGGGTCCTGAAGTGGAAACATTCTGTTTTTACTTAAAAATTTCTAAATGATACAATCTTATTTTAATTAAAAATGCCTCATGTTGCATGTATGCAGCATCTTTGTTTGGATCATGATTCAAAAGCAGTGGTTGCTTCTAACTGTAATTGGAAAGAGCACAGACAAAGCATTATTTTGTTTATATGAAGAGAGTTATTTTATTTGTGTTACTTATTATTTGATTTAGGGCTTTTGTTATTTACATTTACATTCTATACAATTTTTTTTAATTTAGCAGACACTTTTATCCAACGCTACTTACAAATGAAGAAAAACGAAGCATTCAAAACCAACAAAAGAGCAATAATATGCAAGTGCTATATTAGTATATTATTATATTTAAATTCCACAAGCAATAATAAAAGGACACATTTGATTCATAATATGTCTTCAATATCATTTTGTTAAAAAAAAAAAAAGGAACTGAATCGAATCGAGAAATCTACATTGTGAATTGAATCGTGAGTTGAGTGAATCAATACATCCGTAGAATCTAATATTATTTTTCATCATTTTACAATGTATGGTAACTTATTTTAAAAATTAACAGGTGTTTTACTGTAGCTTTTGTTTTTGCGTTTTGTCATTTTTTTTATTTTTATAAATAATATGTACAAAGAAAGGAACAGCAAGAATGCATGAATACTTGTGGACATTGAGTATTTGATGTGTAGGAGTGTGTGTGAGTGTGTGAGAAATGGTTGCATAATGTCTGTGGAAACAAAGCATGAACTGTTAGAGGCCTTACAAACACAACAACTTATTGAGCAGTTCTCACAGGCGTTCTAGACAGGATGACCACAATATTTTCTCTTGTGGCTGAAGATAACAGTTCTTTAGAAAGGTTGTGGTAATGATTGCAGTTAACATTATTTCGTAATCAGTTGCCAGATCAAAAAAAAAAAAAAAAATGTAAGTATAGAATTGAAATTAAGAATATTTTGTATTCTCAAATATGTATCCTAAAGGAGTTCTTATATATTTTTTTCCAAAGATTGTTCTAAAGACAAAAAAAATCTGGGGTGTTTAAGAGTGTGTTCTTATACCATTGCAAAAATATTTTTATTCTTATGAACTACTCGACTTCTTTCTTCAGATTTGTGAATCTGATACCAGATGCAGTGTGATCATTTTCCAGCAAAGAACAAATATTGCTCAGTGGCACAAAACCACTGTCAAAAGTCAATAAATGTTTATTTGATGCTGAATATACTGTTACAGTATGTGGAGAAGAATTTTAGACACAAGAAAAAGATAGTAATGTTGCTTTATTGTGTTATGTCTGGATAAGTGATGAGTCAGTGATAACAGATGAAGTCAAGAAATTGTTGAAAAAAAAATACTGACTCCAAAAATCTGATTTAATGTGCTGTGTTGAGTAAGACTGTATTCTCATTCTCATTAACAATGTTCAAAAAAGTAAAGCGGTTAAAGGGGAACATGAGCATGCCCCTAACTGCTACCCCAACAAAACTACACAAAGAAACCTACTATAATAAAAGAAAAGAATAAACTGATTTCTTTTACCTGGTCTGTTTTCTGAACCCAACAGCAACTTCCAGCTCCATGGTGCTTTCACAGCATCTCTCCTTCTGAGAGACAAACGCTCAACACAGACACACAGTCACTGCGGAGGCTCAATCCCTCTTTCATCCCTTTAACACTGAATCCTCTGTTTCCCCGCTTCACTCTCTCTTTTTATGCTTCTGATGTCTGTAAAGTGGCATTTAGTTTCACGTCTGATGGTAGGACAGAACAATCACAAACCAAGTCTCTAATAACTCAACTAATTCTCCTGAACAGCAATGGAGAGCTTATCTAAAGTTTGATGCCTCTTTGTTTCTAAAGAAAAAGTAAAAAGGTTTTTTTTTTTTTTTTTTTGCTACCTCTAGTTTGAGAAGACATGTCAAAAATGTGTCTGAATCAGACTATGAAGAGTGACTGCTAAGCATATAAATTTTCCTAATTTTTCGTAAAACACATAAAACATGATCGTATTGATCTGATGAGTATAATGAGTTACGGATTTTATAGAATAAATATACATGCTTCTTCTCTCATTAAATGAATTTATAAAAACTGCAAGCAATGTTACTGCAGGACACGTCATCTTCTACAGGTAAAAAAAAAAAAAGAGGATCTTAACTGAATCTGGGCTCAACCCATTCAGCTTATAAATACTCGAGACACTCCTGGTCACGACCTTATAGGAGACACACAGCTGATCTGAAGTGATCTCTTTGATAACGCTGATTAAACATTGTAAGTATTCTTGAAGATTTTGTGCCTTTGTCTTTAAGAAATAATTTAACACTTAATAGAAATAAACTTGTTAAAAACAATTTACGTAGTAGTCAAAATTTCTCTGCTAACAGGACTAATCGATTTTCTATTGCACTTTTTCCTCAGACCTGCAGTAAGATGTTACCCGTGGTTTTATTCTTCTGTCTCTTCTGTCTGACACCTGTGGCTACTGAAGGTAACACGATTTACAGTAAAGGATCAAGTATAGATTATAGCAATCAGCATTTCACGTTCTGTCTTGCAGTGGGTCTCGGTGGTAAAGTGCTTCTGTTTCCAACCGAAACTAACAACAGCTTTGTTAAACTCACTCCTGAAAAGCCACTGAGTCTTTCAGCATTTACTCTGTGCATGCGTGTCACAACTGAGCTCCAGGGCCAGAGGGAGATCATTCTGTTCGCCTACCGCATACAGAACTATGACGAGCTCAACGTGTGGAGAGAGAAAGACGGCCGCTTGTCCTTCTACCTCAGTGGGAGTGGGAGTGGGAATGGAGTGTTTTTCTACCTGCCTCCTCTCTCCACCTTCCGGACCCACGTGTGCGTCACCTGGGAATCTGCGACTGGTCTTTCTGCCTTCTGGGTGGATGGACATCGCAGCTCATACCAGCTGTTTAAAAAAGGTCACTCAGTTCAACCTGGTGGCACCGTCCTGCTCGGTCAAGACCCTGATAACTACCTGGATGCCTTTGATAAGAATCAGAGCTTTGTAGGAGAAATTACAGATGTGCACATGTGGGATCAAGTTCTCTCTGGCAGTCAGATAAGAGCAGTTTATTCAAACCAGGAACCATCTGTGCCAAAGGGAAATGTATTTGACTGGAACACCATCAATTATGAGATTAATGGAAATGTACTAGTGGTGAAAGATAACTGATTCTGATCAGGTGTAATGTCATACATTTGTGTCAACCTCTGTAACCTCTTCATCTGTTTTAATGATTTAGAAAGCCCTATTGGCTGACAAATAAATTGTTTCCTCAGCATCATATCTGCAGTGTTTGTGCATAATGAAAATAAAATAATAATAATAATTGTACGGGAAACAGGTAAATTTAGCTGAAAGGGAATAATTAAATAATTTGAACAGAATCACTGTTTCACGGCTGATCACTGAGACGCCCTGCGATTCACTGAACGAGCCATTTAACATCAAATCTGCGCTGGATATTAATATCAAAAGTATAGTGAAAACACTATTAATTAGCACCTGTTCCCTTTGTTGTTGTTGAAAGGGGATTTCCCAATGTCGCTGATTGTTGAACGGGCACTCGAGGTCAGACTCGGAGACACGGCGTTACAAAACTTAACTTAGAACACGAAACTCTCAATTGAAAAGGAAAGAAATTAAAGTAAAAGAACAGAAGTAAAGTTTGACGAGACTAGGTGGTGTTTCTTCTCATCGTGGCTAAGTAGCAGCAGGCGTGCAGGCCGAAGAACGCTAAAGGAACGCTAAAAGTGATTAATAATAGCAGAAGCTAGGAACAAAAGCTAAAAGCAAAATTTGATGATGTCCTGAGTATTTAAACTGGCCTTTCGGCCACACCTCAAATGTTGTCTTGACCAATTAGATATTGTCTTTGCTCGGGGTATCATAAATCATATGTTATCTTATCAAGCACGTGGTCAGAATTTTCCCGCTCTTGCCAGGTTTAATTTTGGACATGATTCCTATAATAAGAATATGATACATTTGACAGATAACTGATGGTCAGAAACATTTCAAGCAACCAGATTGAAACACATACATACTAAATAGGAATTTAGGAATGGGGTCCCCCAATCACAATATTCCCAATCGTGTCTCACTGGGTAACTGTGATAATGAACCATGTAAATTAAAGATTGATTTTGGTGATCTACTGGTTGAAGGCATCCAAAGAGACTGGAGCAAGAAGGTCAAACGACCTAATGCAAAAACAAGAACACGTGAACAAGAAGATGAAGACGATGCTGAAAGAAATGATGGAATGGTTCACTATAATTCAGAATTGCAGTCTCTTACAAATGATATCAGAGCCATGAGATTGCAAACTTCTGTTACAAAACCAGAAAAGCCTTAAATGGTAACAGTAAGATATACCATTTGTTAGAAAGAAACCTTAAAAGGCAGCATTGAGGAATGCATGATGTTAAAATTTGCTCAGCAGTTGAAACTGACACGATGGTTGCAAGATGCACTGAAAAAAAAATTGGAGAAAAGGGAGAGACAGATCTAGCCTTAAAGAAACATCCCTTGTTTATGTATGTATGGTTGCGGGGTTGCTTACAGTTGGTTGGGTGCCTGGAGTGGGCAATCAAGACAGGGTCAAGTCAAGTCACCTTTATTTATATAGTGCTTTGAACAAGAAAGATTGTGTCAAAGCAATTGAACAACATTTATTTGAAAAACAGTGTGTCAATAATGCAAAATGACAGTATCTGTGCAATCATTTGCAATAAAGTCAATGATATCACTATAAGTGAAGTAATCCTAATTTCGCAAGCCAGAGGCAACAGCAGCAAAGAACCAAAACTCTATGCTAGAATAGAAGAAAAAACCTTGGGAGAAACCAGGCTCATTCAGGGGACTAGTTTTCCTCTGAACAGACGAAATCGAGTGTAACTGAAATAGATAGAACAGACCCTAGGTAGGTCAACAGAGGCTCGAAGCTTCCCTTCGCCGGTCTGCTCGGCGCTTATAAATCCTCTCTCCCCAATCACTGGAATTACAAACAGGTGTTAATCATTAATCATTTGACCTCCTTATTACCGCTCATCCCCACATTCTTTCTCCCGCTGCAGCATTTTCGGCTTCCCACGCCCACCTCGCCACATACCCCCACCGCCCGACTCAGGCTGGGGAGCACTCCGGCCTGCAGCAGCCCCCCCCCATTCCTGGAGAGGAAGTCGGCCACCGCCATCTGGGCCCCCAGCCTGTGGATCACCTTGAATTTAAAAGGCTGTAAAGCAAGATACCAACGGGTGATCCGCGCGTTGGTATCCTTCATGCGGTGGAGCCACTGGAGGGGCGCGTGGTCTGAACAGAGAGTGAATTCCCGTCCCAGGAGGTAATAGCGCAGAGTGAGGACAGCCCACCGAATGGCTAAACATTCTTTTTCAATGGTGCTGTATTTAGTCTCTCTCTTTGAGAGCTTTCGACTTAGATACAGCACCGGCCGCTCCTCTCCTGCAACCACCTGAGACAGGACTGCACCCAACCCCCTGTCCGACGCATCCGTCTGCAACAAAAATGGGAGATTAAAGTTAGGAGAGTGCAAGAGCGGCCCGCCGCACAGGGCAGCCTTTACCTTGGTTAGGGCCTGTTGGCATGGCTCCGTCCACTGGACCCGATCTGGTGCGTCCTTTTTGGTGAGATCAGTCAGCGGGCTGGTGAGGTCCAAATAATTAGGAATAAACCTTCTATAATATCCCGCCAACCCCAGGAACTGTCTCACCTCCTTTTTGGTCTTGGGGCTTGGGCAAGCTGTAATTGCTGCTGTCTTGTCAATTTGGGGACACACCTGCCCATGACCCAAGTGGAAGCCCAGATACTGTACCTCCACCCGCCCAATTGCACACTTCCGTGGGTTCGCCGTGAGTCCAGCCACCCTTAAGGATCTCAGGACCACACGCACATGTTCCAAATGCCGCTGCCAATCATTACTGTGTATAATGATGTCGTCGAGATAGGCAGCGGCGTACGCGCAATGGGGCCGGAGAATCTTGTCCATAAGATGCTGAAGGGTGGCGGGAGCCCCGAATAACCCAAACAAAAGGGAGACAAATTGGTGCAACCCAAACGGCGAGGTGAAGGCTGTTTTTTCTTTGGATAATGGCGACAAGGGGATCTGCCAATACCCTTTTGTTAAATCCAGTGTCGAATAAAAGTGAGCCGAACCTAACCGATCAAGCAGCTCGTCAACTCGGGGCATTGGATAAGCGTCGAATTTCGACACTGCATTCACCTTTCGGTAATCAACACAGAAACGGACCGAGCCGTCTGTTTTAGGGACTAAAACTATCGGGCTCGCCCAGTCGCTATGCGATTCTTCTATTACTCCCAACTCTAGCATGGCCATTAATTAATCCTGAACCATCTTTTTTTTTGTGTTCCAGTAAACGATAGGGGAGGTTGCGCGCCACTTCCCTGGGGACCGTTTCGATATGGTGCTGTATGAGATTTGTGCGACCCGGCAGGGGTGAAAATACGTCCGCAAAATCTGTTTGCAACTTGGCTACCTCGGCGAGCTGCCGTGGCGAGAGGTGATCTCCCCCAGGGACCAGAGTGAGCGGGTTGGTTTTGACAGCTGATTCTGGTCCAAGATCATCATCTGCTGAAATTGTCACAGCTAACTCAACCGAGGTGACCTCATTCCACCGTTTAAGAAGGTTGAGATGATAAATTTGACGTGAATTCCCTCTATCCGATCGCACCACATCATAATCGAGATCCCCCACTCACTGTGTAACCACAAACGGTCCTTGCCACTTCGCGAGTAATTTAGAACTGGATGTTGGAAGTAACACAAGCACTTTCTCTCCCGGTGTAAATTGACGCGCTCGCGTGCCCCTGTTGTACAACCGACTCTGTTTGTCTTGAGCCTGGAGCAAATTCTCCATAGACAGCTGCCCCAAAGTGTGAAGTTTTGCTCGAAGGTCCATGACATACTAAATTTCACTACTGCTGTTTGAAGGCCCCTCCTCCCAAGCCTCCCTAATGACGTCAAGCTCCCCGCGGGGCTGACGACCATAGAGAAGCTCGAATGGGGAAAACCCTGTGGAGGCTTGTGGAACCTCCCGCACTGCGAACAACAGGGGCTCGAGCCATTTATCCCAATTTTTGGCGTCCTCCTTAATGAACAATGGCTTTCAATGTGCGATTAAATCGTTCCACCAAGCCATCTGTTTGTGGGTTATAGACACTGGTGCGAATCGATTTAATGCCCAGTAGTTCGTATAGCTCGCTTACCGTATGTGACATAAACGCCATGCCCTGGTCTGTGAGGATCTCTTTGGGGATCCCCACTCGGGAGATCACCTGAAACAATGCGTCCGCCACACTTTTTGCGGAGATTGTGCATAGCGGCACTGCTTCTGGGTATCGTGTTGCATAGTCCACGAGAACTAATGCAAACCGATGCCCGCGTGCTGAGCGTTCTAATGGCCCGATGAGGTCCATACCAATTCTCTCCATCAGTGGTAAGGGACGTATGTGTTGTTTGGGGGTACGGCCGACTCGCTGAAGGACGGCCCGCTTCAGGTCATCATAGGCCAGGAGGTTCGCTACAGGCAGCTGTTGGGCCGCCACCTGTGCCTCCCCAGTCAGCAGCGGGATGAGGCGCACCGGCCATTGGGTGCGCGCCCAGCCACACACCTCCGCTGTCCTCTCAAAGAGATCCACAAACGCCTCTGGATCGTCTTGTGGACCCATCTTCATCAGCGGGACGTGCGCTAAGGAGGAGACTGCTGCTGGGGTGCCCTCCCGGCCCAGAAAGCTCCGGAGGACTCACCGATCTTCATCCTGGGCTTGGACCAACAGCCAGAAGCGATCCTCCTGCTCCAACTTGAGGTCCATCAGCGCCTGGTGTTGGGTTTGGTGAAGACCGGCGAGTGACTTCACCAGCTCCGCAAGTTGCGTTGCTGTCGCTGGTTGCATGGCGGCGTGCCGGCTTCCTTGTCCCGGGTTTTGGCACCAGTGTAAAACAGTTTGATAGATAATGGACAAGGAAGTCAGGGGTGGCGAAAAATTCTCTTTATTAATTCAAAATAAAACAGGATAAACAAAAGTAAACTGCAGCTCGACTCTCTGCCTTTACACATGTATATATCCACACACACACACACTGCTCAGCTCTGCTCTCTCAAAGATCCAGCTTCCCTTCGCCGGTCTGCTCAGCGCTTATAAATCCTCTCTCCCCAATCACTGGAATTACAAACAGGTGTTAATCATTAATCATTTGACCTCCTTATTACCACTCATCCCCACATTCTTTCTCCCGCTGAAGCATTTTCGGCTTCCCACGCCCACCTCGCCACATAGATGCTATAGCGATTGATGATTTATCACTGACAATTAAAAGAAGGAATTGGAAGGAAAATTGGTGTAATGCAAAAGATAAAAATTATTATCTGGGTTTAAACTGGTTGAAAAATGATCTATGCAATACTAGTATAGAGATCAGAGGTCAGAATATAAAAGGAGGACCACGATGGTTTGAGGCTCCTGGAGAATTTGTGAAAAAAGGTGTGGATGGTATAAGGATATGGAACCAAAAGAGTCTCAATAAAGATAAATGCACACACTACATTCACATATGCACACATATGATTCATACATGCACACACATAATTCATAAATACACACACAGGAAACACAAATGCACACAAAATTCACAAATGCACACAAAATTCAGAAATACACACACAATTCAGAAATGCAAACAACATTTTCAAATGCACTCAAGATTCACGAATGCAAAGGACAAGATTCATCAATGCAAACAACATTTTCAAATGCACTCAAGATTCACAAATGCACAGGACAAGATTCAGAAATGTATTTCTGATGCACACACACATATATCTTGATTTACAAACTGCTTGCGGGTTAGTCACCGTTGACCTTCCAGAGTCAGGGCTAGTTCCTGTTGACCTTCCAGAGTCAGGGCTAGTTCCTGTTGACCTTCCAGAGTCGAGTCAGATGCCCGTTGATTTTTCAGAGTTGAGTCAGGTTCCGGTTGACCCTCCAGAGTTGAGGCCCTCCGTCCCTCCCCCTAGTCCTCCGCCGCTCCACCTCCCTCCTGGTCTCTTTTTCTGTTTGGTTTTCCCTTGGGTTCGGGTGGAGCATCTGGCAGCTGCTCCGTGGAGGAGGGGGTAATGTCACGCTGGGTGTCCACTAGTGGGCTCACTTCCCCTTAAGCACTTCACCGTAGGCACTATACTTCCTCTAGTCTGGTCCTGTCTTCACAGTAATTGCACCTCCGTTAATTGCACCAGGTGCAGTCACTTGATTGTCATTAGTCTCCTTATATATACCTGTCTTTCCCTGTTGTTTGTATGGAGTCCTTAACCTTCGTGATGCCAGCTTCTCGTCTTCCGAGATTTACCCTTGCCTTCTCGTCCTCCAAGTTCCCATTCCTTTCCTTCCTGTTCCCTCTTTTTTTGTTTTGTTTGTTTTCTTGGACTGCTTGTTTGGTTTTGACCCTGGCTTATGTTTAACAACGAATTTGGATTACCCTTTATTGAATAATAAATCTTACCTGCATTTGGATCTCTCCCTGTGTCTCTCTGGTGCACGATCGTCACAGAAGGACTCCATCACAAAACAAAGATCCAGTGGTGTGTCTTTTCATATTTCCTCCCCAGTCACCGAGCGGGTGAGGAATGGGTTCGAGGGTACTCACCTGATCATGTTCGGTGGGACCAGGGGAGGTCGCTCAGGAGTGAGTGGTCGAGAGGAGGTCCGGCATCACTCTCCTATATGGCCCACTGGTGACCCTGAGTTCGGTTGGGAACCGCCGTCTCACCATGGTGGATGGAGAGGGGAAAGGAGGCCCAAGTCTGCCGAGCCAGTGCCGTTGAACAAGATGGCCGCCAGTCCAGTGCTGCTGCACAAGATGGCCGCCAGCACAGCGCCGCTGTGCAGAATGACTGCCGACCCGGCACCATTGCACAGAATGGCCGCCAACCCAGCACCACGAGGCAAGATGGAAACCAGCCCAAAACCACAGCACAACACGGCCGCCAGCTCAGTGCCACGAGGCAAGATGGATGCCAGCCCAGCTCCACAGCACAAGATGGCCGCCAGCCCAGAGCCAAGAGGCAAGATGGAGGCCAGCACAGCGCCACAGCACAGGGTGGTCACCAGCCCAGCGCCAACGCCCAAGATGGCTGCCGAGATGTTTTTGGATTATTTCTCCATGCTGTCAAAGATCCTAGAGATTCCCAGGACTGTTCATGTCACGTCTGCTGAGCCAGCACCAAAGTACAAGATGGCCACCAACCCAGCGCCACTGCACAAGATGGCCACCAGCTCGGAGCCACTGCAGAGGATGGCAGCTACAGTGGGCTTTCCTGAGTTGAGTCAGGTTCCCGTTGACTCTCCAGAGTTGAGTCAGGTTCCGATTGACCTTCCAGAGTAGAGTCATATTCCCGTTGACCCTCCAGAGTTGAGTCAGGTTCCAGTGGACCATCCAGAGTCAAGTCATATTCCCGTTGACCCTCCAGAGTTGAGTCTGGTTCCCATTGACCCTCCAGAGTCGAGTCACGTTCCAGTTGATTCTCCAGAATCAAGTCAGATTCCTGTTTACCTTCCAGAGTCAAGTCACGTTCCAGTTGATCCTCCTGAATCAAGTCAGATTCCTGTTGACATTCCAGAGTGAAGTCAGGTGCCTGTTGACTTTCCAAAGTTGAGTCAGGTGCTCATGGACCACTTTCCAAATAGATTCTGGTTAACATCGCTCTTCATGATCTAGGACACAAACAGCTGAGTTGACATCTTCTCTTAGATAAGAACTGCTTAATATTTTGTAAGTATTCTTAACCAGACCGTTTAGTTTGTCTTTTAACAAGTGATGTATTACTTTCATGCTTAGTAATTACATGTGATATAATATTAAAAATAATGTCTTAGAGAACTCATCTAACACACTAGGAGAAATGTTTTGTATTTTTCCATAGTTACCAGCTAGAAGATGAAATTTCTTTGATCCATTTTTTCTACACGTTCTGGCAAATATATTTAAACAAACAAACATTTTGTTTCTCACCATATGTGCTGGTGAAGTTATATGCTAGATATATAATAATTTCAGGGACAGATTACACATTAGGTAAAGCTCAAGCGACCGCCTTGGGATCCCTAAATACTTTTATTTATATATGAAATATGCATTAAGCGCAGACAGTTGCTGTTTATAGTGTTGTTTATTACCACAACAACCGTCTGTGTGTCCATGTTGAACGTCCTTCTTGTCTGTCCTACTTGTAGTAAATGAAAATATCATGCATGTGAAGCTGTAATTAAATATTGACCAACCATGCTTATTGTTTTAAATGCTGCTTACTCATTTATGAAAAGAAAACATAATTGCAAATGTAGAATATTGCAAAAAATTGTGCTGCATTTAAGTCCTCTGAATTCATTTCTCTTTATTCAAGAAACAGAGCAAAAAGGTTTAAATGACTAAAAATTATCCTGCTCTTTTAACACACTCATACAGATAAATCTAAATTCTAGCAGGAACGCATTTCAAAATCGATCTGTAAATGTTTGTCTGAATGCTCATACGGCCTGCAGGTCAAGTAACTGAAATATAATGCATTTGTGAAATGACCTACACAAATGCAGTTACAATTCAGCCACTAGAGCTGTTGTTGACTGAATGCACACCACTTGGTGACCATCTACGGCTCCAAAGCATGTTCAAAATACTGCTGCACCACTTAATGTACATGATAATGCATATTTCTTAACACCTAGGCTGCAAGGTACATATTAACATTTTTCAGTAATAAGTTTGCTTTCTTGTTGTTTGACAGTTTGAAATAAAAGTATGCACCACATGTAAAGAACATAGCTTAATACCCTATTTCAGTTTTGCTATGCACCCCATTTTCATCCAATGAACTGTAAATGCATCAATGTAACTTAGGTGAATGTTTGCCTGAATATTGATTAGATTCACTGTTTGGACATCCACCTTGAACTTGAGCACCTGAGTAGATTTGTGACTAGCACAAAAGACCTTCAGTTCAATAACCTGAACAAACTATATACCTCTTGATACTTGTGATCTGAATAAAACGACAGTGAGGAGAATCATTCCTAAATCTGAGCTTAATCACTAATGCATTTAAATACTGGAGACCCTTCTGATTATGACCATCTAGGAGGCAAACAGCTGAGGTCAACTGATCTTCTTTCGGGTAAAACCTGCTGAACACTGTATACTTGTGTAATACATATTTTAAAAATGTGATTTAAAGTAACAATGATGCAGTGAAGAATTGATCTACCAAACTAGGACTAAAGTTTTTGTTTCTACATATTTGCCAGAGCTAGAAGATGAAGCTTCTTTATTGCATAAGTCCTAGCTGCTGACAAATTTATTTAAATGAGTAAATCATTTTATGACTCTTCTTTTTCATTTAGACCTGCAGCAAGATGTTGGTACCAGTGGGTTTATTTTTCTGGCTGCTCTCACTGACACCAGCGGCTACTGAAGGTACCACATTTTCATTAATAGATCACATTGATTATTGCTAGTGTGATTTTCCCTCAACACCTCTTCCCCCCCCCTTTTTTTTTGCAGTGGGTCTTGGTGGTAAAGTGCTTTTGTTTCCAACTGAGACTGATACCAGCTATGTTAAACTCATTCCTGAAAAGCCACTGAGTCTTTCAGCTTTTACTCTCTGCATGCGTGTCGCGACGGAGCTCCCGGGCCAGAGAGAGATCATTCTGTTCGCCTACCGTGTGCCAAAGGTTGATGAACTCAATGTGTGGAGAGAGAAAGACGGTCGCGTGTCCTTATATATTCAGTCTAGTAGCAATGCAACATTTTTCCGTCTGCCTCCTCTCTCCACTTTCCAGACCCATCTGTGCATCACCTGGGAATCTGAGACTGGTCTTACTGCCTTCTGGGTAGATGGACGTCGTAGTTTGTTCCAGTTCTATAGAAGAGGTCACTTAATTCATCCTGGTGGCATCGTCCTGCTCGGTCAAGATGCTGATAGATTTGTGGGTGGCTTTGACGCAAGTCAGAGTTTTGTAGGAGAAATTACAGATGTGCACATGTGGGATCATGTTCTCTCCAGCAGTCAGGTTAAGGCAGTTTATTCAAACCAGGAACCGTATGTGCCGAAGGGAAATGTGTTCGACTGGGACACCATCAAATATGATATAACTGGCAATGTGCTAGTTATTCAAGATTAGATAACGGATTCTGATCAGTTGTAATGTCACTTACACTAGTATGGAAGCAAAATAATGAAATATGTCTTTGAAACAAAAATGTATGCCGAATAGCACAAACTGAAAAAATAATGCATTGCATTAACAGTATGCCTTGTATTTCCAGAGCTTGCATTTTTAGGTCCTGATATTTAACATTTGTTTAAGCTGTGAATATTTCAATTCAAAATATTTCACACACCTTTTCATAATTAAAAAATCTTTAATTCATAGTCACGTTCCAGAATTCACTTCCAAAATATTCAATCGGTATAAAAATACGATGTATAATATTCTACAGGCAAATTTCGGTCCATTTTATTTCATTTTCCAAATTCGCTTCCACAAATTCAGTGGTTAAAATTCGGCAGATAATTCACCCTTTCACATCCGGGAGCTGCAGGAATAGCAGTAGAGCACAGAGGCATGATCTCCATCTCCTGTCAGTCGCTCACCAGCACTTGGTGCAAGCGGCTGTTAGGATCAGAGCAACAGGTGCATTGAGTAATTCAGTTACAGAAACTGATCTGCAAAAATGAAACAAGCGCTCAGTAGAAGTTTTGATTATCGGGGCATGTGGAAAAGCAGATTGTGTGTGTGTTTAATTCAACATCTTCGCTGTTACCACAAAGGAAATTATAATCTTTGTTTTACCCAACGCTGCAGTACAGAACTAACATTATCTAAGGAAGACATATATCGCTTGGGTTGTTTCGTTCCCGTAACTTTGTGAGCCGTGAAGCTTGCTGTGATGTAATACTGGAGATCCTCTACGTCACACTCCAGTATCCCCCAATGATGAGTAATGCTCCTCAAAAAAAAAAAAAACTAAATAAATTATTACTGTGATATAAGACCTCAGATCTCAGAATACACTTTATTGATGATTATGCGAGCTACATAGACAGTTAAGCAGATGTAAAATATGAACGAACGCTCAAGGTTTCCCTCAGAAATCTGTTAAAGAAAAGAAAACACATGCAATGACAGCGATTAAATACTGTTTTAGCATTTAAAATTGGTTTTTACATTCCATAAATATAATTTAGGATAGTCACAATTGTAATTCCAGTTCAGTCAGTGTACTGTTTGAGTAAATGAATTACTCCGGGATATTGGTTTGTTTGAACTCAGAGGGAGTGTCAGACACATTAAAAAAAGTTAACAGCTTAAGTCATTTGTGGATTAATGCGTATTGGAGACGCGAACAGTTTAAAACGATTCAGTTCGATTTGGTGAACTGGTTCAAAAAGATCTGGTTACATCGAATGATTCGTTCATGAACCGGATATCACAAACTGCTTTGTTTTGAACTCTCTCTCACAACAGACACAGAAGAGAAGGCAATGCTGAATAAAGTCATAGTTTTTGCTATTTTTGGACCAAAATGTATTTTCGATGCCTCAAAATATTCTAACTGACCCTCGGATGTCACATGGACTACTTTGAAGATGTTTTTCTTACCTTTCTGGACATGGACAGTAGGGGTGTAACGGTTCACAAAATTCACGGTTCGGTTCGATACGATACACTGATGTCACGGTTCGGTTCGGTTCGGTTCGATACGTTTTAGATACAGCAAAATGTAAAAACATCTCAACTTTTCAGAATGCCGCAAGCGCACCGCGGGTCATGTGACAAGAACCAACCAATCAGCTTCATCCTTTCCCGTAACAACGTTGAGAGCTCAGCCAAGATGAAGGAACAGCTGATCATAGTTGTATATGGATTGCAATTTTGAAATAAATTCAGTAGCAGAGCTACTGCAAGCGATTTTTAGAGCTGCAAATCCATTTATCCTTCGCTGAAATTTCCGCGTCTCATGGAGAGAGCACGTCATTGTTGCTTAGCAAAGACAGACGCCTCAGGAGAAAGACGCGCTTAGCGTTTTCCATGCGTTTTTAGGCACGATATGTGAACGGCCCCTAAGGCGCTCGCTCACTCAGCACGCGCTGAAGGCTCGTTGCAAAATGTCTAATGCATTTAACAGACCAGAAATATAAGATCCTAAAATAACCAACAGGTCTGGTGTTTGGGTTGGATTCCCTGTAAGCTATAGTGTCTAAATGCTGCAGGGATAGTTTGCTGCGTGCATGTTTCTCCTTTTTTTCGTCTTTTCCCAGATAGTACTGACGCATATATCCCAGATATTCCCGCTGTTTTTTTTTTTGTTTTTTTGTAATCCCGCTGGTGTACCCTGTCATGTTGCAGATGCGACATACCGTTGTTTTTTTATCCACCACTCTCTTGCCATCACCATTATAGCTTAAAGGGAATCCAAAGTGCACCCAAACACCAGACCTGTTGGTTGTTGGAGGATCTTCTCATTTCTAGTCTGTTAAACGCATTGGCTATTTTGCAACGAGCCTTCAGCGTGTACTGAGTGAGCGAGCGCCTGCTGAGTAGCCTAACATAAACATATAAGTTGGTGTTTTTTTCTTCTTCGGGAGTGTCAGGGGCGTTGCCTGTTACGTTGTTTGGGTTATTGGGCTACCTTGTTGAACGCATATCATTATATTTCTTTCTCTCTCTTTTTTTTTTTTTCAAATATAATTAATTACTCCAACGAACCGTTCGGTATACATAATGCGTACCGCGTACCGAACCGAAAGCGTCGTACCGAACGGTTCAATACGAATACGCGTATCGTTACACCCCTAATGGACAGTATACCGTACACACAGCTTCAATGGAGGGACTGAGAGCTCTCGGACTAAATCTAAAATATCTTAAACTCTGTTCTGAAGATAAATGGAGGTCTTACGGGTTTGGAACGACATGAGGGTGAGTTATTAATGACATCATTTATATTTTTGGGTGAACTATCCCTTTAAGGAAATAATTAAAAAGTTGAAAATAAATATTGTGTAGGGTTAGGGTAAGTGTAGGGAGGGCTTTATTGGCCCAGTAAAGTGGCATTCAATTAAAATTTTGAATTAAAATTGAAACTAAAAAGTTATTAATGCGTACAGTTTTATAATGTACTACAATACTGAGGTGCAGATAATTGCCACTAAGTTTCAAATAAGTAGTATAAATAGCATCAAATCTTGCTATTTTAACACCATGTAAATATAATCCATTGCTATTTACACCTAATGCAAATAGCCCCTGCCTAAAAGAATACATTGGTGCTCATCACTGAACACAGCAGAATGTCATCATCATCATCATGGATCTCTTGCTATAATACAATACAATACTCCCACCTTGTGGGCTATTTATGGAAGCTCGTTTCCGCCACTAAATAAAGAAATTAATTACAAAATAAATTAATAAAGAAATAGAATAGAACTTTTTATCTCACAGTTATAAAAATGTATATCTCACATTGTCTATATATCGCAATTCTGAGAAAAATTCAGAATGAATGGTAAGCTAAAATCTACAAATTAGGCCTTCCTTTATTTATTTTTAAAGGTACCGGCCTACCTTTCTTTAATAAATAAATAATTTTAAACTTTATTGAACATTACATTGTGTGGCAGATTAGTCAGATCCTCCCTGTAGTGACGTCATGTTATTGGTAGCCTATCTTCCCGCAGGGAGGTGTGTATAAATGGCTGTTTGGTGCGGGCCGGATGTGCGTCATCTGTTCTGTGCCTGCGCTCTTCCTGTTTACCGGCATTCAACAGAGGTCTGTGGTTAAAACACAGCCGTTTGGGCATTTTAACACCGCTTGTGTCATTTTGTGGGGCTTTGCGTACACTGGAGAGTCTATTGTAAACAACCGTTACGTGCGGTCTGGCTCGTTACACTGCCTAGTCCCAGGTACGTAAGATTTAGTATATTGCCAGAGGTTTTAGGTGATGTGGTGTGGGGGTCAGCTATGTTTATCTTTACCGCAGCATTCCCGTGTGTTTACCGTTTGAGTGGGGACATCCAATATATGCTGTTTGGCATCTACTTCATTTCTATCCCGTGGATACTGACGTCAGCTCTGCTTTCTGGTGTGGCAAACGGCTGCGTTATTTGGTATGTGTGTTTATATTTCCGATTGCTGTTCATAAACTATAACTAGTTTACTAATCGTCTTCTTATCTGTTAGGGGCTAAGACTGTGCGTGCTGCATTTCCCTACTACATATAGAAGCACGCTGCTGTTTTGTTCCTGCTGGATTTGCTTTCGTTTCTTTTCTGTATATATTTGCTGTGTGTTTTCATCATTTTGTCCTGGGTGATTTAGCGCGGCCCGATTTTGGAGTTGTTGGTTAAAACCTGCTCCTACTGTGACTGTATTTTAAAGATCTTTTCCTCGTACGTTGGGAAATAACGAGTTCGAGGGCCGCGCTCATTCAGATATTTATTTCTTCATTTTCCCTTTTGTGGTGTTTCTCATTTTGGACTGGTTCAGAATGCTGAGATTTTCTCTTGGACATTGTTGTCTTTAAATTTATTTTCCTTTTCCTTTTGTGTTATTATCTAGCTGTTAAGCTAGAATTTATTTCTTTTCTTTATGTTGGAAGGGTTTCTTTTGCTCCCCTGCATTTAATAAGTTTTTATTGATTAATTTCTATTGATTTGATTTATTTTGTTTTGTATTACAATTACAGGAGCTGTGTGTCCGACGGCAGTGAGGCTTTCCTTCACCGTGTGCTGTGTTATGCTGTGTGAGCACCACTGATAAAATCACGGGTATTGGAGTGAGTGTGTGTGTGTGTGTGTGCACTTAGTGTGATTCTCCTCTTTTGCTCCCTCTCTTAGCCCATTTGATGCCAATAGGCTACAGCTCCGAAGTAAATGTGAATCCTTATTAGGGCCCGAGCACCGAGGTGCGAGGACCCTCTTGTATCTGCTTTGTTTTTTATTATTAGGGCCCGAGCACCGATGGTGTGAGGACCCTATTGTATCTGCTCTGTTTATTATTATTAGGGCTCAAGCCCAAAGGGCGAGAGGCCTATTGTTTTCCTTAGGATTATTTTTTATTATTATTATTATTATTATTATTATTATTATTATTATTTTTTTCCAACGTCTCGGGGGCTTTTGGGGCCCTTAACGTGCTTAAAAAGTCTTGAAAATTGGCACACACATTGGAACCTGCGGCCATTAGGGCCGGGCAGAGACTGATACACGGGCGTGGCACAGGGGCTCTACAGCGCCCCCTGGAATATGGAGGGCCATATATCATACATTCTTGCTCGTAGACGTATGAAACTCGGTACACATATAAATCTCATCAATCCAAACAACTTTTGTATTGCATATCATAGGCTCCTCTCAACAGGAAGTTGGCTATTTAGGGTTTAGTATTCAAATTTTTCGTCAAAGTTGTGGGGGCTTTTGGGGTCCTTAACATACTCAAAAACTCTTGAAAATTTGCGCACACTTTGGAATCTGTGGCCTTTAGGAGCCTGCAGAGGCTGGGACCCGGGCGTGGCACAGGGGCTCTACGGCGCCCCCTGGAACACAGTCAGAAATGTTGATGTATAGCTCACACATACTTGCACATATTCATATGAAACTCAGTACACATATAGATCTCATCGTGCCGAACAACTTTCGTATTGCATGTCATAGGCTCCGCCCATCAGGAAGTCAGCTATTTAGAGTTATGTAAAAAGCGCATGCTCTGGAATTTGAAATACTTGTCATAGGTTTTTTTCTCGATTGCCGCCAAACTCGGTCAACGTGATCTCAAGACACTGGGGATGAAAAATTGCCAGGGGATTTTTGATATCTCGAACGGTTTGCTCGTGGCGAGGCGTTGAAATTATGGCGAGAAATGAGAAACAGGAAGTGTCTAATACCGTCCACATACATTTCCTGATTTTAATCAAACTTCATCAGATTATTCGTTGTATGATGTCGATCGCATATATGTGACTATTAGGAGTCAAAGTTATAGCGCCACCAACTGGCAGAAGGAAGTGTGTCATTTTCAAAATGATTTGAATTCAGCATCTTATTATTACTCGATTTGCTTCAAACTTCATCAGAATAATGTTAAAACACAGCCGATATAAATCTGCAAGGGGGATATTGATATCTAAAAAATTGTTGGCGTGGCAACATGTCAAACTGGAATACTTCTCAGGTGATTTTGAGGCAAATAACATACTTAGAATTTCACAAAACTCTGAACACACATCAGTATTTCTGATAGGAACTTAAATTGTGAATGGATTTTGGATAGCTTGAATGGTTTTGCCGTGGTGATTTTTTTAAATGACCTTACAAAGGGAATCATTATTGTATTTTTAAATTGCAGCTTCCAAACACGTCAAATAATTTTTTCATACAGATGAAAAAGTCATTCTGAGGAAATATGCATAGTTTCACGACTTTACAACACTGTATGGATAACAGAAAATTAAAAAACTGTCAGACATCTCATCTCACTCTGTCCCTCTGTTTGAGTATATGTGCTTCAGACTTCCATTGTCTGAGAGAAATTGCGCCCCTACAGGTTCAATTCCCGGACTTTTACTTTCACTTTTAAATCGGTTAAAAATACAAACAAATACTTAGATTTAATTCACACTGACAAGCTAAACCAACATATCTGATTATTACCGGTTCAGGGCTCATGGATAAATTATTTCTGGCCAGAGATACGTGAGAAATAGGAGAGATGAATCACCGCTGTGATCACGAGCGTCTGGAGTAAAGAGCTCAGAGAAAACGAATTTATTCCTGTTTTAAAGCTTTTAAAAATAAATTATTACAGCGATATCACACAATCAACCAATTAGAACACACCAAGAGCTAAATTCAGATGTTTTTGAACTGTTTGTGTGAAAATGAAATATTTGCAGCTGCCTATCTGAAATCACCGCCTCCGATCAGCGCGTACAGTGTCCAGCTCAAAACAAACGAATTTATTCTTGTTTAAGAGCTTTTTTAAATAAAATATTACCACAAATGCACACAATAAACCCATTGTAACACAACAAGAGCTAAATGCAGGTGTTTGTGACCTGTTTAAGTGTGCAAGACTATTTGAAAGCGCGACTGGCAGAATAACATATCTCTCGAGCTGCAGGTTTCTGTCTTTCGTCGTACGAACGAACACATAACGGACAAGATTATTTCAAAACACATAATAGCTTGGCGACTATAAACGAAAACAGCCACGTGAACATAAACTGGATCTACTGGATTTGAATATTAAAGTGACCACATTTACCACTTGCTTCTGTCTTCAATTTTAATCTATATAAAAAAGGAAACTCATTCGACTTGGCTGCTTTTTTAATGTGTGCGTATTTATTTATTTATCTTTTTATACATTTTGTATCATTTCATAGTTTGTGTATTATAATTATAAAAACAAAAATAAAATTAGCCACTCACATAGAAATAGCTTAGGCCTTAACCTTTTTCTGTCAGTTTTAGGGATTTTTAAAAATCCTAAAAAAACCTTATTTGTGCTGCAAATAATAATTTCAAACTCATTTGATACTGACCTATGACATCCTGTGACATTATATTTATTTTAATTTACATAATCTCATGGATGTAACAGTAAATCTGTTCAGCTCACAGATCAATACTAAGCTGTAATACAAGCAGAACTTTCACAAATGCTTATGAGTCATTTAAGGATTTGATAACACTGTAAAATAATGTCTAATTTGTTAACATTAGCAAATTCATTGATAACACTTTATAATAACTGCACTCATTAGTAAATAGTCAGTTCATGCTTTATAAAGCCTTGTCCCAATATTAATAGTCAGTAGTAAGCAGTTTATAAATACAGCTATAAATAGCTTGTCCTTGGTTTATAAGCACATTTATTAAAAATGAGAGTAAGTTATCTTCCTATGAAAAATAAAAGATAAAAATAAACAAACAACAACACAGATTGATACAGAACTCAGAAATTTTATTGTGGATTTATGATAAAGCCTGCAAATGAATTCATACTCCTACTCATACTACTCCATACTCCTTTTTCAACATGATGCCAATATACTGAGATGT
Source organism: Carassius auratus (assembly GCF_003368295.1). NCBI lineage: Eukaryota > Metazoa > Chordata > Actinopteri > Cypriniformes > Cyprinidae > Carassius > Carassius auratus. The sequence goes on from NW_020527778.1 coordinate 805,083, forward strand.
TAAATTGTGAATGGGTTTAGGATAGCTTAAATGGTGTTGCCATAGAGATTTATTAAAGTAACATAAAAAAATACAATAGTTATTTTACTATATCTTTACAATTTTTCATTCTAAATCTTCATAATTTTTTATATAAGTAGAAGTCCTCATTTGAAGGAAGCACAGTAAGTTTCATAGCTTTATCACTTTCAAGAGCCAGCATAAAATTTAAACTATCATAACTTATAAATCAAGCTTGCAATTCTTAGTACCTATAATGGCCACCAGAGGGAGCTATAGAATTACTTTTAAATAATTATTGGAGAAACGAGTATGATTTAAATCATTTATAGAAATCTTTCAAAAAAAAATGAATTGTATATATTTTACTGATAAAATGACCCTCACTTAATTAGAATAACAAGCTGAAGTATTTTGAACTGTATATTAAGAATAATTCTTTATAGGCTTTATGGACAGATAACGTTTTGAGTGACTCTTGAAGGATCAGCACCACATCATCTTTTACCACTGTTTAAAGAATTAATCTTACAGAATAGGTGTGAATGAATTTTGGATAGCTTGAATGGTTTTGCCGTGATGTTTTTTGAAATAATAGTAAAAAAGGAACCAGTAAATGTCTTTTTATTTTTTTAAAGTGCAGCTTCTAAACACTTTAAAAAAAAAAATGTACACATAGAAGACCAGTCATTCTGAGGCATATTTCCTCAGAATGACTGGTCTCATGACCATAGTTTCATGACTATACAACACTGTATGGATGATAGAAAATTAAAAAAAAACTATCATACATCTGATGTCACTCAGTCCCACTGTCACTGTGGGTAATGTGTGTGTATGTGTGTGTGTTAAGTGAATTAGGTGTGAAACTATCAGGGTGCATTTAGTCTCCAGCGCCAACATTTTACAGAACTGCCACTTTCCTGGAGTCTCCAGAATTACTCGGTGTCGGACTCTGAGAGACTTAAGATTCCAAAAAATGATTTAATTAGAATACCATGAAGTATTGTGAAATACTATATATTAAGTCTTTATATATAGGCTTTATGAACAGATTAGAGTGACTCGTGAAGGACCAGCACCACCTACTCTTGTCCGATGGTTTGAGGAATATATCTTCCAGAATCCAGGATTAAGATTTAGGAGCTCATTTTTATTCCACCTCCTTTCCTGAAAAGTCTGTCTTGCAGAATTGACTAAAAATTAATCTTCACATTATTTCCTAATTATTTTGCAATTCTTTTTGTCAGTTCTTCTTGACCTGTTTTTCTCTTCCAGCTTTCCTGGACTATTGTATAGCACTCATAAATGATTAAATAAAAAATAATGGTAGTTATTAAGATTGATATGGTTTGGAATTGGTAAAAAATGCTTGGAAAAAAATCACAATAAAACAATGTTTTAATGTTTAAGTTTGGAATATTAACTGACATGAATGAATGCTATATAAACATTGTTCATGTTAACATAATGTTTATGAATGGAATCTTATTGTAAAGTGTTACTAAAGTTATATATATATATATATTGTTCTGTGAATGTGATTTTAAAGTCTAGATGATTCGGATTAACCCTTTAACTGCCATATCCTTTAAAACCTCACTGCCAGAGGGATATTGTGAATGCATGTGCCCGCTGGGCACAGTTTACCTGATGCCACCGGGGTGGCGATGGCACTGGTGGCTTGAGCCCGCCATCGCTGCTTGCAGCTATATTTATTCTTATTCTTCCGCTTCTCCAAAATGAATCGCATTTTTGAGGGCTTAAACATGCTCAAAAAGTCATGAAACTTTGCACACGCGTAAAACCAGGTGAAAATTTTCGTCTGATATAGGATTCAGAAGAGGGTGTGGCAAAATGGCTCGACAGCGCCACCTATACGAAGAAAATCAACAGCCTTCGAGCTATGTTTCACGTACATGCACAAAAATTGGCACACATATGTAACACACCAATACCTACAAAAAAGACTCTTGGAGCAAAATTCTAAAACCAACAGGAAGTTGGTTATTTGTAATATTATGAGCAAATTTTGTGTAATTTTGGTCATGTCCATATGTTGTGTTTTAACGAACTCCTCCTAGAGATTTATTCAAATCAACACCAAATTTGGTATGCCTAATCTAAAGGCCTTTGCGATGTTAAATTGCGAAGATCTTGAGTTTTCGTTGAAGGGCGTGTCCGTGGCGGCCTGGCGAATTTCGATGATTCGCCATGAAAAATGAAGTTGCTATAACTCAGACATACAATTTCCAATCTGCCCCAAACTTCACATGTTTGATGAGACTCCGAACCTGAACAGATTGACATGCCCATATTCAGTTATAGTCATAGCGCCACCTATTGGCAACAGGAAGTGACATATTTTACGCTGTGACGAACTACTCCTAGAAATTTTATGACATTAATGTCTTTTTTGTGGTCAGTCTAATCTAAAGGCCTGTGTGATGTTCAGTTGTGAAGATCTTGAGTTTTCGTTAAAAGGCGTGTTCATGGCGCCACGACGAAGTTCGATGTCTCGTCATGGGAATAAAAGATGTTATAACTCAGGCATAAAATGTTCGATCTTCCCCAAACTTCACATGTGTGATAAGAGTCCTGGCCTGAACAGATCTGAAGGCCAATATTCCACCGGGTGTGGCAGAATGGCTCTATAGCGCCACCTATACAATTTCAACAGAGTGCGCCTCGAGCTATGTTTCACGTACATGTACAAAAACTGGTACACACATGTAACTCACCAATATCTACAAAAAAGTCTCTAGGTACGAAATCCGGATCCCAACAGGAAGTCGATTATTTAGAATTTTCCCTTCAAAATTGGTGTTGTTTTTGCCATTTTCAGGGGTTGTACTTTAACGAACTCCTCCTAGAGATTTATTCAGATCAATACCAAACTTGGTCAGTGTAATCTAAAGCCCTTTGCGATGTTAAATTGCGAAGGACTTGAGGTTTCGTTAAAGGGCGTGTCCACGGCGGCCTCACAAATTTCGATGATTCGCCATGAAAAATGATGGTGCTATAACTCAGACATACAATGTCCAATCTGCCCCAAACTTCACATGTTTGATAAGACTCTTGACCTGAACAGATCTACATGCCAATATTCAGTTATAGTCATAGCGCCACCTATTGGCAACAGGAAGTGACATATTTTACACTGTGACAAACTACTCCTAGAAATTTTATGACATCAATGTCTTTTTTGTGGTCAGTCTAATCTAAAGACCTGTGTGATGTTTAGTTGTGAAGATCTTGAGTTTTTGTTAAAAGGCGTGTCCATGGCGCCATGACGAATTTCGATGTCTCGCCATGGGAATAAAAGATGTTATAACTCAGGCATAAAATGTCCGATCTTGCCCAAACTTCACATGTGTGATAAGGGTCCTGGCTTGAACACATCTGAAAGCCTATATTCCATTATAATGATAGCGCCACCTACTGGCAACAGGAAGATTGGCACACATATGGAATAAACTTTGATATATTGCACTTATATTTATGAGTTTAAATGCATATTTCTCAACGTTCACCTTTTTACTAAAGCCACACGATGGCGGTGAGCCCGGGTGCGAGGGCCCGTTCATCGCTGCTTGCAGCTTTAATTATTATTCTTCTTCTTCTTCTTCTTCTCCCGAATGAATCGCATTTTTGAGGGCTTTAACATGCTCAAAAAGTCATGAAACTTTGCACACGCGTCAAACCTGGTGAAAATTTTCGTCTGATATAGGATTCAGAAGAGGGTGTGGCAAAATGGCTCGACAGCGCCACCTATACCAAGAAAATCAACAGCCTTCCAGCTATGTTTCACGTACATGCACGAAAATTGGCACACATATGTAACACACCAATACCTACAAAAAAGACTCTTGGAGCGAAATTCTAAACCCAACAGGAAGTCGGTTATTTTTAATATTATGAGCATATTTTGTGTAATTTTGGTCATTTCCATGTGTTGTATTTTAACGAACTCCTCCTAGAGAGTTCTTCAAATCAACACCAAATTTGGTATGCCTAATCTAAAGGCCTTTGCGATGTTAAATTGCGAAGATCCTGACTTTTCGTTGAAGGGCGTGTCCGTGGCGGCCTGGCGAATTTCGATGATTCGCCATGAAAAATGAAGTTGCTATAACTCACACATACAATGAACAATCTGCCCCAAACTTCACATGTTTGATGAGACTCCGAACCTGAACAGATTGACATGCCCATATTCAGTTATAGTCATAGCGCCACCTATTGGCAACAGGAAGTGACATATTTTACGCTGCGACGAACTACTCCTAGAAATTTTATGACATCAATGTCTTTTTTGTGGTCAGTCTAATCTAAAGGCCTGTGCGATGTTCAGTTGTGAAGATCTTGAGTTTTCGTTAAAAGGCTTGTTCATGGCGCCGCGACGAAGTTCGATGTCTCGCCATGCGAATAAAAGATGTTATAACTCAGGCATAAGATGTCCGATCTTCCCCAAACTTCACATGTGTGATAAGAGTCCTGGCCTGAACAGATCATCAGGCCAATATTCCACCGGGTGTGGCAGAATGGCTCTATAGCGCCACCTATACACTTTCAACGGAGTGCGCCTCGAGCTATGTTTCACGTACATGTACAAAAATTGGTACACACATGTAACACTCCAATACCTACAAAAAAGTCTCTTGGTAATAAATCCGGATCCCAACAGGAAGTCGGTTATTTTGAATTTTCCCTTCAAAATTGCGGTTGTTTTTGCCATTTTCAGGGGTTGTACTTTAACGAACTCCTCCTAGAGATTTATTCAGATCAATACCAAACTTGGTCAGTGTAATCTAAAGCCCTTTGCAATAATAAATTGCGAAGGACTTGAGGTTTCGTTAAAGGGCGGGTCCATGGCGGCCTGACAAATTTCGATGTTTCGCCATGAAAAAGGAAGTTGCTGTAACTCAGACATACAATGTCCAATCTGCCCCAAACTTCAAATGTTGGATAAGACTCTTGACCTGAACAGATCTACATGCCAATATTCAGTTATAGTCATAGCGCCACCTATTGGCAACAGGAAGTTAAATATTTTACACTGCGACAAACTACTCCTAGAAATGTTATGACATCAATGTCTTTTTTGTGGTCAGTCTAATCTAAAGACCTGTGCGATGTTTAGTTGTGAAGATCTTGAATTTTTGTTAAAAGGCGTTTCCATGGTGCCGTGACAAAGTTCGATGTCTCGTCATGGGAATAAAAGATGTTATAACTCAGGCATAAAGTGTCCGATCTTGCCCAAACTTCACTTGTGTGATAAGGGTCCTGGCCTAAACAGATCTGAAGGCCAATATTTCATAGAGTGTGGCAAAATGGCTCGATAGCGCCACCTATACACTTTCAACGGAGTGCGTATACACTTTAAACGGAGTGCGCCTCGAGCTATGTTTCACGTACATGTACAAAAATTGGTACACACATGTAACACTCCAATACCTACAAAAAAGTCTCTTGGTACGAAATCCGGATCCCAACAGGAAGTCGGTTATTTTGAATTTTCCCTGCAAAATTGGTGCTGTTTTTGCCATTTTCAGGGGTTGTACTTTAACGAACTCCTCCTAGAGATTTATTCAGATCAACACCAAACTTGGTCAGTGTAATCTAAAGCCATTTGCGATGTTAAATTGCGAAGGACTTGAGGTTTCGTTAAAGGGCGTGTCCATGGCGGCCTGACAAATTTCGATGTTTCGCCATAAAAAGGAAGTTGCTGTAACTCAGACATACAATGTCCAATCTGCCCCAAACTACACATGTTGGATAAGACTCTTGACCTGAACAAATCTACATGCCAATATTCAGTTATAGTCATAGCGCCACCTATTGGCAACAGGAAGTGACATATTTTACACTGCGACAAACTATTTCCAGAAATGTTATGACATCAATGTCTTTTTTGTGGTCAGTCTAATCTAAAGACCTGTGTGATGTTTAGTTGTGAAGATCTTGAGATTATGTTAAAAGGCGTGTCCATGGCGCCGCGACGAAATTCGATGTCTCTCCATGGGAATAAAATATGTTATAACTCAGGCATAAAATGTCCGATCTTCCCCAAACTTTAAATGTGTGATAAGGGTCCTGGCCTGAACAGACATGAAGGCAAATATTCCATTGGGTGTGGCAAAATGGCTCTATAGCGCCACCTATACACTTTCAACGGAGTGCATATGCACTTTCAATGGAGTGCGCCTCGAGCTATGTTTCACGTACATGTACAAAAATCGGTACACACATGTAACACACCAATACCTACAAAAAAGTCTCTTGGCACGAAATCCGAATCCCAACAGGAAGTCGGTTATTTAGAATTTTCTCTGCAAAATTGGCATAGTTTTTGCCATTTTCAGGGGTTGTACTTTAACTAACTCCTCCTAGAGATTTATTCAGATAAACACCTAACTTGGTCAGTGTAATCTTAAGCCCTTTGCGATGTTTAATTGCGAAGATCTTGAGGTTTCGTTAAAGGGCGTGTCCATGGCAGCCTGACAAATTTCGATGTTTCGCCATGAAAAAGGAAGCTGCTGTAACTCAGACATACAATGTCCAATCTGCCTCAAACTTCACATGTTAGATAAGACTTCTGCCCTTAACAGATCTACATGCCCATATTCAGTCATAGTCATAGCGCCACCTGCTGGCAGCAGGAAGTGTCAATGTTTTACACTGCAAATAACTACTCCAAGAAATTTTATGACATCCAAATTTTATTTTGGTCAGTCTAATCTAAAGTTCTTTGCAATGTTAAATTGTGGAGATCTTGAGATTTTGTTAAAGGGTGTGTCCATGGCGCCATGACAAAATTTGATGTCTCGCCATCGGAAGAGAAGTTGTTGTAACTCAGGCATTAAATGTTCAATCTTCCCTAAACTTCACATGTTCGATAAGAGTCCTGGCCTGAACACATCTGAAGGCCAATTTTCCATTATAATGACAGCGCCACCTGCTTACAACAGGAAAATTGGCAGATATATGGAATAAACTTTGACATATTCCACTTATATTTCTGAGTTTAAATGCATATTTCTCACCGTTCACATATCTACTAAAGCCACTTACTGCCGGTGAGCCCGGGTGCGAGGGCCCGTTCATCGCTGCTTGCAGCTTTAATTGTGGATTGTGATTTCCAGCTTAGTAATTGGCTGGGTGACTATTCCTGCATTTTAAACTTTTGTACTAATAAACAAACACTCTTTTGCTACCCACGTCTCTTGCTCATTTTATTCAGTGGAATGAACCTGGGTTCCTTATAACATTTTAAGTGAACTGTGATTCCCTGGTATAGTCCCAGGGTGGCGTAGTCTATTGTATATCTCTTGAGTGTTGAATATTGCTGCAAAAAGACCACTTTGCCACAATTGCATTTGGTCTATTTTGCAACATGATTCAATTAAAGAACAGCGCTACAAACATACATGCACGCGGGAGACCTTTTACCACACAAGGCTGCATCCAGATTTATTTAATAATCCATGAAGCACTATATCCAATAGCTTTTCTCTCCGTGACAACAAAAGGAGACTTTTATTATGTTGTTAGCAGTTAGCAGAGTGGACGGGGAGGAGCTGAGTAAATTCATTCTGACGTCACACTCACACAACAGCATTTCGACAAGGACATATCTTAAACTATAATTGTGTTTAGTCGATATTGAATTAGAGATATCTCTAATTACATTTACGGATGTATGAGAGGCTGACATGGTATGCTATGTAATCATGTGGATTTTTAAAACTCAAATATAGTTGATAAGAAAGTGATTATATTAAAAGAGACAGTAGCTACATTCCATATACATCTCCCCAGTGTTCTCCCTTGTTGTGTTCCTGTCTCCCGCTCCCTCATAATGTGTCAATAATTTCTGATGGGTTTCTTAATAAGGTATCTGGAGGAGGGAAATAACTATTATTTAAAAATGCAAACTTTAGGATGCGTTAAAGCACAAGGGTTATAATTAGAATTGTATTGGTTTTAATGAAGACTATAATGCTGTCTAGAAGATGGATCCTATTGGTGGGATGTAATATGGCCGATGGCAACCAATAGAACAACATTAATTCCTTTTGGAATAATGCCGAAAACAACAAGGAATTTTGATGATATTCTGTGCTGCACATTATTGACAGTACTGAGCTGAATCTTGACTTTGCACATTTAAAATCGCAAATCAAATCTCAATAGCAATATCTGTCAAAAAATTCACAAATAGATTTTTTCCCCATATCGCACAGACCTCATTATTATTACGGTATTTAATACAGTATAATACATTATACAGTATTACAGATTAAATACCCTTTTTCTTATAACAAATAACTAAACATTTAAACAAAGCAATACAGAAAAACATATAAAGTTAAAGTTTTACACAGATTAAAGTCTAAAAGAACTATAGGTATCACTTTACAATAAGACCTCCTTATAATAGCTAAATTTGCTACAGAAGTTATTAATCTTTGTTAAAAATAATACAAGTCTTAGTTCATGTTAGCTCATTAAATAACACAGTTGCAACTTTCAGTTTTAACAATGAGTTATTAAATGCCTAAGATTAATGAATGTTCAGAAGAAGTTTTCATTGGCAGTTTAAGTTAACTAAGGAATTAACTAATGTTAACTAATGAAGCCCTGATGTAAATTGTGAATGAAAAATAAAGAATCAAAACACTTTCAAACAATATACAGCATGTTGTGGTCCAGATTAAAATGAGAAAAAAAGTTTGAAAATAAATAGCCTCAAGTCTAAATATTTAAGTATTTGTCTGTGATGAACATCATAGCAAATCCACAAGTCTGAATGGCTATATAAATACATTTTAGAAAGTAGCTGCTGCTTTATTTATGGGAGTTACAGGGTAAGGGCTGCATTTTCTGCAGTTTAGCGCCATCTACTGTCAGAGAGTGAATGTGCTTTCATGCAGCGTGTCTCTCAAGTGTTCCTCCATGTGCTTCTCTTACGTGCTTGTTTACATCAGAGCGCAGTTTTTTAAAAGACTCACAATGCTGAAAAAAAAATTAAAAGCACGTCTTGAAATATCAACTAGCAGAAAATGCATTGTACACCCGATTATGCATTTAAAAAAGCGTCATAAACCGGGAAACCGCATAATTTAGAAAAAGAAAAAGTGATATAAGTTTTTGTTCAAACCGCCCAGCACTAGTCTGAAGATAACAGTTCTTTAGAAAGGTAGTGGTAATGATTGTGGTTTACATTATTTTGTAACCAGTGGCCTGATCACAAAACATTTTAAGAATAAAATTCTTCTTTAATATTTTTTTTTTCTAACTGAAGTATGAAGTTAAGAATATTTTGTATTCTCAAATATGTATCTTAAAAATGTTCTTATATTTTAGATTTTTCTAAAGACTCGAAAAAATTCTGGGGTGTTTTAGAGTGTGTTCTTATACCATTGCAAAAATATTTTTATTCTTATGAACTACTTAACTTCTTTCTTCAGATTTGTGAATCTGATACCAGATGCAGTGTGATCATTTTCCAGCAAAGAGCAAATATTGCTCAGTGGCACAAAACCACTGTCAAAAGTCAATAAATGTTTATTTGATGCTGAATATACAGTATGTGGAGAATAATTTTAGACAGAAGAAAAAGATAGCACTGTTGCATTATTGTGTTATGTCTGGATAAGTGATGAGTCAGTGATAACAGATGAAGTCAAGAAATTGTTGCAATCAGACGATTAAATACACCACAAAAATCTGATTTAATATGCTGTGTTGAGTAAGACTGTATTCTCATTAACAGTGTTCAAAAAAGTAAAGCAGTTAAAGCAGAACATGAGCATACCCCCAACTACTAACCCCAACAAAACTATGTAAATAAACCTAATATCACGAAAGAAAAGAATAAACTGATTTCTTGTACCTGGTCTGTTTTCTGAACCCAACAGCAACTTCCAGCTCCATGGTGCTTTCACAGCATCTCTCCTTCTGAGAGACAAACGCTCAACACAGACACACAGTCACTGCGGAGGCTCAATCCCTCTTTCATCCCTTTAACACTGAATCCTCTGTTTCCCCGCTTCACTCTCTCTTTTTATGCTTCTCAATAAGTGGCATTTAGTTTCACGTCTGATGGTAGGACAGAAAAATCACAAACCAAGTCTCTAATAACCCAACTAATTCTCCTAAACAGCAATGGAGAGCTTATCTAAAGTTTGATGCCTCTTTTTTTTTTTAAAGGAAAAAGTTAAAAAAAAATTTTTTTGCCACCTCTAGTTTCAGAAGAGATGTCAAAAATGTGTCTGAATCAGACTATAGAATAAATATACATGCTTATTCTCTCATTAAATGAATCTTTAAACAATGCAAGCAATGTAACTGCAGGACACGTCATCTTCCTTCTAGGTAAAAAAACAAAAAACAAAAAAAAAGAGGATCTTAACTGAATCTGGGCTCAACCCATTCAGCTTATAAATACTCGAGACACTCCTAGTCACGACCTTATAGGAGACACACAGCTGATCTGAAGTGATCTCTTTGATAACACTGATTAAACATTGTAAGTATTCTTGAAGATTTAAGAAATAATTTAACACTTACTAGAAATAAACTTTAATTTACGAAGTAGTCAAAATTTCTCTGCTTAAAGGACTAATCGATTTTCTATTGCACTTTTTCCTCAGACCTGCAGTAAGATGTTACCCGTGGTTTTATTCTTCTGTCTCTTCTGTCTGACACCTGTGGCTACTGAAGGTAACACGATTTACAGTAAAGGATCAAGTATAGATTATAGCAATCAGCATTTCACGTTTTGTCTTGCAGTGGGTCTCAGTGGTAAAGTGCTTCTGTTTCCAACCGAGACCGACTACAGTTATGTTAAACTCACTCCTGAAAAGCCACTGAGTCTTTCAGCATTTACTCTGTGCATGCGTGTCACAACGGAGCTCCAGGACCAGAGGGAGATCGTTCTGTTCGCCTACCGCACACAGAAACATGACGAGCTCAACGTGTGGAGAGAGAAAGACGGCCTTTTCTCCTTCTACCTCGCTGGCGTCGCAGTGTTTTTCTACCTGCCTCCTCTCTCCACCTTCCAGACCCATGTGTGCGTCACCTGGGACTCTGCGACTGGTCTTTCTGCCTTCTGGGTGGATGGACGTCGCAGTTCATACAAGCTGTTTAATAAAGGTCACTCAGTTCAACCTGGTGGCACCATCCTGCTCGGTCAAGACCCTGATAACTACCTGGGAGGCTTTGATAAGAATCAGAGCTTTGTAGGAGAAATTACAGATGTGCACATGTGGGATCAAGTTCTCTCTGGCAGTCAGATTAGAGCAGTTTATTCAAACCAGGAACCGTCTGTGCCGAAGGGAAATGTATTTGACTGGAACACCATCAAATATGAGATTAATGGAAATGTACTAGTGGTGAAAGATAACTGATTCTGATCAGGTGTAATGTCATACATTTGTGTCAACCTCTGTAACCTCTTCATCTGTTTTAATGATTTACAAAGCTGTATGGGCTAACAAATAAATTGTTTCCTCAGCATTATATCTGCAGTGTTTGTGCATAATAAAAAAAATAATAGTAATAATTGTGAGGTAAATTTATCTCAAAAGAAATCATTTAAGATTTTAAAGGGAATTTGAACAGAATCACTGTTTCACGGCTGATCACTGAGACGCCCTGCGATTCACTGAACGAGCAGTTTAACATCAAATCTGCGCTGGATACTAATATCAAAAGTATAGTGAAAACACTATCAATTAGCACAGTAACAAGATCGGCAGTTTAAGACATTAACTTGTAAGCAGAAAACACAAGATACTTCTCTTTTCAATGTGAATAAGGCTTTATTAGATCAATCTAAGACATATAAACTAATCTAAAACATAAACACATGAACTCACACATTCATAAACGTTGCAGGAAGATAGAAATTTAGGAAAGGATGAGTTTAAGAGAATGAAAATGTGGAACCCATAGATTAATGAATCCCAAGATTAATGAAATACGTGAAATTGCATAGACAGAAAGAAGCCTTAAAGAAACATCCCTTGTTTATGTATGTATGGTTGCGTGGTTGCTTACAATTGGTTGGGTGCCTGGAGTGGACAATCAAGACAGGGTCAACTCAAGTCACCTTTATTTATATAGTGCTTTGAACAAGAAAGATTGTGTAAAAGCAACTGAACAACATTTATTTGAAAAACTAAAAGTGTGTCAATAATGCAAAATGACAGTATCTGTGCAATCATTTGCAATCAAGTCAATGATATCGCTATAAGTTAAGTAATCCCAATTTCGCAAGCCAGAGGCAACAGCAGCAAAGAACCAAATAAAAAGGAAGTTAACAAACAGTTACTGCAAGATATCTTGAATTATATCATAGATCTAATACCTAAATATTCTAGAGTGGCTAAAATATTATATCAAAGAAGCAAGGAGGGAAAATGGCAATGGACTTAGCAGATGGAGTAAACTAGATTAAAATTAATCAAAACAGCTCTTAATAGTGGTGCATTAGAAAGAAGAGATGAGACATTTCCTCTGTACGTTCAGCTCGCTGAAGAAGAAGAGGAAGTTACTATAACAATGTTAAATGCAGAAGGGCGACATCCGATTGCATTCTTGACACACAGGCAAGGACCAGCAATGAAGCGCTTTGATGAAAACTGTGCTGAGAGAATATTAGCAGCTGTATGTAAGAGACTACTTACAGCTAAAGATTGTAGCAAAGATTGTAGTAAAGATTGTTGGTTATTAAAGAATAACCAATAGTGATTTCTTCTATGGCATTTCAATTAGATTGAAGAAGAATTAAATGGAAAGATAAATTTACTAGGTGTCATGAGAACCATAAGTACCTATCTAAATATTTCACTGATTGAAGTGAAAGGGCAGGGAAAGTTAAGTGGGGATACTTTGGTTAAAGTTAATGGACAGCTGATCACACAGAATGAGGAAATTCAGGGGACCGCAGAGTTAGGAGAAGTGACAGCTGTTGAGCGAGCTCTGCAGAGAGCTGTTGAGTTGGGCCACACAGAAATTGTGTTCACAAAGTGACTTGGAATATGGTAGTGGTGGTGGAATTAACTTAAAACAAGTGGAAAGCTAATGACCAATGGCACATAAAGAGCAGATGAGAACATAGTACAGAGACTGCACTTGTTAAAATTACCAATGTCCTTCTTCTTGCGTCAGATCAAGGCTGCATCTCATTTCTAGTCTTACTTGATCTTAGTGCTGCGTTCAACAAAACTACAAAACTATACAGGTATTCAAGGGCAGAATCTAATATGGTTTAGATCCTACCTGTCCGATCGCTACCATTTTGTTTACGTAAATGGGGAGTCATCTCATTTATCGTCAGTAGAATATGGAGTGCCACAAGGATCCGTCCTAGGTCCCCTTCTATTTTCAATATACATGTTGCCCCTTGGTAATATTATTCGAAAATATAGAATTAGCTTCCACTGTTATGCTGATGATACTCAGCTATATATCTCAATGAGACAAGATGAAACTTCTAAATTATCAAAGATAACAGAGTGTGTTAAAAATGTAAAAGATTGGATGACAAATAATGTTCTCCAATTAAATTCGGATAAGATAGAGATATTAATGAGTGGACCAAAAAACACTACACAGAATCTTGTAGATTACAATCTGCAACTAGACGGATGTACTGTTACTTCCTCTACAGTCAGAAATCTGGGTGTTATATTAGACAGCAACTTGTCTTTTGAAAATCATATTTCCCGTGTTACAAAAACTGCATTCTTCCATCTTAGAAACATTGCCAAGCTACGAAACATGTTATCTGTTTCTGATGCAGAAAAGCTAGTTCATGCATTCATGACCTCTAGACTGGACTATTGTAATGCACTTCTAGGTGGTTGTCCTGCTTCGTCAATAAACAAGTTACAGGTCGTCCAAAATGCAGCAGCTAGAGTCCTTACCAGGTAAAGAAAATATGATCATATTACCCCAATTTTACAGTCTCTGCACTGGCTACCTATTAAGTTCAGTATCAGTTACAAATTATCATTACTTACCTATAAGGCCCTAAATGGTTTAGCTCCTGCGTTCCTAACTAGCCTTCTACCACGTTACAATCCATCACGCTCCCTAAGGTCTCAAAACGCTGGACTTTTGGTAGTTCCTAGGATAGCAAAGTCCACTAAAGGAGGTACAGCTTTTTCACATTTGGCTCCCAAACTCTGGAATAGCCTTCCTGATATGTTCGGGGTTCAGACACACTCTCTCTGTTTAAATCTAGATTAAAAACACATCTCTTTTGCCAAGCATTTGAATAATGTATCTTAAATTGTGAGTGTAGTTGCATCTGATCAAATGCGCATTTTATTCTTTAGCTTGGGTTAAACTACTTAATTTACTTTGTTGGATCAGCAGCTATGCTAATGATGTCTCTATTTGTTTCTATGTTTTGCCATTGGATTTACATCATTTAAAATGATTCAAGTGGAATTTAGATTAAGAAATCTAAACATTCCTAATTGAAGGAATCATTATAGGGAGATAAGAAAAGAATGCCAGATATGCAGGAAGTTTATGGTCGCTAAAGGTTGTGAGGAAACTGAATTACCAAAAGGAGTATCCTTTACAGCAGATTAGTACTGACTGTGAAGAAACTGCTATTTTCTGATTGCCATCGATAACCACTTTAAGAAAACCATGATATGGTCTTTGAGGTCAGCACTCGAAGAAAGGGTAGTAGAGTGTTTAAAAGAATGAATAAAGTGGCAGGGACTGATGGAAAGTCTGCACATAATATAAGTGGGAAACTAGTACAAAAATTCTATAAAGAAAATAGAATAATACTAGTTAAATCCATAGCCTACCATCAAGAGACAAATGGAATTGCAGAGCGTGCATTTAGAACTGTTAAAGAATGGTTTGCTAAAAATAGAGACCTAGGTGACTGGAATCAGAATATTGATCGGTGTTTATTGCACCTCTACAGGTACAATACGGTGAACCTGAAAGAAAGAGAGGTTAAGAAAAACACAAGGTAAGAAATTGGTGACGAGGTCATTATAACACAAGGCATAAAGTAGGTAAGTTCTCTGAGGGGGTGGGTACTGTTGATAAAGTGAAAGCAATAATAGGGTCGAGATTTTGTGACGAGAAGAAGGACATGGTGCAGAATGGATGATGCATAACTAGGACTCACACAGAGTTATCTGGAGTACTAATTTGTGACAGCTATTAATCAAATAGCATCAGTGTTATGTTATTGGAGTAAAGGAATATTTCCCTTACCTTGGACTTTTAAGAGAAGTAAACCGGCTAACAAATATGAAATGACTTATGGAACAGGAGGAGTGTTAAGAATGGTAAATAGAAATCCTCAGTGGAAAATATTTCATGGACCAGTGTATATTGCAACAAATAGCTTGTTAAAGGTACAGAGTTCCAAAAGGAGGGAAAAATTTACCCTTAACCAAATTAGATGCTATAGCGATTGATGATTTATCACTGACAATTAAAAGAAGGAATTGGAAGGAAAATTGGTGTAAAGCAAAAGATAAAAAATATTATCTGGGTTTAAACTGGTTGAAAAATGATCTATGCAATATGGAGTGGTCTAATTAATCTCTTTATGAGTGCCGGTTGGTACATTCTCTATGGAGGATTAATTGTTGTAGAATTAGTTATAATAATGGTTATTATAAAATGTTTCTGCGCATCTCTAGGTCAAAGAATTATGTCAAGAAAAGAAAATGGAGATGTATTAATGGTATTAGGAAAATTAACAGATTTTCAAACTAAAGGATATAGACGTGGTAAAAGGACGAATAAGCATGACTTAGAAAAAACGTTATTGTAGAGAAAACATGGCATACCTTAAAAGGATAAACCACGGTGAATTCATGAAACCATATGACACACATCAACTGCTTCTGTGATCTTAAATGGGAAAAGACTAATGTCAGCTCTTCGTCAAGATTACACCAATGTTTTCACAACTCAAAAAACATTAAAAAGAGGTTTTCTGTTTTGCACAAAAGGTTATGTAAAAAAATAAAAATATGGGTTTAGTGCCATTTTATAAATTCTATAAACTCCGTCTACTTGTATTTGACAGAGCGAGAAATCCAGAGGAAGAGACGTTTGAAAACCTCTTTGTGTTTTTGGTCTCATGATCGTGTGAATCCTCACACAGCATCTTTTGTTGGTTTAGCTGATGTCATGATGGTACAAGGAGGGAAGCGGCTCAGCAGCGTTTCTTTCCTCAGAGACAGAAATAATAAACATCAGTCTGCTACACAGTAAGTATTATATTTGTCACAATTTCATCTATATAATAACTGAAAAACTGAAACAATCATTTGAAATGTAATGCTTAGTGATACTTAATGTTATGATGTGATAATAATAATGCATCTGTGTTATTATATAGCACACTAATATTATTTTAGTATCATTTAGAGTATTGTTTTACTTAATATGTTGAATTAATTCTTACTTTTATTTAAAGATTTAATTTTAGTTAATGTTTTGGTAATCTTGTTTTTATTTGAGTTTTAGTTATTTAATATAATTTCAATATGATTTATGTATATATATATATATATATATATATATATATATATATATATATATATATATATATATATATATATATATATAAAACTGATTTTATTTCAGTTTATTTAAATATTTATGGCTTTAGCATTGGCTAACTACAATAATGGTGTGGCACACATATCCTGACTGGGATACATTACATTATTATTATCAGCATTTATTTTTTATTATTAGGACAATTTTTACATTTAATCTGATGCAAAAAAATAAATAAAAAATAAATAAAAATGTAAATTAAATGTAATTTAATTTAAATTTTATTAATAAAATTCCTCATTTAAAACCAGTATAAATCATGCATAATAAACTTTACAAATGTATTATCATATCCTACTAAAACATTGTTTACTTTAAAGTAATTTTGTGGATAATATGTTTGTCATGAAAATGTTGCAATGCTGAAACCTTGACATTTTTATGGATATTATGGATTAATGTCAAACAAAGACTTTTTTAATTTCAATCTTCTAAATTGCTGTATTATTACTCTATTTTCTTCCAGAGCTGCAGTATGATGTTGGAGCCAGTGCTTTTATTCCTCGGTCTGCTCTCTCTGACACCAGCAGCTACTGAAGGTACTCTACTGTATTTTACTGTATGTTATAGATCCACGCAGCAGGAGTTTGAGCTGGTTTTGTGTTTGTTACAGTATTTTATTTTGTCTTGCAGTGGGTCTCGGTGGAAAAGTGCTTCTGTTCCCGTATGAGACTGATTTCAGTTATGTTAAACTCACTCCTAAGCAGCCACTGGGCCTTACAGCGTTCACGCTCTGCATGCGCGTCGCGACGGAGCTCCAGGGCGAGCGTCAGATCATTCTGTTCGCCTACAGGACGCCCGACTTTGACGAGCTCAACGTGTGGAGAGAGAAAGACGGCCGTGTGTCCTTCTACCTCAGTGGCGACGGGGCGTTCTTCCACCTGCCGCCTCTCTCCACCTTCCGGACTCACCTGTGCCTCACCTGGGCCTCGCGCACCGGACTCACGGCCTTCTGGGTGGACGGACGCCGCAGCGCGTTTCAGCTGCACAAACCGGGTCACAGCATCCACCCGCAGGGCACCGCTGTTCTAGGACAGGACCCTGACAAACACCTGGGCGACTTCGAGACGGTGCAGAGCTTCGCCGGCGAGCTCACGGACCTGAACATGTGGGACTACGCCCTCACCGGAAACCAGATCAAAGCGCTGTATCTGAACCACGCGCAGCGCGTGCCGAGAGGAAACCTGTTCGACTGGAGCGCCATCGAATATGAGATCAAAGGAAACGTGCTGGTCGTGCAAGATGATTGAGATATTCAGGCACATACAACCGCGCATGCTCATTTGCTATCGTTCTGTTTAATTGGAAATGCGCAAACAATGTCTAAATAAATAGTGCATATTTTTATTTCATTATAAATTTAGGATATTAAAGGGTAAATCGATGACTGAAAAATGTTATTTAAAGTGTAATAATAGACTGATCAATCATAACCCAAATATTAAGCAAAATTTATATTTTTTTGCAGTACCGTGGAGTACTTATATCAGCTTGTATTGTTCTTAACATGCTCAGAAGCTTGCTAAGAACATTTAAATGTAGAAGAAACAGTTTGTCTGTACTTAAAAACCATGTAATAAATGATTTGTTCATGCGAGTTTCTGCTGCACTTCCTCCATATGGCCACAAGAGAGCAGCACCACACCAGCGATGAATTACATGCCACTCATTCAAAAATATATTTTATTTGAATGTGCAAGACTTCTGATTTATTTGGTAAACAATGAAGTGCCTTTAACAAAGTGCAGCAAAACTATTTGCGCAACAAGCCAGTGTGTTTATGAATGTTAATGAATTGAAATTATAATGTCAGTATTTTATATACAGGACTCAAAGGCATTTGTTCATTCACAGTCACATCATGAACTTACATTGTACGTCTGTCGCCAGGGTTTAAATAATGACTTGTTGGAACATGATTGATGAGATGTTACCAAGATGTGATTTCCATTTATGTCCCATTAGCTACAGAATTAGATTAATTTAGATTTCACTGTTTGACAGTCGGTCATTTATTAGCCAGTATTAAATGAACATCTCAGCCTTTACTCTGTGTTTTCAAGATTTTGTCAGCATTTCCACGCTGACACATCTTACCCCAATGAAGATGTGTGATTCTCTGATGCTGTGAGGAGGGAGGATGAGAGAGGAAGCACTCATCCTCACGTCCTTGTCTTTATACTGTGGAATACGATATAACACTATATTAAAACACTATACGATTTACTAAATGAACTGCATTAAAGATGATACAGATATGGAGAAACAAGTACAGATCAAAATGAAGCACCTTATGCCAAAAAGAGATGGAGAAAATAAAAATATGAAGGACAAAATACATGCCTGATCATTAATTTGAAATCTTACATAATGAATCCAGTTACAGGATGAATAAAACACTGATTTTTTTTAAGGGTTAAGTACCTACAACTGTAATTATTTAATTTGTTTGTAATATATGAATTGAATTTTCTGACATATTTGTCACAATTATTTATTTTGCATTTATTCACTTATATTCAATATTTCAAATAAGACACTCTAAAGAGATTGTTTCAGAAGGAAAGATACTGCTAATCTCACATTATTGTGAAGTCATCAAACTATATATGACTGGATGGGATAATAATAATAATAACAAGTATTAATAGTGAACATGTAAATACATGGCACAATAATATTTCAACAGGCTGTTTATCCGCCTCTGTAATGTTTTAATGTTTGATCATATTGTAACAGTCTATGTTATGAATAATTAGCCCTCACAACCTTCATTCGGGGTAAAGTGAGGTAAATATGAATCATCATTGCAGCTGGTGAATGTGAGGCTCAATCGCGACCTCTAGTGGACAGACAGTGAAGCGCTCCAGCATTTGCTCAAACTCAAATAAACCTTAACCTTTGGAGAGCCACAGCCCTGCAGAATTAAGCTTCATCCTTAAAACTGAAGTAGATAACTTTTGTAAAAATATAATTTTTACATATATCTTAAACCTGTCATTATGCCCTGACAGTAGAATATGAGACAGATAATCTGTGAAAAAATCAAGCTCCTCTGGCTCCTCCCAGTGTCCTATTGCCATTTGCAGAAAGTCATGCGCTCCCGGTAAAAAAACAACCAATCAGAGCTGCGGTCCGTAACTTTGTTTGTGTTCAAAATGTAGACAAATGTATATAA
This sequence comes from Carassius auratus, assembly GCF_003368295.1. Classification (NCBI taxonomy): domain Eukaryota; kingdom Metazoa; phylum Chordata; class Actinopteri; order Cypriniformes; family Cyprinidae; genus Carassius; species Carassius auratus. Next base: position 824,884 of record NW_020527778.1, read on the forward strand.
TAAGCGAGTACACCTTGAATCCATTTTCCAAACCGTGTTTTTAGCTTGTCCTGAATCACTAGGGTGCACCTGTGGTAAGTGTTTATATACGGACTATTTTAGATTGCTTCGGGGGTACCGCGGCGGAGTAACCCAGTACCTTTGTGATTCTTCATAGACATAAACAGAGAGAAGTAGTTCCGGCTACGATGTTCTTCCGCAAGACGCAAGCAGTTCTGTTTATTAACCGCTAGAGCGTCAAAAGTTCCCTACCGCAGCTTTAATTAAACACACCTGATCCTGCTAATCAAGTCCTTGAATCAATGATATCCTGAACCTCATTACAAAAAAACCGTCATTGCAGTTTTTATAAGCTAATTAACAGATGATACCAGAGATCGTAGCATGTGAACTAGTGTTTATAAAATAACACTGCAAGACTATTTCATACAAAACTGAAAAGTGTGCATAAAATGACTCTCTGGTATTGTTCAAAAGTGACCGAAAATCTGAAATGTTTTTTTTTTTTTTTTACTTTTAAGAAAATTATATAAAAATCTTGTGACCCTCGAGTCAAAAAGTTTGCACACCCCTGTTTTAGAGTGTTTCAGACCCTTTCCATGGTTTCTGTTTTATTTATTTTAAGTTTTTTTCTTTTTTTTGTAGTCACATAGAGTGACTGCCATAAAAGTCAAGTTTCATACCATTCCGATGAAGAAGCTTTTTTTTTTCTTATGCTTTTTGACTTTCTGAATTTTAGTCAGTGTGTAGTGTATGTAAATATGTATGTTACAATTATAATAAATTGCCGACAGTACCATACTGGACAATGATGTGTGCCTAATCTGCATAAGCACACACAATAACATCCGCAACCCTGCTGCATTCATACTTTTGAACTTGTGCACACACAAACCTGGAGGAAGGGAAAAGAGAAGTCTGTTTCTGTCCGGTTGGCACAGTTTCAGGTAATCCTGCTAATCTGAACAAGAGGTGCCACTTCACTGAGCAGGACACACAAAAGACCAAAACGTCCCACAATTACACTGTGTTTGGGCATTGGCAGCATGACAGAATGTGACAAGCGCCTCATTCACTGGCACTCATTCAGAAGTATCAGAGTGTTTCATCAAATCAAGTGTTAATTCACTGAAGGACGGCGTGTTAGCATGCATCAGTCATGTGAGTTTGTGTGCACGTTCAGGCAAGGCTTTATCCTTCCTGTACTAGCGAGGGGTCACTCTTGCCCATCAGCTGCAGGGTCAAAGGTCACACACACCCTCTAATTAATGTTTCCTGTTTAAGGAGGTGTATAAAAACTCCCTGCCCTGGGGAGAAGCTTTCCGTCACGCCGCTCAAGCATTCACACTGCTGTCCTTTTATTAGTGCTGATATTTAGGGTTAGTGTTAAAAAAATTTAATAATTAAAATGAATAACATAATTTATCTATGGAAACGTGTTTCTTTGACTGGATAAAACAATAAGGGACATTCTTCTCACAATAAAAAAAAAAATATTTAGATCTAACAACTAAATTTCTTTCACATTATTCTCAGAATTGCAAAACATAGACTCACTATTATGTGATAAGTTAGAATCATCTCAATTCTTCACTTTTTTTTTCCAAAATGCATTCAAAAATTGCAATTCACAATTCTGAAAAGAAAAGTTGTGAGAAACTGTAAGGAAAAAAAAGTCAGAACTGTGAAATAGAAAGTTGCAATTGTCATTTTAAATCTGTGGCATAAAAAAAATTTTTTTTCCAAATGTCCTCAAACATGCAATCAAATCATTACAACTGGATATTAGAATTAAAATGCATGAACACAAAAGATGGTGGAGTTCATTTACTATAATAAGTGAAGGAAATTCCCTCTAAAACATGAGCCCACCTCCAACACACACACACACACACAGAGATGCAGAATGACACATACTGTAAGACGAGTGTATAAATAAGAAGTTGACAAGCAACTTTGTTTAGAGTAATGTCTATATCATTTTAGGTTTTTTAAAATTTTTAATGACAAATAAATTTTATAAAGTAATAACTGCATATAATCAATAAACTGAAGTGGTAGTAGAGTTAATGGGTCAAAAAAATCCAAATTTCTAATACATTTAGACTTTGAGACCACATCCAGTCCTGCACAGGACATCATTTAAACCAAGGTTTCCTGATTTATTTGTGTATCAGCTGTTCGTAGTCGAGTCAATTGAGTTTCTACTCTTGTACATTGTAAATGTGACAAAAGGGAGACTTCTTCAGTTTTCAATCTTCTCAGTGGTGTTTTAAGGGAGGCATCTCTCCCCCGCTGGGTCTACAGCGGTGAGCTCCTGTGGAGCTAAACACACACACACACACACACACACACACCGCTGTCTAAATTGTGTGTTTAGCCCCTGAGGCGGAGAGGCTGATGAATGAGAAAAGACATTTTGGAGGGAACTTCTTGTCGAGTCAGAAACACAAAACACACCCTCACACACACACACACACACACACACACTGTTGTGTCTGGTCAGACAGGGGTTTGACCCTGAGGGCGCAGTGTGTGTGTGTCACAGATGTGCTATCGCTTTCCCTCCAAAAACTACTGATTTACAATGTATCGATGACAATAGTCAGTCAGTCGCACAAGAGACCAAATGAACGAGTAACAGGCAGAACACAAGGACATCTGAAAACCTCTCTGTCTCTCCAGCTGCTCCATTAGGATCATCTCAGCTTTTACAAGTGGAAAACTGCACTTTTTTCTTTCAATTTTTAATAACCTGAATGCTAAACTAATATTAGCTTTATTTCAAAGTCTTGACAACTTACAACAGCAGACGAAAATACTGGACACTCAAATGATGGGGATATTTAGTGTTTTACTGTCACCCATCCACATCTGTAACCCAAAACTATTGGTGAAGATCCAGGTAATTGCTCTTAAATGAGTCTTTTTAAAACTCTCCAAGAACAAATTTTCTAATAGTGCAAAAATTAAGACAGCAGAGTAAAACTGAAAAAAAAAAAAAAAAAAAATGTCAGTTTAAGTTTCCTTCACCTTAATTGTTTCTTCTAGACAAAAATCTAATGAGGACTTAATGTTTCTCAGATGCTTTTTCTTCAAACAAAAAAGGAGATTATAGTTATCTCATATGTCTTTTCTAAAGTTCTTACAAGTGTCTTACAATTTGTCGAGATATCTGGAATCAAATGTCATCAAATCGAGCTCAATGATTTCTCATAACGTTTACCCAAGATCAGTTGAACTGAACCGTTGTGAATATTCACTTTATTGCTCTTTACTCAAACTGTAGGACACTATTGACTCATCTGAGTCTAAATCTCCAGAATAAAGACCTCCAACATAAAAAAAAATCACAAAAAAAATCTGTTAGTGTTGCTTAGATTGAACAAAAAAATTTAAAATGAACACAAATGAAAAGTAATAGTGTTAAGGAAAATACAGAGTTATCTTGGGATGTAGTTGATTGCTTCTTTAACTGTTTATCTTCTGTCCACAAACACAAGCCAGTCCGAGCAGAGAGTCTGCTTTCTGATTGGCTGATGATTAGATAAATGAAACGCACTGGCAAGCGATCTTTGTGTGTGTGTGTGTTTGACTAATGATCTCTAACAACACAGACTCGGGTCATTTGGGGTCAAGGCAGGAGGTCAAAGGGCAGCTTTTCAGAAACACTCAGTTGCACTATCAATAAATTGTGACATGCTACCATTTACCTTTCCATAAGTATGATTTTTGTATAGTTTTCGCTCATCGGCTTGTTTTGTCTTATTGCAGTTCATCGTGCATCCTCTAATTCCTTTCGTTTAATCCCAGCTCCTGCATTTTAGCCAATCATTTTAGCTTTTGTGATGTTATTGATCAACTTTCACACACAGAAACACACTCAAATCCCAGGGGAATCCCAGTCAATCTATTCCAGGATTCCTCAGGAACTCAAGAAATGGCGGTAAAATCGTGTTTTGGGCATGTACTGACTCAGACTGACTCTTTCAGCGACCCGTCTTTGTCTCTGATTCACATTACCATCACAAACATCAGAACCTTGCTGACCTCTGTCCCAAATGCACGGGTAAAATAAGACGCCCGATTAGAAAACACACACACACACACACACACACACACCAGTGAGGGTTTCAGTTCGGAGACACCAGATGAAAACGTTGCGTTTATCAATTAAGTAATAGCACATCTTTCCTCAACTACACACATGATGTGAGGAATCATTCACAAACGCTGCAGGACGACACACAGTCAACACACTTTCATAAATACTAATACTGCTGAAAATTACTAATTCTATAATCACATGATTACTGGTTTCACAGAGGTCCTTTAGAGCTTATGCAACACCTTATGGTCTATTTCTGCTCTGTTTGTGTGAAAGAGCACCAAATTACATAACAACAGCTAAGAAAACTCTCACGTACATAATGCATTATTCATAGATAATAATTTGAATGAATCTTTTAAAAAGCAAATAATATAATGTAATACATTTCCTATAGTGTTACAACCAGGGCTATTATAGTTAACTGAAACTTAAACTAAAACCATAAAAAATAAGTTTTTGTTACCTGAAATGTAAACTGAAAATTTATAAATAAATAAAAAAATGTATTAACTTATTTTAAGCTATTGCCAAAGCAAAATATCTAATTTTAATTTAGTTTAACCTGATGCACTATAACTAAAATTTAAATAAAAAATTATGAAAAAAAACTAATACAAATTACAAAAACAGCAAAATTACAAATATTTTTAAATAAAATAAAATCTAAAATTTTAATAAAAAACATTTAATAAAAATTTAAAATTATATATATATATATATATATATATATATATATATATATATATATATATATATAATTCACAATTTAAATTATATATAAACATATTTATATATATAAATTATTTAAATTTAAAATATTCAAAAAACATCTAACAGTATGTTTTTCTCTTAGTAATAGTATGTTTTAGCATCTAAAGTCACAGTTTCCAAGACATAAAAACTTACAGTAGGAGTATAGAGATAAAAAAATGACAAATGTTCGAGCTCATATTGAGATCTCTGACTTTTGATTCTACAGTTAGGGAAATCTGAGCATATCATTGAAATCTCTTAAATGGGATGCATGTGAGTCTTTTGCTCAGCAGGAACAAGCAGGACACTTATGCACAAATGTGTCTAGGAGAAACAACTGAGAAATTGAAAAGCCCTCATCTGTGCATCATGCTGATGTGCTCTGCTTAAAGATTCCTGACTGACTTTGGTCTGAAAGGACTGAAGATATTTTAGACGGCGATGTTGACGGCAGGGGGAGGAGAAAAGGCTCTCAGGGGTCAAACTGCACTGGCATGTGCTCATTGTCCGTGAATACGGCTGTGAGAGGGTGTGAGCTAATCACGCTTAATGTGAACCGACACACAATGAGAGAGAGAGAGAGAGAGATCCATCTGAGGCAATGAAGAAGAAAATGAGTGAATGGAGGGAGAGAGGATGGGAGGATGGGTGGACACACTTAAACTGATGAGATGCAGAAATACGTCTGCAGCGAAAGGGTGAGAGGGGAGAGATGGAGGGAGAGAATGATGAGACATGCAATTAAACTGAAGGAAACTGAACTTTCTTTGCATCAAAGAATCCTGAAAAATTAAATGTATCGCAGTTTCCTTAGAAATATGAAGCAGCACAACTGTTTTAAACATTGATATTAATCAGAAATGTTTCAGGAGCAGCAAATCAGAATATTAGAATGATTTCTGAATCTGATCTGATCATGTGACACTGAGAACTAGAGGAGTGATGCTGAAAATACAGCGTTGATCGCAGGAATAAATTACATTTTAAAATACATTCAGATAGAAAACTGTTATTTTGATTTGTAATAATATTTCACTATTTTTAATGTATTTATGATGAAATAAATGAGAGACTTTTTAACATTAATAAATCTTACCCCAGACTTTTGAATGCCAGTGTCATTCAACTATAAAATATTATAACATTATAAAGCACATTGTAAAAAAAAATTAAAATTAAAATTATATAAAAAATATATAATATTTTTATTTTATATTTCTGGTATTTTTTATATATATATATATATATATATATATATATATATATATATATATATATATATATATATATATATATTATAACTGGGCAACTTTGGTCCAGTATCAAAACCTAATAAATTAAAAAGAAAGAAAGAAAGAAAGAAAGAAAGAAAGAAAGAAAGAAAGAAAGAAAGAAAGAAAGAAAGAAAGAAAGAAAGAAATAATTCCCTTTCCTGTAGCTGTGTGTGAAGTCGTTTCTTCATGATTGACAGTGATGCGCTAAAGCAAGGTTAAATATTCCTACAACATTTAAGAGAAAAAAAGAGTAAAGAAACATGCACTGTTACATATGTGTCAGTCTGAGTGTGTGTGTGTTTACTGTCAGTTGTGTGTACGGAGGATTCGCTTCTGTGTCTCTCCCGAGCTCTCGTTTACACACTCGCTCATTTTCCCGAAACATCACAAGGTCACAGGAGCTCTCAAACACACTGATCTAAATGTGCTTTGCATCACTTTTCCTATTGCTCTTACTTCGAGTTAGTGATTCAAACTGCTAACACTAAGTATTGAACTTGATTGTTACATTGACTTACAATGAAGGACAGTCATAGCAACTACCCAGAATACCCTAGCAAACACAAATCAACACACTTTTTACATCTACATAGTAACACAATTAACCTTCTTAAATCATCATAGTATCATTTTTGAACATGCAAACATCAGATATTTTCTTAATTCTTTTTTAAATAAATAAATTTATTAATTCATTAATAATAAAAAAAGATTTCTAATTTTAAATTGTGGCACAGCATTAATGCACTCATTTTAAATATATTTTAAATAATGTTGAATTTTTACTTAAGCTATCAATCAAAATTTGGGGGGCAGTATTATTATCATTATTATTATTTTAAAAAATGAATGCTTTTATTCAGCAAGGATGCAAGTAAAGTGACAGTAAAGAAGTTTATAAAATATTTATATTTCAAATAAAAGCTATTCTTTTGAACTTTCTATTAATCAAAAATTCTAATACATTGTTTTGTATGTTCAGATATTAATGTAACAAAATATATTACACATAATAGGGACATAGTAGTATACTTAAAGTATGATGTAAAGTTCAGTTAAAGAAAACGTATGAGTATACTTGCAGTATAAAACTACTAAACTAATAGTTTACTGAGACTATACTTCAAAGTGTACAAAGTATTTAATGTTTAACTATAAAATCACTTTTAGTATAATTGCAAACAACAAACATAGAGGTAAACTAGTCGTGTACTCAAAGTTTGCTGCTGTTATACTTAAAGTATACTTTAATATACTAGAAAGTGGGCCAATTTAGTCCCAAGGAGTATTGAAACAGTACTCTTACAAGTATACTACTAGAACACTGATATTTGTATACTTGCTTCATAAAAGTATACTTAAAATATACTTTAACTTTACTTAAATATAATAGTACTTAGTCAAATAAACTTGAAGTATACTACTTTTTCATAAGGGCACTTATGGTTTTCAACAAATGAATAAAAAACTTGACAAGATGAATTTGAGTTGAATCCTTTGTAACTTTACACCCAATGGAAGTGAAGCTTAAAACACAATCTTTCCGCCCTTTCTAATAGTGTGTGACCCTTCTTCTGATCTCACTGTCTCTCCATGTCCTTTAATCTTTCCATTATAACTGCGTAAGAAGTGTCTTCATTGAGGAAACACACACAATGCTGTATTTGCCGGCAAGCCCCTATGAGAGAACTGTGAAAAATGACACTGTTGTTCTCATTGCCTTTTTCTCGTGTGTGTGTGTGTGTGTGTGTGTGTGTGTGTGTGTGTGTGTGTGTGTCCCGGGAAAGACTGCAAACACAGCTGGATCAAGATCTGAGGAGACCAACACTATCCCAGAAAAACTACAACAGAGGCATAATTGCTCTTTTATGGAAGCATGTTTCTGCCACAAATAAAACAATTAAAAAAATGCGACATTTTATTGAACAATTCAGAATTTTCCTTTTTTCCGCCATGGAATAAAATTTATATTGCTACTTTTTATATCACAATTCTGATTTTTTTTTTTTTTTTTTTATTTTTTTTTGCAAAATGTTGAGATCATATCTCACAATTGCAAGAAAAAAAGTGACTACTATCTTAAATTTTTTTCTTTATTTTATTTAATTTAATTTTAATTTTTACTTTTTTGTTTATGAACAATTTTTAAAGACATTATTGTTGTGCCAAATTCAGATTTCCACTTCTTTACAGTGTTAAATGTAAGTTCATTCTGAATACTTCTTTTTGTGATTAAAACATTTGATATTTGGCTGCTTTTGTTATTTTGATGAGCACATTAAAGATGATATAATGTTAAAAAAAAACTTCATCCTTATTTTTTGAAAAACATACATGATATAATTTTTTTTTAACTCAGCATCATCAAATTAGGTAATATTGGGCCTTGTTTGCAAAACAGCAACAAAAAAATATATTTTAAAATGCAGGGCTGTGTCATGCCTCAACATCAGTCCAAATAGGATCATAAGCTGTTTTTCACTACATTGCACTGACAATCCAAACATAGCATCATCTTATTTTTTCATTTACAATGTTTATTGTTTTGGTGAGCAAATATTGGAAAAAGAAAAGTCAATTCTCTTGCTATGCAACACTTAACATGCACACATGCGCACGCACATACATGCATGTTCACATTTGCTTTTATGTGTATATTCTTTGAAGTGGCCACCAGAGAACAAAAGCCTCACTTTATGAACAGCAGATCAGCAGGGAACACACACACATACACACACACACACACACACACACACACCTCAGCAGGGCTACTGGACATCAGGCTTTGAATATGTCAAAGGTCCTGTCATAACCACATCAAAGTCACATCGCCCACGCACACATGCACATCCATAAAGATAGATCACAATGGTAATGCAAAAGAATATTTGATTTGCTTATAATGCAGTAAGATGAAACAGCCCTGTGATAATGGCATGTTATCATGTGATCTTTCATCCTAGTTCTTTTCAACTTTATTTTAACTTCAGCTTTTGCAGCTTACGATTCAGTTTTCAAGCACTGACTTTGTCCCTTAATTTTAGACTAATATTGCATCACAAACATAAATCAATCATCAGCCATCTAAAAATGGATTATAAATTATATTATAGGCCTAATTAAGATAGATTGCATTAAAATTTAAGCTTTGACTAAATGGAAATGTAAATATTTTAACCATGTTAATAAAGCTAACTGAAAGGTGTTAAAAACCAACTTTCTCGCATTTCTCTCTGAAAGCTGGAGAGTGAATGCTAAAATTGATTGATTCAACAATGAACTCGAAAGTTCTTTTGAACCGACTCTTTGAAATGATTCTCTTAGAACCGTTTGGATTTTTTTGTTTTTGTTTTGTAGATCAGTGATTTATTGTTATTTTCTTATTAACATTGTGAGTTGAAACGATGTTTTTAGTAGTAACAATAACTTTCTGTATTAATAATATTAATAATATTTGGAAAATGTTACAGTTAGCCTGTATTGTTAGGTTTATTTTGAAACATTAAACAACACAAATTCGACGCAATTTATATAACCTAATTTAAAAACAGACATAAACAGTGATTTGACTTCTGGTGAATCATTTATTAGGTTCGTCCGAATCAATTGATTCACTAAACTGATTCGGACAGCTATTGCCAACAACGTGTTATGTTTCAAAATCCTTCACATCGATTCAAGGCTGATTAAACTTTCTTCTGTCCTTTTTTTTTTTATCCAGGATTGGATTTTATTACCGGTGAAGCCACGCCTCCTGTTGTGGGCGGGGTTTAAAGTTCAGTTCAGTTCTGAAACTCTTGCGCATGCGGTCAGTCAGCAGCTCACTGCTCGCGCGACACGGACTGATCTACAGAAATAAAGGGGAGGTTTAGTTAAGAACAGATCAGTCTTTTAGAACCGACAACAGCATGGAATCAGCAGGTTTTCGTTTGGTTTAATTATAGATTTGGAAACGCAGCGGAGGAAGGACTTCCCGCACTCGTCTCTGGATAACCGCAGTGTCTCTCTGCGCTGTGATGGAGGTTTGGGGCTTTAGGGATGTTGCGCTTTGGATTTCATTCCTGACGGGTTTCACGATGGCCAGTTACTCGGAAGACCAGTGCAGTTGGAGGGGAAGGTACATATCATCAAAATGCATGAGTTAAATGCGTTATATATGTTCGTTTTTAATATCGTTCACGATTTATCCTGGAATGCATTGATGCATTTTCTTCTACCTTGCATGATGTATTTGAATTTTGTTGTGCAAAATATGCATTACCCATCTGTTATATATAGGCTATACGTGTAGGCTATACGTGCTAGTATTGCATTGCACATCCATCTATCTATCTTATACAGTTTGTGGATATTTTTAGTTGTAGAATAGTTAATGTTTACTCAAATATGCTTAAAAGCCAAACCAGAAAAGGTTAAATAAAGCACTTTGCTTGTAAAATATAAGGAAAATTTGAAATATTAGAGGATGAAAGCTGTGATATGAGCAGGTCTAATGGTCATGGAAGGATGTTTCCACTAGTGCAAAACATTTTAAATGGCTGCACTTAAAGTAACCAGTAACCATAGGGGGCGTTGAACTTTCCCTGCAACTTTATGCACTGGTCAAATGACTCAAAACTCAAATTTTGAGAAATCACAACACAGGGAATGACTGTTTTTCTGCTTGCAGCAGATTTAATGTGGATAAGGTGACTCATAGTGGTTTGGCCTGCTCAGATTTCTCTGGTTAACTTCTGCTGGTTTGCATCTGTGCAGTGGTCTCTCTCAGGCGGTGAAGAACGTGGAGCAGGTTTGGTTGAGGTGTGCGGAGGGCTCTGTGGAGTGGCTGTACCCCGCTGGAGCGCTGCGTCTCACCCTGTCCCCCAGACTGCAGTGGAGCGCCATGGGTCCCGGCGAGTCCAGCAGGAGCCCGGTGTCGGCCTGCATCAAGCCGGATCAGCACTGGGGCGGGGCTCAGCTCTACCTGGAGCGGGACGGGGTCCTGGAGCTTCTGGTGGGAGACGAGACGTCCGAGCCGTCCGGCCCGGCCCATGTGCGCTGCTTCAGTGCCATGCCTGGAGAACGACCGGCTCTCTTCCTGCAAGCCACACCGCACCAGGACATAAGCAGACGCATCGCCGCATTTCACTACGAGCTGAGAGGGGATTGGACAGCACAGCCGTCAGTCAACACAGACCCAATCAGCAGCGAAGGTGAATATTCTAGAAGAGACAGCAGTTCAAAGAAAATTAGCACCTATTTTAAGAAACAAAAAATCTCAAATTAATTAAAAATTACTACTACCAAATCTTCTGGACTTTTAAGGTCATCAATAAGGGTTAGTTTCTGAGATTTGGAGAACTGCAAACGAGTCCTGAGTTGATGGTTCTGCAATAAAGTGCAATGCAAAGCTATGAAACAATGCAAAAAAAAAACATTTAAAATATTAAGCAGTCGTGAATAACATTTATAATTTAATATTGCCCAAAAATAACCTCTTATTGCCAAAAATCACTTTTTTTGTGTGTCTGATAATTAGCCTACAGGAGAATCCTGAACATTTATGCAAACCTGTGAGAGCCAATTGCAACGATAACAAACTATGCAAAACAAATACTTATTTAAAAACATTGCTTAAAATATTGAACAAAGAATGATCTTGGAATGCATATAACTGGGAACTAACATTTATAATTTTTTAATATCCCCAAAATAATCTAAAATTGCCAAAAATCACTACTTGCAACTTTTAAGATCATCTTTGTGGATTTGTTTCTGTGCACTTAGCTCCAGCTGAGTCCTGAATGTTTCTCCAAACCTGCAAAAAAAAAAATTAAATTGCCAAATACTATGAAACTATGCAAAGTTGGAGACGAGTGACCTCTGGGTGGATGGGGGTGCAGAACGAGGAGCACCAGACAGACAAAACCAGTCATGAACACAGCATTCATTCAAACTTTAACAAGACTTAAACTTTGGAGTGATGCATTTCAGCATAGATCCAAGACTTGTGCTTCTCGAGCTCTAATTCTTCACTTTTAATTGCGATCTGCAATTGTAGCACTGCAGTTATTTAAATGCAATAGGTTTGAGTAATAGTTTTAGGTCAAAGCTCCTTCCAGCCAGTAGTGAGAAACGGGGGGAGGGAGCGTTCGGATCTGAAGAGCGGAAAAGCCAAGAGCGGAGGGGGAGGGAGAGAAAGACAAAAGCTTGGTATGGGACGGGGTTTGTCTCCATAGTGAGCCGTTTCAGAGACCTGCATGAGAGCACAATCACCATGGTAAAGGAGGGGTTGGGGGGACCATGCAACTGGAAAGCGGATCTTTTGTTGGGAGTTTTGGGAGCAGAGAGGAGACAGGGAAGGACGTTTAAAAGTTTTAAAGAGCCAACAACTTTCTCTCACACCCACACAGACACCTGTCGCTGTTTGACATCGCACAGCTTGCAGAAATCAGATGGAGATGCATTCGATGAACTCTCAGTAGCGCTGAGTTTAAATAAGTGCTCTACTTTACGTAATGCTCAACCAATATGGCCGACATCTAGAGTGCAGAATGGGCAATATAATCAATGTTTCTACAAATGAATGCGATAGACATACATTTTTACATTTCTAACAGTTTTTATTTACTATTCACTAAATGTGAAAACAGCAAACTAAAATCATAAATCGTTACTTAAAATAAACTGAATAAAGTTAACAGAAACAAAATATGAAAACTTTTCATTTTCATTCAGTTTAACGTCATGTACTAAAATAACTCAAATTAAATAAAAACTGATAAAACAAAAATAAGAGTGACATAAAAATACAACAAAATTACTAAAACTAGCTAAAATGAAAAATAGAAAAAAAATATAATCTTAATTAACTAATCTTAACAAATTAATTCAAAATCTTTAGTCACTTTCTGAATCTCGTTTATTTACATATTTAATATGACATATTTTAATTTCTACATTTAATTGAACAAACATAATAAACCAAAAAGAGGCACAAACAAAAAGCTTAGACATGATCTAGGACATTCAGATTAATGCAACCTTTTGTCTTTCCACCAAAGCCTCATTTTCATTCATTTCAAATTAATGAAGCCATCTAACCTTGACTTAAAGCTTATAAACTGTAGTTAACATGGTACATTTTTGTAAAGGTATATAAACAAACATCTGGCATCTTCAAAATGACACAAAGTTGAAGAATGAGTCTGTTTGGTTTCTGTGTGGGAGGGTTTTGTGAGGTCAGCTGTTCAGTTTTATTGCTTTAGCAGCTCATGTAGATCATCCAGATGAACGTTACAGAGGAAGAGCGAAGTGTTAGGGTCTTGACTGAGGGGACACACACCTCTCTCATGAGCTCTGATCAGGTGACATGGCTCACACATGTCTATCAGCTGCTCATTTACATCTTCACACCTCCAGCGAAGAGCTGTTAGAGCAACAGCTGTGCGTTACGCCTCATCTTGTGGTGTTCATGTTCTTCTCTTCTCTCTCTCACAGGAGTCTGCAGGCCGTGCAATAACACTGAGATCCTGATGGCTGTGTGCACTAGTGACTTTGGTGAGTATCTGGATTTACTTTTTCGTTGTAGTTTTAAGGGTAAATCCGCTTTCATCCAAAGCAATAAGCAGGGTGTTTCCTGTAATGGGACTGGATCCTGGATAGCAAGAGCCTCAAACCTACAACTTTCAGCCACCAATCCCGATCTTGAACCTCAATGCATGACTTTCTGGTGGTTTTTAGTTAAGGAGTTGAACTTTGGCAACCTTGAAGGTCCAAGTAAGGGTCAGACCTTTTGTCTGCAAGGTATTACAAACCACCAGTGTTATTTTAGTATCATTAAGATATCATTATGTTTTTATTAATATATTTTGAATAAGATTTTTTTTTATTTTTAATTTTGGTCAATTTATTTATTTATTTATTTTTACCAGGTTTTTTTTTTAAATTCCATATAGTTTTTTATAATTTTTTTATTTCAGTTTTAGTTTTAGTTGTTTAAGTGCATCAAGTAAAACTAAATGATAAAAGTTGGATTCATTTTTTTTGTGTTTTTTTTTTATTGTTATTCATTTTTTAAATGTCTATATATGTGTGTGTATAGATAGCTAGATTTTTTTCCCAAAATAATTTTAATTTCAGATTTAGATCTTTTTTTGTTTTTGTTTTATTCTTTCCATTTAATTTTATTTGGAATCTTAGTTTTTTTTTTTTTTTTTTGCTTTTGTAATTTTTATTCATTTGTTTGCATTTAAATAAAGAGAAGAAAATATATTTATTTATTTATTTATTATTATAAAAAAAATCAGATTTAGTTTTATTTAAATTAGTACATCGATTTAAACTAAATGAAAATGTTGCCTTTTCAGCTAGCTGGAATAAAATAACATTTATTTTATTTCAAGTTATGAAAATGTTTTATTCATGGTTTTAGTTTTCGTTACACCAAGTCACTCCTCGCAAAGTTCGACTGTACACTTATTCTCATCAAACCCAGTGGTTTCGATTGAGGCCTTCAAATAGAATTTTCTTGTTTAGAAGGAAATCGTAAATCTACCAAAAAGTAGCAAAAGCTCAAGTTTGATGTTCATAATCTTTATCAACAGTCTATCCTTACTAACAGAGCTTTCTGTGTTTGTAGTGGTCCGAGGAAACATCCGTTCAGTGGATACAGACTCACATCTGAAAGCGGCAGTGATCAAAGTGAGCGCGACGCGGGTTTTCCGTCAGAAGTTTGCGCTGTTCCCTGAATCGGGGCGTCTGACGCGGTCGGGCGAGATCCGTACGGCTCTGCTGTGTGGCGTTCGGCCCGGCGCGGGCAGCTTCCTGTTTACCGGCCGCGTGCACTTTGGGGAGGCATGGCTCGGCTGCGCTCCACGCTATAAAGACTTCCTAAAGGTGTACGAGCAGGCCAAACAATCTCTGACGATCCCCTGCACTCTGATCAACGACTGACGGGAAAACACGCTCATGTGTGGACCAAACTCGGGATTCACAGTGTCTGAGAAACTCCTGAACAGAAGAAAGAGAGAGACGTTTAGGAGAGCAGCGAAACAGACACTGTGACACTGAAACACTTATTAAGATGGATCAAGATGGATTCTGCCGAAGGGTGTTTGTGCGTCATGTCTGTCTAATTCCTCTCAGATTCGGAGGCCTAAACTGAGCCTCTTTTTAACCTCAGGAAATCCTGTCTTTGGACGCTTTGATATGAGCATCATATCACTGAAATATCCAAAGTCCTCATGATGTTGAGTCGGTAAATAAGCTGAACGCAATGCATGTAGCACAGTCGTCTTTTGCAGTATTCGACGCCACAGAAAAACATTGATTTGTCAGTCTGTATATGAACAGAAAACGTTTTTAAACTGTTGTTGCATTGAGAGTATATATTTTCATTTTTCTTCTTTAAATGTCAAGTCTATTTTCTAAATTTGCACTGGTGAAAGAAAGGGAACGATGGCGATACCTGGATGCTGCAAGCACTGAGAACCAAAACCAACCTATATGTAGCATAGCAAAAGATGTTTTATATAAATATATATTTCTATAATATGGAATCAGCTATGGTTTATATGCTAACAGGCTGAGGATAGCATGCAGCTAACATGAAGTAATGAAAACAGACAGAATAGCAATAGTATATTAATTATTGGGATAGCATGTGCTGATTACCTCCTGGTTAAGTAGTTAACATGCTTAACATCACCACTAGTTTGCCCTTGATGTTGCTAATGTTATAAACGTACTGTCACACGTTCAGAGCACTTTAACTCTGATGAAAGATGTTTTTATTAATTGCGTTCAGACTGACAACGATTGCAACCGAACGACTTTTGCATCTTGACAAAGTTTTACTTTATGCAAATGAGCAGTGGCGGAATAGCCAATGGGAGTGCAGACAGTCATGTGATGCTGAATATGTAATTGCTTTAATCTGGTGTCAGTGTGAACGCACATTAACAGGGTATCCTCACAAATCTGGATTTTATTTGTAGTTTAGATAAATGTACATCCGATATAATCTGTAAAGAGAATTTATTGTTCATAAAATTACTCTATTTCTCTCTCATATTGTGGACTTGTGTACCAAAACATTAAAAGCTGGACTGCCAACACTGTCCTCCATCTAATTCTGGTTATCTGCTATTGCTTTTCTCTTTATTTTGTGCTTCATATCTATTTTTTGTCAGCGATGTACATGCACTAAACAATTGAACAGATCAACCAAACACTGAGAGCCAGCCGACATGCAAAACTGCCATATTTTATGTTTGTTATTAATGTCTTCATGAACCAATGTGAATGCTGGGTGTAAAATACATGTAAATGTGTGTTTATGTAGATATCGGTGTATATAAGATGTTTTAGAGATTTAAAACTGGATGGCGAAATATTCTGTTAACATTCTAGAGTTTGTATGAAAAATATACAATTATAAAGAACAAAAAATCATCTGATTTGTGTTTGTCTGGTTTCTGAATTACTTATTAAATGAAAACAAGGTGCGACACTGTTAAAAATCATTTTCAAATATTAAATGGATCATTTTTATTTAGCATGCAGTGTGAATATATATATATATAGATCATACAGGCCATATTTAACTTTATTATTATTATTAGCATAGGTAAACCTATACTGTGTTTCTGAGGTGAATAACAGGAAAATGAGGAAGGGTGTTGGTGAGCTGCTGAGGGTGTGTGTGTCTTTGTGTGTCTGTGTGTGTGTGTTTTCAGGTATACAGTGTGTATATGTTTGGTCTTCCAAGAGCTCCAGAGATAGAAGAGGAAATGAGCACGACCCAAACACTGACAGGAGCTCTCTGACCTGGATTGTGTCCATTTATATCCACACACACACACACACACACACACACACACCGATTCATACAGGATCACAAACTGCATTTCGACCCAAAACCTCGTAATTCAGCTCAATCTATTTTTGTTAGCATTAAAACAAAATCACACGCGAAATAGCTATGCGATACATTTCTAAAACTACAAATATAAAAGAGCGCTTATAATATAAAATAGTCAAAAGATGTTTTACACATTCACAAACTAGGTCTTAGAGCACTGCAAAAAATATATATATTTTCAAGTTTGTAAATAAAAAAAAAGATTTTTTTTTGTAAAAGAAAAGAAAAGAAATACTATTTCAGTCTTTACTTTAAAATTTCTCATTCAATTTATCTTGTTACCTGCTGGTTTTTTATTTTTATTTTTTGTAATTATTGTTTTTTTTTGTGTGTGTGTGTGAAATTCACTATCAAGTCCTGAGTGATAAAAAAAAAAAATAGAAATTAATACTTTTATTAAGCAAAAATGCAATGATTAAATTGATCAAGTAAAGGCATTTATAATGTTGCAAAATATTTCTTTTTCACACAAAAGGTCTTCTTTTGAACTTTCTATTAATTAGTAAATCCTGGAAAATATTTATCATGGTTTCCACAAAAATATGAAGCAGCTCAACTGTTTTCAACATTGATAGTAATCAGAAATGTTTCTTGAGCAGTAAATCAGTATATTACAATGATTTCTGAAGATCATGTGACACTGAAGACTGGAGGAATGATGCTGAAAATACAGCTGTGCATCACAGAAATAAATTACTGTTTACAATATATTGGCATAGAAAACAGTTATTTTAAATTGTAATAATATTTCACAATATTGCTGTTTTTACTGTATTTTTGATTAAATAAATGCAGCTTTGGTGAGCAGAAGAGACATTTAAAAAAATCTTACAGACCCCAAAGTTCACTTTTAAACTCTATATAGTGTTATTGGTTGCAACAGTTGGATTGAGAATAAACATGATTTAGCTTTAGGACTTCAACAGAAACACACACTTTTGTTCCTTAAGAGTCTGCAGATGGCCGTAATCTCATTAAAATTTGGAGGGAAGCCCAAGTGTGTGAGCTGAGCTCCTCAGGTCGGGGAGGGCAGTGTCTTTCTTATTTCCCGCCAAGATGACCCTAATTATCACCTCAAACAAAAACAAGTGCAGTTACATAGAAAACATGTCAACATCAAAAACCTGATCATATAATCCTAAAATCTCAACATTAACAGCGTGAACAGACCAACATCCCAACCACTAAACCTTTACATTCACACTTTTCCACTTCATTTTCATAATAACTGTGAAATGATAAACACATTCCCTCTCCTCTTCTACTGTGTTCACTCAAAACTGGTTTTAAGCCATGAAATTGAAATTGAATTCGTTCCAAAATGCAATTACCTTCTCCTCATATTAAAAACAACACATGCTGTCACATCTTCCAGCTTGCACAACGCACACATATCAGTTGCAAAAATGTACTGTAACTCAATGAAATTTTGGTGATTTAACAAATAAATAAGCAATTAGTGATATTAGTGCTTTAAATTTTCGTAAAAAAACTACTATGATATAATAAATCATGCACATATATAATCATATACACTTAATATAGACAATTAATGAATAAGTATTGATATTATTGTTTAGAAAGTTGAGATTATTGTGTTTTGGGTAAAAAATATACTACAAAATAATTTAGAGTTAGGGTTAATATTTGTGATTTAATGAATGAATAAGTAAATAAATATTGGAAATAATATTTGTGATTTAATGAATGAATAAGTAAATAAATATTGGAAATAGTGTGTTACTTATTAGCACAGAAATGGGACTAGCGGGTTTTGGTAAAAAAAAAACAAAAAAAAAACAATTGATATAATAAAATCATATACAAATATACACACACATATATACATAACAAATAACAATAACAAATTATTTAATAAATATTTATATTACTGTGTTCTTTTGTAGCACAAAGATGAGATCATTATGTTTTGGATAAAAAATAAACTATAATATAAATTATGGTTAGGGTTAATAATAAAATAAAATATTTGTGACTAAATGGACTAATGAATAATAAATAGTTTTTTTGTAGCACTTTGAGATTTTGTTTAAACTTAAAGTGCATTATAAATAAAATGTATTATTATTATCATAAATAAATAAATAAATAAATAAGCCTGTGCATATATACACACCGACACACACTTTTTTATTATTGATATAATATTACGTAATTAAAATTAATATGATATTAGTGTGAAATATTATATTATAATAATGTATAATGAAAGCTTTTTGATTTAATGAATCAAAGAATGAATAAATAAATAAAACATGATATGCACAGACTTACCAAACATTGAACTCGCAAGCCCAAAATAGCTTAACTAAAGAGGGACGAGTTTAGAAACCTGTCGGAAAACAGTCATTATATTTGCTAGTTAGTTTGGTGCACAGATGAAACAAGCAATTTATACCTCATATGATTTTTAAATCACCCAAATGATGTAGTAAATACAGTGATCGCTCTGAAACATGGACACTGATGGGAAATGTGACCTGACTCTACCGAAGTGTTACTACGATAACTCCCGAGATTCAACATCGCTGTATGAGCCGGCATCTGAAAGCCCTCAGTGACAGACAGAGGCAGATCTAGGTTACAGGTGTTCGAGAGTTTCCCGGAGGTACAATCAGGGGCGCTGCTAAACTCCTGTGATAATGGGAAGTATGTGTGAACACATGCGAACAGACTGTGAGAACAGAAACCGAGCCAAAACACGAGGACAGGTCCAGAGCCTGTGAGAGAGAGAGAGAAACGCCTGTTCTTTGTGTTGAGCAGCTACAGGAGGGCATCGGAATATTGTCCCATTCCTGACGGATTAAAGCGGAGAACAGAGTGTGGGAAAAACTCCCGGGACCCCTCCTCTCCCTCTCTCAAACTTTCCTTCAGGTTATTTTCCTCTAGTTCCCTTCCACCGCTCAGCGTGTCGTTTCTCTCTATCTCTCGGCTCAATCTCTTGATGTTTCTCTCAAACTCTTGTGCTTTTTTTCTCTCCTCTCCTCAGGCCCTTTTCCCACTCAACTCCCGTCTCTCTCTCTCTCTCTCAATCTCCAGAAAATCTCTCCGAACTCCTGAAATCAGCCAACAGGTGCTTCTGACAGAGAAATGTACCTTAAG
Source organism: Carassius auratus (assembly GCF_003368295.1). Classification (NCBI taxonomy): domain Eukaryota; kingdom Metazoa; phylum Chordata; class Actinopteri; order Cypriniformes; family Cyprinidae; genus Carassius; species Carassius auratus. Next base: position 845,048 of record NW_020527778.1, read on the forward strand.
ACTATACATGACTGCTGAACATATGTTTTAAAAAGCAAAAGAGCAGTTTCCAGCTGAGCGTAACTAGAAAATATGAATCAACTATGGATATTTGCATGCATTTTTATGATTCTAATAACTTAAAGCAGTGAAAAACAAACCAAATGACCATGGGAACTATGAAATGCTCAAGCTAGCATGACAATTACTGCATGCCATTTAAAACGAAGACTATAGAAATATAAATAATATGCATTCTTGAAAGGTAAAGGTCCACTCATTTTCACTTGCTCTCAGTCGTTCTGTCTGAATTCACACTCATTAATTTGAGAGTTGAGTTCTGCTCAAATTCCTCTCTCACGCGTCCCACATTCTTTCGCTTTTGTAACTTTTTTTTCTTTTCTCCGTCTCACCCCCCCATCCCCTCCGCCAGCCTGTTCTCATAAATTACTGCCATTCACAAGGCTTGTCCCATACACACACACACACACACACACACGGCCTGCCGGAGTGTATTATGCACATATCGACTGAGCGTTAAAGTCCAAACAAACGACTAAAGCAGCGGTTCTCATGTTCAGACTGCATGCAGGTTTGGAATATTGTTAGGAATTCTAAATGTTCCCGACTGCTCGTATTATCACACACACATTCCTGAGATGATCTCAGTGTCACTATGGGGTCAGATGATTCATGAATGACTGCTGTAAAGCATGGTGAAAACTACTATGTTAAACTGTACTGATGTTTGACTGATGATGCAAATATAAAATAATATTACAAATAATTATAATTATATAATACTAATAAATAATGTATAAATAATATGTAAACATTTGAACATAAAATGTAAAATATTGTTATAAACAACATTGATAATATAATTAATACATATCATATTTCTATGCACAGTATTAAGTATTATTTAAAATAAATGTAAGTCTTAATATAATATAACACATTATCTCTATCTGATTTTATTAAATATAACAATATATTTAAAATATTAATTTATATGAAAATACCTCAGCTTACATTATAATACAAATAATAATTGTAATAAATAACATTAAAAGTTTTTATCATAACAGTTTAATGAATTTATATATATATATATATATATATATATATATATATATATATATATATATGCACACAAAATTGATTCATATTTAAAATATACCATACTGTAATATATTTTGGCGCATGTACGTATGTGAATATAATGTTTATAATAATGTTACTGTATATGTCATATAGAAAATTATCTAACAAAATATTTAAATCTATAATAAATTATATATGGATTTAATTACATAGAATTTCAAATTCTAATATTTATTAGTATTGTTTGTAATGTTGTAATTTTTAAAATAGTATATTTTAAATATTAATCAATTGTGTTTGGAAATATATAATATAATATAATATAATATAATATAATATAATATAATATAATATAATATAATATAATATAATATAATATAATATAATATAATCTATAAATCATAATATGCATTAAAATTTGCCTAGAACCGTGAGGTGAGGAGTTGAATCCACTTAGTTCTTCTTTCTCTCTCGTTCTCTCTCTGTTCTGTTCTCATGATGTCAGCGTGTCTGTGCGGATGCCACCCAGTGTGAGCTGGCACACCCCCGAAGCCCCAGCAATTACCCTCTCTAAATATAAGCCCCTCCCCGGCCCGGCTCCTTTCCCAGGGGTTCAGGGGCCACTGTACTCACTGCACCCCGTTTCCCATACGCATAATCTTGATTTTTTTTTCCCCCCGGCTCATAAAGAGGCTCTCGAAGCCCCTCAGTCTGCAGCCCATTTCCCAAACACTCTCCCTTTATCTGCCAAGCCCACAGCCTCTTTCTGTCTCGCTCGCTCTCTGTCTGTCTTTTCCACGCTCTCTTTTTCATGGATAATCCGTGCTATTTTTTTCTTTCCAGTAATATGCTTTCAAGTTTGCCCTGCAGTATTCCCAACTTTAAATTCCTAGGATGAATTCGCTTCTCATTCACGTTTAACTTTCTTTTCAAAAATTGAGGTACAGGGCAGTTTTTAAAAGTTTTTTTTTTTTTTATGTAAAACAAGTATTAGATAGAAAGCAGATGGAAAATTCTATGAAATGTGTATTTTTATTTTATTTATAATCTTAAAACACTTTATATATATATATATATAAATACACCAACACACACTTAGATTTTTACATATCCATTTATAAAAAAATAATTTTAGATTCTAATATCACTGAACTAAAACAAGTGTATGAAGTGCTTCTCAATCTGAAGAACAGTGATGTGACTGCCCCGTGAATTAACTGCAATTTATTTATTACGTGTGCAAATATCATGTTTGTCGTATGCTTCTCAGGGATCAGCAAGAGTGTGAACTACACGCTCGGTCATGAAATGATCTTAACACATCAGACAATTCATTATCAGCCGCCTTTCATTCTCACAGCCCGTAAAATTGACATAAGCTTTACAAACATTCCTCACATAGTTTCTCAGGAAGAGCAAATTCAATTACACAAACACGCACACACACACACACACACACACACACTCACACACACACATGCATGTGTTTCTAAAGGATTATAAAACACAGCAGTAAAAGTCATATTGGTGTGTTGTTTCATTTTGATAAATCAATAACAAATGATTAACAACTAAATAACAACTATTTAATCTGAATCACCAATAATCAAATGTCATAAAATGAGACATTTGAGAGTTTAGGATTACACAAGAGTAAAAAAATTCAATCTGAATCAAGTATTATTATTATTATTATTATTGCAGGCTGTAAAAATGTCTAACAGCATCAGCATTTCAGTTGTTTGTCTTGTAAATGTTGCTGCTGGTTGATTTACAGAGTGGGGGGGGCTTATTATGTCCTTCACTGTACTAATAAAACTGCTGTGTTTGATTTACAGAGTGGGCGGGGCTTATTATGTCCTTCATTAACTCTTGTGTCTGTGATTGATTTGTGGAGTGGGTGGGGCTTATGCACTGCTGCACTATATTTCAGAACTGCTTCGTTTTCAGTGATTTGTGGGCGGGGCTTATGGGTTCTTGCACAAAGATGCCACACTTGAAGATCACATCCAACATAGAAAGTAATTTCCTTAATATCACAGATGGGGGCTTCAAATACCTGCACAGATGATTGTCCACATACATTGTCCATTTTTAAAACAGCCATCTGAAATACCAAGCACATGATCAAGTCACAGAACTAAGCCGTTAAATAACACACACACACACACCTGTTCCCGAGCCAGTTTGAGTTTGCCCTCCTCAGGCAGGCTTTGTCCTCTCTCAGTCTGTGTAGCTCTCTCTCAGTTCGGCCCCTGCGGGACTGAAGTGGCCCTCAAGGGGTCCGGCCTTTAAAGTGTGTTCAGGGAGGGCCAGGATCATCTCACGTTGCAGTCTGGGATACAGAGACACTATTTATCAGACCAAATCAGATCTAGTTTGTGTGGAAGCAGGTTTCGCTTTAAAAAGGGACCGAAATGTCTTAAAATGTCTGTACAGACAAAAAAAAAAGTTTCATAATAGGACAAAAATGATTTGAATTCACATCCAAAACACCAAGCTTTGTATTTTACATTAAGCCTAGAATAATAATTTTACTGATCAGCTAGCATGTTTAATTTTTTTTTTCATTAGTATTTGATTAAATTTTAGGTTAATTTCCTAGTTAAAGTCAGGGTTATTAGCTTCAACTAAACTTAAATCATTCAAATAAATAAAAACATAATTTGTAAAGGTAGTCTGGAGCACAAAAGCAGTCTCTGGGGTATATTTTGTAGAAATAAACAAAAATGCACTGTATGGGTCAAAATTATAAATTTTTCTTTTATGCCAAAAATCATTAGGATATTAAGTGAAGATCATGTTCCATGAAGATATTTTGTAAATTTCCTACCGTAAATATATCAAAACTTGATTTTTGATTAGTAATATGCATTGCTAAGAATTAATTTGAGCAAATGTAAAGGTGATTTTTTCAGTATTTTGATTTCTTTTGCACCCTCATATTCCAGATTTTCAAATAGTTGCTGATATATAAACTTCAATTTTGAAATACTCCCACTTAAGACTGATTTTGTGCTCCAGGGTCACATTGGTGTTAACCGTATGTCTGCTGTCTTGTACATGTACCATCACGTTCTGAATAAAGCATGCAAGTCGTGCCCTGTACTCTCTGTTGAGTTCCTTCAGATGATTTTGTAGGTTAGGGTCTCTTTCAGCTGATGTTGAGAAATAACGAGCGTCTGCATGTGGAAGGGAAACAAATCAGCAGCCAGAAACATTTCTGTGTGAGAGAGGCTGATAATAAACTCACTGCAGACTGCTGGGAAAGCTTGTGTCTTATTCTCCTGCTGTTCCCTCCCCATGACCACACTATGAGAGGAAGATAACACACACATACAAACATCAGCTGACCTTCATGACTAAACCAGTCCTCACATGAATCAGAAAGATTAAAGCTCCACCACGTCAATCCTGATGTAGCAGGTGCACAGAGTCTGCTTTCACTGAGGTCATCATCGTAGTCAGGTGAGACAGATGCTATTAACATCCATCTCCTGTGATCATCTGTGATCAGATTTCGAGGGGAGGGCCTATGATTTTATGACTTTTATTTTAATATTATTTATATGCTATTATAGTACTGCTGTCAAACAATTAATCGCATTCAAAATTTAATTTTTGGTGTACATGATATACAGTATTGTTCAAAATAATAGCAGTACAATGTGACTAACCAGAATAATCAAGGTTTTTAGTATATTTTTTATTGCTACGTGGCAAACAAGTTACCAGTATGTTCAGTAGATTCTCAGAAAACAAATGAGACCCAGCATTCATGATATGCACGCTCTTAAGGCTGTGCAATTGGGCAATTAGTTGAAAGGGGTGTGTTCAAAAAAATAGCAGTGTCTACCTTTGACTGTACAAACTCAAAACTATTTTGTACAAACATTTTTTTTTTTCTGGGATTTAGCAATCCTGTGAATCACTAAACTAATATTTAGTTGTATGACCACAGTTTTTTAAAACTGCTTGACATCTGTGTGGCATGGAGTCAACCAACTTGTGGCACCTCTCAGTTGTTATTCCACTCCATGATTCTTTAACAACATTCCACAATTCATTCACATTTCTTGGTTTTGCTTCAGAAACAGCATTTTTGATATCACCCCACAAGTTCTCAATTGGATTAAGGTCTGGAGATTGGGCTGGCCACTCCATAACATTAATTTTCTTGGTTTGGAACCAAGACTTTGCCCGTTTACTAGTGTGTTTTGGGTCATTGTCTTGTTGAAACAACCATTTCAAGGGCATGTCCTCTTCAGCATAGGGCAACATGACCTCTTCAAGTATTTTAACATATGCAAACTGATCCATGATCCCTGGTATGCGATAAATAGGCCCAACACCATAGTAGGAGAAACATGCCCATATCATGATGCTTGCACCTCCATGCTTCACTGTCTTCACTGTGTACTGTGGCTTGAATTCAGAGTTTGGGGGTCGTCTCACAAACTGCCTGTGGCCCTTGGACCCAAAAAGAACAATTTTACTCTCATCAGTCCACAAAATGTTCCTCCATTTCTCTTTAGGCCAGTTGATGTGTTCTTTGGCAAATTGTAACCTCTTCTGCACATGCCTTTTTTTTAACAGAGGGACTTTGCGGGGGATTCTTGAAAATAGATTAGCTTCACACAGACGTCTTCTAACTGTCACAGTACTTACAGGTAACTCCAGACTGTCTTTGATCATCCTGGAGGTGATCATTGGCTGAGCCTTTGCCATTCTGGTTATTCTTCTATCCATTTTGATGGTTGTCTTCCGTTTTCTTCCACGTCTCTCTGGTTTTGCTCTCCATTTTAAGGCATTGGAGATCATTTTAGCTGAACAGCCTATCATTTTTTGCACCTCTTTATAGGTTTTCCCCTCTCTAATCAACTTTTTAATCAAAGTACGCTGTTCTTCTGAACAATGTCTTGAACGACCCATTTTCCTCAGCTTTCAAATGCATGTTCAACAAGTGTTGGCTTCATCCTTAAATAGGGGCCACCTGATTCACACCTGTTTCTTCACAAAATTGATGACCTCAGTGATTGAATGCCACACTGCTATTTTTTTGAACACACCCCTTTCAACTAATTCAACTAATTGCCCAATTGCACAGCCTTAAGAGCGTGCATATCATGAATGCTGGGTCTCATTTGTTTTCTGAGAATCTACTGAACCTACTGGTAACTTGTTTGCCACGTAGCAATAAAAAAATATACGAAAAACCTTGATTATTCTGGTTAGTCACATTGTACTGCTATTATTTTGAACAATACTGTATGTGTTTCCTTTGTATATTTATTATGTAATATATAAATGCAAACACATGCATGTATATATCTAAGCAAATTATGTTGTTTATTTATTAAATATATTTATATATAATATAAATGTATATACATATAAATATTTTCAGAATGTACATATACATACATAATAAATAAACACACACATACATTTATTATGTAAACAAAATTAATCGCGATTAATCATTTGACTATACACTATTTTTTATTATCTAGCTTTCATTACAATCCATTTTTATTTTACATTTAACATTCAGTGGTATTGTAATTATAATAGTGTTTGCTTTTTCTTTTAAATACTTCTATATTGCTTTAATTTAATTCTAATTATGGGTTACCATAGTTGGCAAATGTCATGACTTTTACTTTTTTGTGAACTATATTATACCCCGGCTGTATATTAAATGTTGGAGAAATAATTACAAATGAATACAGCACTCACATAAAGCTATATATACTAGAATGCAAATCTAATCAGTTTGACTGTTTATAATGTTGCAAAATATAAAAATATTATCGCCCAGCTACAAATTTGGTATAGTATACTCACATAAAGCAATATATGTGGCATATCTGAACTGTGTAATTGTTCATTTAGTCACAAAATATGACTACATTATCAGCCAGCTCCAATCTGTTAGATTTGACTACAGTGTTATAAACATTAACATCAGGATTTTCTTTAAGTCTATGCATTGTGAAAAACAAATGAGCAATTAAAGAATTTGACGTGACTTGATAAACTAGGAAATGTATTCAGTCAGAGAGGGAATTTGTTTCTGAAGTTGGTTTACTGAGCTGGGTTTATTCATCGAGTGAACTACAGCGGTCAGAGGTGTGTGATTTGTGTTTGGTTTCTCTATGAACACGAGTCTCCGTGACATTCATAAACCGCAAACTTGTGAAAGAGAGCTCCATTTGACAAATGAATCACATTAAACGATTCTTTCTGATGATTCGGTTGAATGAATCATCAGTGATGCGCACTTATTCAAATCCTGTTTATATCAATCAGCATTCATGAACACATTACATATTAGAAATACAGAAAACACTGAATAGAAAAATATATCCTGAGATATGATTTGTGCTGCATCTGCTCGACAAATGCTTTCTAAACAAATGAATCATTACCAACAACATCAGGTCTCAGCACATATAAGACATACACAGCCTGAGAAGCAGATCGCTTTTGTTGTGGAAACAGTTTTGCTGAATTGTTCCTTCTGTTTGGTAAATATCAAAACCCCTTTGTCCTCTACAATACAAACGGGTTGTAAATCCAGAGCATTTATGATCAACTGAATCATGATGCATTTGATTAACCGTGACTCCTTTGAACATCTTGCCTCGTCAATGAACTGTGCCATTACCTTTGCATACTGACTCTTTGAATCAATTAACTGAACAGCAGAATCAGCGAGGATCAGGAACGAATAAAACATATCACGAAGAATTAAAACACCTTATATCTTCCACAAAATACACTCGCACATCTAACTTTGAGAGATGCGATTCACTCGATATGATTAAGGAAACATAGAAAAATTTATTAAAATGTATAAGATATATGATACAAAGAGAGCAGGACAAGTCTGGCCATTAAATAATTCGTAATTTGTACAAAATGACTTCAGTATAGTGGTCCAATGGCATTTCTGTTCAAAAGGCCACGCACACAAACTAATCTACTTAAGGCAACCTGCAAAGTGGCTTGAACAAAATCACACAACTATCAAAGACGCCTCGTTTACTAGACCCATAGAAATATGGCACATTTTACAAATAACCAGTACTCGGGCAGGCAGACTTCTGTAGGCTAGTCGTGTGTGATGTATGTGATTTTCTCCTGTTATTTCGAAGACCACCTCCTCAGCAGATCGTTCTCTTAATGAGTGATGTTCTCATCTTCCTCCACCTCTTCCTCGTCCTCGGCAGCATGGGTGTCTGTGTCTCTGTAGACCAGACGGACTCCAGCAGCGTTCTGTAGAGCCTCCAGACTGGTCTGACTCACGTACAAGCTCAAGTTTATGTTGGGACGCGTTGATCTCAAGTCCTCGATTTTACTCCAAGCCTAATACACATACAAAAACAGAACCAATCAAAATATAACGGGAAACAGATGTTAAAGGAATAGTTTGCCATGCATTGAGCTTTATGTCATTCCAAAAACTTTTTTGAATACTTTGGGTCCATTCTACGAGGAACAGACTGAAATTTAGGTTTTTAGATCTGCATAAAGAGTCTTCTAACTCCTTTTGTTTTCTATATACCGTATTTTTCAGACTATAAGTCGTACCTGAGTATAAGTCGCATCAGTCCAAAAATACGTCATGATGAGGAAAAAAACATATAAGTCGCATTTATTTAGAACCAAGAACCAAGAGAAAACACTACCGTCTCCAGCCGCGAGAGGGCGCTCTGTGTTTTCAGTGTATACAGGAGCAGTGAGCAGCATAGAGCGCCCTCTGGCGGCTGGAGACGGTAGTGTTTTCTATTGATTCATCATTTCTCTTGGTTCATTTCAAATTAATTTTGATAAATAAGTCGCACCTGACTATAAGTCGCAGGACCAGCCAAACTATGAAAAAAAGTGCGACTTATAGTCCGGAAAATACAGTAAATAAAAGCATTGAGAAGGATTTGAATGACATGAGGGCATTGAGAGTATAGCATGCTTATGGTTTATATTAAACACTAAAAGAGTCTTCACACTGGCATTTTACTGATAACAGATTGGTTCATGTAAGAAATTCAGACATTTAGACCCACTACTGAATTATTACAGGATTAATATACAGCAATAAAATTAACAGTGAAAATAAGAGCTTGTGCAATGCATTTAAACAGGTATAATTAAGTGTGATGATGACTAAAGGAAACATCTAATACGATTCATATTCTTTTGGTTTCTCTACACAATATTAAAAACTTGCAAATGCAATGAAAACACAAAGCATTAGTAATCTCTCATTTACTTAAAGTATCGTACCGGTCCTGGAAAAAGTGGAATTGGTACATCCACAGTTTTAAGCTTCACATAGATCAAGTGCAATCAGAGTCGGTTTTCGACTCAAAATAGTCTGTTTGCAAGCTTTCAAGCAATGCACAACATCATTTCCCCAAGTTGTGTTGTCAATCTTTCTCACTTAATATATTGGGTGCTGAATCAAGTAAGTTTGAAACTAATATTGCGGGAGCCCTGGGAACAATCACACTTGGATTCAGACTGGACCAAACGTGTCCAGTGTGAAAGCTTTCTAAAAGCAAACCTCGACATACCTGCTGGAAGTTACCATGATTGCAGTAGTGCTCCACCAGGAACCCATACACATCTCCAACACGCACCGCAGGGTCCAGATCCTTCTCATCCAGCAGAGACTCACACACACGCACCGCTTCCACTGGATCCTCCTCATGCATCCTAGACACACACACACACACAAAAAAACCTTAATGAATGCATGCACAGGTGTTTGCAGAATGCACATTCTGCATATTTCATCAGTACCTTCGTGCCTGAATGAATCTCTTGACAAGGTTGAGTCTGTGTGTCAGCATGAGGAGTTTGCTGTCAGCCTTCGCTTTAGTCAGACACTTGCAGGCCTCCGTAAGAGCGCCATATGCCTTCTCATAATTCTGAAAATCATCAATTTCCACCTGTGCACATACACAAAAATAACATTTTCACAGCAGTGCCTTAGAAAAATAACCAATTTTTTTGGTGTGAACATTTTGATAGTTTAAAGAACCTATTGTTTCACTATAAAGAATGTGAGTGATTGGAACCACTAGGATACTGTAGGATACTGATTAGTGCATGGACACGCGCTCTCAGTACCTCAGCACAGGCTTCATAGAAGCCGGCGAGCAGATCAAGAGCTCGTCCTTTGGTGTAGAAGCTGATGATGTTCTTCATGATCTCCGGGTCGTTCCTCCAGTCCAGTGACTGCAGGTAGTTGGCTGCCATTACGTAAATTTCCTTCTGTCTGGAAACGCCTGCGAAAAACACTATTTTCTCTGTATCCCCGGATTTCAACAGCGCTCGCATCGCCTGTCAAAGATCGGAACAGAAAAGAAAAGCTTGATATCTTTTCTTTCTGAAGAGGCTGGTCAGAGTGAAGATATAATACTTCTACTAATACTAATAATTTCCGTTACAGTTTTTATAACCATCTCTTACTATGTGTTGATTTTCAGCAGTGTTATGTTTTAGGATTACTGATAAACTACTGTCGTTTTGTTATTTATTTGAATTTTAGTTTACGTTATGTCAGAATTTATGTCTGTATAGGTTTTTTATTAGGTTCTAGATGTATTTGAGTTATTTTAATACTTAAACTAAATGTAAATGTGAAATATATATATTAAATGTATAAATGTGTATATATATATATGCATGTGTGTGTGTTTTTTTTTGGTGTTATGTTAGAATCATTATTATACTCACACCTTTTGTTCTTTAATATTTTGAATTGTTTTTAGCTTTATTTTTCATTTAAATGTTAAGTGTTCAAAATTTTGTTGTATGCATTTGACATTTTTATTTAATTTCATTATTTTGAAAATGTGTATAGGTATTATTTATAGAGTTTTAGCTTTTAGTTTAGGATCTGTTTTTAGTTATTTAATACTACAATTGATTGCTTCTGTTGTCCTCATTTGTAAGTCGCTTTAGATAAAAGCGTCTGATTAATGACTAAATAAATAAATAAATATAAATGGGGAATAAATAACTATAAAACAGAAAACAAAATATCTGGTGAAATCACATGCATTTTTTTCAGAGCCACAAACTTTGTTCAGGCTGCTGCTGCATTTATATGGATTCATGAGACATTTCTAAGAGTATAGCAGACATATTAACAGATAAAATACATATCACTCTACAGCTCCCAATAATATGGCTTAATTTTATGATCAAAACTCTCTGTAATTTTAAATTCATATAATGCAATGCAATACAATGACGATGAACAAATAAACGTGAAATAAATGTGTACATGTTTTGTGCAAGATTTATAGTGCTATCTGAGTTTCAATTATTTTAAGTGAGGAAAAAAAGTGCATGAGCTCAGAGAAGAAAATTTATGAGATAACCATCAGTTATTTTGTTTAGCATCAATATGCATAAATATTTGACTGCATTTGCTATGATTGGCCAATCAGAATCAAGTACTCGTGAGAGCCACGCCATAAGAATTTTAATGAAATCTTTCTGTAAGAGCAAAATGAAAGCGGTTTGATTTTCTCGGGTCACTGACTGATTTGTGCACAGGGCAAACCTTGATCTTGTTTCCAGCTTGTGTGTATTTCTTAGTGGCTAAGTGATAGTTGCCCTGCCGCATGCAGCAGTCTGCGATTTTCTCCAGCAGCTCCCTCCGGCCGGCCTCAGACAGATGGGACGAGTCTTTTGGCACCGTCAGGCTTTCGGCCAGATCTTCTGTGATGGTCAAACTCTGGTCCAAACACAACTGGAGCGCCTCATGGTACTACAAACACAAATCCCACAAATCCATATGCATACAGTTACAAAACACCGTTGTGATTCGTATAGAATTCTACTATTAGGGGACGATAACTGCGATAGGTTTTGAAAATAGGAAAGTCGACCGACTATAACACTGATGAAAGAAGAACGAACAATAGTACAGAAACAATTTTCTAGCTGATGAATGATTGTGGTGTGAGAACTATGATAAAATGAGTTATAGTTAGTGTTTTTGGTGTGAATGGCTTTTTGTTCGGTTATGAATATTAAACGATTGGCTGGATGGTGCGTTCACCTTTTTGGCAGCCACCAGCAGTTCCACAGCTTTCTGGTACTGAGCGTGCTTTATGAAGAAATCAGAGCAGCGTGCTAGTAAGGCAGGGTCACTGTTTTCATTCAGGTCCTCTGCGATCAGCTGCAGCGCTCCAAACTGCTCTGTGGCAAAAGCTAGCTCTAAAGCCTTGGACACATGACCTGCCTGGAAAGGTGGGATGGAGACGTCATATATTAGTGATCAGCACCACCTAGTGGTGAAGCTCAAAGTGCATCTTTGTGTTTGGGTGTGTACCTTATGATAAAGCATAACAGCTCGGTCCATGTGCGTTCCTTTCTCTTCATAATACATGGCTGTGTCCATCATGTCCTCTGGATTGCTAAGCAGCGCCAGATTCATGAGCTGCTCGTCCAGGTTATTCTCTTTACACAGTCGTATGGCGTTGTTATAGGCTTGCGCTCGTGTGTAGAAGTGCACCGATTGGCTGATCTCATCTTGTCCCTCGTACTGGCGTGCGACGTGATAAGACGCCGCTCTGTTGCCCGTCTCATTGGCTATCTCACTCGCCTGTCAAATATACGGATCATTGTGAGGCATTCAGTTGATTGTATTTCAGACACAAATGAAGCTTAAGGCAGCGTACCTTTTGAATGTTTCCTAGATAACAGTACACGCGCACTTGAGACAGATAGTCCTGAGCGAGGTCGTAGTAATGCAGCGCAGCCTCCATGTCTGATTGGCTCTCTAGATAGTGACCCCACCACTTATACAGATCCCTGTCCAATCACACACCAGACATCAGAGGATATCAAGGACCGGAAACATGAGTCAGTGAAAACTCAAACTCACTTGTCCTTCATCTTATTGATGTAGATCTCCAGTGAAAGATTGTCCTCCATCAGCATCCTGGGCACTTCAAACCGATGTGTGTCTGACTTCTCAAAACTACAGAACGAGACAGGAAAGAGGTCAAATATACACATAAACAGACTTTTTTACTTTCACTTTTTAATCAGATACAAAACCAATTACAATAATATATTTTTTTACATTTCTTACGCTCACCAAGGATGTGTTTATTTAATGAAAAATATAATGAAAAATATTGTGAACTATTATTAGAATTAAAAATTTAATATATTTTAAAATGTAATTTATTCCTGTGATGCAAAGCAGCATCATTATTCCAGTCTTCAGTGTTACGTGATCCCTTTAGAAATCAATCTAATTTGATTTAAAAACATCTTAATTTATTCCAAACATCTGATTGGTAGTGATAAATTAGTTTAGTTTTTTTTTCTTAAATAAATATACAAATTGATAAAATATGACGATAAAATATATTACTGTTACAAAAAAAAATTAGAATTCTTTTCAACATTCTATTCATCATCAAATGCTGAAAATACAGCTCTAATCACAGGAATAAATTACATTTTAATATAAATGAAAATAATAAACATTTATTTTACAATGTATCCCAATATAATTGTTTTTTTCTGTATTTTTGACCAAATAAATGCAGCCTTGGTGAGCAAAAACATTTTTAAAAATGTGGCAACCCCAAACTTGAGCAATAATGTCAATACTATAATAAACTAGGAAAAAAATGTAGTAACATATAATAATATATTGAATGAAAACGCTAAGGATATTTGCTGGATGTGATTGTGTGTGGACGTGACACTCACTACACCAGCGCTAGGTTCTTGTCTCCCATGGCCTCCAGGTGTTTGGCGTAGCTGTAGTAAGTGGTTCGGAGGTGGATGCGGTCGTGTGTTTCTGCCGTCTCCACCGCCTGCTGCCACTGCCCTGCCGCCTGATAAAACTTATTCAATAAATCAAACCTCCCGCATGACTTATACAAACGCTCTGCATCCTCCTGCGAAAAAAAGAGCCAGATGCTGCGATAAGCCCAAACGTTTAAATCCAAATGTTTAGTTCTTGTTATTGTACTGAATGAGACCGAGAGGCTCCGAGTGCTCTAGGTTTATTTAGACAACGCTGTGTTTCTGCTAGTGTGCTTTAAACACGACAGCAAACCTCATTCGCAATGTATCCAGCTTCCATTATCGAGTGAGACATATATATGTGACCCTGGAGCACAACAGCAGTCTTGAGTCTCTGGGGTGTATTTGTAGCAACAGCCAAATAAACATTGTATGGGTCAAAATTTACGATTTGTCTTTTATGCCAAAAATCATTAGGATATTAAGTAAAGATCAATTTTTTTTTGCACCCTCAGATTTTCAAATAGTTGCATCTCTGCCAAATATTGTCTGATGCTTATAAACCATACATCTATGGCATATATCATAAAATGTGATTTTGTGCATCTTTAGGAAAGTGTTTCTGTGTCTTACCAGCATGCCCAGCTGTGTAGCCAGTACAGCCACCTGTGCCTCCACCTCCGGCTCTTTTTCGGCTTCCCTGAGTGCACGAGCGGCCCGTGCATTACCCATGTTCCCCAGACACACACGTGCCACGTCCAGACGACGACTCTTCACACACATCCGTGCCATGTTCTCCCACACTGCCTCACTGGAGATGCGGATACACACATACACACAAAAGACAAAAGATTCAGTTCACTTCAAAAGCCAAAGATGTCTCAGAGAAGACAAGAAAGAAAAAAAAAAATAGTGCTACCACACTTTTTGATTTACAAACGTCCATGACTTCTCTAATCTTTTGCGATTCCTAAACAAGATTCAGATGTAATGGTTCACTCCAATTTGTAAACCCAGCGATATCCATTATCTCATGATTCAGACATTGTTATGGCTTACTAGCAATACTTACTCTACATAAACTAACAATCATAGCAATAGCATAACATTAAAGATGTATATTCACAATGGAAATGAGTATGACTTTCTAGGAATTCTTGGTAAAACGTTACAATAAGGTTCAATTTGTAAACTTTTTAAAGTGTGGATACATGTAGAGGAACATAACAAAGTAACAAATCTGTCTTTAAAGGGTGAGAGGATGTTTTAAAGATGAAATTTGTTTCTCTCTTCGTTCCATCTCAGCTATGCATGGAATGACCCCATCAACACCAAACACTCTCTCGCCCACATTCCCTCTCTCCCACTAGCTTGGCCCTTTGTGCCCTCCCTCCTTTTTCATCCACTGCCATCTGGTCTTTATTTATCCAAAATCCCCCCCTTTCTCTCATTTTTTCGCTCGGTTAGGATTTTTGTAGATACAGATGTGGGCTGTTTATTAGAGCGAAGCAACAGGAAATTCCCTCAATCTTTTGGGGCCCAGAACTGGAAAAGAAACAACTGAAAAGTAGAAAGAGAAGCAAATCCAACCAGAATGAATTATGATTTCAATTTTTTTGATAATAAAGTTCATTTTTACATTGCTCTGTGTGGCTGCAAGTCAAAAAACGCTAAAGTCTCTATGATCTTCTAGTCTCTAGTCTCCTTCAGTGTGCAGGGTTTTGTCACTTGTTTTATGGTCCAGTACGTGACACAAAGCACAACACTCTTAAAAATAAAGGTTCATAAAGGTATATTTCGCAGTGATGCTGTAGAAAAACCTTTTTGAGTTCCTCAAAGAACCTTTCAGTGGACAATTCTTAAAAAGAACCGTTTTTCTTAGTCTGAAGAACACTTTAAACAAAGATTCCAAAAACAGAGCTTTCTTTCAAATAAAGGGTTTTTACTGGCATCGATGGTTGCTTGAGGAATCATAGAACAATTCCTTTAATAAAAGATTCTTTATAGTGGAAAGATGTTCTTCAGATTATTAAAATAAGCAAAACAAAGATATTTTAAGAAATGTTCACTGGAAGATTCTTATGGCATCGCTGTGAAAATAGTATTTTGGAAATATAAGACTGTGGAGAATGGAAAGATTCCATTGATGTTCCATGGATGTAAATAACCTTTATATGATATTTAATCTCCTGCTCCATTAATAACCAGTTCACTAAGTCAAAGAGAGAAAGAGGACGGGTGTTGCATTCTGTTCGGTCTGCTTTCCTTCCAGGAAACACATCCTGTAGCTGGAGTTACGTGTTTGTCACCGACCGAGAGAGAGAGAGAGTGAACTTATTCCCAAGCTCTGCTGCCCTCTCATCCCAGTCCTTCTGAGCTTTTCAGGGATAAAGCACACACATGCTTGCACATGGACATGGGAAACTGAGTAATCGGAGATAGACGAGTGTGGGAAAGAACGAGAAACACACGAGACTGCATCATTCCTCAGCAGGGAGACGAAGAGAAAAAAAACACCCAGCGCACATCTGGAGGAGACAAGAGGAGGAAGGGACGAGCAGAGCCGCAGAAGAACGGAGTGATTTAACGAAAGCGTGTGTGTTTATGTGATGGCCCTGGAGGTCCCGTGTCCAGCCTTACGAGAAGCAGTGACCCCCGACTTCGAGGAAGAGGGTTAGAGACTGCCATCACCCCAACGTCCCTCAAGACACAAGAATGAGTGGCGATGTCCTCTAGCTAACCTCTCACACCGTTCATCGTGCACTAGTGGACGTCGGGTGTATGGCCGCGCGCAGGCTGGTGGCAGTGGCCTCGGCGGTGGCCCTGCTGTCTCTGGTGCTTAACAACATTGCCACGTTCAGCTCCAGCTGGGTGCTGCAGGCGCTGGAGGACGGACGGCGGAGGAGCGTGGGGCTCTGGAGAGTGTGTACGCACGAGGACACACACACTCACGAGCCCACAGTCTGCCAGAGACTCAGCTGGGGGTCGGAGCTCGCAGGGTATCAGGAGTCACGCAGCACTGTCAAACGTGAGTCTCTTCATCACACAACTGAGCGTGAGAGAATAGACACCCCCTTTATATTACTGATGGAACAGAAAAAGATAACATTTGAATATTATTATATTAATATATTGTCAATTTAATGGGATCATTAGGTAATTCGTTCAAAAATATATTTTGTAAAATATATTATAATATATAAAATATATTCAATTTATTTATATTTATAATTTCAGTGCTATGAGTGATTTTGTAAGCATAATATCTAAGGGCGAAAGTTATTTTATGAAGTTTAAAAAACTTAAAATGTGACAATTTAGTAGATAATTTTTGATTACACTGGAATACTTGTAATTAAACTCTAATAATCATATTTTTATAACTATGTATTGTAAATATATATATTTCAAGTGCACACCAACAAAGGATTCCCTAATATAATGTTTCATATAAGGTTACTTTCTATAATTTTGAAGCATTAACCCCTCCCCATAATACATTTTGAATTAAATGAATAAAAAATAATACAAAAATTTATAGTTTATAACTAAATAAATGTACTAATTAATATAAAATTTTATAAATTGTATATTTATTATAATATAATTATAAAAATATAATAATTAAATAAAAAAGTCACTGCAGGAGCCTGTGATAACTCAGGAAAATAAAAGTAGAAAAAATAAATGTAATTTTTTTTTACCAACTTTTAATGAACCGCTTCCACATGAATTGGTCACAAAATTTTATAGAATAATTTTTTTCTTTAAATGCGAGTTCTAGACATCTAGAGTTCATTTGATTTAATTTGGCATCAATTTAAAAGGTTGAAATGAAATGAAAATTTTGTCTAATCACCATGTCATTCAAAACCGGTAAAAGCTTCATTCGTCTTCGGAACATAATTTAAGATATTTTGGATGAAACCCGGGAGGCTTGTGGCTGTCCAATAGATTGCCAAGTAAATAACAGTGTCAAGAACCAGAAAAGTATGAAAGACATCGTGAGAATAGTCCACCTGCCATCAGTGGTTCAACTGTAACGTTATGAAGCGACGTGAATACTTATTACAAATATTAAGACTTTATTCAACAATTCGTCTCCTCTGTTTCTGTTTTTATGTGGAGAGATACAGAGGAGATGAACTGTTGAATAAAGTCATTATTTTTGTTTTCTTCATGTACAAAAATTATTCTCGTCGCTTCATAATATTACAGTTGAACCACTGATGGCAGGTGGACTATTCTGACGACGCTTTTCATACTTTTTTGGACCTCGACACTGTTATTTACTCTGGTTTTCATCCAAAATATCTTAAACTGTGTTACGAAGACAAAGCTTTTACGGGTTTGGAACGACATGGGGGAAAGTGATTAATGACAAAATGTTATTTTGGGGTAGAAAGTGTCCCTTTAATGTCTGGCTAGTATCTATCACTGGAAGAACAAGTAAGCAGAGATCATGCAGCATGGCACGTCTGTCCATCTTTCCTGATTTAGAAATGGGAAACGGATAGACAGTGAAGGATTGTCTTTCAGGAAGTGACACCCACATTGGCACAGTTGTGTCTTATGGACATCTGCAGCTGGATCTTCCTCACAATGATTCAGATCCTCTACCTACACACGCACACACACACACACACACACACACACACACACACACACACACACACACACACTCCTCTGCTCGTACATGCATATGTGATTTAAATAAGTCATTGAATCATTGACAAACCATTTAAGAGTTACTTCTATTGTTCTGCTTGCAGTTCAGTTTGACATGATGCGGGCATGTAACCTGATGGCTACGGTGGCTCTGACCGTGGGTCAGCTAATCTTCCTGTTTGGGTTACTGGAGATAACCCACATTACCCAGGATTCTCAGTGGTGGGAGGAAGCCATCGCTGCCCTGTTCCAGTTAGCCAGTGAGTGTTTAAACCCGCTTCTACAGTCGCTAGCAAACACTAACCGTCCCTTTGAGGAGCTTCAATAACACTGACACACAAATGCCACACACCAACAAATTAATTCTTCAATATCAAGCCGTCTGTTCACAGAGATACGGTCTCTATTGTCCCGTGTTTGTTGTTCTGCATTTCGGGAAAGGAAAGATGGAGCTTTGAGGATCTATAACAGAACAAAAGTCAACAAAGCACAGCGGCCTGAAGCTACACAATTCAACAGGAAACAACAGAGTCCTGGCCAGAGGCCCGTTCACAAATTAAATCAGCTCCCATTTGGGAAAGTCTCTTTAAAACTCACTGTTGATGTCCGATGAAAGTGTGCTGGCTGTGATGTTATCTTGTTTTATTTTGCATGCTTTCTGCATACTTTTACTATCTGCATAGATGTTTAAACGCTAACTTGCATGCTTAAAGGTCCCATGACATGAAAATGTCACTTTATGAGGTTTTATAACATTAATATGAGTTCCCCTAGCCTGTCTATGGCCCTTCAGTGGCTAGACATTGATAGGTGTAAACCAAGGCATTTCTTTCTAAATCGTTTAATACTGTCAGTAAAAAAAATGTGTTAATCTCGACAGCTGTAATAGTAAAAAAAAAAAATTGTAACAAAAAATGTAAGTATTACATAAGAGGGGTTCCACAAGTAATACGCATTTCAAATGCAAGATGTCAGCCAATCACAACAGCTGTCTCACAGCAGACACGCCCCTTCAAACAGAGCACTCAAGCCAGAGGACTAAAATCAGGACATAAAATGCATTTTATTTCAAAATTTTAAGCGTAAAAATCATAATAACAATTAGGGCTGCACGATTTTGGGAAAAAAAATTACATTGCGATATTTTATTTTTCATATCGAGATATATTGCGATATGAAAATCGAATTTTTTCTTACAAGCAAAAATGGGATGAGCAGATTTAAATTCTCATTTTAAATTATTTAAACATCGACAACATCGTGTCAATTGATTAATATGCGCGAGGGAGAGAGAGCAAGACAGCGCTCGTGTTGTTTGAAGCGCTCTCTCTCTCCCTTTATCTCTCTCTCTATCTCTCTCTCTCTCTCTGTCTCTCTGTCTCTCTCTCTCTGTCTCTCTCTCTCTGTCTCTCTCTCTCTCTCTCTCTCTGTCTATCTCGCTCTGTCTCTCTCTCTCTGTCTCTCTCTCTCTGTCTCTCTCTCTCTCTCTCTCTCTCTTTGTCTCTCTCTCTCACGCGCTCTCTCTCTCTCTCTCGAGCGCGCTCTCTCTCTCTCCCTCTGTCTCTCTCTCTCTCTCGCTATCTCTCTCTCTCTCTCTCTCTCTCTCTCTCTCTCTCTCTCTCGCGCTCTCCACGAATCACATTCGTCGAGCAGCTGGCCCGTACAATTAATGAATAACGGATCAACTAAGACAGCCTACATCGCACATCCTGCGATGTGACTATCGTGGATTCGTACATCGCGATATCAAAAAAAGACAATAGTCTACATCATGTGACCTTTAAACACATGCTCGTTGATGGACTATTAGAGAATGGACAGCTTGTGTGAGTGTATGGGTGTTGTAGGTAATAATCTGCAAACTGATGATGGTAGTTATTATAGAATTACCCAGAACATCCTAGCAACACCCTAGCAACTGTTGTACTTTTGTACGAATTGTTCTAGAAGTGACACGATGCGGCACTGTGCTTCTTGTCTGGTGTGCGAGTAAAAAAAACCTTTGCAAAACCCTAGTAACCACTCTTTCAATTGCCCACAGGACCATAAGAAATCCCTAAAACACCTTAGCAGTGTCATAGTATCCACTCAAATGTTATTTATCCACTCTGATCACAGCAGTTGTTTTCTTAACCTCAGGTCATTTTTTATAGACACCCTGATCATTTCCTGTGTACGTTTATGAGCTCTAGACACTCGTTTTATAAAAAGTTCTTTTCAGTTTCGTCAAAGCCATCCATGGCTGTGCTTGCACTACGATGGTGGTGTGTCACAAGTGAAGTATATCAGTCCAGCTAACAGTGCACAATGTGTGCGTCGTTTTAAGTGTGACAATAGTTATATTTAGCTAACGGGGGTCCAGAGCACCAGCGGCAGCTCCAGAGAGCGACAGTCAGGCGCCAGGATATCCCTGCTCAGGACGAGGAAGTGTCTGTAACTACCTGTTATGCAAACCCAGAGCCGCAGAGGAAAGACGAGGAGGGGGAGTGTGACAGTACGGAGGGGGCCAATGAGTGTCAGAGTTATTAGACATCGACTTCAACGGGAATTGATGATATTTTAAGAAGCGCAGAGCAATCGGGGAGAAAGAGAAGTGGATGTATGTGACGCCACAGAGGAGCATGTTTCATCGGGACGGGTCTAGAATCTCCCACAATGTGTGTGTGTGTGTGTGTGTGTGTGTGTGTGTGTGTGTGTTTGATGGGTGGAGGAAACAAGTGTCCTGATTAACTGTCCCCACAATACTGCATCTATTTACACAATCTCTAGGGACTGACTATGTCCGACAAAATGCAAACAATGATGTCCTCCTCATACTGCACTATTAATTATAAACAGTGAAAACCAATCAGATGCAGGCAAATCATCAACTCCTTATAAACCTTCATATGTACATCAGGCTTTCCTACTTTATTCTCACGGTTTAAGTGCACTCACAAGACATTAACACAAGGGCACTACTGAACAGGGACTTTCCCACAGACACCTTACATCATCTCACTCACGGACACAGTGATGATGGCTCAAAGCTAGGTTTTTGGGCCATTTAATTTCATTTTCATTCTAGATTACTGTGTGTTAATGAGAGTGAAAGCTTAAAGTGATAGAGTTTACCCAAAAAAGTAAGGTTTTTCAGTTTTACTCTTCTGCTGAACACATCATTTGAAGAATATGGGTAACCAAACAGTTGCTGCCTTTGCCTTACGTGATATTTGTTTCATACTATAAAGTCGATGTGTGATGACAGAATGTTAATTTTGGGGAGAATTGACCCTTTAAATGATATAATTAATAGTTTGGGCTCTGAATTCTGATTAAGCCACTTGAAAAAGGGCAATATACACAGACTAAACATTTTGAATTCTAGATTAATGATCCCAACCAAATTCACAATATCTGGCAACTGTAAACAGCCTACTATGAGGCTAATGAACATTAAATAATCTATTTAAATTTTTTAAATAATAACGTTGCATTTATTATACACTAATTTTCTACAATTAATTCAATTAAAAAATATAATAAAATATAAAAAGTAATTGCTGAATATTAGCATCTTTTTTAGCACCTTATATATAATGTTTAAAAAGATTTTCAACAAATAAAAAAATAATAATATGATTATTTATTGAACATAATTGCATCTGTCTGGCTGTAGCGGCAATTTAGCCTCAAATGTAAAAGAGTGAATTCAGACAGCTGTAGACATGACTGAACACTGTATGTTTTTACAATCATGTGTAATTTTACTAAAAAATGAAATAGAATCTGACTGAAGCGCATTTCTAAAAAGGGACAAGAGACATATGGATTTAATTTGGATCAGGTCTGCAGATGTCATGCATTTCATGTGTGTTTTTCTGTTAGATTACAAACAACTATATATCTGAGAGGGTTTTTTTTTTTTTTTTCGGGATATACTAAAATTAAACTTCTAATAAACAAAAATGATCAAGAATAAACAGTCCATGAGAAAGTCAGAGAGAGAGAGAGATGGATAAACTGAATGAAGCCTGTTATTGTACACTATGTTTCAGTTCAATTGTACAAGTGTGTGTGAGTAAGAAGTTTTTTAAGATGAAACTGAATGAAAAGGAGTGAAGGAAGGAGGAATAGAAGGATAGAGGAGAAAAGGAAGGAAAAAGGATGACACTGGGCCAAAAAAAGCTTCATTCAGAATAAAAACAGAACGAATGAACGCCTCGTCCGCTCTTGTTCCTGCCTAAATAAAACACGCATGTGTAACGCGATCTGAATACTGTAACTTTTTCCATTTTCGTTGCTCTCCTGTTCTGAATTCATCTCACATCCTCTGCGTTCTGTATTTCTGGGAATCTGCTGTTGTGTTTTCAGGCCGCAGTTATTAATAACACATGTGCTCGGAGTCGGAGTCTTTACAGGAAGTGGGAGACGTACTACTCCTATTAGTCAAACCAGCCAAAACCAACTCGTATCAGTCGAAAGGGAAGAAGATTGAGCTATTATTATGGTTGTGATGAATTAGAGGAATGTTTCGGCTTCAGGCTCTGTGGTCAGCTATGTGGCATGCTTTCAAAAACCAAAGACAATTTCTAGAGAAATCTCATTTCAATTCCAATGAATCAGGAAAGAGCTTCGGGAGGGTTTAAAAACAAAATGTACAGCTCATGATTTTAAAACTAACAAATACTGCTCTTATTTCTCATTTTCATCGCAACCAAATATAAAGCTTTTTAGAAAAACTCAATTATATTACGCTTTAAAAAGCTTGGTCATGATAGCCATTTCAATAATATTATGATATAATAACAATTAACAATACTATTTTTATATAATAATATAAAAGAGCATAGACTAACTATTCCCAACTGAACCAGTATCATACATTATACTGTGAGTATAAATAAGGTCAGTATTGATTTCATGCTGGCAAGTAAACTTGTCTAAATTTTAAAAGATTAAAAATGTAATAAGAAATAAGGAGAAATAAGATAAATTTAGGCAAATTCAACAATCTAAACCCCAAAAAACTAGAAAAAGAAATTCTAAATTACGTCCTTAAAATTTATGGCACAAAGATCATTTTAAATTTGGACATTTCAATTGGCTAAATTCAGTAAAAGCCATTTATAATTAGATTAGTTTTATTCTATATTGGGACATTAAATTGATATATTTTAATGAAATAGAAAATGCTAAATTAAATTAATGCTTTATTTTAAAAGTTTATAAAAGCGTCACATTACAAAATCTAGCAATCTATCAGATGCATAATTAAACCTGCTTAAAAACTGCATGAAATGTATTACTAAATGCATGTATCTCTTAAAATGACAATGATGTACCGTATTTTTCGGACTATAAGTCGCACCTGAGTATAAGTCGCATCAGTCCAAAAATACGTCATGATGAGGAAAAAAACATAAGTCGCACTAGACTACAAGTCGCATTTATTTAGAACCAAGAACCAAGAGAAAACATTACCATCTACAGGCGCGAGAGGGCGCTCTATGCTGCTCAGTGTAGACTACAGGAGAACTGAGCAGCATAGAGCGCCCTCTGGCGGCTGGAGACGGTAATGTTTTCTCTTGGTTCATGTCAAATTAATTTTGATAAATAAGTCGCACCTGACTATAAGTCGCAGGACCAGCCAAACTATGAAAAAAGTGTGACTTATAGTCCGGAAAATACGGTACTACAAAAATAAATAAATAAATAATTAAAAAATATATATATTATATATATTTCTGAATAGAAGAATCAACCCCCTCCCCAAAATGTTTTTTTTTTTTTTATGATTTTTTTTTTTTATTTTTGGGGGGATTTTTTTTTTTTTTTTTTTTTTTTTACACTTGAGTTCAAAAATAACTTTCCTACAAAATCCTTCTCGTTAAGCTATATAAATGACCAATTATTGGACTAAAACATTGAATCCAAGATATGGTGATAATAAAGCATTATGAGAGATAAACTGGCTAAAGAAATTTGAGCACAACACCATCTTCTGAAGCTAAGTCGTGTCTCCTTCTCTCTCTGCAGGTTTTGTGCTGGTGATCGGTCTGGTGACGTTCTACAGGATCGGCCCCTACACTCACCTGTCACACGCCTGCTATGCTAACATCGCTGCTTGCCTGTTTGCCACGCTAGCGGCCGCCATGCTAATCTGGAATATTCTGCATCGGCGTGATGACTGCATGTCTCCGTCGGTCATCGTCATCAGCCGATCTCTGACCACACCCTTCAGGCCGCGTCTAGACAATGACTACGTAGAGTCACCATGCTGACACACACAGACACATCTCACCTGAGACAAAACACAGACGGACGGACGCAATACACATGGAGAGGATTTCTATCGTTTCATCTGAAACTGATCTCCTGGACTTCATGCTTAAGGATGTGAGTGATCCTGTGACCAGACTGAATGGAAGACTTTTGAGACTCATTAAACACAGAGGAAGGACTGTGGATTACGGAGAATAAAACTGACAGAGAAAGATCAAGCTGGATCTTGACACGTTTATATTCATAGCTGCACTTAAGAGAAAGTAGAAGCACATTCTATGCACATGTATCAGTTATAATTCTATGAAACTTCAGATTTTAAAAGGAGTCCAGGCATTGAATATTGTTCCCAGGTCAATTGAATACAGTCCTTTACAGGCCGGCATGGAATCTGCTTGTTTATACATGTTTTCTGCTAATTGAGGGGAAAAAATATGAATAGGTTTTAATAAGAAAATTTGACAAAAACATGTCAAATCACATTTTACTCTAAAATACACTACATTTTATTTAATACAGTTTGTCTGTGTGTGTGTGTTTTGCATTAAGAAATCAAGTCTGTTTTTAGAAACATTGCAATATTTTGCATTATGACATTACACTTTTTAGAGAGCTTCTTTTTATTTATTTTTATTTTTTAAATTAAAATAACCATAAAACAGTAAAACAAATATACAAAACTTAAAACCGTTGAATAATGTAATGAGAACTCTGGGGGGGAAAATTGCTTAATTTCCATAAAAATGTGCAATTGTTTATTATTATTATTATTATTATTATTATTATTATTATTAAAATTCAATAGGAGAAGGAACAAGATAGAAATCAAGGAGAAATAGTTGTTGATTTTTCGGTTATTATGCTTAAATACAAAGAACATTTGCTTAATTTCTTCATTCTGTTTATGAAAATTATAATTATAATTGTTTTGTTTTTTTCATCATGGAGAGATATATGACAGTCAAATATGGTAAAATGTGTTAAGCAGAGCTGGAAGTATTGTCAAATTAATCCAAAATAATCATTCTATGAATATGTGAAGGCAACAAGACGGATATTTAGAGGAGCAGATTCTGTGCAGGTCGTGTCATTTGGTACCAAAATTATTATAATGACTAATGCCTGTGCATTCATCTGATATGACATAATCTACAAGAAGCCCAATGAGGACATTCTGCAACAGTTCAGAAAGAGATGATCTGAAACGGATCATCATTTTATGATAGACTGGAACTATGTAAGTTCAGTAAACACTAGTCATTAATATTTGCTTACCTGTGCCTGTGGTACCCATTTATGAGTATAATATAGAGCTATATTAATTATATTATTAAAATGTCACATTTCACTCTGAGCTGGACTGGTATAATACTATTAAAGAAATAAACATTAAGCCATTCAACACTCAAAGGGGATTTTCTGGGTTTGACTCTGTGCGTGTGTGTGTGCGTGTGTGTGTGTGTGTGTGTGTGTGTGAGAGAGAGAGAGATCGGTGAGCACAGAAGAGAGTCAAGGACAGTCTGAATGACAGGAAATGAACGAAGACACATAATGCTCCACTGTGACCCCTGATTCCAGACTGACACTTGAGCGATGATAACATGAGAGTAATTAATCTTACTACATGCACAGAAACTATTGGCATGAATAAGGGACAGCTCACTCCAAAATGGTCAAGGAATCATGAAAAATATGTATTTGACAAAAATAGGAAGCAGCACAACTGTATTATTCATAGTAAGAACTGTTTCATGAGCAGAAATCAGCCTATCAGAATGATTTCTGAAGATCATGTGACACTGAAGACTGGAGGAATGATGCTGAAAATACAGCTTTGATCAAAGGAAATTACTAACCTTAAAAAGTGAGAGGTTAAAGGTCATATAAACATATCCGACAGTCTGTGCCACAGACAAACCCTACAGGGATCCGTCACAGTTCTGTTAAAGATAAGCATCAATAGATCACTCAACTCGAGCTCTTTTCCTCTCCTCTCCTCGCCGTTTCATCTGTTGCTAAAACAATACAGCAGGAACGTGCGGTACACACCCCGTGCCGTCATGGAGGTCTGTGTCATCTACACTAGTGCTCACTCACATACACTCTGGCGTCTTTCGGGAAGCTGCTACACACACCTACATCAAAACATCAGTAACCTTACAAGCACGCAAAGGACAATTACAATTCCCTTTACAAACATGAAACACACACCCTTCCCAAAAGCCACTTCTGAGTATTTCATTCTAACAGGGAGAAGGCAGTGTGTGTGTGTGTGTGTGTGTGTGTGTGTCTCCTCAGATCACTGTATCCTCTTTGGAAATATGACAGGGAATGCATTTTGCGTCTGAAATCATACAATACAAACGTCCGGGCTCACTGTTACCTCATTTATCACTAGGAAATAATTTTTATGATAAAGATCACTTGACTTAAAACCTCCCTTTTCACTGGAATGGATGCTAAATGGTAATCATGCCATCTCGCACGTCCTCCACATCCACCCAGACCGCAGACAGCCAGGACACAGAGAATGTTTCGCTCACTCACTGTGACTCAGTCAAACACAGGCCAAATATAACTTGTGTTTTAAAACCTACCTAGCACAGTAACTAGCTAGCACCCGCTTGAATAGAAAAACTGCTAAAAAGCAGTGCAGGTGAAGGCAAAAGTGGCCCTAAAATCACTTTTTAAATGTTTTACCAGTCTGATTTATTCCTTGCACATTCACTTATTATTATCCTCATTGCTCTGGAGTCTGTGTGCATGTACCTCTTGATGAGTTTGATGGCTTTAAATGCTTCATCCATGTCCCCTATAGTGAGGTAGAAGCTGAAGTTCAGCATGGCGTCTCGGGTCTGCTTCTCGCAGCTCTCCAACCCCACAAAATCTCGAAGGGCTCGTCGTACCACCATCTGAGGGGATGAAGGCACCTGGGGCGCAGTGGCGGGAGTCGAGACCCCCTGATCTCCACCCTCACCCAGCTGAGAGGACAGAGAGAAACATTTATTAACCTTACACCTTAAGCAAAAGATTATTGAAAGAGTGATGCAAGATGATTCTTCTCCCAAATGACCGCTGGGTAACTGTGAGGTACTCACATCAGGGAGAAAGAGGCCTCCCCTCCGAAATAAGAGCTTAGCAGTGACAGGACAATCAGAATAAAATCAGAATGAGAAAAATAAAACAACGCATGCAACAAATATAGAAAAATGAAAGGGATGAGAAACAGAGATGCATCCAGATTAACAGACAAGCATGGAGAAAGGGGAATGAAGGGTGTCTGTATCTTGTGTGTCTGTACCTTGCAGATATAATAGTAATACGGTGTATCTAAAGCCAGTAGAGAGAGCAGCGTAGCAGGTTTAGGCTGTGAGTCCTGCAGGAGGACACCGTGTTCCTGTGTCACAAAGAACGTCACCACCAACACGTCCTCCTGCCAGGAAAGACAAAAAACTTTTATACACACTTTGACTCAGTTCATGTATTCGGGTCTATTCTGACCCGGAAGAGATACATACAAAATAAAACGCATAGTTTGTAGTATGGAAACCAAAAAGAGCCAAGAATACAAAAAAAGAGAGAGACAAATGCAACAAACTGCTTTACATTTTGCATTTGTTTCTGTTTTGAGCCAGGTAAAAACTGATTTTAAAAAAGTATGATTCTTGATTCTATGATTTTTTTCAACTTCGAGTTAGATTTGTCTTGAAAATCCTTTTGTAAATTATTTAAGCATTTTACCATAACTCACATACACTTTTTGGACCGAAATTTATGAAAGAATATATTATATATAATGTAAGAATATATATATATATATATATATATATATATATATATATATATATATATATATATATACACAAAATGCATATTTAACTATTGCTAGTCAAAAAAAAGAAAACAAAGCTATAAGCTGAATCAAGATTGACAAAAAATAAAATAAAACTTAAAGCTATAAGCTATGGTGCTAGAACAAAAAAATATAATAAAATAGGTGATTAAATCATATCTAATTTATAATTAATAAGTTAAATACGTATATAAAAACAAATTAAAACAAATAATTTTATTTTTATTAGATTGTGTTTTACCTTCTCTGTTTGTGATTGGCTGCTGCAGAGGAGGTCAGAGTTCACTGGAACTGTTTCACACACAAACATACGTGGCTCGTTCTCGTCCCAGAACTGAGAAACAGGGCACCGGGCGGCCAACTCCCCCTCACATTGAGTTCTTAAATACAAATACAATTGTTCACAATGAACGTTCGCTTCTCTTTATCTCTGTTCCTGAGAGACCACACAAAGAAGAAACACAGGTACCTTTGACTGTCCTCGGACTGTGCGAGACTGCTCTCTGGCCTCCCTGTGAAGAAGTCGAAGTGAGACAGCGTGTCCAGCTCGATGTCATAGAAATACACTTTGTTATCCGGCCGCCCGTTCACCTACAAAGCACAAAACACATTTATCTGTTATATCTGCTTTGACGGATTTATGTCGATAAAGCTAATATGATATGTTACTGTTTTGTTATATTTCATGATGCCTTATAATTTTGTTATTTCTCTTCATATTTGAAAATAAAAAGAGTCATAATTCAGTTTTTCATTCAATTTTCCTCCAGCTACATTGCTGCAGTTCAGTTTTAATATTCTATCTTGGTCGGCTAGGAAAGAGGCTTTTGCATTGTGAACATTATCATGCATCAAACTCATATTTCAAAAAAGCTATATTACGGAAAAAAATTCTAAGATTACGATATTAAAGTCTTAATATTTTGAGAAAAATGTAGAAATTACAAGAATAAAGTCGAAATATTACGGGAATAAAGTCGTAATAGGCCTACTACGAGAATAAAGTCGAAATATTACGAGAATAAAGTCAAAATGTTTTGAGAATAAAGTTGTAATAGGCCTACTACTAGAATAAAATCGAAATATTATGAAGTTGAAATATAACAAGAATAAAGCCTAAATGTTTCAAGAATAAAGTCGAAACATTACAAGAATAAAGTCAAAATATTATGAGAATAGTCGTAATACTATGACAATAAAGTAGAATTTTTTTGAGAATAAAGTCAAAATGAAGCAATCCGCAATAAAGGCCTACTCTCAAAATATTAGAACTTCAATTTCTACGATTTAAATTTTCAAAACATTTTGACTTTATTCTCGTAATTTTGATTTACTTCTCGAAGTATTTCCACTTTATTTTCATAATATTTTGACTTTATTATCAAGGTATTTCGACTTTATTTAAGTAATATTTCGATTTTATTCTCGAAACATTTCAACTTTATTCTCTGAATATTTCAACTTTAATCTCTTAATCTTAAGATTTTTTTTTTTCAACGTGGCACTAAAACGGCATTGTACAAAATCCCTTTAAGAACAGTTTGGTGTTTTTGTACCTGTGCAATGAGGATGCTCAACTGACTGCCGCTCGCATTGCATTTGACTGATCTCAGAGCGCCCAGGTCAGGAATGAGCTCAGAGAGGTTCTTCGTGACTCCTAGGGCTTTGGCCTCCCTGTGCACACAAACACACATGCATTATACACATATATATACATTTACACACGCTTGAGTAGATTAGTGTTTGTTTACCTTCGTGTGAGGTCAAAGACTCTGACGTGACATGTATCTGTTCCCACAGCCAGGTAAGATCCACACACACTCAGCAGGGTCGGGTTTCCTTCCGCTTCAGAAAACGCCAACAACTGCTTCACGGTGCCCTGGACATTCACACACACACAGACACACACACACACACACACACACACACACAAACATACACTTATGAAACACAAACCTGGAAATGTAAACATTCACTGTGTACTTTGTGAACTATGTGTATTTTCATATGATAAAATTTGGTGTATGTAGAGTTTGCACACGTGTGTGTACCTGTGGTGTGCGGATCTGGACGCGGTTAGGTTCGACAGTATAAATGTTTTCTTCATGTACCACAAGAGCAGGAGACTCACACTGGAAAGAACCTGATGATAAAAACAACAGAATTCATCATAAAATGACTCAAGGCATATTATACATCATTAATCTGTTGTCTTGAAATATCTCGTGTTCATGATACCTGTGCTATGTAGGGTTTGTCCTGATGGCTCGTACACAGTGATATATTTCCCATTCCACACCACGACCATATCCTGTACAAGCAGATGCAGAAAAAAATGTAGAAAAATACACAATTTTCAAAATTAGAACTTTTAATAATTATTTTATTACATATACATACATATTTTGCTGAATAAATTACTGAAAACGTGTATATATATATATATATATATATATATATATATAAGCAAGTTTTAGCACTGCCTAGTTTAACATTTAGCATAGTTTTAGCACTGTTTTGGAAATAAATTCCAGTGTTTCTGGTCATGTGGTGATAAAAAAATATTGTGCATTCAGTCTGGATTCATCATATCATGTGGTGAACAGTGATGCTGACTTGTGGAGTTTATGATATTTAGGGTTTATGAATGTGCCACATTAAACATCTCTTACCTTGGTGACTTGCACGGCTCTGATGTGTGTGTCTGTGCTGAAGGTGGTGTGTGTGTTGGTGTTGAAGTTGGCCAGGCTGAGCTGTGTTGGTGTGAGCTGCACTGCTGCCATCTGCTGGCTGTAATGAGAACACATCACATGCTCTGACAGAATCACCACACAGCTGCTGCTGCAGACGGCCAACAGATGAGAGCTCGAACCCCACTGCAGACACACAGACAGACACACGAGACAGACTTCAACAAACCGAAGCAAGATTCAGAATAACTGTCTGTAGTAACCAATTGCATTTCATACGTGATGTTGGATATATCCCTAAATATCTAAAGCGACTGCTCACTTTTAGCTGTGAGATGTTTCCTTCCACCTCTGCTGGTGTCTGGAGTTTCCAGTGTATTTTCGTGTCCCCCTTCTGATCGCTCACAGTCACCATGTGCCACAGAGCAACACGGCCTTTGCTGGTACCGCCCGCAAGAACTTCTGCAGAAATAAAACACAGAATTTATTTTTTTAACAAAATAACACTTATAAAAACACTTACATTTGTGTTTTGGCAGATGCTTTTATACAAAATGAGCTAAACTGTATTCAAGGTATACAGTTAATCGACATGTGCATTGCTCTGGGAAGCAAACCTATTAGCTTTTTTGTCTTCTCAATAAGAATTTAAAAAAAGATACATTAGATTTTACTTTTTTAAATACAGTCTTGGTGAGAATAAAAGATTTATTTCAGCAACATAAAATCTTAGTGATTCCAAACGGTAGTGCGGTTGTAAACTGAAGTAATACACCACAGAAACTCAGGCCGTATTTGAGCAAGTAACAGTGGAAGTCTTACGTTTAGAAGTGCAAAAAGACACACAGTTGAGAAGTTCTCCTTTTTCAAAGCCCAGAGACTCATCCAGTGACAGAGCGTAATGATCATCCAGCTCCACATCCCACAACCTATACACACACACACACACACACATGCAACATCTCAGGGCAACTGCTGAGAAACTATACAACACTGTAGTATTCAAGGTTTAATAAATAAAAAAAAACACGGAGGACTAAAATGAGTTATTAACCTGATGTGTTGTTCTCCTGATGCGGTGATGAGCAAACCGCTTTCTGTCCACACAATGTCTGCGTGCTGCACACCTCTGCCACTGAGCTTCACCTGTACACACACCAGGGTTATTATACAAACTAGAACTTAAACATTAAAAAAAGAACTTTTTGTTAAGTAAAATAAAATAACCTTTTTTAATTACTTTATTTCAGCTAGTTGCCAAGGTAAAATTTCTCATTTCTATTTAATGTAACTTGGTGTACTAAAATAACTCAAATAAAATACATTTAATAAGAACTATGTAGACATATAAAAAAAATAATAATAATAAATGACATATCTTGATGTACCCAAACAACTAAAACATTAAGACATTAAAAAAAAAACCATTTTATATGCAAAAACACACAGAATTCCGAAAACTTTCTTATTGGCCTTGACATATGAGGTGCGATCTGATTGGTTGTTACCTTACTGATCTCCTGAGCGATTCCTTCCGGTCCAAGACTGAACTGAGAGAGCAGCAGTGAGTCTGTAACCACGGCGAGAACATCTCTTCTTTTGGAGTACCACATCGTCTGTACAGCGCTCTCGACGGAAACCAATGGCACACTCCGTGCCTGCTCATCCACGCTGTACACACTCCCTAAATAACCCACACACTCAGGGTTAGAGCGAACCACAGCGACTGAACATCATTAGTATTCATCCAGCCGTCTCTCACCGTCAGCAGTACTGATGAAGAACGTCAGTGCTTCCTGTGAACCCAGCGCAAACGCTGCTCCTTTATTGCTCTTCTTCCAGTTAAACATGTCCAGAGCGCTTTCGTCCCCGCTAACAGCAGCACGAGCCAGCGTCGCCACATCCCTACAGATATAAACACGATATAAGCATATAAAGAGCAGCAAATTTTGTGTTTTTTTGGGGGGGGGGGTTTATGTTATTGATGTGGTGGTTAAATGAGACTCACTCAGCAGGTGGTGGAGGTCTGAAGATGCAACACGTCAGTGGTTTACTGTAGTCATGTTTTATCAGAGGAGATCCCTGAAGTTTCCCTCTAGCGTCCACCCTCCATACTGCCATTACACCTGCCTGTAACACACACACACCATTTCAACTCTGTGCATGTAAAGCCTGAACATCAGCATTTATTATATAATACAGAGAAATATACTGCCCTACAAAGGCAAAGTACAGTAACTGCGAAAACACTGAAACTGAGAAAAATGCCTTTAAAGTTTTTACATCAGCCAGTCAAACATGGTGTGGGGAGATTAGTGGCAATGCATTCATTTAAAGCCTTTTTAGGATGGATTTTTATTATAGATAAAAACCATGACCATTGATTGACCTTTGACCGCTAAAATGCAGATACTGCACTCTGACTTGGTATGACCTTATACAACTAAAACACTATCGCAAAAGCAAAGTACAGTATCTACAAACTAAATCAGATTAAAAAATAAAAAGTTCATCCAGCTTTCTTTCTGTGTTTCTTACTACATGCTGATTGTTTTTAATAACTTTCGTTTTATTGGTGTTTTCATGTTGTGAACGTTAAAATTACTCCGTAGTAAGCCTCAAGATCATCTTATCGCAATGCTCCTTTCACCACAATGAATTTTGCTCATTTTATTTAAAAAGTAATTACTTACAGACCAAGTAGTTAAAATCCACACATTTAAAAATTTTCCTGACAATATAATTAGGGATGCCGTAAAGGAAAATAAGGGATAATTGTGATTCTTTATAGGAAAATAAGGGACAGAATAAAGGATGCTCAAAATATTTGTACTGTACCACGTCCATATCTGCAGTTAAGTATATAAAAGGTGTATAACATTTTCCCAGAATAAAATACACAAATAAATAATAATAATATTATAAATCAGATTATTATTACGTAGTCAGAGTGAATATGAAGCAATGCAGGTAGGCTGTTTAATTTGCTAGCGGTTGGCTAGTTAATGTTAACTGTTTATAAAACTGTAATTTGCCTTGCTAGGAGTTAATATTTTGCTATCTATTTGCGTTTTAAATGCGATTTCTTCCATCATTTACCATGTGATACCAAGGCAGACCACGCAGTATCTGTGGCGGCTCATGGGAAAACAAAACCAGAATGCAGTAACTTCACTTACTGCGGTTTGCCTTGGTATTAGTTTGGATTTTGCAGTTACTGCAATTCTGACACTCTAGTTTCTCTGAAATGGGACAGAATTGGACCAGGAGACTTTGTCACAAGACAGAACAGATGTCACAAAGCCCATTTCAGGACTTAACTCAATTTTGACCAGATGTGTAGTTACTGCGCTTTGCCTTTGGACAGCAGTATACATGTATGCAGTGTGTGTAACCTGATCTCCTGTAACCAGTCGGCTGCCGTTATTGCTCCACTCCAGCACTGTGATGCAGGAGGCATGTGTGTTGTTGGGCAGGGGTGTGAGTTCACCGGAGGGGTGTGAGAGGAGCATGGTCTCGCCCGTCTCCCATCCCACCGCCAGCAGGGGTTTAGTCGGGTGCCACAGTAATAACGAGGGGCTGAATCCCCGTTCCACATGACAGAGCTCGACATGCTCCCCCTGAAACACACACAAATTACAGAACACATTAAAACTCAACATAACCACTGACATTATTTCATGACAGAATACTGGATCTTTATCATAAAATAACATTCAGATAACTGTTAAAATGTTAAGTGAACTATTAAGTTTGTTGAAATGATAAAACAATACATACACTACCATTCAAAAGTTGGAATTATTTTTAATGTTTCTGAATGATGTCTCTCATGCTTACACCAACGCAGCATTCATTTGATCAAAAATACTGTTAAAAGTTATGAAATATAATTATAATTGAAAATACCCGTCTTATTTTTGAATATACTTTCAAATGTAATTGATTCCTGCTATTTAAAGCTGAATTTTCAGCATCATTACTCCAGTCTTCAGTTCCATGTGATCTTCAGAAATTATTCTAATATGCGAATATTTTCATATTATCAAGCTGCATCATATTTTTGTGGAAACTTTTTTTCATTATTCTTTGACGAACAGAAAGTTAAAATGTTGCTTTTAACCAAATTTAATGCATCTTTGTTGAATAATAACATTATGTATGTGTGCAATTCTTTTTTTTACTTACTAACCGCAAACTTTTAAATAGTAGTGCATCAAAGTTTGAACAAAAATATGAAGCAACATCCATTTTCAACATTGATAATAATCAGAAATGTTTCTTG
The DNA here is from genome assembly GCF_003368295.1 of Carassius auratus. NCBI lineage: Eukaryota > Metazoa > Chordata > Actinopteri > Cypriniformes > Cyprinidae > Carassius > Carassius auratus. The sequence goes on from NW_020527778.1 coordinate 880,686, forward strand.
AGCAGCAAATCAGCATATTAGAATGATTTCTTGAAGATCATGTGACACTGAAGACTGGAATAATTATGATTATGTATGTAAATACTTTCAAAAACATGTAAAACAAAAAACCTACAGCCCCAAACTTTTGAACGGTAGTGTATTGTGTTGCTTAAAATGTATATTAATGTATAACTACATTAACAAGCAGTGACATGTGTACAGAATCATCCCTCACCTGTTGCAGGTAAAGATCCACGCAGCCCCCAGTGGAGGCATTCACGGAGCCCACGGCCAACACACACAAGCTGGAGTGCCACGAGATCAGGAGGGCCACTCCATTGGTGTCAGGGGCCTCCACGCGATGATCAAAATACACAGCCATGACCTACAAAACTATAAGAATCATTGGTAACACTTTCTATAAAGCCCGTATTTATAAAACATTATAAGGGTATTCTTAAGGCATTAAAATGAATGCATTATAAAAAAAAAGGTATAATATGTTGTATCATCCCATGATTATTCTTAAGAACAGTTTTAAAATATTATAATATTTACTTATTTGTTGTTATAGCTTTTTAAGAGTATGATGATTTATATCACAATGAACATGTTGCATCCACTTTTACAATGTATTATATTTCTCATAGTTATAATGTGTTATAAGTCTCATATCTTGCCATTTTTCTTATGCTGCTTTACTTAAAGCGGTCAAAGACCACTTATAAGTAGTAATAATAATACTTTTTTTTCATCTCAAATAGCCATAAGATCAGATATCAGATCAGATGAATGTACAATACGACACATTTGCTTTCAACTATTTTTATTGTAATATCAGTTTGGTTATTTTGATGGCAGCTGTTGATAAGTAACTCTGCAACTACATATCAACTAGTGGTCATTCGAGTATTAGTATGTCTGCTACTGTAAATATATGCTAACACTTTATTTTGGTGGTCGTCCAACAGATAAACTGACTTTACGTGTCTTTGCAAGTACGTCAACTACCATTCTTGAGCATACTAATACTCTAATGAGAGTTAGTTGGCATGTAGTTGCAAAGTTGCTTATATTCAATTGCATTTTTTATTAATCTCACATCAATTAATTAACATAAGCTCCACAGAAACACTCAAAATCTAACCACTCACAAATGTGTCCAGATCCTAAATAAAGAATGTCAAGATATGATACAGTCCAATATACTGTAAATGAAGTAGATTTAATATAGTGTTCATTGTGTGTTATAAATAATCATATCCTTAAACGTATAACCACATGTAAGCATTATGAGCTATTATAATTGTTGTTGTTCATGAATCAATATAAAATATTATAATTTGTATAATGCATTATAGATTTATTATAAAGCCTTAAAAATACCATTATAATGTATTATAAATAAGGGCTTCATAGAAAGTGTTAGCGAATTATTATTAGACTGTATTAATATAAGACACATCTTATACCAACAATCTAACACTGACAATATTGATTGAGAACCTAAATATGACAACTACAATATAAAAAATAACTTTGTTTAATGGTTTAATGTGGCTTACTGCATTACAATGAAGGAGTCATATGATAGTCCCATGGTATTTTGATAAACTCTATGATTATACAGTGATATTTAAACGACATTTCAAGGTACTTCACATAGCCAAGTGTCCAAAAACACGGCGCTACTATGAAAAAACAAAAAACATGCTAGTCCCATGATATTTCATGTAACGTTAACGTTTAGCGTGACTCCTCAAAGTTAACGGTTTGGTGCGCTGATAAAGTTGTAGATAAGATGTATTTCTAAATCTTTTAAAACCAGTACCATGCTATATTGAGCTTTTTCGGCGTCAGTGGCGAAATGTAATGTGAAAATCTGTTTACATTTGTTTTTAGCGTTAGTGAATCTGTCGCTAGCTCTGTTAGCTAATCCACACCGAGGCCTGCCGCTTTAAAAAACCTTTCAAATAACGACTGTTTAAAGAATTTAACTTACATGAGAGCTCTCCCATTCAGCACTGCCGTTATGACCGCGTGTTTTTCGCGCAGCATATGTATGATTTACACCATAAAAAGATTAAATTAGCCCTTAGATATTTACGACGTGCCTTTAGCTGTGAAGCGTCTTTTTCGGTTGCCCAGACAACGTAAAAAAGAGACGAGAGGCGGTGGGGCGGAGCTAAAACACGGGAGCTGCGTTTCAACCAATGAGGTGGAAGCGAGTGGAATAGCTAATAAGGTGAGTTTTGTTATTGTGTTTCCATCACATTTAGGTATGAACTGGGGCATTAGTGCAATCGCAGCTTGATAATATAAATTATCCGTCGACAACGAACCCATTTGTATTTTTTTTTAGAATTCAAACATAGTTTGGTCTGGGGAAAAAAGCAGAGTAACCGATTTCGTAACTTTTATTAAGGCCTTGTCAGATTTGGTGAAATTATTTTGCTTTTCACATTAGAGCAATAATTTTTCTAATATTCTGGATTAAATAAAGGCGAGTAACAGATTTCGGATTTGCTGACCTTGCTGTAAATCTGTAGCTGTTCATTTCAGACTAAAATACTTTCTAAGACAACATTATGCATACATTCCCCCCCCCCCCCCCCCCTAAAAGCACAGCATAAAATGTAAAGAACTTTGTTTTGTGAACAAAAGTCTTCAATGCCCCCCAAAAGCTCTTTATTGTACAGTCACTAAAACATTAGTAACATGAATATGCATGTAATATAATGCATCCTAAAACACAAGCTTACTGGTCAGTGTGGAAGCGCATGGCCTAAACAAAATCCAGCAGAGCTCGGCCCATCTGAGACGCAACCTGAGAAATAAAAACATCAATGATTATATGACGTGTGTGTTATTCCTAATAGGGCTGCACCACTTGAGGAATAAATAAAATTGCAATTTTTACAGAAATGCAATTAAAAATTCCAAGGTTGCTGTGCTTGTTGTATTGTTGTGTGCTTGTAATATTTCACTGCAAAATAAAAAGGATATTTAAGAAAATATATATTTTTAATGCAATTGCGATTTAAAATTTGTGTTTGCAGGGATGCACAATTTGGCATATATATAAATTGAGATTAAACTTAAATTAATTTCTATCAGAAAAACTGCAATTTGATTTATTCCTCAAATGGTGCAGCCCTGTTAGGAATAACACACACTTTATATAATCATTGATGTTTTTTTTTTCTCAGGTTGCGTCTCAGATGGGCCGAGCTCTGCTGGATCTCGTACCGTCTGAGGCTGCGTATGAGTCCTGTGATGACACACTCGGTGCATCTTTCTGGAACCTTCTCCAGCAGTCTCTGGGTCACACTCTGCCACAGCGGGTCCACATGGGTCAGGGATGAGAGCCGGGATGCCAGAGTCTCAAAAACCTGAGCTACACAGACATACACACAGATACTAATGCAGGAGACAGATTGCAATCAATGAAGAAAAAATACATTAGTAACTTAAAAATGAAACTTACAGCAGTATCCTTGGATACACACTTTTCCTAAAACCTGAGCCACAAACCCAAGAGAGCAGTCCTGTCTCGCTATATCAGAAAGTTACACATGAACGAGGCAAAATAAGACAGATGGACACTAAATATATATTAAATTATGTAGTATATGCATCAATGCATTAAATATGTAGCGGTTGTAATGATGCATGCAAATATAAAGTGGCTATTATGATGCATTAAAGAATGTTTTGGTTGTAATTATACATAAAACATTCTGTGGCTGCATTGATGCTTTAATATGAAGTACTTAATGAAATATACATTGGATACATCAATGCATTAAAATATACAGTGGATGCATCAATGCATTACAATATGCAGTGGATGCATCAGTGAATTAAAATATTCAGTGGATGCATTAATGCATTACAATATGCAGTGGATGCATCAGTGAATTAAAATATTCAGTGGATGCATCAATGCATTACAATATGCAGTGGATGCATCAGTGAATTAAAATATTCAGTGGATGCATCAGTGAATTAAAATATTCAGTGGATGCATCAGTGAATTAAAATATTCAGTGCATTAAAATATACAGTGGTTGCATCAGTGCATTAAAAAATCCAGAGGATGCATCAATGGATTAAAATACACAGATGTTGCAATGATGCATTCAAATATTCAGTGGATGAATCAGTGCATTAAAATACACAGTCATTGCAATGATGCATTAAAATATGCGGTGGATGAATCAGTGCATTAAAAAATCCAGTGGAAGCATCAGTGCATTAAAATACACAATCGCTGCAATGAATGATGCATTAAAATATGCAGTGATTATGAATAATGATATACATGCATGATTTACATACGTGGTAGTTGCAGTTATGCATTAAAATATGAAGTGGTTGCAACTTGCAATGATGTTTTAAGCATGTGTTGGTTTCTTTATTTATAAGTATTTGAGTCCTGAATGTGTGTACCTCTGAGAGCGCAGCATGTCTTCTCCAATGTGTCCAGTAGGCTGGGGGCCAGCACTGGGTAGTACTGCTGTGGTAGGAAGGCGTCAGGTGTGTCTGTGCAGATGGCTGCAGGGATGGAGGGTAAAGTTGCAAGGTGGCCGATGATGGGGAGAGTCTGAACGGGCTCAGCCCACATCACATCTGATTTTAAAGTCATTCCAAGATGGTAAATCAAGAAACAAATAGCAGCATCTTTCGTGTTTTATGGACAAAACTCCCTGTGACTATCATAACCATATTCCATAACAGTCCACTAGATGGCGCTAACTTTCTTAGGTTTGTTACTTTTTAATTAATTAATTTACTAGATTCATCAAGAATAAGTTAATTAATCATTATAAAAGCATTTGTAACCTCTAAAAAGTTTTAAATAAATCCTTTTTCTTTTCTATGTGTGGCCTCTCAATTGTCTGTGTAATTTTATGATAAAAAAAAACAGACTGTCATTTGTAACTTGAATGTGCCAGACTTCTTGTCATTTACATCCAGTTATTTTACCTGTACGAAAACAGCCTGTTATGCTGAATATTACTAAATTAAATTTGTTTTAATTTATAATCTTAAACACTGGTTTGAGCATAAATAGTTTTACGGTTAATGGCACTTTATTTAGCAAAATAAGGTGGATAAATAACATAGGTCAAAGGTTAACGGTTGGGTTTCAATAACTGCATCAGGTTTTTCATTAATTCGCTGTTCAATCTCAAAGTACAAAAAGCTGTAAAACTAGGCCTGTTTCTCTAATGATGTTTATCCTTGCATTTGCACGGATCAATTCTATTCTATTTGACTCTTGTTTGGAGTTTAAAGTATGTGCACACTCATAGATCTGATACATAAAGAAGAAACATTCACACAGAACTTATTTGCACTTAATTTATTGGTAACTAATTTTATTTCATTTTTCTTTTAATCACCTTCATACAATTTTTTGAAAATCTATAAGACCCCAAACAGTAAAAGATACATCTTATGGGGGGTATCTTTAAAAGAAAGCCAAACATTCAACCAGAAGACAATACTGATATCTTTCATTTATACAGCAACTTTGACAATTAAAGTAAACATCATTTTTTACAATTGTATCCTTCATTACAAGGAGTCCGTTTTCTTGTATTAACATGTGTTTATAACTATTATTAAAGTCTAAGTGGCAAGCAGAACTCCTAAGCGGTGAAATGTTGTCTTTGGACACTGGAAATGTGTCTTAAATCATATACAGCAGCTGTATAACATCAAGAGCAGTAGATTCAGATCTTCCCTAATCGTCTCTGTAAGGAAATTAAGGAGACAGTCGGCGGCAAACGCACAAGCGTACATCCTCAGAAGTTTAAAGAAGCAATGTTCCCGCACTTTAATGTCCATCGGTATCATTATAGTAGCTATAAAACAGCCATACATAAATACATATGCATTTTCCACCGGATTTTCCCAGTCAAAAAAAGTTGAAAGTGAAACTCAAACATGCTTTTCCCGGATGAGAGGGATGTCGATCCATAATGGTGCGCTGGAACAGTCGAACAGTGGAAGACAACATGAAACTAAAACTTAATCTCCATAAAAATACGAGTCCAAGAACCAGACGTTCTAGATCAATATTTACACCCAAATTCATCAGAGACAGAAAGAGTTCTGAAACGCAGAAATGAAGCAGAAGTTTTTCTTTTTTCGCTTCGAGTGTCCGCTTCGATTTCCCGCCAACGCTGATAAAACAGCTTCACTTTATTTATCCTTCAAACTATTTAAATAGCAATCAGTAATTTCTCTAAATGAAATTGCTTGAAGTGCAAAGAACATTTCCAGAGTCTTTTGTACAGAAAATAAAATTCTTTAGGAAAAGAATCCAGGACAGGAGCAAGCAGACGAATATTCTCAGCGAGAAATCAAATCGCACGGGATCCATGACCTTACCCACAATGCAACACTGCGGACTCCCTTGGTGGGTGTCAGTCTCCCCTGACGCTTCATCGTAATAAATAACAATAAAAAGAAAAACGCAAGTATAAACACTGAGATTCAGCAAAAACTCGTTCACGAGTTAAATGTTACACACACGCTCAACCCTCAGGCCAGCTAATGTCCCTCACATGGGTTAAACCAGACTTAAACAAGATTCTTACACTGAAATTCAATCCGTGAATTGTGTACACAGAGGGAACGGGCACCTCAATCCCAAAACACAGGGAAGTCACAGGAACCGAAGGACGGGGCCATTCACACACACACACACACACACACACACACACAAAACAAACAGTGCTCTGAATGATTCAGTTATTGGATCAACATAACGATGCATCTCTTTATGCATCTCTCGCCTCCTGTTTCACTTCAGCTATGGTGATTATTTGACCTCCAGGATGGAGGGGTTGGACTCCATGATGGCGACGATGATGCGGTCGATGTAGTCCTGCAGACGGAAGTTGATATCCTCCTGTTTGTGCACGGCCTCCATCAGCTGCTCACACACATTACACATCACAAAGTGTTCATATTAAAAGCAGAAACAAGCACAATAGTGTGATACTGACCTCAGAGCGAGACACATTGTTGATCTCGGTGGCGAGCGACTCGGACAGAGACTCGGTGAACAAGCTCTTCGCCCCCTGGATGCTCAGATTAATGATCTGTCCGTTCAGCTCGTCGTTCTGCTCCTTCAGACCGCGGTTATCCTGCACACACACACACACACACACAGATATTTGACCTGTTTGAGTCTTGGGACTGTCGTTAGCGGGTTTATTCAGTCTGTGCGGACTAGTTTAAGTTTGTGTACCTGTTTGAGGGTGTAGTTATCTGTTGACTAATTTAAGTCCGCATACAAGTTTTTTAATGTATGTTGACCGTTATGAGTCTGTGTTAACCGGTCTGAGACTTCTGGGTTTATGTTTATCTGTTTTAAGTCTTTCTTAACTAGTATGAGTTTATCAGTTTGAGTCTTGGACAAGTCTGTACCCGTCCTGTCTTTGTTATTTTATTTTTTGGTCTATGCTGACCAGTTTAAGTTTGCATTTAAGTCTGTTTTTACCAGTACCAGTCCTTTTTGTCTCTGTATACTGTATTTTTCGGACTATAAGTCGCACCTGAGTATAAGTCGCATCAGTCCAAAAATACGTAATGACAAGGAAAAAAACATATATAAGTCGCACTGGACTATAAGTCGCATTTATTTAGAACCAAGAGAAAACATTACCGTCTACAGCCACCAGAGGGCGCTCTATGAGTTAATTTCTCTTGGTTCAAGTCAAATTAATTTTGATAAATAAGTCGCACCTGACTATAAGTCGCATGACCAGCCAAACTAAGAAAAATAGTGCGACGTATAGTCCGGAAAATACAGTACCTTTCGTGTTTGTGTTTCCTTAGTTTAGTTAAGGCTTACCTTTTAAAATATCTGGGCCTGTTTTTAGTCTGTTTACTAGTCTGAGTGTGCATTTAAGTCTGTCTTTAGTTGTTTGAGTCTGGGTTTTTACAGATTTGAGTCAGTTGTTACCAGTGAAAGTCTGCTTTTTACAGTTTTTCGAGTCTATTCTTGCCTTGTGTCTTTTCTATGTTGACCAGTTTAAGTCAGTTTGTACCTCTTTGAGTCTGCGTATCTCCTGCTCCAGTTCGCTCTCTCTCATGTGAGTGTTGTATTCCTGCAGGCCGGAGCTGGCCGATCGGCCTCGTCTCGCTTCAGCCTCCAACTTAAACAGCTGCAGGTGTTCCAGCTGCTTTCTCAAGTCCTCTATCAACTACACACACATCGAGAAGCCATTAACAGAGACGAACAACCATGTGACACCTGCTATAAAGCCAAAGAGGTGACCTCTCACCCCCTGAGTGCACTCCTTCTCTTTCTGGGTCGTGTGGCGTTCATGGCTCAGTTTGTCGGCCATTTTTCTGCGAGATTCGACTTCTTCGTTCAATCGATCTGTGACGTCGTCCATCTGATCCTGAAGTTTCCTCTTTTCCTGCAAAAAATGACGTCCTGTTAGAGACCGTTTGGACTTTCTTTTGGACACTCGGCAACAAATAAGAGTAAAAAAGCGACTAAAATAAATGTAAATAGATTTTCACTCATGATTTGGCTCTGTATGTGATCTACAGACGTTTATGTGTTGGTACCTCCTCCAGTCTCTCGATGTTGGCTCTTAGACAGGGAACACATGACCTCAGCTCACTGTTCTCCTCATCCAACTGATGCAACCTGAACACACAGACAAAAATGATACACTATGAGATTTTCTTTTTGGGCAGAGTGCACAATGAAAACATTCAAACGCAATACTGGGTGAGAGAAATCAAAAGTCATCAAAGATGGCAGAGCTTGACAAAATAACAGATAAAAGTTCTTAACTAGTATTATTTATATAGTATTATTGCATAACATTTTTTAATTGCCTAGTTAAAGTTTAGTAAATGTATGTTTTTAAAGAAATACTTCTATGTAGCTTTAATTGATAAAAAAAGAAAAATAATTTTTTTTTTCAGTTAGTTGCAAAGGCTTTACTTCAATTTACATAAACATTTTAATAGTGTTAGATAACAATAACAACACTATAATCATCCTTGAATATGTGAAAAGTGAGAAATAGTTTTAACTGCATATGATGAATGTCTACATATTTCTTATTCTTTCTCAGGACTGTTAATAAAATCGCACCTCTCCAAATGTGCTTAACAATACGTGGTGCAAGACTCATGACATACACAGCCCACAAATTCTGTTGATGCAAATTGTTTAAAAAGTAACATTATATAAATGCATAATATAAATGAAGATTCATCATAATTGGAAAAAAGAATAATCTTGGAATCATCAGTTAAAATGGGTCAAAAATGACTAACCCACCAGATGCTTCATGTGACATCATATTCCAGCTAAAGTGTATTGTGCATTTTAACAGTCATGATATAATCTGTTTTTGTAGATCTTAAAAATATAATTAACAAATATTTTTCTGGTACATAAAATAATTGAAATGCATAATTTATGTGTCAGGGAAAGTGCAATGCAATGCAAAAAAAAAATAAAATCTTGTTGTTTAACCCTGACATAACCCTGAATTCAGTCCAAACTAGATCTGACTTCATCTGCGTAAAACATGTTGGTCGCCCACAACTAAATTTCTCAAAAAGCCATTCTACACTGATCATTAAAGATGTATTGTGTGGGTCCTCACCTGGCCTGGAGGTTCTCGATCTCCAGGTCTCTCTCTCTCTGGAGTTTGTTCAGAGCATCTCTGTGTTTACGTGTGTGTGTGAGTAAGTTCTCCTCTGCATGCAGCTCCTGCTCCTTCAGCTGTTCCTCCAGAGCGTTTGCACGGTGGACGAGAGTGAGGTTCTCCTGCCGCAGACGTGCATGCTGCTCTTCGCTCTCCAACGAGTCCTTCTCCAGCTCACACACACGCTTCTCCAAAAGCAACACCTGCAGCATAGACACAGCCTTCGTTCCTCATGCATTCACAAAACTATCCGTTTTTCTATTCCGTCCATGTCATGGGTGCATTTTTAACTGCACTCTCACAGTCAGATGAAAAGCAGATGATGCTTTAGGTGTGAACTGCTTAAATATAGTTGTTGCAAAATTAATTGCTAATTTCATGACACGAATGAAGGCATGTAAAAATAGAAAGATAATCTTGGAATCATCTGCTGAAATCGATCAAAATGCACTAATCCACCAGTAATGTTTTGCTTTGAATGACAACTTATTCCAAAAAAAAAAAAGTTTTATGAATTTAAACTGACATAATATCCAAGTGTTACTGCATATTAAAAAACATGTGGCTAAATATAATTTAAGAAACGGCAATTATAGCAGAAACATTTTTAACTAATTACTTCTGCAACAAGTGAACTGACTCAACATAAACACTACGGGCTTCTGTTGAGATACTTATAACTGAACTGAGCTTGTTTCATAATCAATGAACTTTACACAGTTATTGAACTCAATCAACATTGAACAGACTGTTAATTAGTCTCATTTTTTAAAAGGTTTGCATCATTGATTGTTATTTTCCTGTCTATCACTGTGAGGCTGATTTGAAATATCAAGGGGAAAAAATAAAACTATCATGGTAATATTAACTTTTTATTAAGATCTTGGTTACTTGTTGCACTTTGATGGTGATTATGAAAACAATTCAATTCACATCAAATGCACCATTTCAGCCAGTTCCATGCAAAATGTCTTTACGTGTTTCCGAACCTTGTCTGTGATGTCACGATCTGCAAGGTCCAAAATGTCTCGAGTCAGATCTCCCATGACATCCAGAGTGCCAGAGTGCTGCAAGTGTCTGAAAAACACACGCAAACATTTCAACGTGTTCCCTACTGATCTGTAAACCACCATGAATTTCCATGGGTTTTTTTTGTTACTGGACCAGCAAACTTAGACATAGTCGATCAAGAACACTGTAAAAAAAAAAATGATGTTCCTTCTCTGTATTTATGTTTTGTTTTCTAAACGTTCTTAATTGAAAACACATTTACTTAAGGTGTAAAAAACACTGTTCAAGCACCTGTCAATTTTGAGATTTTGGGCTTTTTGGTTTTTCATAAAGTGCTTTTTCAAACTAGTGGACGGAAAACATCCAAAAGACACTGTTAAGTGTTTCTTTTATAGCACTTTATCTGTTTGTGTCGATAGATTTCAATTACAATACATATTTTTAAAGGCCGTTTTCTCAAAATGAGTTTTTTCTTCAACACTGAGCCATAAATCTCCACTTCAGTAGCACTTACACGCACCAAACTTGACATTTTTTATTCCTGTCTATATTCTGAAGGTTTTTACAGAGGGATTTGTTCATATATATTTTCCTTGATTATATACAACATTTTATTCCCCCCAAAATTGTGAAGATATATTGTTTTCTGGCTGTTCCAAGTATTTTCTGAATTATGGAGTGACAAAAAAAGATAACCAGAATTCCCTCTGTAAAAATATTTGACTCTAATATGTCAAAAAAAGTAACAAAAATTTTGAATCTGATTTTTGTACTAGACGTTTATGCAAATTAGCACATATTTCATTAAATAATGCCTCATTTGCATATTTAAAAATAACATTTTTTTAAACTTGTAATACAAAAAATGTTTGCAATAATCAATGTTATCAATCAACTGGGTAAGTAAGGTGATAACTATTAGTTATTTTTTTTTGCCCTATTCACCTGCAGTGTCTCGCCTTAAAGACACTGAAATAAAGTCTTGCTAATTTTGCAAAATTACTTCAGATATAGGTCTTGTTTTCTGGAACATTTATCAAACATAAGTGAGTTTTTGCTGAAAACACGAAAAAACATCTGAAATTACATGCAAACACATCTCACAAAAGATTCCTTTCATCCTTAAAAAGAGACGTTTGGTGCATTGAGAGGCAGGATCTCACCTTGCTGCTTTCTTACTGGACAACCTCTTGCTGGAACTATGAAAGAGAGAACAAACAGGAAACGGGTCAGGAAGAAAGAACGGCAAAGAGGAAAAACTCTTTCCATCCGTGACCTGTGAACCGCAGATCAAAAAACACCCAGCGAAGCGCTGAAGTTTGGGGCTGTCAGCTCTTTCTGCAGGTTGAAGGCTGAATCAATGCTCTTCTTTCAATGGTAATGACCTCACGGCACACGGAAATAAACTCTGTATTTATTTATGGAGGTGTAACATGGATGCGTGAAAGGAGATTCTGTTCCTGTTGCACAAGTCTGAAGAGAAACGGCTTTGTCTATTCTATTCATAGTCAGAAAACAACCTCATCATGGTTCCCTACTGCCGCTTAGGAATATCCTTGATCTTTTAAACAAAATACCATATATTAATATGTTAAATTAAAGTTTCCTAGGCAAAATTTATTGGGAAAAACTGACCAGTGCAACACAAAATTGAAAATTGTATGCATACCCAGGTTTAATGGTAACACAATGTTATACAGTTCTTAAAGGTACAGTACACCCAATAATAAAAACTCATGCCCTTACGAGTTAATAAAATAAAAAAGATGTTTTTCTTGTCTGTACAATAGTGTAGTTAAATACAGTCATGTACTGTAGGTTTTGAACTACATGAGGGTGAGCAAATGATGACAGGATTGTAATTTTTAAGCTTCCTTCTCTTTAAGAAATTTGCTTACCTATGTGTTTTAAACCATCAAGCCTGCCAACTTATATTTGTATGATGTAGCCTATATTATTTGTATAAAATGTACATAAAAAGCACTTAAAGACTATTGTTCATGCATAAAACACACACACACACAGCATCAACAGCAGAGCATTCATGTTCACCACAAACCTCATCCACAGAATGTACAAACACTGAGTCTTCACATCAAAACCAACACGAGTCATGTGACACTGTACACACATGCAGACAGTAAATGAGGGCGTGTGTGTGTGTGTGTGTATACAGTGGCCAAACTCAACACACACACGCAGGGGAGGCGTGCACATGCTGCGGGAGCGTTACCTATTCATCTCTAGTAACTGCAGGCGCGTGGACAGATCCTCCAGACGACTGATCTGCTTATGACAGTGAGTGCAGAAAAACTCCAGCGCCTCCGACTGAAGGAAACTCTGGAAACTAGCAGGAAAAGAGCTGGGGCTGAGGAGAACAGAGGAGAAACGGAGAGGAAACAAAGGGAGTAATGAGAGGAGAGGAGAAGATACGAGTAGTAAGAGGAGAAATGAGCAGGAGACAGGAGAAATTAGGAGTAAAGAACAGGGGAGAAGAATAGAAATGAGTAGAGAAGAGAAATTAAGAGAGAAGATATGACAGGAGAAACAGAACAGAAATCAGGAGAAACGAGCAGAGGAGAAATTCGGAGAGAGAAGACATGACAGGAGACATTAGTAGAGGATAAATGAAAAGATGAGCAGATGAGAAGTCGTGAGAGAGGAGAGGATATGGGAGAAATAAGTAAAGACGAATAGGAGGAGGAGAAGAAATGAGGAGAGGACAGGAGAAATGAGAAATTGGGAAGAAACGACAGTAGAAATAGATATATGAAAGAAAACAGAAGACATGTGAAGGGGAGAGGATAAGATATGACGGGAGAAATGAGGAGAGGAGAGTGTTTGAGTGATTAATAAAGAGAGGGAGTGAGAGAACGAGGATCATTGAGGTAAAGTGAAGGACGGAGGAGGATCTACAGTGAAGGAGAAGTGTGCGTGGGTTTATCTGAACAGGTCTGAGAGTGTGTTGTGTTTCCATGCTCTCTTCTCTAGTGTCGAGGTGTGTGCTGGATCACATGACCACATCAGCACCGCAGTAAAACACTAGCCACAGTAACTCCACCTTTACCCACTGATCAGAGAAATACTAGAGCAGTCAGCAGGACATCAGGCGGTTCACCTTTTAACACATGCACACACTGCTCAGAGGGATCATAACATCTCCATCTGTCTCACAGACACACACACAGGTTTGGTTTTGTCTATCACACACTCTTTGTAAATGAGAGAAGTGGTATGTGGTCAGGAATGGTCTCATTGTGCACCTGACCTTTGCTGCTGTGCTGACTCACTTCTCACTGTGTGGAAACTAGAAACAGTGTATTTCTATTTGTGCCCAGATAAACATTTACAGTGCCTATTTATACCGTCCAAGTTTAGCTTGGGGATAAAGAATAATGTCACACTGTCTTCGATGTATGGAGTGTGTAAGCTATACAATACTTAAACCGTTTGAGAATGTTTTTATGCTTTAAATAATCCAGGTATTTGTTGGATAAACTTGTGTGTTACCTAGGCGTGAGCAGCATCAGGGGGCGGGGCAGTGGGCTGTCAGGGTGTGGGAGTGGCTCTGTAGTTCCCTCCCCCTCTGGCTCCACCCCTCTATCCTCCTGATTGGCCAGCAGCAGGTCTGAAGTGTTGTGGCTCTCACCGAAGTCCTCAAAGTGCTCCTCCTCTCCTCCAATCACGGCCACGAGGGTGTGGCCATTCAAATCAGAGCCCAATGTGAACCTATCACAGAAACACATGGAATATAATGTGTTATCGAAAACATATTTCATTAAATGCTATTGAAAATACCAGAAACAATGGCAAAAGCTTGTAGCAAATTAATAAATTAAAATACATTTTTAGTTCTCTGGACATGAATGTAAAAATGAATCTCAAGTGTTTGGGGTTGATAAGATTTTATTTTATTGAATTCAAAGCTCACCAAAGTTGCATTTAAATATAGTGATATTTTAGAATATTATTACTATGTTGTCTGTTGAATAGGTTTTAAAATTGAATTTATTTCTGTGATTGCAAAGCTGATTTGTCAGCATCATTCCTCCAGTCTTCAGTGTCACATGATCTTCAGAAATCATTCTAATACACTGCTCAAGAAATTTTTTTCTTTTATTAAATGTTGAAAAGTTTAAAATTTTTGTGGAAATGATGATGATGCATTTTTCCTGGATTCTTTAATTAATAGAAAGTTCAAAAGAACAGCATATTTTATGACAAATGTCTTTCACATTTTAATGCATTAATTTAATGCTCTCTTGCTAAATAAACATATAAATAACATCAAAAAAGACATTAAGCTTAATTTATGTCTAATTTACCCTTAATTCACATAATTTAGCACAAGTTTTAGATTAACAGTCTTAAGGAAAAATCATACAACTTTAAAATGTAAACATGTTTACAGTGTCTCGGAACAATAAATTGAAATTCTGAAGATATTCATGTTTGCTTTTTTATTCCTACTATTAAAAATAAAAAAAACTTGAAAATCATTCTTGTGTGTAAGGCAGAACTTGAACAGTTTTTTTTAAAGATGATAATCTGATAATTCACTTTAATCTCTCAGCAGCCCTAAAAATGGCTGAAGAACACCAGATAGATTATACAAAAAAAAAAGCACAAACCCTAAAGAATCCACATAAAAACAGCCCAATGCCAGTGTTTTCAGAAGTGCTCGTGAAGACGAACAGACTCAAAGTAGGACAGTGATTCACAAAAACTCCCCACTAATGATGAAAACATCACAAACAACGCTTTTAAAGTACATTCCATGCATTAAGTGCAAAAAACATTCAAAGGTTTAGGGTCAGAATGTTTTAAAATCAAAGAATCATGAAAAAAAAAGATCACAGTTTCTATAAAAATATTTTTCAACACTCATAATAATTTGAAATGTTTCTCGAGCAGCAAATCAGCATATCAGAATGATTTCTGAAGATCATGTGACACTGAAGACTGAAGGAATGATGCTGAAAATACAGCTTTGATCACAGGAATAAATTACATCTTAAAATATATTCACATAGAAAACAGCTATTTAAAATTTTACACAACATTACTGTTTTCACTGTATTTCTGAGCAAATTAATGGAGTCTTGACCAGCACAAGAATCGAAAACATAAAAAAAAAAAACTTTCCAAAGCTTTGAATGGTTGTGTACGTAAAGGATCACACACAACAGACATCACAAATTAACAAGAGAACTAGGTTACATAAACCTGTCATATACTCACCCTCGTTTCACTATAACATTGCGATTGGTCACACAAAGCACCCGTGAAGGAGGCGTCCGCATCTTAAAGCGATTCGGCCTTTCTTTAGAGATTCTGAGCAACTGGGCACACAGCGTGTCAGTGAAACCAAACTCCCACGATCGATAATAACACTGCTTACTCAGAACGATCTAGCTTTCTGTGAGGTAACATGCAGTTGTCCCTGTAGAGTTTAATCTGCTGGACATTCCTGCCAAACGTTTGTGACCCGGAAAATCACAGTTACATATGCTTAAGACGTACGATGTGTGTGCGTCTTAATCTGATTTAGAGCTCAGTGACGGTGACCCAGTGTGTGTGCTAACATGATCTGCAATCAGATTAATATCTGTATGCATGAACTTATGTTCACACGAAAACACGTATTTAACACAGAAACACGTTGCATTAATAATGCAACAAAATCGACTGAGTGAACCTTGGTAGGCAGGTAAACTAAGGCTAGTCTGTGGGATCTGAACAAAATCTAAAAGCTAAGCACTGATAACTGAGACCAGAAGTCAAAGATCTAGAGAAAAATCTGCAAGTTATCGTAAAATATGACTATGTATTTTCCGTAACTCAGACTGTGAGCTTCTGGAAGGCGACACGGCGTGACCCTGACACGGCAGGAATGTAAAAATCAAGAGAAACACATGAGAAGACAGAGATACAGGACATTTTACAATGACAGAAGAGAGTTAGAGTGATGGGTAAAATGGGCCGCAGGAAGGCAGAAAGAGCAAACTCCACACTTCCTGCACCCGGGCGACAGGAAAATAAAGACTGACACTGATGATAACACAGGAAACAGGAACACCTCGGTCAGCTGAGCTGATGTTAGTGGCTCTTGGGAAATAAGAAACGCTAGTCAGCAGATTCTTGCACAAACACAACAGCGCACAACAACACTGCACACTTACTGCACTAAATTTTAAAGAAATGCAATCCAATGCAATTTCAAAAACCAACAACCTTATTTTCTGTCATAACCAGTCACCTTTGCTCAACACTTATGTGGCATTACATGGCAAGGACTGTTTTTGTGTCGCCTGCCTAATAAAACTAAAATAAGTTAAAAACCAAAACGTGTTTTTCTAGAGAACACGGTGTCCAAAGCTGATACACAGTATCAGGAAGTTGTATTATTTTGTGAGATTATTGCTGAGATTCAAGGCTAACGAAACAACACTGTTTACAGGTCAACATGATGTCATCATCATTTCTGCAGTTATTTTAGTTTTTCTGAATTATCTTTTGCTTTTAATTTTGTTATGGGTGATTTAAATTCAGTTTCAGTACTTATTCAATGTAAGCTAATTTCTAAAACATTTTTACTTTTCGTTTAAGCTTCTTAAGTTTCAGCGTTATTTAAATACATATTATAGTATTCACGTTCACAAGATGTTAACTGACGGACTGGAGAGGTGTGGATTATTGTGATGTTTTTATCAGCTGTTTGGACTCTCATTCTGACGGCACCCATTCACTACAGAGCATCCATCAGTGAGCAAGTGATGTAATGCTACATTTCTTCAAACCTGTTCTGATGAAGAAAATCTCATCTACATTCTGGATGACCTGAGAATTTGTACATTTGCATTTATGGCATGATTTTGGGTGACTGATGAATCCAGTCTCTTTGTTCATGTCATTTCACACCCGTGTGTCGGTGTGTTACCTGTTGTGGTCGTCTCCATCCGTGAGTGTGTTTTCAATGCCGCTGTCAGTCTCCACGTCCTCATGGAGTTCAGGATGGACCAGAGCCGTCGTGTCCTCGTCTGTGAAGGTTTCACACTCACTGTAGGCGCTCTCCGACCCGAGATAGGCGCTGTCGGAGACCTCCGCCTGCTGCAAACACACACACACACACACACACACACACACAGATTAGAAAACTTTTATTGCTTTTGAATACATAAAGGCGTTTCCCCTTATGCTGCACGAAGCAACCTCATCTCAGAGGTTTCTCCTAAAAACAACTGAATCAATGATTGACATGCTGTAATGATACAGAGCTATAAAATGAATGTGGATAACAGCTTTAAGTTTATACTTTACAAAGCAGATTTTGAAAAGCATTTTTAGTAATTTCACCAGCTCACGCTTTTTATAAGCAACAACATGCAAACACACATGGACGGGAGGTTATTGATGTTTGCAACGAATGTTTACAGAACAAAATGATCCGATGTATTCAGGAGTGAGTTCAGCCTACTCACCTGTCAATCATCCACTGCACAAAAACAAAGCGTTTAAACTTTAAAAGACTCTCACAAGAAAAACTGTTGCTTTGTTGTTATTTACTGCCAAGTTTAAATGTACAATGAAGGTGCATATGTTATTTACATAAACAATACATCAATGATTAAATATTAATAATGAAAGGGAAACGATCTGGGCACAATAAAGAAAAAAAAATGCAAACGTATGTAATATCACTTTTTCTACTAGGTATTTTATTTTTATTTTTAAAATAAAATATATATAATACACATAATGTATATCCCTTAATCTAATGTTTATTTTCTTCCATTTTTTCTCTTTTTTTTTTTTATTCCATGTAAAACATTTTCTTAATTCCTAATTAAAAAGATACAAAAACAAAAGTACACTCCTTGTTCTATTTTTTTTCTCTTTGTTTTCATTTTTATATAATTTAAAACATTTTCTTGTTAAAAAATAAATAAATAAAAAATATGTCCAAAAAAATAAATGTCCTAATGTTTATTTCCCCCTTTGCTTATGTAATACATTCTCTTAAAAAAAAACAACTACAAATAAAGGAATAAAATGTATTAACCTTGTCCCGCTGTTTATTTTCCCTTTCTATACTCTTTACAACATAAATTAATTTAATAATTAGAAAAGTTACAAGTGAGAAACGTTTTAGTCTTTTAAAAACACAATGGCCAAAGTAAACCTCAAACCTTCAGTCGATCAGTCAGCTCGAACCAAAAGTACAAACTCCATCAGAAAACCTGCATCTCAGTGCCCAACGTACCTGTGTGAGTCTGTGAGGAGCTCTTAAAACAGGAGAGGCCATTCCCAAAACCATTCTTCCTACTCGAGTACCGTCACACGGGAAAAACAGGTTCACTAACTAACAACAGCTACTTCCTGTCTCTCGCACAGCCCCCACATCGAGTCACCAAGAGAGAAATTACTCCTAGTGTGCTGCCTTGGAAAATAAGGACCAAAGTCTGAAGGACACCAGGACCAGGAGGAGGCGGAGTCTGCGCCCTTACCACGCCCCTTTAATTAACATTACACTCATGTGCCAACAGAACTTCTCAGTGTCCTGTCTAATTAGACAGCATTTTTAGTGTATCTGTGATAGCCAAAAATGCTGTCTAGGTAGGCAGCTCACTAGGTTTTAACACTATTTATGTTTTTCGTTTCAATCTCTTTTTATGTAGCAAAGCATTAACAATTCACACCCAACATGCACAAAACACTTATTCATGACTGCACGTGCTGCAACAGTCATATGTTCTGATGACTGACAGGTGTGAGCATGTGTGTGTTATAAAAAAAAAATCTATCACCAGCCTGTCCTGTATATTGTCAACAATGTGTGTGTGTGTGTGTGTGTGTAAGTGTGTTTGTTCCTCTGGATGAAATGCTACACAAACCACCTCAACCGGTGTGTTTGTGTAGCGTTGTGCATACACTGAAACAGCACAGCCATTCATGACCCACAGGAAAACACACGTGTGTGTGTGTGTGTGTGTTTCATTAGAAGTGACAGGAAACAGAAATGAGGAAAGCAGCACATTGCACATTTCTGTATTTACAAAATGAATATGCTCAATACTTATAATAACTTATAATTAAAGCTTTTGATAGATGAGGCCATAACCACTGTCGACACTGAGGTATACAAACCAAACTAACCATCATTTATTAAAGTGGTTATTAAAGCTAGCTTAAAATATAAAACAGCAACAAAAAGAGTAGTTAACCACACATGTTCAAAGTCACTTAAATCATCTTTCTTCCCCATTCTGATGCGTCTTCAACACACCTAGATGCCTAAATGCATTGAGTTGCTGCCATCTGACTGGCTGATGAGCAATTTGAGTTACCAAGCAATTAAACAGGTGTACCTAATAAAGCAGCCGATATGAAGAAACTGAATCCAGAAGAACTGTGGTAACAGGACTAACTACATATTCTACAATAACTACAATATTATTATATGTCCTTCTGAAATACTACTGTATATGTAGTTAGTAAATAATGAATGAGCTGAATGCACATTTCAGCACTGAGCCAGCAGGAGGCGCTGTAGCGGAGCAATGAACATGCTCTGTTTCTCCTCTTCTGTGGGCTTTCAGGCTTTTGGGGAATTTGTGGAATGTGCTGGTCTAGAATCCACGATTCAGCAAAATGTGGTCCTGAAGTTCTGATTTATTATGTTTGTTAAGACAAGAGCGGAGGAGATGTTGGTGTGTTATATACCTCGTCATATTCCTCTGGAGGTCCACTGGCTTCCCCCGCACCGAGAGGAGTCTTGTAGAGATATGGATCAGAACCTGATAAAGAACAACATCTTCAAACAGGATTATGACAAATGACTACTGAAAACTTTATATTGTAATGGAATACATTGCACTGAGCGACTGGGCTGTCTGGAGTCCAGGAAACAATATTTATGTAATAGTCTTGTTTCAGATAGCTAGAATACTTTCCTAATGAAAAAATGTTTCCTTGAATCTGGTAAATGCTATGGAGTACAAATAGACAGACGGGGAGAGGGAGATGCTCCAGTCACTCATCCATTACTAAAAGAGAAATCTGAGCACCCTGCAGGCCATTAGAAACATGACCATCCTCATTACTGAAGTATTATCAGTAGAAAACCCAAGCAGAGCACTTTAAGCTATTCCTGCATCATCATAATAGATTTAAAGAGAGATGGGGAGTGTATGAGACTGCTATTGTATGGATTTTCTTGAAATATAGCTAACATAAACCACATTTTTAGCTAAATAAACAATATTTGGCATAGCATCACTTACTCAGCAATGGATGCTCTGCAGTGAATGGGTGCCGTGAGAATGAGAGTGCAAACAGCTGATAGAAACATCACAATAATCCACACCACTCCAGTCCATTAGTTAATGTGTTGAAGTTAAAAACTCCTGTTGTCCTCTCACATCAAAATACAACCATATATTTGTTTAGATCTGTTACCAATGCTTTATCTGTGCATATTTCTCTCCTGAGATTCAGACGAGATCACGCTTTCTCTGGAGGATTCATGAGGATTCGAAATATATCCTCATATTTTGTATTTTAGCCAGAAGCAACAGTTTGACACTCCACAAGATGTTAATTTTATCAGCTGTTTGGACTCTCATTCTGACGGCACCCATTCACTGCAGAGGATCCATTGATGAGCAAGTGATGCAATCTTGTAGTTCGGTTTGTTTGATTCATTTGGTCCAGACCAGAAAGGAAAACGATGCATTTGGTTTAGAGGTAAGATTAAAACGTGTAAAGCATCTTTGTCTAGCAGGTGTCTTCAAGAAAACTATGAAAACAGATATCTGAGGATTATCATATGTGCTTTTCTACATCATTTTTGCATTTAAGATCAGGTTCAGTAGTGTATTATGGTGTGAATTCACTTAGTTTTATCTGGCTATAACTCAATATATCAGTCATTTTAATATTCCTGTGAGGAAATATAAAATCTCTTAATTTCCATTTCAGCGGTGTGATTCACTGAGTAATTCACAAGCGCTCTGACTCATTTGTTTTTCTGCAATTTGTATTTCAGGAGATGTGAATTCTCAATCAGAAAAAAATGATTACTAAATAGTGTCAGATTATCACACAGTCATCAGGAAAACAAGATGTTTGTGTTTCTAACTTGGCTATTCTTTTGAGGGCAAAACTGATGATGGGAACTCTAGCCAAACCTGAGAAAAATCCTTTTGGAGATGTTCTTAAAGATTAAAAAAATGCTGCTTCAAGGATTTAAATAATATTTTTTATTTTGTTCCGAAATTGACAAATTTTTTAGAAGTCTATAGTATAAATGATCTCTAATTAGCATGATTTAAAGCATGCCTTGAGTGAGTTTGTATGTGCTGCTGTACCTTCATTACTGATTGCGCTGATGCCTCTGTGGAAATCCTCAAAACTGATCACCCCCAGACCGCTGGGATCCAAGAACCGTGTCAGATCCTTCACCTGAAAGCACAAACAAACACGATCAACATTCCACAATCAGAGCTGCATCATGGAACACATTATCATACATTTAATGACAACAAAACACACCAAACTGATTCTCACTCAAAAATGGGTAAAGAATGCGATCTTAAAAGTCTTTTTATCAACCTGTTAAAATGTCAACCCGTCCCGTATACGGGACACCTACGTTGACTATACTATATTACAATCAAATCTAAACTAATCTTGACAAACTATATATCGTTGGAAAGGTCTAAGTCTCCCAAATATATATTATACCAATATTTTTTGTTAAAAATTATGTAGGAAAAGTAATAGATCAATTTATGACAAGAGTGCACCCTCAGAAATCTACATTACAAAAGGAGCTTTACCTTTGTTTAAAAAAAAAGACTTCCTCGTTGCCTTTTTCTCTATCACATTTTAGAAATCATCAGAAGTTATATATCACTTGAAAACATAAAATCTCAAAATTCATCCTTTAAAACCCATTTTAAAATCAGACATTGCATTACCATGTAAATGGCACATCAAAATCATGTTACAAAATGTTTTCAGTCATGAATTATAAAAATTTAGGTTTGTATCATGCACATTCAAGTCTATCTTCAAAAACGTGAGTGACAGTTAACAGGTTAAAGACATGATTTTACCCTGCATAAATTAAAAAAAATAATTTAAAGTGAGAATAAGAGACTCAAAAGTGACATGAGCTCATTTTAGCATTTTTCTTATCTGATCTAAGATCTTCTATTCCAAGAACAAAACATTACATAAACTTATTTGTAACTCAAGGATAAACAAAACACAGAAAAGAGTCTGTCCATCTCTGAGATATGGTGGTAAAACACACATTCTCTCCCTCTCTCTCTCTCTCTCTCTCTCTCTCTCTCTCTCACACACACACACACACACACACAGTAAGTAACCAGGCAACAGCAGGACTGATAACCAGCAGGACATTCGTGAGTTACAGAATCAGAGTTCTTAAAGAAAAACACCAAACATGTTCAAATACCTCCAATCGAGAGATCAAACATCAAACTGTCGTCTAAACATTAAACTCTGTTTGTGTGTGTGATATTTTAGCTCTTGAAGGCACTGATTTACACATACAAAAAAAATAATTATATGCAAGTCAATGGCTACCGTCAACATTCTTCAAAATATCTTCTTTTGTGCTTAACAAAAGAAAGTCAGTCATACAGGTCAATGATGACTTCAGATTACTGTGTTACAAACAAAAACTACTATGCAATAAATAAAAATAATAAAATTTAAACTGAGAATAAAATTGATTACAACTAAATATGTAGTTACAAATAAATAAAATGTACCAAAACTCATCTTCAGAAAACTAAAAACAGAAAATTAGAGATGTTAATTTTAACCGATTAACTGTTAACCAACCGTTAAGAACTTTGACCGATTGATACAATCAGTTAAATGGTTTTAAAAGTTATTTATTTGCATAAATTTGCTGCATTGGTAAAATATGCTATGTGTATTAAAAACAATTGTTTTTAGAGAAAAAAAAAAAACGCGAGTCGCATCTTTCATTCAGAAATAGGCCTAATGCAGACGCAAAATGTTATAATAAACACTGTAAACATAGCTTTGCTATTTTAGTTCCCCTCACTCCACAACAATCATTTTAATTAACAGAAGCCTATTTTAAAAATAACAAGAATAAAAAAATACCCTATAAAAAGCAGCATAATAAACGACAAGCCAAAACAAAACTGAAACCAACGTTGGGTCTCTCATTCGACACAAAATCAAATGTTTCCGTATTGGCTATGTATTTGAATGCCAAATTATTATTTATTTTATCCTACTTCACTTCTGTTCCAATATTCACGTAAAATAAAATGTTTTGCATAACATCATGGTGGTACGATGATAACACTTAACAGCACAGATTATATTACATTTTTAAACTGAGCAGTGTGTTTATTTCCATATGTTTGACAGACTGCATAGTCAAAGTATCAAAGGTTAACTATGTGCGTGCTGGCAGTGCATCACTTGATTTTTTCCCTTTTAACAGTGGAAGCAACTTCTCCTTTAAGTCATAAAGATAATCAGAATTGTAAACATTTGGCTTTTATTTTAAAACTAATCTTAATATAATATAAAATGCATAAAATAACCATAAAGAAAAATAGGATACTACATGTTTCCTTCAATTCAAAATATGAATAAAAATATAATAAAAATAAATAAATAAATAAATAAATAAATAATAAAAATAATAAAATAACTATATAATACATGTTTGTTTATCAATACATTACTAACAGATCATGTAAAGATTATTCCTGGTATTTTATCAGCTGTACAATCAAATTTCCTTTAATTAATCAAATGACTGCTTTAGGTAATGACTGTAATGTGGGGCAGTCGAGGCGCTGTTTCACACCTGTACAGTATTTAAAAGCATCTCATGTCAAAGATTGAAAACCGGCGAGTCACGAATCAGTTACATGAAAAACTGACTAAGCAGACTAATCAAAAACACTAGGTTTTTCGGTCTTCACAAGCGAATTCACCCCATACAAATAAATTATTAGTTTTTCTTATTTCTACTTTCTTACACTTTAAAAAGCACAGTAACAGCTTTCTCAGAGTCAGACTCACACATGGACAGTTTTGCTCTGTTACCAGTTCCTTCCTGGCAAACGCTACTTCTGGGTAAGAATTTGCATCTAACGTCATACAATCTCATAGCGGCTGTATCACACAGATAAAAAAGACATGGAAATGACATCATAATGAAAGACACATCCACACAGACACAGTCTCTCTCCAGTGTGTCATGAAACTATACGAGACCAATGCAATCCACACACACACTCAGCATTTCTTTTTACATCATACCACTTTCTGTCTCCCTGATTCTTCATCAAGTTTATTTCTCTCCATCCTTTTAGTCATAAACCATTTCAGTGAGGCAACCAGCTGAGCAAGCTCTTATAATGAGAAGAAACCAGTGCAAATCTGAGTCCAATCACAGTCACGCAGACAAAGGAATGTCCCTCGAGGCTTCATTCCTGAAACCATAAACTACCTTAAAAAAAACACACAAACTTGCTTAGTGTTGCAAATATGTGATGCTTTTCTCATGACAAGGCGGTTAAAGTTTAAACCTACCACACTGTCACAAGCACACTGCGAAATTATACTGACCTCAAAGACATGTGTTTCAAAATAAGTCATATGTTTCATCATTACCTATGTACAGTGCAAGTGCATGTGAGAAAAGATGAATAACAATGATGAAAAGACATGCATCCCTCTCTATCGTCTCTATCTGCCCGTTTAACCTTCCAGCTGATTGTATCAGCAGTTTTAACAGTCACAAAAGAGCCAGACTTCCGGAATCAAATCCATCCTCTCTTAAATGCACAATGGCGCGTGTCTGTGGGATCGGGAGTTAACAGGAACACAAATCTTTATTCTCATCTGAACAGCAAAATAACCACAGAGGGATTCGATACATCCAGTGCTTAATGCTAGGTCTCAAAAGCAGTTTGATAAATACATCCTCCTCTTGAATATCTACTGACCTGCCAAATATAAACACTAGTGCAACATCGTTAATGCTCGTCAAACAATACAGAGGATCGGATTGTGTTAGATGAACTCATGAATTTAAAACACAGACCAATGCATACATTTCAGCCATGCATTATCTATTATTAATCTACCCTTATGTGTCAATTCCATGACTTACTAAACTAAAACCATTTTTTTACTATCAAGAATATTCCTGTTTTAGAACAAAGTAAGCTAAAATCTCACAGAACCTCCAACATATTATTGATAACAACAAAAGCTTGTCCCTCTTTTTCGTTAAAATGAGCAAAAAAACTTGATTCATTAGTAGTCGGTTTAAAAAATGTTTCAACATGATTTGTGTAAAAAAATATTCCAACTATTTATAAATATAAAATAGTTATACTATTTCTATGCAAAGTTATTTGCATAAAATGCAATGCCATCAAACAGCTGTAAAAAGGGAGTTTTAAAAAACTTGAAAGCTCAAATAATAAACAAATTTGAAAAGAAAACAATGAAAGTGGTCAAAAAAAAAAAAAATGAATTTCACATTTCTATTTTTAAAGACTCGAAAAAAGGCCCCGTTTATTTCCATGGTAAATATCTCACCATAACCTCAATCTGAAAATCATATTAAACCTGGAACGTTTTTTTAAAAAGCTGATGTCCAATTTAAGATAAAGAGAGCAATTATTACAAGCTCCCATCTAATTAAATATGTAAACATAAACAAACTTCGGTATAAAGATTCAGACATCATTAAAAGACAGTGACAATTGTTTTTATACTTGCATAGCTCATTAAAACTGATGCAAAACTGCCGATAGTTAAAAAAGGAAAGACAGAAACCGTGAAAGAAAGCGCGAGAGATGCAGGTCAAGAGTGGTATTCTCAGTCTTTCGAGGGTTTGAATAATAAAAGAGCAGTTCTTGGGTGTCACCATGATCAAGTTTCACTATGTTCACATTAACCCACCACAAACTCACACAAATAGACACGGATACACCAAAAACTGACCTGTTCGGCTCCATATGCTTTTGCAAACTCGATGAACTCCTCAATATGGACAAATCCATCCCCGTCCCGATCCAAAGCCTGGAAAACCGCTCTGAGAGCCGACTGCTCCTCGCTTTTATGTGCTGTTGCGGAAACTATAGGCACGTTTATCAAATCCACCGGGACCATGTGGTCATGGAGCGATACGGCTGGCAGAGCATCTGTGGCCTTGCACAGATCCAGAGTCATTTCTGCATGTTTGGGAATGTTGGGAGTATCAGGATTAATCTCCATCAAGGTCAGGCAGGCCTCCCCATCCAGGCTCGCTCTACAGGGAAAGACATTTCTATGTGAGGGAGGAGAGCTGGGGGCGACTGAGCTCACTTGTTGCTCTTGTGCCAGGTCTATCTGTGATGGTGTCAGCTGATGGAAATCTTCCTGATGTGTAAGCTGAGCAGGAAACCCCGCCTTTCCCTCTTCTGTAGCTTCATGCAATTGGCTGGGAGTCTCTGAAAGATCCCGCCCCCCTAGTTCACCCGTCACAATCAGCTGATTACCTGCACAGGTAAAGGGACTGGACTCTAAAGAATTAGGATTACTTGCACAATGAGGTATGACTTGATTCTTAGCAGACTGCATACTGCAACCTGATCTCTCCCTTCCTGGTGGAGAATCACTGGGAAGTTTCTCTTCAGCATTCAGCTGTGCATTGAGACCGTCATTGTGAGCTGTTGCATTTCCTTCAGGTGTGTCTATTACAATTGCACTTGAGTTTGCAGTTACGCTGTCATTCAGTTGGTCCAAAGATGTGAGACTTTCCTCTTTTTGCTGAGCACTGACTAGCTCCCGACAGGTTTCACTCATTGCAATCAGTTCTTGATTGTTGTCAGCTTTACTGTCATCTAGGTTTAAATAAGTAGTTTGCAAACTGTCCAACTTAATTTCCAAATTGGTTGTCTCTCGATTTTGATGCAAATCTGAGATGTCTAAAACTTTGAGTGTGTCTAAATCCTCTTTGTTAGCTATTGTGGGTGTATAATTAGCTTGCTGGGTCTCCATAGCCTCGGGGTCATCGTCTACATTGTCGGTTTCTACATTTGTTGCACTGTCCTGAAATTCAAGGGTGAGTGATTTAGATTCAAGACCGGGTGAGTCTGCTTCACATTTCTCCTGTTCTGTTAGCTCAATAGCATCTGTCACAGGTGGAATAACACGGTCTAAAGATGGCACAGCTTTGCAAGAGATGCTGTCTGTTAAGATTTCAAACACTGAATCAGGAATATCTCCATCGTGGGACTCCTCGGATAAGGCTTCAGCCTCCGGTGAATGAGTGGGCTGGATGTGGTCCTCCGGTAAGATGTCATCTGCAGGCGAGAGCTCAATTAAGGCATTATACTCGGATGTGCTGAGTGGCAAGGCTGTTGTGGACTCCTTATGTTCGTCTTTGTCAAGCAGACTTTCAGTTGAAGGATCTTCCGATTGTAAATCAACCAAAGCAATTGGTGCGAGTACTGTTTCAGGTTCTGAACATTTTTTATCAGTTGTAGCATTGGACAAGACCTCCTCTTCTAACTCTTCTCCAGCTGTTTCCAATGGTACATCAAATGTGCATTCGGTGGATAAAACGCACAACATTTCTTCACAGAGTTCAGATGATATGCAAGACTCCCCTAATGGACTCCTACAAACAGTCTCTGCTTCAGATGATAGCTGTGTTGTTTCCGTGTTAGTGTCGGTCATCTCTTGGCTCTGTTGATCATCGTCATGGGTTTTGTTAATAGCTGGCGGCTTACGACTCTCCTGTTCAAAGTACAGATCTTCAACGAGCAGCCCGGGTAACAACATCTCTATCTCATCCATTGGAAGGGATGCACTACTCTCGTTATATGACAGAATAGGTGGTGGTATCTCTAAAGGGGTGAGCTCACAGGAAAGGGCTGAGGATGGGAGGTAAATGTGTTCTGGTGTAGATAGAGGTGTCTGAAATATAACTGAAGGCTTGGGATTGGAGTTCGTATCTGTACATGTCAACGAAACGGGCAACAAAACTTCAGAATCCAGAGTGAGATGAATCCCATGTGGAGGCAAGCTATGACTATCATTGTTAACAAATGTTCTTTCCTCTAGGAAATCATGGCCGAACGCACAGTTTGTTAAATGTGTCTCCTCAAAGAGCTTGGTTTCTTGTAGTAGTGGGTCAATAATACCCAGCTCGCCTGTGTACACATCTAGATGGTTTGAAGTGGCAGTAACCTCCACTGGTTGCAGGAAATCGGGAACCTGTTCAGGACAGCCATAAAAGTTGTTTTGATTCTGCACTTGAATATTTGAGACCGTAGGACTAGTAGATCTAGAATTAAAACAGATGAGATCTCCATCAACAAATTTCAAACTTTCAGGAGAACCCTCTCCTTTGAGATCTTGGGAAGGAGGAGGCGGAGCCTTCCAATCGGGATAGATACATTCCAAACCATTTTCCCAGGAATATGTCTGCCCAGAATACGGAGAAGACCAAAATAGGTCGTCTAGGTTTATGGCGTTCTCCTGAAAAATGTCATTAGTAGATTCACCAACAGAACTGTTGTCTTTATCCATAAGGAGAAATCCTAGGGGATTCTGCTCGGATTCCCACTCCGCTTTCCCACTCACTTCCCACTCAGAACACCCCTGTGGGCTGGAGAGAACTTGCTCCATTGAAAAGATGAGTTCTCTCCTCTGACAAATGGAAATATTCCAGAAATGTTAATCCTTTATGATCCCACAAGGTAATAATGTCCAAATGGTGGCCTCTTCCAGCATATGCACCAAAAGAAATATCCCTGTGGAGACCCATGCGTAAGCATCCACCTCCCTGTAAATGATCAACTACTGTTTACTTTTGCAGACACAGGGATAATGTTTCATCGCCGTAATACAGCTCATATGGACTGAGATATTTTTCCAATATGCAAACCTCTCCATGGAGAAAAAAAATAAAATAAAAATGTTGGCAGTTTGTCTGTTCTGAATTCAGTCACATATAATCCACTTTACACAAGTCTTCTAAAAACACGTGGATCTACAGTACTAAAACATCTCTTATAAAAATTACAATATTAGAATATATACATGTATAAGAGAATAAACTGCATTACATAAAATAGAGAGCTTTATCAAACCCAATATAAAACTGTATATCCGCAGTTCATTAACTTTTAACTTCCTAGTGTTAAAATACTACTCCTCAGTAAGTAAATCATTTTAATTTCACATTAATGGTACACTTATAACACGCTTGACCCTGGATTAGCTACTCATTATTAAAGTCTGGTTATGATGTATAAACACGAAGCAGTATATTCAATCAGTTTACTCGGATCCTCTCGCTCTTAACATAGATGTCATTTTTTTATGTTTCATATATTAAGCACAACATAGTTTTAAACAGCTGTCATTAGACTATATATAAAAAAAGGAAACCCCTTAAATTATAACGTTAGATTATTCTAGCGCGGTTAGCATCAGCATCATCCACATCTGAGGTAAACCCATCAGAAGACTAACGTTAGCCCTTCTCATCTGAAAATAAAAAAGACCCGTGATGTTTCTGGTTCCCGTCAGACTTGATTTAATCCCTTTATTTGGTTTGATGCTAGGTGTTTTATTCCTCAGTTTGTCTTTCGTAAAAACAGGCCAACATCCAGGTCTCACGAGTCATCCACCTGCGCTTGTTATTAGCCCGTTAGCGGGATCAAATCAGCGCGAGACCACCGGCATTCCCACACATAAAGCGCGAATCCCTTTTATTTTAATTCCTCGTCTGCGATATATCAGTTAACCTGAAATCCGAGATTTAGGATGAGCTTGTGATGTCCTGTTTTCTTAGTCGACGGGTGATGTTTCAGTCTCTCGATCTCTCTCTCTCTCTCTCATCAGCAGCAATCCACAACCTCTGCCGTCTTCTCTTACTCACTCACACAAACACAGAAAGTGACGTCAGCGACGTCAGCAACACGCATGCGCAGCGCCGGCGCCGCAGTCCAGCGCTTTAACCACAGGCGTCAAGAATCATTCCCGCGCGGTTGATTGCGATGGTGATGATAGAACGCAGATTTATAACGGTATTTTTTAAACGTCACATTCCCGCGTCTCTGTTCCAGTTAACTGACGATACTATCATTTGCTATTTCTAGAAGTAAAATAGTTGCTAACACAACCGTCTACTTAGAAGAAATGCTGATTTGTTAACCAAATAGTGTTATTTTCCGTTATTTACTGTGATTTTCTTGCGCCCCCATGTGTAAGAACAACGATATTACAGCTAAAAACATAATTCGTAAAAGGTAATACCAGAATTATAAAATATTTATTATGAAAACGTAAAATTTTATACATGTACTGTGGATGAAATTGAAAAAAAAAACGCTACTAATGTAGTGCTAAAATGGTCAGTTATGTTACCATAATGAAAATATACATTATAATTACTAAAACCTTGTGGTTAAACATGCTTGAAATATCAATATAACTGTCATGTAATGAGAAGACAGTTTAAGGGTGTCTTGTATAAATATCTTACCAGGTGAACCTTGATTTAATTTCTTTTTAGTAATTTTGTTGTTTGTTTATGCCATTTTACTAGATTTATTAAGACATGACAACTACCTGAATATATATATACACACACACACAGACACATTTTATATCTATATATATATATCATTTATTTCAGTTACCATTTATTTATTTACATTTAGTTTTTTTATAAATCTTTTTGTAAATTGTTAATTGTGCCAAATCAGTTCCTCACAGTTATCTTGAAAAATAAATTGTATCTGGCGTTATAGGGTCAAAAATCAAATATTATCAAAATATGTGTCACATTTAACCTCAAAATCAAAGGAAGAAAATGAGAAAATATATCTGCATTTAAAATGCAGTCATTACTATGAGACAAAATATACTCATTATCATAAAGTGGGAAAAATTTTAATATGATTATAATTGTAACTTGTTCTTTGTACTGAGATTAATTTATGCTGATAATCCAATGAGAATTGGAAAATGTTAAAAGTATCATTTGGGTGGAAGTCCTAAAATTAGGTTTAATTTTCTTAACACAGAATATAATCAGTTATTTTGTTCTTTACTTTTGGGGTGAAGAATAAAATGGGCGTTTTTGTAGCATTCAACAATCATACAGACGCTGGTATGATCAACTGGTCCATTGCTGTTGATTTAATCTTATATTCGTGCTATTATTTGTCCTTTCTTTTCTCTGCAGACCAAAAACCTAGAAACATAAGAGAAATGAAGTTAGAATGAGATTTTATATACCAAAGCGTTACCCACATATTCAAAGGTCAATCACACAGTAGTAGAATAAAAAAGTGTGTTGAAAATTTAAATCATTATTCTAATTACGGATTTATGTTAATCAGTTCAGTCCTTTATAACTATGAAACACCTGTCTTCTAGCACAGGCACACACACCTGTGTGTGGTGTCGTCTGTTCATAGTTTTGCAGAGCGAGATGAGAAAATACCCAGCAGCCGCTCCACGTCATTGGCCGAGGTAAGCCACGCCCCTCCGTCGGAGACCAGTATCGCGCCGGTGATGTATGAAGCTGCACGGCTGGCCAGGAAAAGAACCGCATGTGCGATCTCCGTCTTATTGCCGGCTCTTTGCAGCGGGATGCTGCGGAAAACCCCCGCTGACTCGGCATGTGAACCACCTGAAACAACAAGTGATGGTGAAAGAGAAAGGCATAGTGACATTACAGTTAGGCAACACACACACACAACCGGTCTTACCCAGTCTACGGTATCCCTCTGTGCCAGAGATGGGCCCCGGAGCCACTGTGTTCACCCTCACACCACTGGGGCCCCACTCGACCGCCAAGTGCCTCGTCATGGCATCTACAAACACATTTACATTTATTCATTTAGCAGATGCTTTTATCCAAAGCGACTTACAGATGAAGACAGTGGAAGCAATCAAAAACAACAAAAGAGCAATGATATATAAGTGCTATAACAAGTCACAGTTAGGTTAACACAGTACACATAGCAATGGCTTTTAAATAAAATAATAAAGAAAAAAAATACAGATAGAATAGAAAAAGAATAGAGCAAGCTAGTTCTAGTTCAAGCTAGGTCTTTTTTATAATTGTATAATAAATGAAAAGAAAATAGATAGAATACAAAAAAGTTTACAATGGTAGTTAGATTCGTTTTTTTTAAGAATAGAATTAGAATAGTGAGTGCTAAAGTTAGAGGGTCAAATTAAAATGAAAATAATAATATATAAATACATGTGTACATGTGTAGATAATTATTAGTTCCTATTTTAGTATACTTGATACACTAGTTTTTTTTTGTTGATATTTATAATTTTTTCATGTAATTTTGTTTGTTTGTTTTTGCCATTTTACTAGTATATATTTATTTATTTATTGTTAAATATGTCTAATTTTATTAAGACATGGCAACTAGCTGATATAGATTTAGAATTTATTTCAATAACCATTTATTTTAAATATAGTTCATTGTGTCAAATCTATCTTTTCAGGATTTAGGACATATCATATCCTCACAGTTAACTTGAAAAATAAATTGCATCTGGCATTATATGGTCAAAATGCATGAATAAATACATTAAATGAAATATATACTTGAATAAATCATTAACAATTAGATCGGCAACATGAATTTAAATAAATAAATAAGAGGATGTTGATTTCATTCCATCTTTACAAACCAGATGCAATATGATGTATTCCCCTCTTTCATCCAACTCCATGTTTTCATTCGACTTACAAATGAGAAACAGTCTTCATACAAGTTTTAGATTTAATAATAAGCATACTATTATCTTATGTATCGTCATGCACCATTGTTACTCATATAAATACTTATTATTAACATTTTAAATACAAACATATGACTTGATAAAAAATATGCAGAACATAAACCAAAATGAACACTAACCGTTTGCAGCCTTCGCTGACCCAGCATGCACCTGGAGAGCCTGACCTCTGTATCCCAGCGTGGCAGAAATGTTGACAATGGAGCCGCCATGATCCTGAGATAAAGAAATAAAGCCGCAAACTATATGAGACTGAATATAAACCACTGCTTCATACAGACGGCTCTCTACATGTGAGAAAAAAAACAGAGAAGTGACATATTTTAGTAATAAAATTCTTGAAATGTACGTCTATCTGTACCTTGAACCATTTGTCATAGATGACTTTACTGGTGTTGAAGGTTCCCATAGTGTCGATCTCCATTACGGTCTTGAAAGCGTTAAATGACAGCGATGTTGCTGGACACAAGAAATTACCTGCAGCATCTGTGAAAAAGCACAAAACTGTACGACTATTTTCAAAAACACATGTGCTCGCATAATATGTAACCGCACATTAGACAATAAAAAGAAAAACGTAGTCAGAGGGGATTTATCTGATTATCAAAATCATATCAACAGAATCAAGATCTCTGTATGTTTGGGACATGAAAACATGTTTTAATCAAAGAAAAATGCACTGTGTTTGGCCAACTAACTCAAGCCTTACTGTTTATAAGTATGTCAACACGTCCAAAAGTCTTCAAGGTTTCATCCATGGCAGCAGAAATCGTCTCTGGCTGACGTACATCCATGCCAATCGGCAAACATCGTCTGCTTGTAGTGCTGCTTAACTTTTTTGCAGCCTAAACCACACAAACACATAGAGATGAGCTATTCAGAATAAGGAAATCAGATTTGTAGAGACAGTACCTCTGTGAGTTTCTCCAGATTTCTGCTGGCGATGACCGTGTCACACCCATGCCTGCACGAAAACAGTAAAAATATAAATAAAAATACAATTATGAAGCTCCAATCAACTTATTCAGACGAATCTGAAGTTGCAGGCCTGAGAAGACAACATGCTATTGAAAGTCACAAAGGTTTAAGATCTATATGCATGTCATTATAAAATGCATCATGAGTAAAAAAGAAATTTAAAAAAGTGGAGCTGAGAGGTTGAGTCATGGACAAAGTGTTGAGAGCGAGAAACTACAGAGGAACTCACCTCATCAGAACTTCTGCTATTCGAAACCCAATACCTGATCCGCCACCGGTTATAAAGGCCACCTGATCACTGCACACACACAAAAATAAGTCTCTGCTGTTTGTTTGGAATCAGTAAGATTTTTAATGTCTTTTTAAAAAAAGGTCTCTTCTGCTCGCAAATGCTGCATTTATTTGACCAAAAATTCAGAAAAAAACTGTAATATTGTTAAATATTTTTACCATTTAAAATAATAGTTTTCTATTTTATTATATTTTAAAATATTAATTTATTTATGCGATCAAAGCTGTATTTTCAGCATCATTACTCCAGTCTTCAGTGTCACTTGATCTTCAGAAATCATAATAATTTACATTTTTTGTTTTCCCGATTAAATAAATGCAGCCTTGATCAGCAGAAAAAAAAAATTTCTTCAAAATGAAAAACATACTTCAAAATCTCACTGATTCCAAACTTTTGAAGTGCATTGCATGTATGCATATTGAGTGATGCAGGGATTTCAAATGCAAAAGAATGAAAACTTCAGTGTGTATTGTGCTTACATGAGCAGATCAGGGCTGTAGATGTGTGTATATGTGCTCATGCACTCATCAGTCTCAATGTCCTCTGGTAAATTATTGACCACCTGAGGTTTCTCTGCCATTATCCTTCTAAAAAAAACACATAAAGACATGAAAACCACCAAAATGTAATGTGCATGCGCATGCAAAGTCAACTTTTGCTTACATCGCAATAGCAAATGAGAGTCGGACAACTAAAAATCCATATCTACTAAAAATATTAGATTTGTGATTTTGAAACCTCTCCCTTTAACGTTACTCCTTTTTTTGCATCATTTTTGCAATGCGCTGGCGAGAAAAAAATCCAAACAAAACGTGAAATAAAGTTACTTTACCCAAAACGTGACTCCGTTTGCACACGCGTAATTAATGAAGTTTATGCAACAGTTGTTTTCATTTAGCACGATGGACTCCTGTACCTGGCGAGATGCGTGACGTCAAACGAACGAGCCCACGTATGGCATTATGGGAAATGTAGTCCGCTTGTACTAGCGCTAGCTGTGATGCCGAGTGTAAAAGTTACAAACTATTTTATTTTATATGTCAAAAACTTTTTACATTATATTCAATAAATAAACAATGTTCCGAGAAAGTTATCGATTAAGAATCAAACATAGCGTATGTTTCTGAGACAGCTTAAAAGAAAAGTAGGCCACTGACTGCTTCAGAATGATAAGGCAGACTTATATATACTGAATTTAGTCACAGTTATCACAGTTTGATGATAAATATATGTGCACACTACAAAAGGCACAGGCTATCATTTACAAACTTAATCTCATGCAATCAATGTCTTGCATTTGAAACAGTTCATATAAGGAATAAGTGACCATAAGCACCTCCACACTCACTAATGCATACAGTATGCATCGACATGTAATTAAGAGCGTTATAAAAGGTTCAGTGTTATCAATATGTCAATTTATTATAAGAAACACAAGATTTTAACAGCCAATGACTGATTTTCTACTGTTTAGTGTTAATCATCATCTAACTCAACCAGTCAAGAGCTACATTTAGCCTTAGATGTTATATGAATATGGTCCCTGAAGCATAGGTTTTATTAGCTCACAATAATAATAAATAAATAAACATTATAGGTACAAATACAAATGTACTTTTAGAAATTGTTTTTGAAAAATATGTTATTGTTTTGGCAAGCTTAAATTAAAACTTCTATGAAAACTTGTGTGATATTCCTTTAAAATAATGTTTTAGTATATCTTTTTTTAAAGAAGGCTATATTTTACTGTGCAATTTCGTACATAATTTCTTAGAGTTAGACCTTTTTTTTTTTTTTTTTTTGGAGAGTTGTAGACAGAGTTTCTGTGTTTATTAATAAACTATTATTATTAGCTATTAGGCATACTTGAAGTATAGCATACTCTACTGTGCAATAGTACTATATTTCTGTTCAAATTTCTTCAAGTCATACCGAGATTTTGACAGTTTCTGTCAGTCTGTGTATACAATATGAGTGAATGATGATAGTTTTATCAAATGAAATGGTGAAATCCTCTCATAGCGTGCTGGCTTGCACATGTGTATCTTACATCATGCATCAATATAGGGAAGAGCTGAAAACACTACGCGTGTGGTGTTTATAATAATTTTAGTCGTTGAATCATTCGGGAGTTCGGAGCGGGATCGCAAATCATTTGAGTCAGTTATGGGGATCGCGAATCATTTGAGTCAGTTTGAGAGTTCGGCACGGGTTCACGAATCATTTGAGTCAGTTTGGGGATCGCAAATCATTTGAATCAGTTCGGGAGTTCGGAGCGGGATCGCGAATCATTTCAGTCAGTTATGGGGATCGCAAATCATTTGAGTCAGTTTGGGAGTTCGGAGCGGGATCGCGAATCAATTGAGTCAGTTCGGGAATTCGGAGCGGGTTCGCGAATCATTTGAGTCAGTTTGGGGATCGCAAATCATTTGAATCAGTTCGGGAGTTCGGAGCGGGATCGCGAATCATTTGAATCAGTTCGGGAGTTCGGAGCGGGATCGCGAATCATTTGAATCAGTTCGGGAGTTGGTAGCGGGTTCGCGAATCATTTGAGTCAGTGAGTTCAAAGCGGGTTCGCGAATCATTTGAGTCAGTTTGGGGATCGCAAATAATTTGAATCATTCGGGAGTTCGGAGCGGGATTGCGAATCATTTGAGTCAGTTATGGGGATTGCGAATCATTTGAGTC
Source organism: Carassius auratus (assembly GCF_003368295.1). NCBI lineage: Eukaryota > Metazoa > Chordata > Actinopteri > Cypriniformes > Cyprinidae > Carassius > Carassius auratus. Next base: position 918,204 of record NW_020527778.1, read on the forward strand.
AGTTTGGGAGTTCGGAGCGGGATCGCGAATCATTTGAGTCAGTTCGGGTGTTCGGAGCGGGTTCGCGAATCATTTGAGTCAGTTTGGGGATCGCAAATCATTTGAATCAGTTCGGGAGTTCGGAGCGGGATCACGAATCACAGAAGATTTGCGCTAGTAAATTTTCAAATTGGCCATAACCACATTCAGTCTAGAACACAGCAAGGGGCGGATCTACAGGGGTGGCATAGGGTGCTGTGTTCTAGACTGAATGTGAATTGCACAAAAACATTCAGTAATTCTCAATTCTGATTAAAAACGGTGAAATGCAAACTCTCGATATGATGCAAACCTGCAATGATTAAATGTTAAATAACATTAATATAATTTATGTATTTAGTCCCATGTCATTAACCAATGGCTGCACTCTAAATAAAATAAAAAGTAATGCAAAAGTAATTTAAAACATTATTTTGCATAAAAGGTAACTGTTACATTTTTAGTGAGTAAAGCAGTATTCTAATACTTTACTTTTAAAAGTAACTTTCCCCAACACTGTTAGTGAAATACAAAAAAAAAAATGTTATACACAGGGCAGACCTATCTTGTTACATTTTTAAACATGATTTAAAAAAGACATAACAGCCAATACGACTCCTTATTGAATGAATGAAAATGTATAAGTAACAAATTCATACAAGCACAAAAAAACGGTTAATTTTTGTTGTTTTGTTCAAAGTTCAGGTCTATTTCTGCATACAATCCCATTTTAACAACATTTGTATTATAACGTGCCACTCTAAAATATATATGGATTGATCAGACAAGCTATTTTATTTTAAACGACTACATAGCAAAGCGGAACTACAATTCGTTTGTAGTTGTCCTCCCGGACAGAGTTTAGAGTGGTACTCGTTATATGACCTGAGAGACTAACGACTGTTATGAACAAACCCTCAAGATGTCACAAATCTGCGTGCATTTATCACGGTTTTCTTTAGGTCACAGTGTTTTTACAAGCCGAAGACACGCAAATTTAAGGCAAGTTAATATTTTTTCCTTGTATAGATTATATATAGCCTCAGTAGAATTTAAGAAACTATATTGTTTTGTATTCTACATTAATTAAAACAAATCTTTAATGAACTGAAATTGTTTTTGAACAGATTTCTGACCGATTTTTCTTTAAACACTCTTTTATGATCTCTTAAATTGTCAGATGACCTTGGCTAGAGGGATCTCTGTGCAACTCATATTTTAATAAAAAAAAAATTTAGCCATAAAGAAGCATTGCATTTATTCCTGATATTCTGTAATGTTGTTTATGGCATTTTAAATTTAATCTGTTATCTCTGTAGACCATGTGTCAGAAGGATGCTGTCCATGACATCACCGCTTAATGCAAAGCCCGGAAAACCTCCAGATGATGATGAAGCATCCAAACCCATCCAGTTCTCAACCAGCAAAGCCAGCCACCGAACCTGGAGAGTGGACCGTACAATGGGCAGCACATACCAGCGTCCCTGGTGGAAAGTTCTGCCCATCAGCATCATTGGAGTGGGCTTCCTCGTCTGGTGCATGTTCAGGAAAGAGAGCGAGATCGATGAGTCTCTGGAGAAAAACCTCTATGAACATCTACCAGGACTGCTGTCCGATGAGGAGCAGGAGGACGTCGGCATCAAAAACAAACCATCATAGTGGCTTAAAAGGGACATTTTCGATTTGTAATGTTTATTTATAGTTCAGAAGTAAACTTTCTCTCCAAGCTGAGGATCATCCAAATGACTGTCCACACTCTGTGCTCTTTAAAGCGTTTTGTATTGAAATGGATCATCTGCAGCTGGACTTAAATCGGAGATTGTAAGGTCAGCAGCATTGCATTGAAAGCATAATGTAGAAAATTCTGAATTGTAGTTGTGGGGTGTCTGCTAGTTTATAAATATCATCAGGGAACTATTGTTGAACACTATTTTACAGCTCGAGCATCAATTTAAACTCATTTTAGCATTACATAAGAGGTCAGGTAAAAGTTATGGTTTAAAAACAGACTGTGAAAAGTTTTATTACTTCTGAAAGTCAAACTAAAAATGGGTGAAGTACTTTGCACTGCTCATTAAAAACATGATAGTTTGCTCTTGTATTGATTTTTTCTGAATCAACAAGCCACTGAATTTAGTCATTATTAGGATCTAGAACACTTTGTATATAAAGTAGTTTGTGTTGGAAAGACTCCATTTACAGCTTAGAGTTAAAACATCATGGCATCTTAAACCCTCCTGAGGACAAAATGAACACCGCAAGAAACATTGAGGTAGTGTTAAGTTTATTTACAACCAAATGGCCACAACAGAAGAGAAACCCAATATAATGATCGAAATAAAATGGACACACATTCTAACCCATGAATCATGCAGACTAGCCAGAGGCATATGAAAGTCTAAAATACAAACTTTAAAACCCTGAGGAGCTCCCGGAATGTTCTGATGCCCGCCCGCCCGCCCACCCCACCCACTAATCAACCACAAGATACCCCTCCCTTACCTCAACTACCAAAAAAAATTACAAAAAATAAACTTAAACTACACCGGCATTTATAGTCAAAGTGTAAGAACCCTGATGCCCCTCCCACACATCAAACCCCACCCCCATATATTCCTCCACACACACAAAAAAGTTGAGTATATAGTAAAGAGTTTAAGCTCGCTCTCCCCGGATTCGTCGGGCCAACTGGATGTCTTTGGGCATAATGGTGACACGTTTGGCGTGGATGGCGCACAAGTTAGTGTCCTCAAACAGACCCACCAGGTATGCTTCGCTTGCCTCCTACAAATCAGAATGAGAAAACATTACAAGTGACCAACAAACAGAAAGTGTAGATGATCTACACAAGCCAGAACTAGAAAACACACCTGCAAGGCGCCGATAGCTGCGCTCTGGAAACGCAAGTCAGTCTTGAAGTCTTGAGCGATCTCACGAACCAGACGCTGGAAAGGAAGCTTGCGGATCAGCAACTCTGTGGACTTCTGATACCGGCGGATCTCACGAAGAGCCACAGTTCCAGGGCTAAGGGGGAAACCAAGCAAAAGATTAAAAATTGACTCACGTTATTGAGAAAGTACATTGTTGTTTATTTAACAAGTGCATATAACATTGTACTTTGAATATACTAAATGCATATAAAAATAACTCCATCTATACACTGAACAGACAATGTTTAGAAATGATGCAGTGTCTACACAATGCATATACTAAATATAAAGCATCCACAATATTCAGCATATGCACCATGTAATGTTCATTATACTGTATATACTGAGTACATGTAAAATAAACATAGTATAAACAATCTTAATGTAAGTTCAGCATACACACAATTTCTTGTAAATATAAAGTGTTCTATTTGCAGTATATTTTGTATATACTGCAGGTATCGCATACTGTAGATAAATGTTACTAAATCATGTAGAAAGATAGCGTGTACGAGAAACACATTTAACAATACAGTAATTATATATTCAGTTCATTTATCTGGCACATTTGTGTAAATATAAAATTTATATGCACACTATCTCTTGCATTTACTGCATGTATACATTTTTAAACCAAGTCATAATGTATATACATTAGTGTATAAGCTGAATATAATCTCATGCATATAATGAATTTGAGCAGAATGCTCACGAAAACAAACCTACTACACGTGTTCAGTGTTTCTCACCGGTATCTGTGGGGCTTCTTTACTCCACCGGTGGAGGGCGCACTCTTCCTGGCAGCCTTGGTGGCCAGCTGCTTCCTGGGGGCTTTACCACCGGTGGATTTACGGGCGGTCTGTTTAGTACGTGCCATGGCACTCTAATGAAGCCTAAAGAGAAACAAAAACCGATGAGAAACAAAAACAGCCGCGGGGGAATTCCGTGCGACATGACGTCATCCGCGACAAAACTCCAGCGTCTGTCGCGCTCCAATAACAGTTACATTTAGTGTTTGAGAAACCATGACAATATCCTAAATAAGTGGCTTACAACATTTAGGAGATTAAATCTAAACGGAAACCTAAAAAAAAAAAAAAAAAAAAAGTAAAGACAATGTAAATTCTATAAACATTTTTAAGCATTAAAGTGCATACAAAGTCACACGTGTAACTTACAGAAGCAAATAGAAAAGCGAATCAGTAACCTGATCACAGTGGGACACTGGGTCACACACACATAACGGAGTCCCATTCAACACACACACACACACACACACACACACACACATAGCCTTGAAGGCAAAAAACCTCAAAGGCAGCGACTTTCAGTCACCCATTCAGCCACTAGTACTACATAGAAGCCACGTTCCATTCAATTACGGGAAAATCGACCAGAAACACCCGGTAAACGCCTGAGAGAAGTCCACCATCTCGGGATGAGACCCAGGCACGTTCCTGTCTTTCTGTTGAACATGGCGCCGAAGAGAACCAATTACAGCCTTGTCTTTGTCTACACCGACAACTCAATATCTGTCGCCTGAAAGTGATTCAATAAAATGTAAAAAGAGACATTTTTGAGAGACTACGTGTTAAAAACAAATTATTAGATTTAAAACCCGTGAACGAACTTCTGAAGTAAAGCAGAAGTAACGTTAAATATGAGCTCTCTAGCTTAGCTTGTTGCTACCGCGACATAAAAAGATCTAAAACTGCCGTTTACGAATCCAAACACAAAACGCCGACTGAAGATGTTCTCTGTATTATCAAATGTTTTGTAAAAACGACACAAAAGGCTTAAATATTTTTTGTTGGTACAAGAGCAACCCGTTAATGATACTTACGATTTTTTTGTTTCGATTAATCCGTCAAACCCACAACAACGAACGTTACGTCAGTCACGCACAGAACGAACTGCCCTGTATTTATACAGTCAGTGACGTTTTTGCGCGGACTAAGTCACGCCCACGTCGAATCTCATTGGCTGGATGAGCGAGGTTCAGAATTTACTATTCTTCATATTTACTATTTATAATAATTTTTGCGCGGGTTTGATGTAATTGTAAAAGGCTGTTTGGTCTGTTTCTGCGATGAATCAGACTAAAACCGTTTATAAATTTCAAATGGCGTTATATGAACATTTAATCAACAATATTCTTAAAACATCCGTGTTAGAAGCTTTTAAACTCCTTCCATTTGTAGCCCTGAACCAGTTTGGTGCCGATTTCATAACCATGTAAAAACAACCGTCCTTTTTAATAATAGCCAGTGAATTTGGTATATTATTGCATTGCAACAATCGTTGCTTTCGTAGATCCAATATTTTTAATGCAGTCTTTGTGTCACCATTGCCAAAGGAGGGCACATTTTATTGCACTGCAGTAGGAAACTTTAAATGTATTATCGGCGGAATCCTTTGTTTAGTGCACACACATTGGTTATTCACACATGCATAGCTAAAAATCTGTAATTATATCTGAAAATCCAACATATCGAGCAGAAGTAGTGTACTAATTCTGGAAACTTGACATGTGATCAGCTTTGTTTATTCATATAAAAGAGCAGACTACCTGTGTATTTGTGATATCAGAATATTGAAGCTTCAGCTATTGCAGAAAAAATCAACTGGAAACCAGGTAAGATTGCCCAACAAAACAATTCCAGCATAATGTATTGAATGTACGTGTCATTTTGTAGACTTTGATATTTCATTGTACTCTGTGGCTTAGTAATATGCAGTCTAGGGGGCAGATAAATGCTTTGGAAATGCATTGTTTGATCATACTTTCCAGAATACTTGAAAATGAGAAAAACTGATGGCTGGAGTGGTGAGAACACTAAAACAGCAGCACAAACAGCTGGCACTCCTGCCTATGCTAAAAAAACACAAGAAGAAGAAAACAGGTGATGGAATATGGATGTGTTGTGTTTATATGTATAAACTGTGACAAAGAAAAATAAATAATTTGACTTTATAACTGATGAGCTGCTGAGTTGAGAGTTGGATCGGTGCATTGAACAGCTTGAGCTTGGCCTGAGAACTCAAAAAACCTTGAGTTAACAGTGTTAGTAAGACAACAAAACAAATACAACATCTTTTTAGGTTAAACACATTCTGGGCAAAAGAAACCTCACCTTCTGTTCTATCTACATATATGCGTCCATTTAGGGGAAAAAGCGAGCCGCACTCTAAAGGTTTGTTCAAACTCATACAAGTCAGTATATAGTATATGATGTCATATACAGTATATATATACAATTTTTATTTTATTTTCTATGTGCCTTTAAATTAAGAGGGAAGCTATATATTTTCTTGTATAAGTTTTAAATAATACTGTGATAATAATTATTATTAAAATTTGTATATTATTTCTGAAATATTTAGTTTAAATTGTTACATTATATTTTTTATTACCCTGTCCATTATAGTAGTTTTATTTATTTAAATATTTTTTATTTTAAAACTTATTATTATATATATTTTTAAATAATAATAATTATTTTATTTATTATAAGTTTGAATTAATTTGTATTTATATTTAATTATTTTATTTGTTTATTTATTTGGTTAGACGTTACATTTTTTTATACCCCCCCCCCCCCCCCCAAAAAAAAAACTTTCTCACAGACCCCATTTTGAAAACCCCTGCCCTACAATATTCTGACAAAAGTTGCTTACACAATTCTTATAAAATTGCTGTCTCTTTCCACAGCTGTGACCTCCGCCCGGCTCACCAGTGTGTCTGAAAAACACAACCCACAAACAAAACAGACAAATCTCAAGACACACACACTCTTCAAGGACAAATGAACACACAAACACTGATGGAGACACAAAATCTTTTCTTTTCACTGAAACACATGAAGAGTTTCACTCGAACTTCAACTTATGACTCGACACGGTAACATCAACCAGCAGGAGATGTGATGTCAATTATTACATACTATACTTATATTGCACAATTTTGCCATACATTCTCTTTGCATTTTATTAAGCATACAATATTGCTAGATTTCACTTTTTGTAATGTTCAAAGTGTTGCAATCATAAACACTTATGGGGAAAAAATAAAAATAAAGTGAATGCAACCATTTTTATGTTATTTATGGGATTTATAGATCTATACAGACTAATACAGATGATTTATTAAAATATACACATAAATTGTGTATATGAAGCTTGTCTTTAAGATTTGCTATGGTAACAAATTTAAAATTATTGTATAAGAAATGCCAGTTTATTTCTCAAATAACTGAAGTACATTATATTCACCTCAAGTTAATGCTCTAAGACAAAACAAGCATTTTATTTTTAGATATTTTATTATGTGTAGCATTTTTTATTTTATTTTATCAACAAGCTTGTTGCTGTTTGATGTCGTCAGGCACTTAAGATATCAATGCCGCAGTGGCTCATGGGATATGCAGTCTTATATTGTTCACTAGCCGTTTGAACTGTATAATGAGAAGCAGACAAAAGACTACAACTTCCAACAACACATTTAACAACACGCCCCGGCTGGATTACAAAACGTCCTTTGAGTTGCTGCTGATGTTGCAACTTATGAAAAAAACATTGATTTATCAGTTTGAAAAGTTTAGGTCAGATCAGTGCGTTAAGTGGGCCGGTACTCAGTACCGGCACTTCCAAATATAGCTCTTGAACGTACCGCCACCTCTCCGTGCGCCCAGAACGTTAGCGTACTGGTATGTTCATTTGGAAATCTGTTTTAATAGAGGTTTTAATCCTTTGCCTGTGCTGCCGCTTTTCAGAACGCCCTTCACAATGCACGCTTCCTAATTCTTTCCAGTTCGGAGTATGGAGCTCGAATCATTTGAAACAGTTTGGGGATTGCAAATCATTTGAGTTAGTTTGGGAGTTCGGAGCGGCTTTGCGGATCATTTGAATCAATTCGAGAGTTCGTAGCGGGTTCGCGAATCATTTGAATCAGTTCGGGGAACGCGAATCATTTGAATCAGTTCGGGAGTTCGTAGCGGGCTCGCGAATCATTTGAGTCAGTTTGGAAGTTCGTAGCGGGTTCGCGAATCATTTGAAACAGTTTGGGGATCGCAAATCAATTGAGTGAGTTCGGGAGTTCGGAGTGGCTTTGCGGATCATTTGAATCAATTCGAGAGTTCGTAGCGGGTTCGCGAATCATTTGAGTCAGTTCGGGAAACGCGAATCATTTGAATCAGTTCGGGAGTTCGTAGCGGGTTCGCGAATCATTTGAGTCAGTTCGGGAGTTCGTAGCGGGTTCGCGAATCATTTGAGTCAGTTCGGGAGTTCGTAGCGGGTTCGCGAATCATTTGAGTCAGTTCGGGGAACGCGAATCATTTGAATCAGTTCGGGAGTTCGTAGCGGGTTCGCGAATCATTTGAGTCAGTTCGGGAGTTCGTAGCGGGTTCGCGAATCATTTGAGTCAGTTCGGGGAACGCGAATCATTTGAATCAGTTCGGGAGTTCGTAGCGGGTTCGCGAATCATTTGAGTCAGTTCGGGAGTTCGTAGCGGGTTCGCGAATCATTTGAGTCAGTTCGGGGAACGCGAATCATTTGAGTCAGTTCGGGAGTTCGTAGCGGGTTCGCGAATCATTTGAGTCAGTTTGGAAGTTTGAACGAAGTAATGCAGTAGCTCTTTCTAAGGGTATTTTTTCAAAATGCTTTTGCACATTTTATTTATGTTCAGTAGTTCTTTTCTGCTCAAGCAAATCCACAAACTAATAAAAGGATTTATATGTTGACTGCTGTATATAAAACCCCTTCAACATAGTTGTGGTTACCTCGAGATTCATCAAAAAAAAAAAAAAAAAAAAACAGAAAATAAAATAAAATAAAACAATTGGCTATAATAGAGTACCGGCACCTCTTTTGGGCCACTTAAAGCACTGGGTCAGATGGAATAATCTACTGTTCGTGCACGTCTCCCACTAACCGCTTTTGACATGTTTTAAACAGAGTGTTTAAAGAGATAGATAGATAGATAGATAGATAGATAGATAGATAGATAGATAGATAGATAGATAGATAGATAGATAGATAGATAGAAAGATACAGTGGCATGCGAAACCCCTTGCGGAATCTGTGAAAATGTGAATAATTTGAACAAAACAAGAGAGATCTTTTTATTTAGAACTGTCCTTAGTGAGATATTGTACATAAAAGATGTTTACATTTAGTCCACAACACAACATTTTTTGAAATTATTGAAATAACCCCATTGAAAAGTTTGGGAACCCTTGGGTTCTTAATACTGTGTTCTGTTACCTGATGATCCACAACTGTCTTTCTGTTTTGTGATGGTTGTTCATGAGTCCCTTGTTTGATCTGAACAGTTAAACTGAGAACTGTTCTTCAGAAAAATCTTTAAGGTCCTGCAGATTCTTCAGTTTAAAAAAAACTTTTGGAATTTGAAGATCAAGGTAAATTGTACTCGATTTGTGTTACGGGAAACATACAAGTATCTTCTGTTGCTTACGAAGGGCAGAACTAAATAGAAAAAAAAATTACATTTCATTTCACCCCCCAGCTCTTAATGCATCTTGTTTCCTTCTGGAGCATCGGTGAACGTTTGAATCTTTTTAATAGTTGTGTTTGAGTGATGCGTTTTGTTCAGACAGTGTTTAGGTGATTGTTCAGTCAGTTCTCCTCAAGTTCAGCTCACACGTGTTGAGAAACCTCAACGCTCAGGTCTACATCTATTGGTTTCAACATTTCAAACCTTCTTTTTGAGAAATGCTTGCACTTATATTTTTATAATACGGGTAAATGACATTATGCCACTTTTAAAAAATAAATACTAATTTATTTCTTCCAAAAAGGTCACTTTTAAAGTGTTTCTGTGTCTTCATGTTCACAAACTCACACAGATGATTAGTAAAGACTGGCTTTATTGGCAAACACCAGTTTTTCCGGTAAAATAAATCTGATTTCAATCCAACGTGTTCTTCATTTACACAGTTTTCCAGCGTATTTTTAAGGTGAATAAATCATATTCCCAAAGCCAAGTGCATCTCAGCTACAGTTATACACATTGGATTATATTTATAAAACAAAATCTCCAAAAACTTAAAAAAGTTGGCTGATTGTTTTTTAGCTCACAATCATATGTGCTAAAGATACAGATTCCCTTTGTGTTTGATTATCATCTAAACATTAGTTATACTTATTGTCCCTCATAGGTAGCAGCCTGACTGGTCCTCTGCTAGAGTGTGTGTGTGTGTGTCAGGTGTATTCGCACAGGTGTCCGCAGCCGGCCGGACAGTGTTTGGACTGTTTCAGCCACTCCATCACATGCTCCAGGTGTCCTCCGTGACTGCAGCCCTGACACCACACAAACAAGCCTTTGACCACGTGATGACACACTGCACACACACTCGCACACTGGTGGCACCTGTGGAAGATTCAAACACATGCACAAAATAATCAATCAACCAATCAATTTTGTAAATTTTTTCTAAATTATATTGTAACTGTAAAAAATAGTTAAGTAATATATTAGTAAAAAAAAAATTTATATATTAATTTATAATACATTCAAAGTCACTTTGGATAAAAGCGTCTGCTAAATGAATAAATGTAAATGTTAATATTTTTCATATATATATATATATATATATATACACATATACATACATACACACACACACACACACATAAATATATTTTAAATATTTTTAAAACACACACACACACATATATATATAATTTTTTCATTATATTAATTTTATTAATTTATAAAGTGGACCTAAAGTGTCAAATGTAATATTTTTTATTTAAATTTTATTCATATATTTATTTAATAATTGAATTCATAATACATTATAATTATTTTTTGTATATTATAATAAATATTTATAATTAAAATTTCTAATTAAATATTAATTATATTTATTTATAAAATGCTCCCAAAGTGTGTAAAATTCTCTAAAACTTTAGCAATTTCTCCAAATTATAATATTTAAATTTACAATACATTTAATTAAATAAATATGTATAGAATATAATAAATGATATAATAGTACATACATTAAAATGGTCATAATAAATGTAGTATAATTTAGTCAGCATATTTATTATTTATATAGAATAAGAATTTAAAATAAAATATAATAATTTTATTTAGTGGACCCAAATTGTGTGTGTGTGTGTGTGTGTATTATATATATATATATATATATATATATATATATATAGACACTTTTACATTTGTTTTCCAAATGATATTTTTAAGATAAATTAATATGAATAAATTATATCGAAACAAATAACTTCTAATAAATTAATAATGAATTATTATTTCAACTTAAAAATTATAATAAAAATATATTCCCTGTAGTTATTTATGAGGCATGTTTATAAACATTTTCATAAACATTACAAAATAAAAAACAAATACACCTTTAAAATGTCCTTTAAACACAGTAACAGATGTATACGCTCTAATGCTAAAGGCTACATTAGATAAAGGACTGAAACTCATAGAAAAACAAGGTAAGAGTCAGGGATTGGAGGTCGCACCTGTCACAGATCCAGCCCTTGTTGCTCATTGGTCGCTTGCAGTTGCTGCAGTTGATGTGTAAGGTGGTGGAGGTTTGATTCAGACACATGATGGGGCCGCACGTGCTCAGTTTGATCACCTCGTTACTGACGTTCCACAGCTCGAAGCGCTGCAAGAGGTCGATGTAGGACATGTACCAGTGCTCCTAAAACACACAAACACACAGATTAAAACATCACATAAAAAACCTAGACTTCCTGTCAAAGCGGGGCGGTATTTCTCACCTGTGTGAGCTCGTCGATCTCCTTGCGGATGCGGTCGCCCAGTACGATCAGCACAGACACGGCCATCTGCACGTCGCCCTGCTCGGCGTAGAAACACAGCATCTCCTTCACGATGGGGCAGAAGAACTTGGGCGGCAGGTGAGGCGAGAACAAGAGCTGCGAGACGGAAATGAGACTGAAGGACTCCGTGGAAGTCAGGCACGTGTTCTCGGTCTCGCTCCCGCTCACGTGAGGCGACTCGGGCCTCTCCTGCACCGGCTCCGGGGCCGAGGGGTGGTCCATGATCTCGTGGCGTAACGGGAACGCCTCCTGAGGGAGCAGGTACTCGGGTTCCTCCGCTGGAGAGAGAACGGAGGCTTACCATTGGGTTTTTTACACATACACCTGTGAGATGTGTTTGGATGTGCTGACCAACCTGCATGGTTGTCGTGCTCCATGCTGTAGAGATCATCGTCATCCAGTTCAGCGTCTCCAAACAGATACTCCGCCTGACCCTCGCTGCCCTCCGTCTCCTCGTTCTCTGCACACAGAAACACACTCTTTATCCAGTGTTGCAGTTTCCTGGCAGCTAAAAATCTGGACTGACAGCTGAGGAGGAGTGAAGCACAATTACTACATACGAGACCCTGGACCACAAAACCAGTCAGAAGTGTCAATTTTGAAAATTTAGATTTTGAATAAAGAAGCTTTCCATTGATGCATGGTTTGTTAGGATCGGACGATATTTGTCTGAGATGCAACTATTTGAAAATCTGGAATCTGAGGGATGCAAAAAAATCTAAACATTGAGAAAATAATCTTTAAAGTTGTCCAAATGAATTATTAGCAATGCATATTACTAATAAAAAATTAAGTTTTGATATATTTACAGTTGGAAATTGACTAAATATTTTCATGGAAAATAATCTTCACTTAATATCACAATGATTTTTAGCATGAAAGTAAAATGTATAATTTTGCCCCATACAGTGTAATTTTGGTTATTGCAACAAATATACCCCGGAGACTTAAGACTGGTTTTGTGTGCTCCAGGGTCACATATATACATACATTATTATCCGTCTGTATTACAACAGTGAGCCATTTAAAGGGTTCATTCACCGAAAAAAATAAAAATAAAATCACAATTGTGTCATCATTTACAGGTCATTCCCAATCTGTATGGAACATAAAAGGAGATGTTTAGCAGAATGTCCAAATTGCTCCAAGTTGAAAAAGCACTATAGAAGGAGTCTATGTCTTCTGAAGTCATACTATTGGTTTTCTAGAGGAACAAACTGAAATTGAATCCATGACTTAATGTCAATCATATATGTTTGGAACTCAATGAAGCTGAATGATGAAAGGATTTTTATTTTTGCATTTTCCTGAGAAACTCTGCAAGGGAGGTGTAATGGGCAAACAGAATGGTTTTGTGAACAATGCAACGTTTCTCAGTTAATGCAACTGGAAAAGGCAACAGTTTTATGAATGACACAAAGGTTCGCGATGAAATGCAAAGTGTTTTTGGAAAAATTCAAACGTTTTGCAAGCAATCAAAGCTTCTGGGGTAAAACACATTTTTAAAGCTAATGTAAGTTTCTCAGGGAAATGCAAAGTTTGGGAAAAAGCTGAGATCTTTCAAGTGAAAGCAAAGTTTCTCTGGGAAAGGCAGAAATTTTGCAAGGCAAAGCAAAGTTTTTCTAAAGCAAGTGCAAGGTTACTTAGAATAACGCAAAGGTTTTGCAGTTAAACACAACGTTTATTAGGGAAACGCAAAGGTTTTATGAGTGAAAACAAAGTCTCTCTGGCAAATGCAAAGATTTTAAAAGCAAATGCAAAGTTTCTCTGGTAAACGAAAGGTTTTTTGATAAAAGGCAATGCTTCATGAGGAGAGAGCAAGCTCAAAGTTTGCTCTGTAAACAATCAGCTGACCGTCTCTTTACCGGTCTCTCATCAGTTTCTCATCGATCAGGATGCAGCTGTTGTTTATATGTGTGTGTCTCACCGTCGTTGTTGTTGAGGTTGGTCTCCAGGCTGTGGAGGTTGTCTTGTCTGTTTTCTTTGTTTCTCTCATTGAGAGCAGCGCTCATCTCCTTCATACTGAAGCTGCAGTACAGGAAACAGACAAAGACACAGAACTGAGCTCTGATGAAGAGTATATTAGACGAGAGGAGTCAGAAATCCCCAAAATCAGCTGACATTATCAGTACCTGTTGACGAGCGGGAGGTTTCCTGATTTATTCAGATTGTGATTGCTAGATAAGGACGGATTAGCCGGCTCTGAAAACATGATTCGCAGCATCGTCCATGTGGTTGATTCCTGTATGACACAAAAACTGAATTAAATTAGGGTTTGTGAGGAAACTGCAGGTTTGTGAACTAATGAAAAGATCAGAATTAATTATCAATCGATCAAAATAATCATGCAATTAAAAAAATAAAAATTCCTACACTTTTTAAAAATAAAAATTCATCTGTATTTTAATTTTATTTTTTTATTTGTTAATTAAAAAATATATTTATTATTTATTTATCTGAGTTAGATAACTTGCATATCAGGAATATTATTTTTTTTAAGTCTTTTTAAAAAAAAAATATCTATGAACATGCAATCGCTGAAATATTAATTTAAAATCTCAGGGAGGACTTTAAGAAAATATTGCATGTCAAAGAAGACAAAAAAAAAAGTTGAAAATACAGAAGAGCCCCATTAAAATCCATCTGTACCTGCGGTCTGTTGAGTCTCTTGGCGACTTGAGCGTTGTGCTCACAGAGTTCGGCGAAGGGTTTCCCGCTCAGCAGGTAACTCTGTGCGGTGTTAATGAACCAGTCCATCCCCACACTGCTGCCCGCTTCACTCTCAAACACACTGAGCGCGCTCGACACCTGTGCAAACTGCTCCCTCACATCCGGCTTCTTAAAGAAGAAGATGGGGTACCTCCGATCGCCCCCCGGGTAGGTCTTACGCCCCACGTCTCCTGCAGAAGAGGGACCTATGTAGAAAGACAATGTTCTGATAAGAAACCAACATCAAGAAACATTTTGATGGTCCATTTGACCAACACTCGATTTTAAACTACTGCTTAAATAATCATTTCTTCTAGAAATGTGGTAAATGTTTCTCACTAAGAGTCATGGACGTGCATGCAATGTTTAACACACAGATGTGTTTTGGAAAGGCTGTAGAAAAACTGATTTCCATGCAATTTGCCAAAGGTCAACACAAAAGAGTGGTCAGATACCGTAAACCTTTACTGTAGCTTGTCAAACATTCAGATATAAATTAGAAATGTAAGACTCGAGACTCGTCTCCTAAATCATGCTTTTGAAAGACGATGTGAAAATAACAATAAATGCTACTTACACTGAATACTTTTAATGTTAGACATTATTTATACTTACATGTAGTATTTGCACTAAGATGCAAATAGCCACTATAATTAAAAAAGAAAAATATTTTGTGTCTGTGCAGATAAAATATGTGGCTCAAATTGACTTCTAACACAATAAAAACCGATGGGAATTATAATTTTTATCACATATCTCTAACAAGCTAGAGATTTCATGCATGCATTTTGGTGTTCAGTGTCGGTTTTTGTCAAATTGCATGGAAACCAGCGTGGTTCGATCGCTCACCGCTCATCAGACTCTCTTTAGCAGCGAACGCCAGGTCCCCGAACAGCCCGAAGCAGAGTCCCTCCGGATTGGCGCGGTCGACGGGTCTGCTGGCATCTTTAAACATGTGCTGGTACAGCGTACTGTCCTTGGACCCCGACAGCAGGTAGTAAGGGTCGTGCTGGTGCCGCCACACGATTCCCGTGGTCACGTCTTTGTGCTCCTCGAAGGTTGCGAAGGGGATGAACGGCCGGCGGACGTCCCACACGTAGATGTTGTGGTCCACCATCATGGAGCAGGTGGCCAGGTGATATCTGCGCTCCGGACGCCACTTGACCCTGGCCACCGACGCTATGGTCTGAACGCAGTAGATCTCCTTCACGCGGTTGGTCGACATGTCCCAGACTTTCACCATCTTGTCACGTCCGCCTGTGGCCAGCCAACCCCTGCAAGACGTTATATACACAAAAACAGAGCCAGACGGGTTGAGGTTAAAATCCAGAAGGATAAAAAGTGTGGAGACTTTTGCCAACTAAAATTAGGCAACAAAAAAAAAAAAGTTATATTTGAGTATTAATTAGTAGATAAAATTATTTAGAATTTTACTATTTGTATTACTTCTTCTTATTTCATCTTCCTTTTTTTAATTTGGACTTTTAAAGTTTCTTCACTCATTATTTAGAATAAAAAAACAACAACAATTATTTCAGTCTCATTTTCTCCTTTTTTTTATGTTTCTTTAGATATGCTCTTCTCATAATAATAATTTATAAATTATTCTATTATTCTTATAAAATTATTATAGAACTCATTTTATTTTCCTTTTTTAAATGTATACTTTAAGTGAATGTTTACGATTGGAATTTTACAACTAAAATTATTATTACTATTATAATAGTGAATTTCTATTATAATAGTAATATTCTATTGTAATATTTATAATATTCTATTTCTTTTAAAAAGGTTCACATTTATTAAGTTTTTAAAGTCACTTTTATTTTTATTTTCATTTATCGTCCTTTTTTAATTTTCAGCTTTCACTTTTTTCTTAAGTCATTATTTAGAATTATACTATAATAAAAATTATAATAGTATACTAATTCTTATTAAATTCTGAGCTCATATTATTATATTTCTTTTTTTTCTTTTTTATTGTTCCCTTAAGTCATTATTATTGTATTATTATTATTTTTAATTCCTTCTCATTTTATCTTCCTATTTTTATTTAATTTATCATTGTTTTGTATTTTGATTGTGCTGACCTGTAAAGCACATTGTGCATGTGAAATTTTATACAACAGTTTTATTATTATTATTAGTTTAGCTGTGTGTGCACACACCTGTCCTCAGGATGCCAGTCACAGCAGAAGACGGGTCCTGTGTGTGCGGTGAACATCCTCTCGTAACGGTCCGGTCTACGAATGTCCCACAGCTGCACGTTTCCATTCTCGAATGATGCGGCGAACGTGAAATAATCCTTAATACTGAACTGCACATCTCTCACGCTCTCGGACTGACCTGCACAAACACTGCTGTTCACATGGTGTATTTCGAAATCCTCAGACTGAGTGTCTAAAGCGCTCCAGATGTGTGGATGTGAATGAGGTCATGATAACGTCAGAGATGCACATACCAGAAAAGGTGCTGACGCTCTCCTTCTTGCGCAGGTCGAAGCACTTCATGAACCCGTCCTGAGAGCCAGACAGCAGCATGTAGACCTCAGTGGGGTGAAAACAGACTTTGTTGACCGTGCGCTTGTGTTCGGTGAACAGCTGCTCTTGTTTGTTACGGCAGGACCGGGCCAGGTTCCACGTCACCACGGCTCCGTTAGTGGCGGCGGTGGCCAGCAGGTTCTCCTCCATCTGATGCCACATGACGTCCGCACAGCTGAAGTTCAGCGAGGGTTTGCGGCCCACACGCAGGTTCAGCCGCTCAGTGAAACCGTCTTCCTCCAGACCGTATATCTTGAAGATATTTCGCCCGGCAACCACCACCTGAAACATAACGTGATTAGGGATATGCCGGTATACAATTTTCATGTTGCCATTAATTGCTCATACAGTATTGACATTTAGTGACATTAGACATGGTCATAATACAGTATAACAGGTTAAATAACTTTTTTCTTATTACAAAAATAACTGTACATTTAAGTACAATAAAGCAATACAGAAAAATACATAAAGTTAAAAGTTTTACAAAGATGTAAAAGAAGTATAGGTATCACTTTACAGTAAAATCTCATTAGTTAACTTAAGTTAATGCATTAACATTCACAATAGCTACATTTGCTACAAAAGTTACTAATCTTTGTTAAAATATACGTGTTAGCTCATTAAACAACACAGTTGCAACTTTCGATTTTAACAACGTGTTATTAAATATCCGAATACTTAAGATTAATGAATGTTCAGAAGAATTATTCATTTGCAGTTTATGTTAACTAATGAATTAACTAATGTTAACTAATGAAGCCCTGATGTAATGTGTGATGGACAATTTAAAGAATCAAAACACTTTCAAACAATATCTTGGTCATATTGTAGTCCAGATTAAAATATATAAAATTTTTAAAATAAATAGCCTATAAAGACTAAATATGTAAGTATTTGGCGCTGTGATGAATAACATAGCAAATCCACAAATCTGAATGGCTATTTAAATACATTTTAGAAAGTAGCTGCTGCTTTATTTATGGGGTTTCCAGGGTAAGGGCTGCATTTCTGCAGTTTAGCGCCATCTGCTGTCAGAGAGTGAATGTGCTTTCATTCAGCGTGTCTGTAATGTGTTCCTCCATGTGCTTCTCATATGTGCTTGTTTACATCAGAGCACACAGAGTCTTTCATGCAGCATACAGCAGTGTTGTGCATTTTGACCAGTTGATGGGAAAAGTATTCTTAAAATGCATTCCAATTATGAATAATTTGTAATATATAATTATTCACTGTATTAAGAAGTGTTAATAAAAGTGTAAATAATAATTGAATTAATTATTGATATTAATGGTAGTCACTGACAGACTGAATATTTAATTACATATTAATCATCATATACATTTCAAATAATAATAATAATAATAAAAAAAGTATAAATTAAAATATTTCACCCAACAAACACCACCAGAAACAAGTTGTGATTAATCACATATTAACTGTAGCTAAAAACAGTATTTTAAATATAAATATTATTGACAATGAATTTTGTAATTGCTATTTATTGATATTAGCCATTGACAGATTGATAATTTACTTAAATATCAATAATCATATAAATTCCAAATATAAATAATTAAAATACATAAACATAAAAAATAAATAAAAATATAATAAATTATACAAATTAAAATATTTCACCGAGTAAACACCACCAGAAACAAATTGTGATTAATCACATATAAACTGTAGCTAAAAACAGTATTTTAAATATAAATATTATTGACAATAATTGTTTTAATTATAATGTATTGATATTAGTCATTGACAGACTGAATATTGAATTAAATATCAATAATAAAATAAATTAGAAATATAAATTACCAAAATATATACATTTAAAATAATAATAAGTTAATTTATTCACAAATTATAAAAATGTAAAGATTGTTAAATTATAATATATATATATATATATATATATATATATATATATATATATATATATATATATATATATATATATATATATATACACACACACATATACATATATATATATATATATATATATATATATATATATATATATATATATATATATATATATACATATATATATATATACACATATACATATACATATATATATATATATATATATATATATATATATATATATATATATATATATATATATATACATATATATATATACACATATACATATATATATATATATATATATATATATATATATATATATATATATATACTTTTGCCATGTGAACCATAACAGAAGTAGAAAAATCTAATTGGCCACTTTGGCATGTGTCATGAATATAATGTTCATCTCATTTTCACCTGCGTAGCATCCCGACACACACTGATGGCGTTGGCAGGTGCATCCAGGTGACAAAACATGGTATGACCACTGACGGTGCTGACCCTGGTCATCTTCTCCATCTCAAGCTGCAAAATCAGGAGAAAGATGAGAGCAGGAGAGAGATGCTGCTGCAGGTCCTCCTCGGGCCAGCAGATGGAGGACAGATTCATTCAGATCAACTTCTCATGGTGGCAATGTTATGAGCATTTATATCACAAACAATATATGCAAAAACATACAAGAATAAAGCGAGATGTTCAGACTTACGCTTTACGTCTAGAGTCTTTTACCTGTGGGGAAAACAGGCCAGAAACGGCAAACACGTTCACAATAACATTAGATATAAATAATCATAGGATTCACTATAGATCGTATTTGAACAGGTAAGATACTGTACAAACTTTCTAAGGGAATATTACTGCGTTTGCAACACGATTCTTGTTTGTTTGTGTTTTTGTTTTTTTTTCATCTCACCGTCTGTGTTTCCAAATAAAAATTGCACCTCGTTCACGTGATCGCCTTTAACATCTTCACACGAGATTACACACCGACCTGCAAAACAGAAACAAGACAGCAGAGAATCCATATCAGTAATCATTAGAAAACATGCAAGCAAAAAATAAATAAATACAATTAAATAAAAATTACGTGAAACGTAAAAGTGATAGTTTATTATAATTATCAGATATTATTATTATTATGTCTATAGATAAACAAACAGATACAATGTAGACATACAAGTAATATATATTATTGTTATTATTATATTTATTATTACAGTGCATGTAACAGAGGTATTTTGAGTAAATGTAATTACTGTACTTGAGTATCTTTTTGGATGCTCTGTAATTTTACGTGTATCAAAGATATTAGCAGCTTTTACTCTACTTCACTACATTTTTAACGAGTGTTGCGATTACACATTGCATTGTTGCATGGCACCTAACTATTTCTACAGTGATATGGCACTGAAAGTAGTAATTCTCGAGCATTTTGTCCTTTCACTTTTCAACAAGGTTACTTTATATGAACGCGAGTATCTTAACAATGTCAAGAATGCTTTTAATTGTAATTTTACTTAACATATTTATTTTTTACTATTGTCATGTATTATTATCCTGTGTTAGTGCTGTCAAACGATTAATATTGATTAATCGCATGCAAAATAAACGTTTTTGTCTACATGATATATGAGTGTGAACTGTGCATATTTATCATGTTTATATAAATTAAAACATTTATGTGTATATATTTAAGAAAATATTTTATGTTTATATATTAAATATATTTATATATAATATAAAATGTAATCATATAAATATATAAATGTATATACATATGTAAATATTTTCAAAACATATACTGGATGTGTTTGTATTTAGATATGCATAATAAATTAACACAATACACATGCATATATTACATAAACAAAAACTTTTATTTTGGATTAGATTAATCGCGGTTAATCGTTTGACAGCACAACCTGATATTATTGTAAAAGGTCAATAAGAAAATTCGGCAATAAATAAATTACTTTATTTTATTAATCTATTATACTGAAGATTTTTTCTTCAGTTTTAATTTGGTTTTAGAAAATAAATAAGACAAGGCAACCCTGAGCATATTTTATATATGCTCAAGTGCATCTTTGAACATATTTTCAGTACAAGTAAAATACTGTTTTTCACTCAAGTATGGTTTTCAGGTACGCTTTACACCACTTTTGTGTCGGCCTTCAACTTCACTCCAATATCGATTTATAAATATAATTTCCTTATTAGCATTAATAACATGAGCGCAGTGTTTAGTCTCTTACTGTAACGCACAGAAAGACCAATACATGTAATACATATTCAACATATGTATACTTGCCCAAAGGTGCTTTGAGATTATTCAAATGCATGTATTATTTTGCAAACACGTTGATATTACAGATGTATCATCTTATGCCTGGAATATTATATGTGCTGTAAATTAGCGTTTCAGTCACGTGCCACATCAAACCTGCTTTAAAACAGTTCGGTGCAGCACGAGTCCATGCTTGGTTTCCGAGCATGAATGTTCAACTGTAATATGAGTTTAGAAATTAGTGAAATAACCACGCTAAACTTACCCTTTTAAAAACAAACGTGTCCTTTCAGGAGAAGCGGATGTAGAATTGTTGTTTACGTTCGCGGCTGACGTCACCTCCCGTCGCATGACTCGCGTGGCGCGCAGTGAGATCTGTTAACAACGCTCTTGAGAGTTCACGGAAGAAGTTATTTATCATAACACATTCTGGTGCAGCTATTACGCTTGCTTTATTAAGTTGTTCTTAAGTGTTGTAATCTCTCTCTCTCTCTCTAACAGTCATGTCTGTGAAGGAGAGACTGTATCACTGTGAGGATCCAGCTGTATGGAGGGCACTACATGCCAAATACTGGAGTGTGCTGGAAGCAAAGGCAGCCGTGAAGGGGAAAAACGCCGGAAAACTCTTGCAACTGGACAAATGGTTTGAGTACTTACAAATCCACACATAAAAATGTATTTTTATTTTAAGAATCATATAAATACTTTAAAACTAATAATTATCAAATTAATTAATGTGAAATTATTTTAATAATTTCATCATTTTAATTTAGCATTTTGCTGAATTTTGTTTTTATATTCATTATATTAGTTGCATCACAAAAATAATTAAATATTAATTAATATACTAATAATTAGGGGTCCCCGATCGTTATGTGCATCTCGTCAGTAAAGCAGGTTCTCTAATCAGTAGTAAATTCCCTCAGGTGCATGATTTCACATAGAGCAGCTGTTACTACACAGAGCCGTTGTTAACCAAGAAGCTGCTCAAATCCATGTTCATTTTCAGCGTTTATTTGTGCATCTTCTCCGTTAACAAAGGCTCTGTGTAGTAACAGCTGCTCTATGTGAAATCAGGCACCTGATGGAATTTACCGCTGATTAGAGAGCAAGCTTTACTGACGAGATGCGCATAACTATGATCGGAGCACCCCTACTAATAATCATAAATTTGCAATTTAAATAAACTAACTAAACATTATACAACTAAAACATGCATTTAAAATAATTATAAAATTTGAAATATTGTCAAATCATAAATTTAAATAAATGTAATTAGATTGTTTTAATGAATAATTTTTGCCTACTCATAATTATCTTTAACTTGCAATTTGACACAACCGTAAATGCAGCTTCACTAGCACTGGCTCTAAAACACATTTTATGTTCATTATTGTATTTTTATCAGAATGTAATATTAATTTATAAATTAATAATCGTACAAATGTAAATATAAATGACCAAAATATATATTTAGAATAATAAATTAAATTATAACATTAAAATACTTTTACATTATATAAATGCATTAATTTAATTTTAATTTAGCATTTTGCTGAATTAAATTTTTATGTTCATTATAGTACTTGCATCACAAAAAAGAATTGAATTTTAATTCAAATACTAATAATCATAAATTTGCAAATCTAAATAGTAAAGTATATGCATTTAAAATAATTACAGATCATATTATTTATATAACACAACTAAACACTATAAAACTAAAACATGCATTTAAAATAATTATCAAATGTGAAATATTTTTAAATCATAAATTATATACATTTAACTAGATATTTTTACATAATAATTTTTGCCTACTCATAATTAGCTTTAACTTGCAATTCAAAGCAACTGAAAATGCAGCTTCACTAGCACTGGCTCTCAAACACATTTTATGTTCATTATTGTATTTACATTTTAATATTAATGTATTAATAATCATATAAATGTAAATAAAATGACCAAAATATATATATTTAAAATAACAAATGAAATTATAACATTAAAATACTTTTAAATTATATAAATGTATTCATTTAATTTTAATTAATATATTTTTGCCTATTTATCACAACTAGCATCTAACATGTAATTTGACACAACCTTAAATAGAGCTTTTCTAGCATTGCCCTGTATTTGATATGGGCCACAATTTAAATACTCAGATGAACTGACAGATGAAAAAGAAAATAAAAAGATTTGCATGTTTTTTCATGTTTATTATTTTAGTTGCATCAGAATAGAATATAATTCTAGATGCAGAGTATCTTAATGGCAGTCTCTGTCTTCTGTCAGGTTTCAGGAGGAGCTGCCTGCAGCGATCTCCGCTCGATCCGAGCGTTCCCTCACACACGCTGAGCTCGTCAAGATCATGGAGTGGAAACTGACTGTAAGCACAACAGACATAGATTCACACACCCTGCGTAATTAACAAGAATCATGATGCTGGAAACAGGCGAGTTGCTCAGTTGGTTGCATGCGGTTATGACATCGGTTCAGCTGCGTGCACGAGTGCGTTTCTCTCTCCGATGACTGATGATGGATACTCTCTCCCAGAAGGGGAAGTTCAGGCCTCGTTTGCAGCAGCTGATTGGCTCAAACAGCGAGGAGGCGGTTCAAAGCTCGACCAGCAAAGCTTTTGGTTTGATGCCTGACGTCCAAGCGGCGATTACTGAGCTGTGCAAACTCAAAGGTGTCGGGCCAGCGACGGCATCAGGTACACACACACACACACACACACACCCATCAGATCATGCATGCATGCACTGACTGCATTAACATGCATCCAAATGGTCTCTATCAGCCGTGTTGGTGGCCGGAGCTCCGGGCGAAGTGGCCTTCATGGCTGATGAAGCAGTGGAGAGCATCGCTGAGCTCAGACCGGTCGAGTACACAGCCAAACATTATGCACTTTTCCTCCAGAAAATCCTGAACAAATCGTCCCGGCTTAATAAAGGTAAGACATTTAAGATGCACGTTTAGCTTAAAGCACTCTTCCTCGTGATCCGACCCTGATGTTTGTGGTTTCAGTGGACGGCCAGCGGGACTGGACTCCTCACAGGGTGGAGCAGTGTTTATGGGCCTGGGCCGTGGCCAATCAGATTCAGCCCTCATTATTACAGGAGCTCAGTCTGATGGATGCAACCCACACAGTGGCCAATCAGAAGCCAGGGAAGAGGAAGACGGCCGATGAAAAGCCCTCGAAGAGACGCAAGACAGAAAGATCTTAAAGAGCAGCACTTCTCTACATTTGAATATTTACCCAGACGGTGTTTTCAACACATTCCTTTGCAAAAGTATGTATTTTTTTAGGCGTGCACTTCACAATGCACTTCACAATTGCTTTTCTGAATTTGTAATAGTTTTAATAAAGCAATAAAACTTTAATAATTATTACACCTGTGTGTAAATGTTTTTTTCTAGTGTTTGGAATAATCACCAAGGCTACATTTATTTGAAAAATACTGTAAAATGTCCAAATATTACAATTTAAAACAATTGTTTTATATTTTAAAATGTTGTTTATTCCCGTGACATAAAGCTAGATTTACAGTCTTCCGTGTCACATGATCTTCAGAATTCATTCTAATATGCAGATTTTCTGATTGTTCCGTTTCATATTTTGTAACATTTAATATTTAAAAACTGTGAAACCCCAACTTTTTTGTAGTTTAATATATGGGGTGAGAAAAAAAGAAAGTGACACTTTTATTCAGAAAGGATACATTCAATTGATCAAAGTGACAATAAAGATGTTACAAATATTAATGTTTCAAATAAATGCTGTTCTTTTGAACTTCCTGTTCTTTAAAAATCTGGACAAAAAATGTTTCCACAGAAATGTTAAGCAGCACTGTTTTCAGTGCTGATATAAATGTAATGATTCATTTTAATTACCACCAATTTAGACTGTTGCTGCTACATGGCCAATTTGTAAAAAAAAATGAATAATATTTTTAATTTATAAAAAAAAATAATTTCAAACCACACAGAGCAAAAAAATAAAAATAAATCCATGTATCTAATATTAGCTTAAGGTGACCAAACAACTTCCTAAAGGTTAAACACTGATAATTTGTTGAAATGGAGTTTCATAATTTATACCTCTTCGATGGAAAGTGTGTGATTGCAGGCACTGACACACACACACACACACGTCTCCTCACAGTATGGTCTTTATTTTATACAGCTGAGAAATGAAAGCAAACACAAAAACCATACAAAATAAAACAAAATTGCCTCAGGTCCCAATATTTCAGAAGTACAGTACATCATGAAATGATACAGAATTTGATAGAAACTATCAATATTTACAAATCTTATTTTATCATCATCTGATCCAGAGGAAACTTTTAGCCTTATAATATATTTTCAGGGTTTTTTTTTACTTTTTTTTTTGTAAACAATCTTTTACTGCAACGAGTCGTCATCTCTCGTCTTTTGGCACCATTTTGAAATCTGTAAATGAACTACGATTCTCCGTGGATTCGCAGCGATGAGCTCAAAGCAACACTCTTGCGACCTAAACCTACAACATCATGAAGAAAATAAACACACGACACTGCCATCTGTGCTGATTGGACAGCTACTGAACTTAAGCATGATATTCAAGAGCAGCTATTGGCTGGGAAGTAAAGTGGGCGGGATTAAGGGGGAACTACTTGTTTCCAGTTGAAAGAGGATTAGAGAGTATACTTCTGCACCCAGGGTGTGTTTGGAGTGGCATACTACTCGTACTAGTTTTGCAGTATACATACTGGCACATTATGCAAACGTTAAGTATAAATAGCATTTGGATGACAGCACATTATGCAAAAAATTTATCCCATGACGCAATGCACTCAACATTGCATTTTGAAACTGGTGTTATTTACTAAAACTATTAGCATTTTTAGTAAATTGAAATAAATCTAAAATATAAAAAATGCAAATATTAGACGAGAAACCTAAACTTGCTCAGCTGAACTGCTAAAACGAAGGAAAGAAACTGGGGAAAAAATTAAGCTATATAGAAATATTTATATGAAAAAGACCAACTTAATGTACGACTAGAACGAACTTAAAAGTAAATTAAAAAGGTGGCCTTGTCAACTAATTGAATAAAAGTGAGAATATAATAAAATAAGTTAAAAGAAATGATATATGCGGAAGTACTAAAATTACTAAAGCTAAAACTGAAATCGAAAAAATACAAAATAATAATAAAAATGACAAAAGAACATCGAAAAACTCAAACGTTGAAGTGCTAAGATGACTAGGGCTAAACTGAAATAAAAAATATTTATAACAAAAATTATATAGAAAAAATTTAAAGTTGAAGTACTAAAACTGTGGCTAGAACTGAAAGAAAAAACTAAATAAATATATATAAAAACAAATAAAATGACAAAGACTATAAATAACAAATAATTAAATAGAGCTTAAAATTAAAGCTGCAAATATAAAAATTAAAGCTATTTCAAAATATTAACAAATACTATATTTAAAATATATAACTAATATTAAAATAACAGTTCTGAAAATAAATTAACCACATGATTATCTTTTAACCTTTAGTTTGTCGTATTATTTGATCAGAATCCTAAAAGAATCAAAATTTGATAAAAATTGAATTAACCATTTCAAATATGCTAAATAGATGTCATTGGCTGAATTAATCAATGGTGTCACATGACCATCTTGTATACTATAGTTAGAAATGTATTCCACTCCGAACACAACCCAACAGTTTCAGAGCGAGGTCGAGTGTTTCTTAAACTCACGTACAGACGACAGTATGTGTGTTATAACAGTCTGAAACCAACAATGGTCTCAGAGCACGTTAAAGCATGTTTAACACACACACACACACACACACTTCCAGCATCCATTTGACGAGTGTTCAACAACATAAAAAAATGAATCCATCATTCTCTATTTTCCTTCATTTTATCAGCTATTTCCCCCGTCTTTCTCATCTCATTTTCTGCCATCACATATCCCAAAACAGCTTTTAGCTTTTTTTATACCATTTCCCTCCGTCTTTCTCGCTGTTTATATGCGTGTCTGATAAATATTCATCAGCGTTTCATTTTTCACCTGTCTAAAAGTGCCAGCCAGATGGATATTACAGGAACTCAATAAATTCAGCTTCTTTTAGATGCTGGATCAGAATATTTATTTCAAGTCAAGTTGGAGCCAAAATTGATGTTTTTTTTACTTTATTACTACTGAAATGTCTTCAGCAAGCCACTGTTTTTTGCCAGCTCTCCTCAAATATCCTTTTTACCTTCAAAATACATCACATTGTGGCAGAAAAACAGGCTGCGAGTGAATTTAAAATATTCAAATAGATCACATGTTCCTGGAAAGCATTAATGTGTTGTTACATAAGTGTGACCTTCGGGCACAGCTTAATTCATTCATTAAACATTTTGTATTGTTAATATTCTTCCGGTTTGTGTGGGTGTAAATGCATTTAATTTTGACTCTTGTGTCACCATCATCATCATCACATCCCTCAGTTTAAGACGATCTTTACAGAGACGCCACTCTGAATAAATATGAATAAAGGCATAAAAAATCCACAACATTAAACAGACACACGATCGAGCTTTCTGAAAATGAAATCAACTCAGACCAGCAATCTTGTACACATCTTTCCTGTAGCGATTTAATTAATTCCCTTTAATTATCCTTTAGCAGCTTAGCGAATGAAAACTTGGCACTACTGAATATTTTAATTATGCCCTCGGTCTTACAAGTTAAGGGTCGTAAAAGACTAAATTTTCTCATCTTTTGCAGTCTCGTCTTTTTTTTCATTAATCAAGTATATCTTCATAATCATAATCACCATTATCATTAACCCGACCTTCGCTGAAATTGTTTGCAGACACGATTGAGGTTGCAAAACATTCAGTATTAGTGGTTGATGTCGAAAGCATCTTTAATGATGTTAGTGCAGTTACCGTAATAACTGTAATCTGCACAGCAATACTGAAGATATCATTAGTGTACGGCACAGAGATATTGACTCTCTCACTAGCTTGTGTTATTAGATATATTATCAAAGGTCAAGGGTCAGACATTCACTCTGTTCCATACCAAGTGCGCTCTCTTGTTGTTCACCAGCAGAGTTTGGGTATAACACGTTACTGTACTCAAATTACACTTACATAACGCAGCAATATAATGCATTACATTTTGAATTGATGTAATTTGATTACAGTAGCTATTGTCAATAAAATGATGTTACTTAAATTACAAATGCAGTGTTAAGAAAGAAATATGAGTAAAATGCATTGAAATCATGCTTTGTGCATCATTATGCCCTTTATTAAATCAGCGGAGAATGAAAGATTGCCTGGTCTCTGGGGTATATTTGTAGCCAAAATTTCCAAAAATCATTAGGATATTAAGTGAAGATTATGTTCCATGAAGATATTTTAGAAATTTCCTACCGTAAATAAATATAAAAAAATTTTTTTTATTTGTAATATGCATAGCTGAGAATTTCATTTGGACACTTTAAAGGTGATTTTCTCAATATTTGCACTTTTTTGTTGTAACTTGACCAAATATTGTCTGATCCTAAAAAACCGTACATAAATGGGAAGTTTATTTATTTGTTTATGACACTTAAGACTGGTTTTGTGGTCCAATGCTGCACTTGATTTCAAATACTTTAGTCCGGCATTATAGGTAACTAGTAAAATGAAGTTAAATTAAAACTGCTCAGAAAAAATGCATTAGATTGATGAAAAATAATTGTAAAATAATTTAAAAAGTTGAATAAATGCGGTTTTCTATCCATGAAAAATCTTGATTAAAAAACTGTATGATGGTTTCCAGAGAAATAATAGGCTGCAAAAAGTGTTTACAACATTGCTAATAATCAGAAATGTTTCTTGAGCAGCAAATCATCATATTAGAATGAAAATTCAGCTGTGCATCAAGGGAATAAATTACATTTTAAAATATATTCAAATAGAAAATAGTTTTTTTAAATTGTAATAATATTTAA
This sequence comes from Carassius auratus, assembly GCF_003368295.1. Lineage (NCBI taxonomy): Eukaryota > Metazoa > Chordata > Actinopteri > Cypriniformes > Cyprinidae > Carassius > Carassius auratus. Next base: position 947,418 of record NW_020527778.1, read on the forward strand.
TATTTTACTATATTTTTATCAAATAAGATGCAACCAAAACCTTTTGAACAGGGTGTATATTAATTTCTTTTTTAGATCTTTATGGATTTCTTTTTTTTTTTTTTTTTATGAAAATTCACATTTAGCAAAAAGTAGTTATCTTAGAAGGCAACATAACGCACGCCTATAACATGCTGCTTTCACAGAAAGCCCACTATGATTTGGAACAGAGCTAATGTTTCTGTGAACAAAATACAGCAAGAAACAGCTTCAGAAACATCCTTTTGAAACAAGTTTTACCTCATTTCACCAAATCCGTAATTATCCAAAAACAAACAGCTTCCAAAGCTATCTGTAATGAATAACAGGCGTAGATGAGGCTGCCAAGTCAAAACAATACAGAAAGGCATCATGAGCGAGCCTCGGGCTGAAATACACAACGAATCTGATGTACATGTGTGTATGTGTGTGTACATGTTTCTAGTTTCTAGGTGGTCTGTACACATAAGCACGCCTCCGAGCGTTTGTTAAAAACACCACGGTGTTTATGTTCGCTGCTTCTATATGGAATGTGAGTATGTGTTATCGTTTCCCACCGCTGAAATCCTTCCTTACGGTTTTTATGTCCGTTTCTCTGCTGCTGGTCGAGCAGAGACGATTGAGGTCGGACCTGTGTCGGACAGGGGGGCGTGGCTTCTTGGTGCCACCACAGGGGGCGTGTCATCAGGGAGGGGGCGGGATCTGTACCCCCAGCAGCTCGTAAGCGAAAATGTTCCAGAAGATGGCGAAGAGGAGGAAGGTGATGAAGGAGAAGATGAGGACCCACCAGGAGCACTGTTTATGCAGAGACTCCTCATAGCTCCGCAGGATCAGAAGCCCCATGCTGATGCCCACCACTGCGCCCGACAGATGAGCCATGAAACTGGGCTGCGGTCCGGAGGAGGGGAGGGGCGGGGAGAAGCGCAGCCATACGGCACGGCCCACCTCTGAACTCACTGCCAGACACAGAGATTGGTTTGGAACAGCATACTAGTCTACTACTGCAATGTGCCATTTGTATTTACTATATCTACAATTTTTTCCTATTTTTAATTAAACATTTAATACAAAAAAATTAATAAAATGTTTCAAATATTAACATTTTTAACATCTATTTTGATCAGGAAAAAGTAGTAAAAAAAAAAAAAAAAGTAAAAAAAAAAAAAAAAAATTTAAATGTTTTTTTTTTTTCAAATATTACAATTTTTAACATCTATTTTGATCAGGATAAAAAAAACGTAAAAAAAATAAATAAAATAAAATATATTTTTTAAAATACATTTTAAATAAAAATAATAAATCCAAAAAAAAAATTGTGTTAATTTTTCAAATATATATTTTTTTTTTACATCTATTTTAATCAGGAAAAAAAGTTTAAAAAAATGACAAAGACAAACACATTGAATTAAAAATTGGTAATACATGTAATGAGTTAGAGTAATAATGTAGCATGTAATCGATTCAAGTCATTGCATAATGCATTGCACATACAGTAGAACACATTTAAAATAGTATACAGTATCTAGTGTATACTACACAGTCTTATATTCTGAATATAGCAAATGAAAAATGTGTGCTATTGTAAATTCATTTACTAAAGTATGAGAACTATAATAACTATTTACTTACTGCAAACAAGTGCAAGAACCATACGTAACAATTTGTATGGACACTTCATACCGGCCCAGTTCTGAAACACAAACATATACATGTTAAACATATTATGAAGACTTTTACAAAGTCGGGAATAATGAAAATGTACTATTTTGTCTATTTTGTAAATGCATGATTTTACTGAGAACTACTCATCCATGCATACTATTTTTTTATATATATATTTTTTTGCCGTTAAATGTTTAATAAAAAGTAAACATAAAAAAAATTACTCTGACAGACTTCTTTCTGGAGATCAGTGCTGTTATTGTTCACAAAAACTCTAAATAAAATAATAAAATAAAATAGAATATTGAATGAAACTTAAACTTAGATTTGAAATTTCTAAAACTGAAATAAAGATGAATTAAAGCTATAGAAAAATATTAATAAAAAAAATAATAAAAAGGCATTTAAAATTACTAAACTTAAAATCCATCTCTTTAAAGGTGGATTTTTGCTTGAGGAACCAATCAAAATGATTTCCTGTGGTGATGTCACTGATGACATCATAGAATCCAGAACATTCCTTAAATTCCACTCACACAAAAGGCTGAAAGGCACTTATTTTCCCAGAACAACGTGCGTATGAGGGAAGAGACGCTGAGTTGAGACGCATCCATCAGCTGAAGAGACTTTCTGACTCTCCGAGGTCTGTGTGCGAGTGATTAGAAACTCTTTGATCTTTAGGGAAGCCGAAAGTATAAAGCATCCCGAGACATTGATCATTCTGCGTTTCTCTATTCTCTATTTCATTCATTCTGACAGAAGTCACCATGGCAGGAGTTAGTTTTGGTTACCATTACAACGTTGGCGAGATGTGCTGAGCAGAGCGCATAGACCCCGCCGGACCCGCCCACCACCGGAGCACGCATATCTGTGATGGACACCGTCAGAGAACCTGAGGAGACACGCAAAGACACGCGCTTAACACAGACAGTGGGACTGTTTGATATAGCTTGTCCTACTCAAATGATACTTACATAACGCAGCAATATAATGCATTACATTTTGAATTGATGTAATTTGATTACAGTAGCTATTGTCAATAAAATTATGTTACTTAAATTACAAATCCAGTGTTAAGAAAGAAATATGAGTAAAATGCATTGAAATCATGCTTTGTGCATCATTATGGCCTTTAATAAATCACCGGAGAATGAAAGATTGCCTGGTCTCTGGGGTATATTTGCCAACAATACATTCTCTTACATTTTCTGATTTCCAAAAATCATTAGGAAATTAAGTGAAGATCATGTTCCATGAAGATATTTTAGAAATTTCCTACCGTAAATAAATATAAACAAATATTTTTTTTTATTTGTAATATGCATGCCTAAGAATTTCATTTGGACACTTTAAAGGTGATTTTCTCAAAAAAAAATTTTGCACTTTTTTTTGTTGTTGTTGTAACTTGACCAAATATTGTCTGATCCTAAAAAACCGTACATAAATGGGAAGTTTATTTATATGTTTATGACACTTAAGACTGGTTTTATATCCACAAAAAATCTTGTTAAAAAAACGTATCATTGTTATATCAGCGATATAGCTTGTCCTGCAAAAGCCCCGCCCACAAATAGTGACTCCATGCAGAATTATGACATCATGTGAATCGATACATTTGAATTTCTAGCATGTGATACATTGTTTTCTGAAAATCTCATTCTGTGTAAAGACCTTTGTGTAAAATTAAAAAGCTTGCTTGTGTACTAACTGTATGTTTGTTGATTTCAGAAAGCCTCTTTTTTTATTGAGTAAAACTGCTCTCGATAGGCAAATTTAATCCTAATATAATTGGCTTATAATGACATGAGGGGGTCCCCAAATAGGGACCTGTACACCACTGATGCCTGCTTTTTTTTTTTCGGATTATTTGAAGTTTAATAGAGAGTGTCTAACCGTCTTACTTGCCTTAAAAAACAATTTAATAAAATCTCATTAATTAAATTTCAATTTTAATTTGAATGTATTATGTTTAATTTAATACATTATTTATTTTATTTAATGCAGGTGCCATAATAAGGAATAAATAACAAGGAATATAATAAAGGTAATTAATAGTTCATGTAATTACAGGATGCTGCAGTCTATGCATGTACTATAGAAATTGCTTCCGTTATGTCAGGGCACTCTGAGTGGTTAGTAGGACATTGCTATGTGGTTGCTAAAGTTTTCTTGGTGGTTGTCAGGTTGCTATCCCTAAGTGGAAATTAATTTATTGCAGTACATTCAAACCAACAGTGGCACAAAACACATCGAGTACAGTTCTTAACCAAAAGCTCATAGGAAAGCCAGCATGCATGCAGTCCAGCAGAAGCAGGTGAGATGACTAATTATTGGCAAATCCTCTGTGTGTGTGACAGATCGTATATACGGTGTGTTACACACTGAGATGTGCTGCGCTCAGCACTCTTACTCCACCACCATCTTCATCATTCTGCTCTTTTTTATGTTAGGTTTTATCAATAGCATGCCTCCACCCTCTCACTCTATTTCTCACGTTTTCCTTGTATTTCCATTTTTCTCACATATAGACTCATTTTCTCTTATCTGTTCTTGCATGCTCTATTCTCTCCTTCCTTTTCATTTCCATCTCACGTTCCGTCCTCAGCATGGATGCTTATAATATACCAAAACACTGACGTGGCAACATGTATGTAGTATGTTTTGAGTAAATATGAAGTGTTTTCATCATACTTCAATACATGTCATTTGCAACAGTTAAGCTGTTTGTACATCACGTCTATTTGATTCTGTTCTTGGACTGAAGGGCCACGTCCTGCAGGGTTTTGCATGAACTCTTATTAAACAGACCTGAATCAGCTAATCAAGGTCTTCAGGATTATTTAATAATTACAGGCAAGCGTGTTTGATTAAGCTCTGAATTATGCAAAATGTAGTTCAAATTTAACTGCACTGTATATCACCAGTATAACTCCTATTTTACACACACAGAAAATGTAATGTAGGGAAATGGCATGAAAATAATAAACTGATATAATATATATATATATACACACACACACACACACACACACACATATATATATATAAATATAAAACTTATTATAATACATTTTTATTTTAATATGTAATAAAATATGTAACAATTCTTATATACATTACAGATTTTACATTCAGGTCAGGATATTTAATTTATTTTTCTTGATTTTATTTTTAATAAAATTTCCACATAGTATAATATTTTTTTTATAAATGAAAATAATAAATAAATAAATGTATAATAATAAATTAATAAATAAACCATTAACAAAACCATTTTAACTGAATAAGAATTTAACTTATTGAATGTATATTTTATTCTATAACAAAATATGTAACATTATAATTTTTTTTAATTATTTAAGGAATTTACATTCAGGTCAGAATTATGTTTAGATTTGTATTTGTATTTGTATTTTTATTTATGTTTGTTATTGTGAATTATTTTTATGTTTATTTTAGATTTTTGTTAAATTAGTGAGAAATTAAAATTAAAGTTATTAAAAATGCATTTAATTTAATAAGGATTATATATATATATATATATATATATATATATATATATATATATATAATTCTATTAAACAATACACGGCACCACTTTGTGTTGTGTGTATGTGATGAGAGAGAAGGGGTGTGTGTGTGTGTGTGTGTGTTTGTGTGTGTGTGTGTTTGTGTGAATAATTCAGAGATTATTGATCAGGTCTTTGGCCTCTGGTGACATGTCCATCATAAATATGAGCACATTCTCCTGATGAACTAGTCCCAGTGCAAGGACGGCCAGACGTATCCAACTCACCAGCGATGACTCCTGCCATATACAGCAGACTGATCCTCAGGATCCCATGAACCATCTCCAGAGGAACTCCAATCATCAGCTGGAGAAGAGCGTTGAAACCCAACTGCTCTAACCTACACACACACACACACATTCACATTCAGTGTGTAAAACATCAGCTGTGGCTGCAGGTCTGTACGGCTAAAGTTAGACAGAGCAAAGTCATTTCAGAGGTGGAGTATTTTATTGCATTTTGATAAAAGTTGATGAAGACCAAATGTTCCTTTCAAATTTATGAATCATGCTCAATGAGGTCAGGAACATGCATCAAGAAATAAGTTCGCATTTGACATTAAAGCTTGTAAAACTCATTTCACTTTATTTGAAGAACAGTTGCTAGTTGCATATTTAACCAAGTGCACTACAGCTGATGCTCACTTATTTATAACAGCAGATCTAAACAAGAGTTTAGGAGGAGCTTGTTTAAGTTCTCACCCAACATGCATGAACATATAGCTGAAGAACCTCCAGATTTGTGCACGGTGTCCGGGATGATACACCAGCGGGCTCTTCATGAAATCCGGCTGGTAGGTTTGCAACACCCATTTATTGAGCATCACGCCGTAACACATAAACACTATGATCTGGGACACACACACAAACACAGTCTTAACCCTGTAAAGCCTGACATATCAAGCAACAGTCAGGAACATCTAATGGAAGTTTGGAAGTAAAAGTTATACTTGTTTACAGCAAAAAGACACGTGAACGTTTGTGCAGTTATTCTACAAGTTTTAGTTGTTAAGAAGTAGATTTTGTGCAACATGTTTTTTTTTAGCAACGTTTTGATTATATTGATCATTTAGAGGTCTTAGAAATGTGTGTATCTAATATATAGTAGACTTTATAGGGTTATATATAAACAACCAAACATTTTGCCAAAAAATGTTTGTTCTAGTTTCTGGTGTTTTAAGGATTATAGAACCAATAGAACTGATCTGAAGAACCCATAAAGCACCATACAGAGCTCGGTGAGCTGTACCTGTACAACGGTGAGGATGGCCATGAAGACGGGAGGAGGGCAGAGTTTGGTCTGATGGAAGTACCAGCGGCGGTCCGTCTCACATGGCAGGATCTCATAGGCCACGTAGCGCACGAAGCGCTTGTACACGCCCAGCCCCGTCTCATCCAATAGGATCTCTCGCTGCAGAGTGCGACGCCCATTTGCAATGGCTCGGCGGAAACTACTGGAACGTTTACTGTTCAGCTGAGAGAGAGAGAGAGAGAGAGAGAGAGAGATACATCTCATTAGCTGCTGATACACTGAGAAGTTGTTTAATTTAACATAAGAGAACCTGGACCACAAAACTAGTCTTAAAGGTACAGGTTGTAGGACCTGCCACTAGAGGGCGCACTACCAAAACAATCACGTGGCTTGATGACGCTAAGAAGGAGCGTGGGATTTGTTGTCTTCTACCCAACCGCTGATGGATTTAATCATGGATTTAACGCGAGTTCAACCATTTGAAGTAGAATACATACAAAGTCAATGCAAAGACGCGATTAGACTATGGATCAGACGTGTCTTTGCGCGGTTTCTGTAAAGATATGAATGAAAACAACTCAGCTGTCGAGTAAAACACAAGCGAGATCGGCATCTCTTTCTAGTTGAAGTTTGTCGCGAAGCTATTTTCGCATTTGTCCACGACACTGTTGTCATGTGGTTTCTACGTCAGTAAAGGAGGTAACAAAGGGTAACTAACGTCATTGACAGTCGACAGCACTGCCCCGTGTCACTGTTTAGAATGGGGATTTTCTCTTGATTTACAAGTAGTTGAAAACATTAGAGATATTGTTAGTAATCAGCTGGACAAAATATATAACACTAGCCTAGTGTTTTTTTTTATTTTTACTGCAAATATCTTACAAATTGTACCTTTAAGTGTCAATGTCAATATTTGTCTGAGATGCAACTATTTGAAAATCTGGAATCTGAGGGTGCAAAAAAATCTAAATATTGAGAAAATCACCTTTAAATTTGTCCAAATGAATTCTTTGCAATGCATATTACTAATCAAAAATTAAGTTTTGATATATTTACGGTAGGAAATTTGCTAAATATCTTCATGGAACATGATCTTTACTTAATATCCTAATGATTTTTGTCATAAAAGAAAAAACAATAATTTTGACCCATACAATGTATTTTTTGGCTGTTGCTACAAATATACTCCAGAGACTTCAGACTGTTTGTGTGCTCCAGGGTCATGTATGAACATCTGTGTTTCATGACCTTTTAACAGTTCATAACCATCCATGTATCATTAAATGATGATGATGTTAATACACCAACAAACTCTGATCCACAATAACCTGCTCAGTACAAAACTATTAACACAGTAGACCACACGCTGATTTACAGTTCATCAATGTGGCATTCCCAGCAAAAATCTAAGAATATAAGTGAAATTACCTGAAACGAGCTGCCACTTATGTTCCAGAGCGATATAATGCAATTAATGTCAAGCATGCAAAACATGCACAGTCTCACTTTAAATAAATTTGTTTAGACTTGGAGTTTATAATAGATGTTTGCTATGAAGGTTATGATTTAAGTTTGTTTTATACTTATATTTTTCATTCCTGTTGAAAAATGTGTGAAGTGAGAGGAATTACTGTATATGTACATTATTTTTACATTATTGATTATTGTAATAATAAGATGCGACTTTAAATCATTGCAATATTTCTTTTCAATAATGTGATTTCTGAGCCTTTTTTCCTGAAAAATATGGTAGATGTGCGCAGTGTTATACAAAGACAAAACAAAACACTAAAATAATGCAATGAACTATGTAGCATAAAATGTACTGGAATGCTCTGGGTGTGTGCTCACAGTGTGTGTGTGTGTGTGTGTGTGTTCACTGCTCTGTGTGTGTGCATTTCGGATGGGTTAAATGCAGAGCACAAATTCTGAGTATGGGTCACCATACTTGGCTGAATGTCACTTCACTTTCTTTCTTTCTTCACTTTAACAAAAAAAAAAGAAATGTTTTTTTTTAATAATACATCAATATAATAAATTGCACCTTTACATAAAGTATAAGGTGGCAAATCAAATATTTTCATATATTATATTTTATATATGAAAAATATAAAATATATTTTCAAATATAAATGCAATTAATTTAAATATAAAAATGAATATAATTAATAAATTTTATTTAAAATATAAAATACCATAATAATTTAAAACAAACATATACAATTTTTGATCATTTGAAATTATAATTTGTAATTGTTAATATTTAATTAATGAATTATTATTTAAATATTTTATTTTATAGCTAAAACATTGTTTCACCAATAACTGACTATGACATGTAATGTTTTTAAAATATATAATTTTCAACATAACTGAAACAATAACTCGCAGTTAATTATTTAACTTTAGTATTTTAAAATGAATTAACATTCTTTAGTGTATTTGCATGTGGTTTGTGTACAGTATATAGACTCTTTAACAGACCTCATAATATTCACACACACACACACACAATCATAGACAGAAACACACACAATCACACACACACACACACACACACACACACACACAAAATCCCAGACACAAACAAACACAATCACACACACACAATCACACACACACACACACATCCATACACACCCACACACACAATACCAGACACACACACACACACACACACACACACACACACAGGCCAGTTAAATACTGTGATTTTCTTACAGATTACTCAATGTATGCAGGATTTCTCACACTCCCTTCTTTCTTTTTCCCTGTTTCTTCCATCCTCCTCATGCCCCAGATTTACACTTCACCCAAATCCTTTTAAATTCATATCTTTCTCTCTGCCTTTGCCCGAGTCTCTCTTCCTGTAGAACATGGTTTTAAATCGTTGCGTGTCTTGAATTCCAGTCACATAAAGTGTACAGCATCTGTGTGTGTGCATCAGGGTTTGATTACATGAGGGTTTTATCACATCTCTGAATGAGTCCACACAGAGCGCCGCAGTCATGTGTGTGTGTGTGTGTGTGTGTGTGTATTAAAAGAGCCTGCGGCAAAATTGATTCAACTGTCTGTGCCAGAGTGAAAACACTTACGCTCCCTCGTATCAAGTGTGAGAGAGTGAAGAAGAGGAACACGGCTGGATTTGTAAAGAAAGCACATGGAGGTTTAGAAATGACAGAACTGAGTCTGGCAGCTTTTCATTCATGAACACACACACACAAACACACACACTACCAGCATTCATCTGCTCCAGGTCTCGCAGAAATAACATGACAATCCAGTGTCACACTCAGTATTTGTGCACCAAGGGATCGATACGGTTGCATGCACACAATCACACAAAATAACATTATAACATAAACACTACGTTTATTGTTATTTCCATTTTTAATAAATCCAGTTCTTTTGAACTTTCTATTAATCAAAGTATCCTGAAAAAACTGCATCACAATTTCCACAAAAATATGAAGCAGCATATTTTCAACATGGATAATAATCAGAAATGTTTCTCGAGCAGCAAATCAGCATATTATCATGATTTCTGAAGATCATGTGACACTGAAGACCGGAGGAATGATGCTGAAAATACAGCTGCGCATCACATTTGAAAATATTTAAATAGAAAACTTTTTAAATATTAAATTTTTAAATACATGCGGCCTTTGCGAAAATAAGAACCAAATCTTACTACTGAACCTTCACTTTTGAGTGCAGCTCAGACTCGAGTATATTTGGGACTATTGCATGACTCCAAATAAACGCAAACCATCTCAGATCTCATATTCATATAAATTCACATACATTTGGGCATTACCGGTTTCACACAGCTACACTCGGATGCAGTTTAAGCACATATTGACACATTTGTAACTAGCACTGAAGTCTTGTAACTAGTGAGTAGTCAGCACACACTTAACACATTGTTTAGAGGTAGATGTAAGTGACTAGTTTGTGCAATCTTCCTGAAAAGTGCCAATGTTTTCAGCATTGTAACTGGTGAATGCATGCAGCTCACCAGTTCTATGAGCTCCTGGTAGCAGACGTCTCCGTGTTCGTTGCTCTGGACCAGCGCCAGCAGCATCTCCAGTTTACTGGGGTCCAGCTGTAACTCATGGTGCTCCGCTAGACTGGTGAAGTTCTCCACTGCTATGAAACCAGTCTGCTCTGGGTCCAGCTGAACACCAACAGAAGGAGAGAACCAGCCAGTCTTCAGAGCAAATGATTCACGTACAGTAAACATTACGTAAAAACATGCATTTATTACACACACAGCACACTAAATAAATGCAACATGCTACATGTGCTTTGCATTTGCTTGTATATTTGTTCTACAAACACAAAACCTTTTCACTGTACATGGGTGAATCTGTTCTCGACAGAATAGCAGCAAGATATCTTTATCGTAAGCCTACATCAAGCTGTTTGAGCCAGAAAAAAAAACATTTTCCATGATATGACTCTATTAACATGGACACACACGTGGATAGTCATTCTGCACAATTCATCTGTCTGCCACACACACACACACACACACACACACACACACACACACACACACAAGGGAACGAGATAGGGAGGAAGGAAATTAAAAGAAAGAAAGCAATCTAGCAAATTAAATGAAAGGGAAGGAAGAAAAGGAAATTTAGAGGAAAGGAAAAGATACTGAAGGAAGGAAAAATGAAATAAGGGAAGGGAAATGAGCAGAAATTATAGGAAAGGGAAGGAAGAAAGAATAGTGTAAATGAGGAAAGAATGAAAGGAGAGGGTAAAGATGTGAGAAACAAATTGGGAAAGAAATGAGAGGAAAGGAATGGGGAGGAAGAAAAAACAGAAGGAAGGAAAAAAATGGAAATTAAATGAAGGGAAACAGAAGGAAGAAAAAGACAGAAAGGAAATGATGGAAGGAAGGAAGAGAGAGAGAGGGGAAATCAGAAGTAATAAAAGAAAGGAAAGTAAGAAGAACAGGAAAGGAGATGAAAGGATGGAAAGCATCTGTAATGATGCAGAAACAGACCTGAGGAAGAGGAAGAGGAACGGGTGAACGTGAGAGCTCTGTGTAATGAGCGGAGGATGAAGGATGGAGGGATGAGAACAGCACACACATGTGGAGAGAAGGATGGAAGTGAAAGAATCAGTCAGTGATGAAGATTCAACACAGAGGAGAGCTGCTGCTGTGTCACCATGATTACAAATGACCAGCGTGACACCCCGAGAAAGACTGACCCTGTGTGTGTGTGTGTGTGTGTGTGTGTGTGTTCTGTCACCTCGCACCACATGATCATGTACACAAATCACCAGACACAAAACAGATCTGTCGTGTGAACAGCACGGCGTTATCATCGAAGAGTTTCTCAGTCCAGCTGTGCTGAAACATCAGTCTAGTCTGTGTGTGTCAGTCTGAATGCAGCTGATGGGCTGTTCACTGAGTACACGAGCAGGAACAAAGCTGTTTCCCTGCGATGCTAAAGTGTGCTGAAAACAGAGCCTTACTGTTGCTATGTTCTCTGAAAATACACACCAGAAACATCTGAGCAATGATATGGTGTTAGTAGTCCAATATGTCACCTTTCAAACCATTCAAAGCAGCACTGGGGAAGTGCAGTGGTACAATGATGGTCTCAGAGTACTTTGATAAATATCAAGGTATTTGATTAGCATCCAATGATTCATACACACAACTTTGAAAGTTTAGGGCTGGTAAGATTTATTATTTATTTTCTTATTCTCATGAAAGCTGCATTTATTTGATCAAAAATACAGTAAAAAATACTGAAATATTATTCAAATTTAAAATAGATGCTTTCGATTTGAATTTATTTTAAAATATAATTTATTCCTGTGACGTAAAGCTGTATTTTCTGCAGTGTCACTCCAGTCTTCAATGTCACATGATCTTCAGAAATCATTCTGAAATCAGAAACATTTCTGTTTATCAATGTAATACGATTCTCTAGGAGAACAGTGATCATCTGAAACAGGAATCTTTTGTAATATTATATACGTCTTTTCTGTCACTTCTTATCAATTCAATGCATTCTTTCTTTGTGCAAAAGTTGTAGTCAAGATGATATAGTTTTGTGGGTTTTCGGTGATATGCTGCTGCTTATAATACTGCATTGTGTTTTTCACCTAGTTATTTTATTTAGTACTATTAATAAAAATAAAAAACTAATTAAATCACACATATTTCTGAAACTAATCCCAATTAACCATTATTAATTCCACCTAACATTTAACTTTTTAGAAAATACTTTTATATTGTGATCTTCAAATTAATGTAAAAGTTACATAAAGACAGTATAATTGTAATATTTTTATCATGTTAGCTAACAAGTGTGTAGTACAGGAACTATTTTCCATACAAACATGCACAGAAATACCAAAAGACACAAAGAAATATCATCTGATGTTATTCTGAAGCTAAATATGGCATTAATTACAATGCATTAATTATAATGATGGTCAATGTTTATTTGAAATGAAATTAAAACTGATTATGTTATGTAATTGTTTTCCATTAATAATAAACAACAAATAGAATTAAATATTTTTAAAAAGGGTGGCTTTCATATCTATATATATATATATATATATATATATATATATATATATATATATATATAAATGCTTTAATTGCTCATTTAATCCTCAGAAGAAAAAAAACATTGATATGATAGTTCTTGTTATCAGAAAGAAAAGAAAATATCTATTTTCTAGATATGGTTTAAATCCCAAGTCTTGGGGATTTTCAAAGTTTCTTACTTTAAATTAGTGATTCAAACCAGTGCTGTTTTGGCATTATTAATATACTTTTATAGTTTTGTTAATATTTGTAATTATATTTTATCTTTATATTTTCATTTTTTTCTTTTAACTTGGTTTAAAATGTATATTTATATTTTATTCTTTTTTTTTGTTGAACAATGAGCAATGTTGCTTTGCCAACTAGCTGACTTGAAATAAGTGTTTTTTTTTTATTCATTTAATGTTTATTTTATTTTCAAGTAATGAAAACTTTTTTCATATTTTTAGTTTATTATAATAACTATGAAAAACCTGAACAAACCTTTAACACTGACTATAAGAAATAGTGATCCTTACTTTCACCAATAAGTAAACTTAACAGCTGGTGAGAAGAGACACTGGATAATTCTGTCATTTAGACCTGTCTTCCATTAATTCAGTTTATCACACAGAGCATTGAACATGTGTGTGTGTGTGTGTGTGTGTGTGTGTGTGTTTGCACAGGTGAACTGTGTGCGTGTGCATTACAGCCAGAAATAGTCCGAGCTCAGCACTGCTTCCTACAGCAGAAAAAAAAATCATAATAAACTGAAAGGTTAAGCATCTTGCCTTTACACACTGCAGCACATTCACACCATACGTACACTAACACACACACACACACACCCACACACACAACAAAACCATCAGGCACCGCTTCCGTCTGACGACACACTTACTGTACAAGCAAACTCAGAAGCACAGCGCCTGGGAAAACATGAATCACACACACACACACACACACTCAACCGATGACTCAGATAAGTAATCAGTCTAAAACACTGAAGTATTAAATAACCAACACAAACCATCTATAAACCGAGTCCAGAAAGCGTGACCTTCATTAAAGCATTTTTTTTAATCTGAATTTTGTGTCTGCTTTTGCTTCAAGAATGAAACTAATTAGCATATAGTCATGCATATGTATTAAAACCAAGCAGTTGTAGAAGCAGAGCATCTCAATGTTAACACCTCCTTGAAATGATGCTGTTCAAACAGCACTGAAATAGTTCTCACTGACCTCCTTCTGTTTCTACTTCTGTACGTAGAGAACGAGTCAGACTGACGGTATAAATAAGTCACGCTTTTGCAGTGTTTGCACACAAACCTGCCAGCTGTAGAAGAAAAAACACAACACTGTGCTGTAAACATTTCATGACTAAACATATTTTGGTGTCTGTTGCTTTCACTGCATCTCTTGAAGCGCGCCGCTCATTTCTGACCAATGATGACTTCTTTCGAGTATTTTTGGGTGTCTCTTACCAATGTTTGGAGATTTTCCTGTTTCCAGTCATCCAGCGGTTTGACTGGAGCTTTGTGAATGAAGCAACTCAGAATCAAATGGTGTTGTTAAAACTACAATTGAAGCTGAACTGAAATATCCATATTAAAATTACTCATGAAGCTGAATTGAACTGAACAGAATTGAGCTTTAACTGAAATGAAATAACCATTTAATTTATCTATATATAGTCAACAGCATGTTTAACTGAACTGATCTTAATAGAATCCGATTGATCTGAACTGAACAGTCTTTACTGTTAAAAGTGGAAACAAGTCAACCTGACTTAAGTGAACTGAATTGAATTCATCTGATCTGAAACTGAATTGAAGCCACAAACACCCAAAGGGCTGCATTGATACTTTCTTGGATTTTACATCTACCATTCACTGTTAAAATAAGAAAATATATGATATTGAAATATAAACACATCTGTTGAAAAGTTTGAGGTCATTAAGATTTTTTTTGTATTTTTATCCTGCAAGGATGCAATAAATTTATCAAAAGCGACAGTAAACATATTTTAAATTACAAATAAATGATGTTCTTTTAACTTTCTATTAATCAAACCAAATTTACATGAATTTATTAAGCAGCAAAATAATCTGATAATAATCAGAAATGTTTCTTGAGCAGCGGATCATTATATTAACATAGAAAACCATTTAAATTGAAATAATATTTCACAATATTTCTAATTAATTTTTGATCAAATAAATGCAGCCTTGCTAAGCAAAAAAAATACTTGGTTCAAAAACAACCTTTTAAACATTACTGCCTGTTTAAATATGATGTATGGTAATAAAATGCATGTAAGTGTATATATCCACATATTTTCATATATTAGCATACACAACCAGGCATGTGTTGAGCATCAGTGCAGTGTACAACTACAGCCACTGACTGAACATCAGCACCTTTCAAACACACACACACACACCAGTACTCATTCACTCTGACTGTCCATCTTGCTCCATATCAGCCCTGACACACACACACACACGTCGATGCACAGGAGGATGCAGTAACGATAGCAACCTGCTGCTGCTGCTGCTTACCTGCTCTTGTATGAGCTGAAACAGAGAGCTTCTATCCATATACTGGGCCCTGGTGTGCACACAGCCACAAAAAGAAGGACATAGGGGGAAATGGCACGCAGAGACACGTACACACACACACGCCAGCGGTCCGTCCGTCCGTCTGCGTGGCACACCTCCCCAACGGGGAGAGGGACCCCTCGCAGGCGCGCTAGTGAAGGCCAGTAGTGTATCCGCAGGACGTCCTCCAGCGAGGGAAGACAGCAGAGCCGTCAGTCCAGGGTTTGGATGATTCCAGCTGGGTAAAAACCAAAAGTCCCACTCGCCGTCCAGAATCCACAGACCCTTATGGCACTTTCTCACCCGCTTCTATCCACCTCAAAATCACCATTAGCTTGCAGTCGGTCCACTTTTTGTCTCTTTTTCCCTCGCCCCGTCTGTCCCTCTCCGCTCGCCCGTCTTGTTAAGCTTGTATCGCCTTTACCACTGTAAATCTCTCCCTCTCGCCCTCTCTCGCCCCTCTGTCCTCCACAAAGACTGTACTACCTGAATACCAATGAAAGAGGGGAAGGAGGCAGCAGTCTGCAGCCAATCAGAGGCGAGGGGGGCGTGTCCAAAGAGCTGCAGCTCTCCATCTACCCTGCAGGAGTCTTAAAGAGAGAATAAACACACAACCACACATTCACTGCAGTGCACACACACACACACACACACACACACGGTACACAGGCGCACTTGGGTTTCCTAAATCAGACATTTATCACACGCAGTGGATACTACGGACCCTAAAACACATTCTCATGGTGTTTAATCACTGGTTGTGCTTGGAATATGCTGATAATCATTTATATACTGGAACTGACTAATAAATGGAGTCATTTGGCTTAGTTATTGTTTCTGAGGACTGGTTAACTGTGGCAATAAATGTGAAGACGAATCTCTGAAGTACAACATTTCTCTGTGTCATTCACGATATTAATAAAGTAAAGTAATATAGCTGATGTTAATGGAAGCAATGTTTTCTGGAACCTTTCGAGAATCATTTTTATGATAAAGGTGGTAAAAGTGAAAGTAAAAATCTCACCATATTTTCACCTGAGGCTAAACAGACTGTGCAGATGTTCTCAGACACAAGACTTTATGACAATTCATTCTAATTGTTGTTGCTTAGATTGATTTTGATTTCAGATATCATTCAATCCCACAGAAAAATAAATAAATAAAATAAAATAAAAATATACAAATACAAATAATAATCTACACTGTTACTATTATTTTTTTGAAGATTAACAAAGATTATAGTAGCATGTTTTTACAATAAAATACTACGTTTTCTTTTATTTATTCATTCATTTCTTTCTAATTGTTTGTGAAATTCACTAGCATTTTCTGAGTGAAAATTGTTTCAAAACCAATTTTTTTTTTTCAATATATTGTGAATAGATTCTTTAAACATATTTACATCTTATTTACATTTATTCATACATTTTGGCTTTTTTGTATATATGCAAATGACTTTATTTATAATGTTTGAAGGATATTTTTACAAATAATTTGCATTTACCATAAAATGTATTATACATTTGGAAATGTATTGCCTTGCACATTTAGCTAATTTAATTTCTTGCATGCTATATTTAATATTTTAAGGATAAAATGAACAATATTTTCCATTTTAAAAAATATATTTCCTTAAACCACACTGTGTACAACATACATTTAAAATGTTTTTTTATATATATATATATATATATATGCTGTATTATTTTCTGTATGTTTCTGTGTTTCACGGAGTAGGGATGTTTAATGCTTAGCTTCGGGGTTTCTTCAAATCTCTAACCCTAATTACGACCAATGCTGTGATGCAAGCCTCAGCAAACACCACTAACATTCGTGAAAGATGAAGATACATGGATTGTGCAGATTTTCTTTCTGGACGAAAGTGTTTATGATAACATGCTATAAGTGGTGATGAATTTACAGTTCACATCATGGATATAAAAACAATCCATCAATCCATCCTCACTGCCTCATGCTTATGAACTCCATGACCTTTCTACTCTGGTTAGCATAATATAAAATATTACTGATATTGATCAATGAGCTGAAAACCCAAGAAATCAGTTTTTCCCAGTCAGCAATCAATATCATTATTCAGTTATATGTGCAATCAGGAGTGGAATATACATCAGCAAAATAACCAGGTGTTACATTAATAATGTCATTATTTTGTAAGTACACTTATTAAAGAGAAAGAACACATTTATGATTTTATTAAATATCCTATATAATGACTACAGTCTAGTTTAAGCACAATAAAGTGCTGCCCTCTACTGGGCAAACATATGTAAGTCATTCTCTACACACTTACAGGGACACATACTGACTCTTAATCCACACTTGCATGCACACACATCTCTCATTTGACATTTTGAACACTTACAAGTATTAAGTTAATTATATAAAAACGTTTACATTTAAAATTAGGCTTAAAGAAACAGTGCACCCAAAAATAAAAATCTGCTGAAAATGTATTCACCCTCAGGCCATCCAAATTAGTTTTTTTAAAGTTAAAATGCCTTGATTTGTTTCTTAAAAACACACAGTTTTCTGCTTCACAAGATGTTAACTGATGGACTGGAGTGGTGTGGATTATTGAGATTTTTAACATCTGTTTAGACTCTCTCTGACGGCACCCATTCAGTGCAGAGGATCTATTGCTGAGACACTGATGCAATGCTACATATCTCTGTTCTGATAAAGAAACAAACCCACCTATATCCTGGATTCAATTTCAGCTCATTTTCATTTTGGGTAAACTATCCCTTTAACAAACCTATATAGATATTATTTTGTGCTTTATGTGCAGTAGCATTGCATATAATGCAAATGACAAAAGAAAGCACACAACCTTATATCTTTATAGAAAACATTTTTATGTTTAGTCAAGTAAATATGCATAACACATACCGTATTTAACAGGTAGCATGTAAGAGCGACTCCACCTTAAAGTCTGACGTCATGCATAGGTGTAAAAAAAAAAAGTATTCTAGACAGAAAAACCACAAACATGAGAAAAATGTTAATTCCTGCATATTAAATAGCAAAATAAATGATACTGACTTTATGTGGACGTTTTTACTGTTCAGTACACTGGATTAGTGCTGTTACATGAGTCATAAGCTTACTAATGATACACATGCATGTAATTATTTCCTTGAGCAGTTTACATTGTTATTTTCAGCCCTACTGCAATTATGACAATGTATGTGCAATATGGATGTTACTCACAACGTCCAGGACAATCAATCTGCTATTCTGTATTTTTCGCATCTCAGCAGCAGCCTAGAATGAAGTATGTTATAAAGTAAGTTATTTTCAGTTAAAAATACAAACCTTAGTTAACTTTCTTGGTCTCTACATTTGTAAAATTATTGCATTTAAATAATGCATTGCATCGTGTGCCCACAAACTACTTTCTATAGTGTTCAGAAATATTACCGAACCCCACTTTCAAAAAGAAAGGTACAAAACCTGTCACTAGGGCAGCACCTTTTCACCTTGTTTACCTCTAAAGGGTACATTTTATTACCTTAAAGTGCATGCTAATACCTAAAGTGTATACATTGGTATATATTCGTTCCTTATGAAAGGGTACTGCCCCAGTGACAGCTTTTGTACCTTTTTTTTTTTTTGTTGTTGAGTGCATGATGCCTGATTGGAATTGAAATAGAACTATGTATCTTATTAACATGAGCACTAGACACTTGCAGACACTTTACACTTCACAAAGAGGAGCTGTATGTACTAGATGCATGCAAACACACACACACAGTGTGAGACTGTCATCACAGAAAGAGTGTGAGATGTGCATTGTGCTTACATGCATTGCTAACTAAAATAAAAAAGGTTAATAATCTGCTTTATCAACTTCATTTTAATTGCAAATATCCAGTAGGCTAATTAAAAGTTCTGTAAAGGGAGCTTGCAGTGGATGTGAATAGTGAAGAGATTCAAGATGGCGTTCTGACTGAAACACCATCAAGCCTGAAAATGTGAAGAACAGAACAAGCCAGAGCGATAGAAATAACTGTGCACCAGCCCGATACCAGCCTGAACTAAACTGGTGAATTTATAAGTGCAAACGGTGCAAAAAATTAGGTGAAAATAATCCACCCTTATACGAGTTTCCCTGCCAACGGAGAGATAACAAAAGAACGCACGAGCGTTTAAAGCATCAGCCCAGACTTAATATCTCAAGCGCATTCATAACGCACAAACCACCGGGAATGCATGCACTGATCGATATGCTGAACCTCACCACGGTAGCGGTGGGTTCTGGTCGGTAAAACTGGACTTTGGGTCGTTGGCAACTTTCCTAACATCCGAGCTCTTCTCTCAGATCTCTCAGCATAGGAGCTGCTGGTTAATTACTCTAACGTTTTACTCGTTTAGATCTATAGCTCATGCATGACACCAACACGTCTTGAAATGTGTGAATATGACCCGCAATATAAAAGCCACTTTATTTCGTGCACATTTAGTTTATAGAAGGTTTAACAATAAATAATCGCAGAAACGTCACGCGGACTCGGTGGCCGGAGTGTGTTAGTTCGTCAGCTACTTCAGCTTATTAAAAACGAAAACTACGTTTTGCATGAATCAAACCAGTGGTGTCCTCGAGTGTGTTGATGGGGCTTTCATAAACATTCGGTGTTTTCCAGCTCGTTGTCGTTGTTTTGTGCTAATTTTAGGCGAATTCTGCAAAATACATCACCGCGCTCGTCGGTTTGGGATGATTTTCGGGGAAAAAAAGTTCATGGCGCAATGAATTCAGGATAAAACGACACACGCACGCCTAGCCCAAAGCCTCCCCTCTCGGACCGAGGCGTTGGGAGGATCGCTACCGAACGAGTCTAGCTAAATTCGGCCTCAGTTCGAGGAGGAAGAAACACAAACCAGCCCGCGCAGGTTTCATGGAAGCCCGCTTGATCAGCTGCTGGCAGTTGGTGTTCTCAATCACGTCCGCGTGGAGGCTTCATACAGTGTACAGGCGCACTTCGGCGAATAATAATACGCACTTTCCGCATCTCATTGCTTAATACATATTTTAATTGGAGCCTGAACAAAGACGAAGGTGCTAATAAAGACGAAGGTGTCGATCATTTTCAAGAGCGTTTAAAAAATTAATTTATTTTTCAAATAACGTTAACTTTTTTTCCGTGAGAGTTTTTGTTTGACATCCTTCAGGACCGAGCATGGCTGAGACTGCAGCTGCTCCCGCATCCAAGCCCAAGAAGACGAAAGGCTCAAAGAAAGCGACGTCTCATCCCAAATACTCCGAGATGATCAAAGCGGCGATCGCAGGCGACAGGAGCCGCGGCGGCGCGTCGCGTCAGTCCATCCAGAAGTACGTGAAGAACCACTACAAGGTGGGAGACAACGCCGACTCCCAGATCAAACTCGCCCTGAAGCGCCTGGTGGCCAGCGGGCTTCTGCGTCACACAAAGGGCATCGGAGCCTCGGGCTCCTTCAAACTGGCCAAAGCCGAGGACGCCAAGAAGCCAGAGAAACCCAAACCAGCACCCGTGAAAGCCAAGAAGCCAGCCAAAGCCGCAGCCAAGCCCAAGAAAGCCCCCAAGCCCAAGAAAGTGGCGAAATCTCCCGCGAAACCTAAGAAAGCCGCCGAGAAGAAAGTGAAGAAGGCTGCGGAGAAGAAGAAGAAATCGCCTGTCAAAGCCAAGAAAGTTGTGAAGAAGGCGAAGGCGACCAAACCTGCCAAGACGAGCAAAGCCAAGAAGGTGAAAACGGCGAAACCCAAACCCAAAACAGCAGCCAGGAGGACGGGCAAAAAGAAGTGAAATCAAATCGATCGAACTGATTCAGTGTAAATACACTTTTTTCGAAGCAGACGTTTTTGGTATATTGCTATTTTTGTATGTGCGCGGACTTTAATCCCACATTTCTACAAGCGTGTTTCTCCAGAAACTTTTTTTGTGTGCGCATTTGCGATTCTATAAAGAATATCCCATGCATTTATTTATATGATTTATTTCTGGACGTTTTTTTTCTTCACTTCTTTCTTTAAGGTGAACTGCATTGCACACTTTCATCATCATTCAGACACTCTAATTAATTTGCCAATGAGATATGTCTCTAGAAGATACATTCCTCCTGTAGGTCATTCTAGGAATGTGAAGAACAATAATAAAATGTAATTTTATGAAGAACGGTGTCCAGAATCATCTTGTGACGTGGATCGTTGTTGTCTAGTTCCACTGCTGTCCATTTAATACTGTCATTGCGCGTTATTCGCATTACTGTGCATCAATAAACTTTTCTAATTGCAAACATTACTTTGTCTAGTGGTTTACTGCAGCACAATGGAGAGCTCAGATAGATAACACGAGTTTAAACGGGAACCATAGCAGTGGTCCCGTGTGAGGTGGGGGTCTTTGAGAGCAAAAGGTGAAGCGCATCTTTGGATTTGAGGGGCGTTTTGACTCACTGCTGCCCCCGGTGTATGATCTGAGATCTGCAGCTGTCTCATTATGTTTTTGTTTTTTTTTTTTTGCACAGAATTACACAATCCATACAGTAACAATATCAATACAAAATAATAATAATAATTCTAGGGGGAGATGTAAATAAAATAATAGGAGTACATTAAAAAGTGTACATTCTTGCAAAATTAGATTAGCTTTTTTGTTTCTTCACTGGTAATATAGATTCAATATAGTATTTCACCTCATTTTTAAATGCTATAAAACGTGCTATTTTTACCTGCAAATTTACATTTATGGATATGAAATTTAGCCATTAAAATAAAAAAATATATAAAATAAATACAGGTCTGTTTATCTTTGGAGTTAAAAGAACATCTTTCCACTCTAAAATAAAATCTACATCAACATATCCAACAATAAAATCAAGTACATTTTACCAGAAGAAAGACACAAAAGGGCAGTGCCAAAATAAATGAACAGCTGTCTCTGGCTTCTGCTTGCAAAAGCTACAGTTAACATCAATATATTTTTTTAAATTTAATTAAATAATGTTTAGCAGGGTATATTCTGTGGAGAAGTTTAAAGGATACTTCTTTCACCTTATTTGTTAAAAGATATCGATTGGGCAGAAGCCAGACTTTTCTCCAGTCAACATCACTCACAAAATTACTCCAATATGCAATTCCACTTGGTTTAGAAACAACATCCTTCTGGAAAAGAGCTCTTATCGAGCTATTATAATTATTACAGGAGAAACATATTTTACCTATGTGGTTTGGTGAAAGGCATGGACGTTGCTCATAATTAAATCTTTTTGTTTATATAAGATGTCCTTATTATTTCAAATAATGTAATGGTGTGGTGAAAAGTTGTGATGCAAAGCTTAGTTCAGATGACGTGTCAGGCGGTGTGACGTCGAAAAATGAAAGCAATTTCAGAACCAAAACAATTAAGACTAAATAAAAACCCACATTACTTTTACCTTGATACACACCATTCAAAATGTGAAGCCCTTGCCTCCATTAAATAATATACAAAATAGTTTGTTACATTTGCCAGATACTTCTTTAAAAAAAAAAAAAACTACATCTACTAAAACCCAATCAAAACTATAACACCAATTTAATCATTTTTATTTTTGGTTTAGCAAACAAAAAGGGGTCAAAATGAAAACGAAACGGGCATAAAACAAAAACCTAAACTATAATCCTGCAAGATAGACTTACTTTAAAACTATTTCAAATATAAAATCTTCATAAAACATTAACTAAATAGTGAACTATGACTATTCAAGTGAGCAAAATGTGAAAATTTAATAGTGACTCATTTTAGCACCTAAAATACACACGACTTCATTAAACACCTGAGACTTTTTGGAAATAATTTAGAGACATAAAAATTGTATTACATGGAAATATTTTTAATCGAATGTGGCTCAAGATGCTCTTAAAGCTGCGGTAGGTAACTTTTGACGCTCTAGCGGTTAATAAACAGAACTGCTTGCGTCTTGCGGAAGAACATCGTTGCCGGAACTACTTCTCTCTGTTTATGTCTATGAAGAATCACAAAGGTACTGGGTTACTCCGCCGCGGTACCCCCGAGGCAATCTAAAATAGTCCGAATATAAACATTTATTATAGGTGCACCCTAGTGATTCAGGACAAGCTAAAAACACGGTTTGGAAAATGGATTAATGGTGTACTCGCTTATTATATACATTTTTCTACATTTTGAACACAAACAAAGTTACGGACCGCAGCTCCGTTTGGTTGTTTCTTACCGGGAGCCATGTATTTCTGCAAATGGCAATAGGACCACTGGGAGGAGCCAGAGGAGCTTGATTTTTTCACAGATTATCTGTCTCATTTTCTACTGTCAGGACATAATTACAGGTTTAACAAATATGTAAAAAAAATATATTTTTTACAAAAGTTACCTACTGCAGCTTTAAGAACATCAAATCATGCCTGGATCCGTGCCTGATGAATCTCGAGGTAACCACAACTATGTTGAAGGGGTTTTATATACAGCAGTCAGTGTTGGGTATAGTTACTTTGGAAAGTAGTTAGTTAAGTTACAACGTTACTATCAATTAAAAGTAATCAGTTATGATACAGCGTTACCCATTCATAAAAGTAACGCGTTAGAGTACTCATGCGTTACCAAAAATTAAAAGCCGTTTGCAGTGGCTCACACATGACAGACACAGCCCCCGGCCCCTTTAAATGCACCTAGAAGTCGTGAATCCCGACAATGAATAACGTCATTCATCCGACTAAATTAACACTGCAGGATAACAATAACAGGAAAGACAGTCAGCAATCGGCTATTCCACATGGCGTTTTATTTATTTATTATCACAGAACATATTATTAATCAAAATTCGCACCTAACGTTACCCAGCCCGGGTAGCCTAGGCTACTGTATATTATGAGCACCACAAGATAACTCCTGATTTTTCTTTAACTTTAAATATTGCAGTTATCAAAGTACAAGTATGCTTACTTGTAAACACAACATTAAACAGGCTTGCAGATTTAAATCCATTTAGAAATGATGAACAACCAGCCAGCCAATGATCTAACAGAAATTAACAGCTGCCTGTCAAACAAAAATGATAACAAACCGAATTAAATCCTTCACTGCCACACAGGCAAATGACAAATCGCTTAATAGGCGAACTAATTATTATTAAAATGTCACTCACAGTCACAAGCCTAAATTCGCTGTAACACAGTCCTCTTACATTTACTCTTCAAAGTAGTGATTAAAACGTAGCAGAAGCAGATTTTCGAAACGTTTGTCCGACAGTCGATTTCTTTTTCGTTGACAAATTGAAAATAATGTGCGTACTTGTACTTCCATAAACCAAACGCTGTCCTCTCTGCCATCTTTCCGGGAGTTCGAAAAAAAAAAAAAACACACACACACAGGGTCAGGCGCAGGGCACAGACGTATCACAGCCATTGACTTTACGATCACAGAGCTTCGGCTCCGCTGATACATCCGCAGGTGGCACAGTAGACCTAAGCATACTGTTTGACAAAAAGCAGGCTGCAGTCGGGATTTTCCTTTCCTTAAAATAACGGATTACTTTAAAAAAAAAATAACGAAGTTACTGATTACTTACGCACGAAACTAACGCGTTAAGTTACACATTTCAGGAAAAAAGTAATTAGAGTACTCTAACGCGTTACTTTGTAACGCTTACCCACAACACTGACAGCAGTCAACATATAAATCCTTTTATTCGTTTGTGGATTTGCTTGAGCAGAAAAGAACTACTGAACATAAATAAAATGTGCAAAAGCATTTTGAAAAAATACCCTTTAGAAAGAGCTACTGCATTACTTCGTTCAAACTTCCAAACTGACTCAAATGATTCGCGAACCCGCTACGAACTCCCGAACTGATTCAAATGATTCGCGAACACGCTACGAACTCCCGAACTGACTCAAATGATTCGCGAACCCGCTACGAACTCTCGAATTGATTCAAATGATCCGCAAAGCCGCTCCGAACTCCCAAACTGACTCAAATGATTTGCGATCCCCAAACTGTTTCAAATGATTCGCGAACCCGCTACGAACTCCCGAACTGACTCAAGTGATTCGCGAACCCGCTACGAACTCCCGAACTGACTCAAATGATTCGCGTTCCCCGAACTGACTCAAATGATTCGCGAACCCGCTACGAACTCCCGAACTGACTCAAATGATTCGCGTTCCCCGAACTGACTCAAATGATTCGCGAACCCGCTACGAACTCCCGAACTGACTCAAATGATTCGCGTTCCCCGAACTGACTCAAATGATTCGCGAACCCGCTACGAACTCCCGAACTGACTCAAATGATTCGCGAACCCGCTACGAACTCCCGAACTGATTCAAATGATTCGCATTCCCTGAACTGACTCAAATGATTCGCGAACCCGCTACGAACTCCCGAACTGACTCAAATGATTCGCGAACCCGCTACGAACTCTCGAATTGATTCAAATGATCCGCAAAGCCGCTCCAAACTCCCAAACTAACTCAAATGATTTGCGATCCCCAAACTGTTTCAAATGATTCGAGCTCCATACTCCGAACTAGAAAGAATTAGGAAGCGTGCATTGTGAAGGGCGCTCTGAAAAGCGGCAGCACAGGCAAAGGATTAAAACCTCTATTAAAACAGCTGTCCAAAGGAACATACCAGTACGCTAAAAGCACGTTCTGGGCGCACGGAGAGGTGGCAGTACGTTCAAGAGCTATATTTGGAAGTGCTGGTACTGAGTATGGTGCATACAGGCCCACTTAAAGCACTGAGTCTGCACAGTAATGGGATACATACAGGTTCACTGATACAAACCTCCAAGACACATTCAACAACTCTGTTTATATTACAGAAATATATGAATTGGCTGAATAATGTGATAATCTAACAGAATAACCATAAGCACAATGTGTATTGCATGATCTCTCAATAGATGATAAGCTGCTAAAGTCATGTGATCATACAAATTGCACTACTTTTTCAGCATGCTGATGTCATAGAGTAAACGAAATCACCAGAAAAATAAATAAAAATCGTTTATTGCAAATTATTTCTATTAGAACATACTGGCTTCATTCCAAGCATCTCATCTGATGTCGAAGCTGAAAGACCAATGCCGATGAGACACAAGTCTGGCGGATTTTTAGGTTAAGTTAATAATACTGAACTAAATATTTAAACTAGTAGAATTAAACCAATAAAGCAGGACTGCCACAGTTCTTTATTTGAAGAAATAACTTCACATGCAAATTCACAGAAGGACCTTCAGCTGACCCAATCTGGCTTTTGAGTTGCTGGGAGACTGTTTTTAGGCTGAATGAGACCCAAATAAATGGTAACAATGGTTTCAAGATAAATCCAGTTTGGACATCCTCACCATTTCCATCCATTATAATGGTTGAAGTAACTGCATTCACACTGGTTATCGGGTTTTTGTTCTACAAAGGATCAGAGCATTCAATCTTCCTAAAATATCTTCAACTTATTAACACCATGCATCCATACTGCAATTTTTTACATAATAAGAAATCATCCACCCCTACAATGGCAAACAGAAAAGCAAGGTTTTTCAGCCCAGTTTATATTCTCAAAATCATCATTGGATTTCGCCTCGGCTGTCTTAAAAAAATACTACATCCCCACATTTGTCAGTCATGGTCCATATATCCGAGGAATATGAAATGGAAACGAATGGGGACTGATGATTATTTCCCTTTAATTCGGCCAGTTTAGAAAATTACACTTAGATTAGTTAAATACAACTTTAAAAATCTGTAAATTAAAAGCTTAAAAGCTTATTCTCTGCTCACATCTGTAGCATTTAAATAAAGTTTAAAGGAATAGTTCACCCAAAATGCTGAAAATGTACTTAGCCTCATGCCACATATGGATAACTTTCTTATCAGAAACTAGATTTAGAGAAATGTAGCATTGCATCAGTGGCTCACCAACGCATGCTTTGCAGTGAATGGGTGCCGTCAGAATGAGAGTCCAAACATCTGATAAAAACATCACAATAATCCACAAGTGATGCAAGTAATCCACTAGCTGTATATCTATAATAAACTAATCTTTCAAACCACTTTTTTCAGCTAAAATAGGAGTCCTCTTTCCATAATATTGCTTCAATAAAAAAAAAAAAAGTAATCTGGTCTGAATCAGGGGTGAAATCTGCACAGATCAAGCATCGTTTACAAGCCAATTGACATTTTGACTTTTGTGTTATTATGAATTATTGACTCATATTTTAGCCAGAGGTGATGTTTAAACAATCATATGTTATTTGATGGACTGGAGTGCTGTGGATTATTGTGATTCTTTTATCAGCTGTTTGGACTCTCATTCCGACGGCACCCATTCACTGCAGAGGATCCATTGGTGAGACACTGATGATGCTAAATCTCTACTTAACCCAGAACCTCCTTCAGCTTCTCAAACATTATGAGAGGGTGAATTATGAATTAAGTGCATTTCCTGAACTGAATAACTGACCCCAACATTGAGATTTGTTTGAAACAACACTTCAGAAACACAATACGAATTCCCATGGAATATTTTCATGATCCATATTGATTTGCCAAGCTATTAAATACATTACAAACCCTGTACAATTCAACACATAACCTTTTCAATCATATCTTGATATCGTTCCTCTCAAAACAAGATGAAAAAACGTCTCTTGGGGCCGACCGGTGTCAGTCAAACAGTAAGATCGAGAACTTTTTGTAATAAAAGCAAAGTATGTGTACAATATTTTAGTCCAGCTGAAAAAACACAAACCTTTGTTTCATTGTGTTGTTGTCACAGTAAGGCCAAGACAGAGCGCAATATATGAGGGAGTGTGTGTTTCTCTGCATATATTGTGTGAGAACGATCAGTTTTTTCATCATTTGTGTCGGCTAACAGCTCTGTACAGAGCAAAGCCTAGCATGGCGGCTATTGTGGCGCCCAGAGTCACACGCAGCCAGAAAGACGTGCTGCTCATGTCTGATCCGTTCAGGTGCCTGCAGACAGGAAGTGACATAGATAGAGAGAGATTTAAATACACATGCATCCAGCCAACCAGGATCATTTTAATTTTAATCTTTGAAGTCATGAGGCAATGTTTGTAACCCCATTTATTCCACATAAATATGTATTCAATGAAAAAAAGTAGGCAATTTTATTAAACAAGAATTGACTGGATTGTGAAAAGTGAGTGTAAGAATAAAAGGGCTTGGCGACATCATCCCGAAAAACAAAGACGTTTGAAAGTCAGAGTGAGCGTTACTTTTAGATTTTCATGAAAATATATATATTTTTTTTAGTTCTTTAAAAGTGGTTTAATTTAAATTTAGCAGTTTAAAACTTAAACTTGTCTTGATCTAATTCTTAAATATACAGTTCAATATTTTTAGTTCTTTGAAGTGGTTTAATTTAAAAAAAAAAGCTTAAATATAATAGCAAAAAAAAAAAAATTATATTATTAAATATAAATTAAAATTGAATTAAAATTAAAAAAGCTTATTCTCTGCTCACATCTGCAGCATTTAAATAAAGTTTAAAGGAATAGTTCACCCAAAATGCTGAAAATGTACTTAGCCTCATGCCATATATGAATAACTTTCTTATCAGAAACTAGATTTAGAGAAATGTAGCTTTGCATCAGTTGCTCACCAACGCATGCTTTGCAGTGAATGGGTGCCGTCAGAATGAGAGTCCCAACATCTGATAAAAACATCACAATTATCCACAAGTGATGCAAGTAATCCACTAGTTGTAGATCTATAATAAACTAATCCTTCAAACCACTGTTTTCAGCTAAAATAGGAGTCCTCTTTCCATAACATTGCTTCAATAAAAAAAATGAGTCATCTGGTCTGAATCAGGGGTGAAATCTGCACAGATCAAGCATCGTTTACAAGCCAATTGACATTTTGACTTTTGTGTTATTATGAATTATTGACTCATATTTTAGCCAGAAGTGATGTTTAAACAATCATATGTTATTTGATGGACTGGAGTGGTGTGGATTATTGTGATTCTTTTATCAGCTGTTTGGACTCTCATTCCGACGGCACCCATTCACTGCAGAGGATCCATTGCTGAGACACTGATGATGCTAAATCTCGCCAAAATATTTCTTTAACCTCTACTTAACCCAGAACCTCCTTTAGCTTCTCAAACATTATGAGAGGGTGAATTATGAATTTAAGTGCATTTCCTGCATTTTTGCATTTTTTTATTATATACTATTTATATATATATATATATATTATTAAAATAATCTATTAATACAAAAATAATTTAATTAAGTATAAATTAAAATTATATATTAGAATTATATATCATATATTATTAAAATAATTTATTAATATTAAAATAATTTAATTAAGTATAAAAAAACTAAAAATAAATAAAAAACGAAGACATGTATGTACTTACGGGTACATGGCAGCCCAGGTGAGCTTGCTGTAAATGTGTGTGTGAGTGTGTGTGAGCAGCGTGGAGAAACGGAGAGGTGGAGGCAGCCGATGTTTGTAACAAAACTCAGACGGGCTCATCCCATGATGCTGTTTGACTTCTATCAGATCAGCTTTGGAGCCCACAACCACACACAGGATGCCACTGTCCATGTAGTGCTGCTAAATGCATAATATAATACACAAATATACTGCAAAAGCCAGTGAAACAGTATGTCTTGACAAATCTACTACTTTTGCTACTGAAGTGGCTGCGTTTATTTGATTAAAACATACAGTAACACTGTTAAATATGATTACAATTTAAATTACATAAATGTAATTTATCCCAATGATGGCAAAGCTGAATTCTCAGTAGCCATTACATCAGTGTGCAGTGTCACATGATCTTTCACAAATGTCATGTGTGATGCATTTGATTAATTTAATGCATCCTTGTTGAATAAAATCAGTAATATTATTAAAAAACTACTTGAACAGTAGTGCATGTCATTTGTTTACTAAATTAAGTAAAAGCACAATTGATATCAATTGATTTCCTTGAGTTGAATTAATAGTGTAAATAGAAGTGCATGTTAAAACATGCATGAGAAATAAATATCAGGTTGTGCAACATCATTATGGGTTATTAAATCATGTGGATGATGTGATTTTAATGTGGTTAATTAAAACGAGTGAGGCATGTGTCCCACATTACTCCAGAGCTAAAGCATCTCATGCATGTGAGGTCGTCTGTACCTTATAAATGCTAGCGCAGTAGTTAAACGAGTCCGGGTCGCTGACATCATACATGAGACACGCCACATCACACGCTGCGTCTGCTGCTTTTAGAAACTCTGTTTCCACATCCACCTCCTCCAGCTGTGAGAAATAACACACGCGTCAGCTACGTGCCAATAAACTACAGAGCGTGCACAGCATGAGACGGCACTTACGATGAGGTACTTGTCCTGATTGGCTACTGAGACGGTGTTGATGGCGTATACTGAGGGAGGACCGGGGTCACGCTCGTTTCTCTGAACATAGACCAAATATACCTTCATCATCAACTTCGCAAATATTTGGTAGATCTAACCAAGACTATTGGGAGTCACAAAAACCTTGAATATTTCCTAGACAGACTATAAACTGTGGTTAGATACCAGAAGTAAAGCATGAAAACCTCTTTCTAGATTAAACATATTTTGTAACCATCTATTAATGCTATTGTTTTAGTGTAAAAAAAACTTGATCGTAGCATGTATTTTCATTGTACAATGGGAAAAAATAAGCATCAAAAGAGAAACCATTTGCTTAATAAAAACATTTTTTTTGTTTAATCATAAAAAAAACATTTAATTATAAAAAAAAACGATCAACATTAAATATGTTCTGATTGGCTCTGTTTTAACTGCAGGTTTGATTTTTTAAATTTTTTTATTGTGTTTCTAAAAATCTAATCGGTGTATAAAATATGACTTTACAAAATAAATACAAAATAAAAATAAAAAAATATTTAACATTAAATATGTTCTGATTGACTGCAATTTTCATTTTTTTATTTATTGTGTTCATAAAAATTCACTGATTTATAATATACTAAATATGACTAAAGTTTAAATTTTTTTATTATGTTCATAAAAATCTCATTGGTATATAGAAATATATACTAAAAATATATAGAAATATATTTAAACCATTACACGTTTTGTTTGACTGCAGATTTAATTTTTTTATTTGTTATGTTCATAATCTCATTGGTATATAATATACTAAATATAATATAAATAAAGTTTTTATTTTTTTATTTATTGTGGTCATAAAAAATCCATTGGTATACAAAAATATGTACAAAAAATATATAGAAATATATTAAAAACATTAAATATGTTCTGAGTGACTGCAGTTTTTTTAAGTTCACAAAAATCTCGTTATATAGAATATTTTAATATTTTATTTATTTATTGTTGTTATAAAAATCTAATTTGAATATAAAAATATATATTAAAAAAATTAAATATGTTTTTTTTTATTATGTTCATTAAAATCTAATTGGTAAATAATATACTAAATATAATACAACTAACGTTTTTTATAAATAATCTAAAAATATAAAAATCTCATTGGTTTATAACAATATATATACTTAAAAATATATAGAAATATATTACACATTAAATATGTTCTGAACGGTTCTGTCTTGACTGCAGTTTAAAACAATTTCATTTATTGGGGTCACAGTAATCTCATGGGTATACATATATATCAAACATTTCATATGTTCTGATTGGCTCTTATTTGGCTTCATTCAGTATTTTGTAAAGTAAGATTACAAACAAAAGTTTTGCCTTCAAGTCATTCTCTGACCTCAGTGCTTCGCTGCAGAAAAGCTTGGAGGAAGTCAGTCTTTCCCGTTCCATGTGGACCGATCACTTTGCAGAGGAACACAGTGCGCTGGGTTTGTCTCTTCTCAAGGTCTAAGGCCTTTTCTCTTGTTACTAACACACACACACAGAAAAAGAAAGAAATACTCTTCAGTGTCCGTTAGATCAGGTTCGGTGTCTGTTTGATCAACACACTGAAGTAGAGAGGAGCGCACTACGAATTGTTCTTCACATGCACAGTAACTGAAGATATATTACACAACGTTTCTATGTGGAGCACTGCACACCGTGACTCTGCGTTGCTTCAAGTGCATCAGAAGTGCTGCTGTGTATTAGAGCCCTTCATAATATAATACTTTTGCACAGTGAAAGATTATTAATATCTTTTCTTGTTCTGTCCTATCTATCATATGTTGCTGGCTCATTAGGACGGTATTGGTGCATCCCCACCTGTGATAGCGGAGGTCTGGGACTCTTGCTCCATTAGAATTGGATAGCCGAGGTAACCAAAATGCTCCAAACACCGGTGGACGTCCAAATAAGCAGACAACCTGCAGTTTATTCAATAACTATCAATAATATTACAATTATCTTCTTAAAACCCCCAAATCCTTTACGCTATGCTAGTTTCCTGCACAAATAAATGACTCTCACGAACTGGTTCTTTTAAAGGAACAATATGTAAGATATTCGTAATAAAATATCCAAAAACCACTTGCACATTTTTATATATTTCATGCAGTTGTGCACTTACATAACATGTTTTTACAGTGTTGCAGGTTATAACCAATCTGAAACGAGTCTGTTGAGTTTATACTGCGCCTTTAAGTGAATCATAAACGTACAGCATAACACGTGTAGCATGATTCACAAATGAATCATATACTGTTTATTTTTTTAGTGAATCAGAATTATAAAGCTCAGATATATGTAGAATTTGCTTATGAGCTGTTTTTTTAGTGAACAATTAACATACGGCACAACAAGTGAAGTCTGATTCACGAAAAAATTACTCTTACGAATCAATACTTTTTAGTGAATCATAAATATTGTGCATTCACTGAATACAACCTGATTCACAAGCAAAAGTCTCTTTTGAACTGATTCTTTTTAGTGATTCATAAACATTCAGCACAGCCAGTGTAGTCTGATTCATGACAAAATGACTCTTATGATCCAGTGCTTTTTAGTGAATCAAAAACATACAGTACAACCACTGTAGCCTGAATCCCAAACAAATGACTCTTATGAACTGGTTCTTTTAAGCCAATCATAATCACAAACAGCATGGTCTGATTCACTCTTATTAACAGGTTTTAAGTGAATCATAAATTACATTGCAACCACTGTAGTCTGATTCCCAATAAGATGACTCTTTTTTTGAGTGTCTGATTCTCAAACAAATGACTCTTTCGGTCAGGTCCTTTAAATGAATCATTTTAAAATTCGATTAAAATTCGAGTTGGAGTATGATTTAATCTGATGATTTAATGAATTAATTGGCCAGAGCACTACTTCAAGTGATGTAATATTTTAAACAAATCAAATCAGAACTGAATCAAAAAAAGAAAATTTCTATTAAAACCACTAAAACTCTGTGGACCCGTATACGGGTCCAAAATCACGTTAAAAAGTTTATGCTTCATTTACATAGCCTTCCTTATATGGTATCAGCCCATATATAGGTTCATTTGAAAGCTTAGAGTCTCTTCTTTACAAAAGAACACCATAACTTTTGGTTTTATCATGCATAACCTACCAGAAAATAATCGATTTAAATGTGCAATGCACTTTTCAAACATTGACTCACATCCACTGGCAGAAGAACCCGTGCTGTGAGATGTAGTTGTTGTCTGATAAGGGGACGTTACTGTACACCTCTGGGCCCCAGGGCATGTAGGGTAAAATGCTAAACAGATTCTTCAGCTCTGCGGGAGAGAGCGCTGAATCCTTATCCTGCAAGAGGAGAGACGCAATCAACATCCCGACGAACCTCTAATCACGCAAAGATCAGATGTGAGAGCTCACCTCGTCGTACTTATCAAACAGCTTCTGGAGGAACTGATGACCCAGATGATTCAGCTCCGTCGTGCAACCCACAGATACTCGTAATCTATTAACACACAAAGTCACTCAGTACTGGTTTTTGTTCATGCAATCACAACTTCTCTCATGCACAGACGTACAGTGGGTAGAGGTAGTCATCGGTCAACTCGAGCGTGTCATCGTAGCCGAATTTACGCAGGATGGTCCAGGTGGTCTCATGACGTCCCCTCTGGATAAAGAGAGTGTTTAAAAACAAGAAACCTAGGGAAAACACACAAACACACATGTAACAGTGTGTAATTATAATTAATGTACTAATGAGAGTGGGTCTAAGGAATATAAATATATGTGTTTGGCGTGTTACCGTTGAGAGTGAGTGCGTTGTCCTGGACTCCATCACTGGTGTTCTTCCACACGACGGTCTTCAGGTCCTCTAGAGCCTGAGGAGCCAGTGGGTTCCCGAAACACAGTTTCTACACACACACACACACACACACACACACAAATTCCCATTCAAATCAACAGAGATTTTTTGGTATATTATTTCAAAAAATATTTTTAGTGTAAATGTTTAGTTAATATTCACTACTTACAAAGTAATTACGCCACACTACACAGGACAATTGGTTTGGAGAATGAATGAAATAAATTAACTACAATTTATGCATTTGGTAATTAAGGGTGGGGGGAGCAGATTTAAGTTGGTATTATGTATATATATATATATATATAAATATATATATAAACAATTTACATATACCTACATAAATACACACACACACACATTTATAAAAACAAATTACAAATGTTACCTTATCAATTAATTGAAATAAAATAAGTTTAGATTGAAACAATAAAACAAAAACATCTTAGCTAAATAGAAATATTACAAAAAAGCAATAAAAATGAAAAATAGAACTAAAAGTGTAAACTGTACTTAAAATGAATCTAAAAATAAAAGCTAATTCAAAATAATGATAACTACTAAAATTGTACATAAAACATAAATGTCACTTAAAGAAAAAAAAAATCATTTAACCCATTTAAAATCCTTAATAAAGGCATCAAAGCAACCACACATAATTGATCTAAATAAAAATATGGAATATTTATTAGAAATATAATTTTTAATAAACTTTAACCTAACTTTGACCTAAATATGTACCTTTTAAACATCTTCTCTTTGGCTGACAGATAGACGGCGAAAATATGTTGAATAAGCTTTAAATGGTTGATACGATCAAATTATGATGAAAATCTCTCCTTACATTATTTTTCTGCTGAATAATCCTTTTCACTCCCAAATCGGCCTCATTAAGGAAGTGAATTAAATAAGTAAAAAATTTCGTTTTTCACCTGAAAGCAGTTGAGTTCGTCGTCACTGAGGATGTGATCATTATCCTGATCAGAGATGCTGAAGATCCGACTCAGAGCTCGAACACACAGCAGTTTCAGCTTCACACACACAAACATTCAGAAGATGAAGCCGAGCAGAGATGTAGCAGTGTGTGTGTGTGTGTGTGTATCTGTGGGCATGTTTTTGTGACATATCAGGACACATCTCTGTATAATGACATGGGTATGACACAGGTATTAGAAGGAGAGGGTGACTAATGAGGACATAACCCATGTCCCCATTTTTCAAAACACTTATAAATCATACAGAATGAGTTTTTTTGAGAAAGTAAAAATGCACAAAGTTTCCTGTTAGGGTTAGGGTTAGGGGTGGTGTAAGGCCATAGAATATACAGTTTGTACAGTATAAAAACCATTACACCTATGGGATGAACACACTTTTCACAAAAACAAACGTGTGTGTGTGTGTGTGTGTGTGTGTGTGTGTGTGTGTGTGTGTACCTGTTTGTCTTCAGGGTCGTAGAGCGGAGCAGTCGGGTGAAGAACGGCCTTCTGGGCGTAATAAAAGAGCTCTGAAATATTCTTCAGATTCTTAGCGGAGCACTGCACACACAAATGCATCATCATATAATCATATATAATACATTCATAATCAACAGCCACCTTAAAAGGCTAAAAAGATGCCATCTAGGTAGAATGAAGCCATTACTAGGTTTTAAGAAAGATCAATTGCATTTTCAATATCCGGTACTTCATCAGTAATCAAAAACACTTTAAATTGTTAACAAAACAGCTCGAGTTTCAATATGCTGAAGATTCATTTGAGTGTGTGTGTGTGTGGTCAGCGGTTCGAACCTCTACACAGGTCTCAATCTCTGAAAACTGGTTCATGATTGGCAGGATGCTTTCCATGGAGCTGCCAGAGCGCAGGTCAGACTTGTTGCCCACGAGGATGATGGGAATCCTACGGCGACAAAGAGAGCCATTTTTCTATGGAACAACAAAAAAATGCTGATGCACTTACATGAGAACGGAATCCATAAACATACTTGCTTCCTTTTTCAGCTCCACCGTTCACCAGAGGAATCCATTTAGTCCTGATCTGAGTGAAAAACACGGATAAAATCAGTTCAGGGAAAAAAGAAGACAGAAATATTGTGATGATGCTTAATTGATACCTTGTCAATGGTTTCCTCTTGTGTGACATCATAAACCACACACACAACATTGGCCTACAAATAAGAAAACAATCATAGAAAATTTATATAATAAGCACATACATTTTTACACACACACACACACACACACACATTTCAAATAAATGCTGTTCTTTCCAACATTGATAATCAGAAATGTTTCTTGAGCAGCAAATCATCCTATCAGAATGATTTCTGAAGATCATGTGACACTGAAGACTGGAGGAATGATGCTGAAAATACAGCTGTGCATCACAGAAATAAATTACATTTTAAAATATATTCGAATAGAAAGCAGTGATTTTGAATTATACAAATATTTTACTTTTTTTTAACTGCATTTTATCAAATGAATGCAGTTGTGATTGCAGCAGATTAGGACAAAAACTAAACTTGATGCGATTTATGTGCTCAGGAAAATTCTCACCTTTACGATTTCCTCCCTCAACACTTCATCAGACTGTTCGCTTTCTGTAGAGACACACTAAATATCAATAAAACACTACAGGGTAAATATTATGTCATTAAACACACACACACACCTGAATAGTCGACTATATGTGTAGGCACTTTCTCTGGCGTGACGTCGGCTGGTATGGTGATCTCCTCCGCCCGCAGAGGAACCTGACGGCACAAACACATGAGCTTCCTCTTACTGCACCAGTCAAACACACACCACACCAGAGAGGCTCATGGGTAAACTCACCCGCTCGGGAAACTCCTCTCCGACCAGAGACATGATGAGAGAGGTCTTTCCCACTTTGGCTGCAGGAAAACAAAGGACGGAATAACACTGAATACCAATAAACACATTCCCACAGTTCATTTGATTTGTGAAAGGTCACATGATCAACGGTTGCACCGCAATCACAAACGCTTCTTCAGTGATTTCCTTTGCAAATCAGTGTGGCGTCAGTTTGATTTCCAGCGTTATTACAATGTTTCCACTCCTTCATCATCAGTGTTGAATCTTATATGTGGTGCATCACGGTAAAATTGTAGCTGTTCTTTTATAACTTTATATTTAAAAAAAGCACACTTCAAAAGAACTGGACACTCCTAACAGTTTATAAGGTCTGTGAAGAGAAAAAACTAGTACAACATGACTTGAGTTCAGTGTATATTGAATAAATTTAACACTAATGCAGAAATAAAACATGTGTGCTTACGAATTGACACTTCAGATATTTATGCGCTATATCTAATTCAAGACACTGATATGCTCACCATGGCTGTATTTATTGGATTAAAAATACATTAAAAACAGTAATATTGTGAAATATTATCACAATTTAAAATAACTATATTCTATGTCAATATATTTACAATTTTTATTTATTTCTGTGATGCAAAGCTGAATTTTCAGCATCATTACTCCAGTATTCATTGTAATGTGATCTTTTCTCTTTTTTTCTAAAGAAATCAGTACTTTTATTCAGCATGGTTGCATTAAATTGATCAAAAATGACATTAAAGAAATGTATAATATTGTAACAAAATATTTCTACATAATAAATATTGCTTAATTTTTCCTGAGAAAAAATAAATAAATCATAGTTTCCACAAAAACATGAAGCAGCACAACTATTTACAACAATAATAAGAAGAAAAGTTTCTTGAGCAGCAAATCAGCATATTAAAATGATTTCTTAAGAATATATCTACATCCACAGCATTATCAGAAAGGTTGACATTTCTCTATGAATACGTACAGTATAACAATAATTTTTTTTAATTAAAATTATAAATAAATACACACACACACACATATACATACATATATATATATATATATATATATATATATAAAACTGTCAGGATGAGCAAAACTACTCTCCTTAAAACCAGCATGCAAAACAAAAATCAAAGTGTCAAAACAAATCAAAATAAACAAACATATATTACTATCTAACAAATACAACACAGAAGAAAAAAATTTTATAAGTCAAAATGCCAAATCTGGATATCTATCATATACAAATCATATCTACTAAACAATGCAGGTTTTTAATAAACTGATATTGAATGAAAAAAAGTTCATTTTTGTGTGTTTAGAATTTGCATGATTGCACAAAAACTACTTAAACAAACTCAAGAATGCAGTGCGTTAACTGCAGATAATTTCTGAAGGAGCTCAAGGTTGAGGTTAGCGCTCTCTAATCAAGCTAACTTCCATCAAACTCTCACATTTAATCCCCTTGATATTTAAAAGAAATAATATCTTACGTTCCCCCAACAACAGTATCCGGACATCGCGTTTCATTTCACTCCGCTCTCTACAGATTGCTCCGACTAGCGGCTATCTTTCCAAAAACTTCAAATTCAATTCAAAGCACAGTGCTAGTTTCTGGTTTTCCCCATTCCATCCAAAGAAACTGTCACCGCTGCAGACTTCCGGTTGGAGCCCAAATGGAGCGCCCTCTACCGTGCATTTCCGTCGTTTTTATGTTCGTTTCACTATTTTATGTATTTGTTTGTTTGCTGTTTATGTGTATACTACTTGAATGTGTACTTTTTCTACTATAAGTACATTATACATGAATAATTATGCTAAAAAAGTTTTTTGCCTGAATTAATAAATAAATGGGGAT
Organism: Carassius auratus; assembly: GCF_003368295.1. Lineage (NCBI taxonomy): Eukaryota > Metazoa > Chordata > Actinopteri > Cypriniformes > Cyprinidae > Carassius > Carassius auratus. The sequence continues at coordinate 987,078 of NW_020527778.1, forward strand.
TAAATAATATAATTACCTTGAGTTTATTGGACAGTACTTTTTCCAGTAATTTACAGAAAATACTTTACAATACAATTAAAAGCATTAAAACACGAATAATTAAAAATGATAATATATTTAAAGCATTGTAATACAAGTTTTATGTTTTTTAATAAAATTATTTAAAAAGATATATAGGTGATATTTAATTTGTATGAGCTAAAGGTTTTAGGCATTATATATAGCTTTTTAATTACATTACAAACAAACAATTACAAACAATTTCAGGGTATTATTTACTAGCAAAATATTTTTAAACAATGTGAAAAGTCCAAAGCTGAAAGCATTGTGTGTGTGTGTGTGTGGGGGGGGGGGGGCGTCAATTTCAAGCTGACGATGCGTCTGCCGTGAGATGTTTGGCATGACATTTAATGACACCATGTCAAAAAAAAAATATATAATACTGAAGGTGAGGTACAATTCATTTAATCTTTATTAAATAACTTACTAAGTAGTTTGAAAACTTTCTGTGAGATGCAATTTCACAAACAGTGTGAAATTTACAAACATACTCTCAAAATGTAGAAATTACTTCAAATCAACACATTCTGTCTGCACTGTAAGCGAGCTTCGTGCTTCACAGTTGACAGGAATTGTCACTTGCACAATCAAGACAGTGTCACATCGTCACTGAAGTTTAAAACTTGCATTTCCTTTTAAGTCTTGCCAGTGTTTAAAGCATAAACACATAAGCGCACACACATAAGGCCAAATCAGGCTTGTGCTGAAAGTAAGCTATTGTGCAACTATTGCCCCATTGTAAAAACAAAAATGCACGGCATGATCAAATATTTAAGTGCGATAATTGTGTTTTTGAAAAATGCTAGATTCAATTAAACCCCCCCCCCCCCCTCTCCACAAGTGTCACCTAAGAGGGGAATTCCTCCCATTTTTTTAAATTTAATTCAGGCCCTGAATTAATGTCTGTAAAAATCTTGATTGGAGCATCACTATAAATAATTCTACATTATAAAAACTAGGCTTCAAAAATATCTGCATCCTTCCTGTGATCGAAAATCAGTGATCTGCTCCAAAAATCCTGAGGGAGCACACTTCATTGTAATTTTATGAGAAAGGAATGTGTTTGAAGATGTTCATGTAGAGCTGATGGAGAGCTCAAGGCAGAACCAATCACTGCTGTATGTTGATTTTAGATACACCCCACTCTGCATGTGTGCTGTTATATAGTTAAATGCACTGAGATTAGAAAAATGTCAAAATAACTAAATAATAAATAGCAAAAAATAAATTTAAACTAAATTAAAAAGAAGATTAAATATTAAAACAGTGAGTAGGAAAAAAATTACATTTCATAAACATAAATAGACATAAAATATGTGAAATCGTGTACATTTTCACAAAAGTCCACAATAGTAATGCAAAGATAATTTTTGCTGTTGTTTTATTATGTCTCGTAAAAAAAAAAAAAGTTAAAAAAAAAAAAGAAAAAAAAAAGTTACATTCTAGATGTTGTTTGAATATTTTATCAATATTCTAGAAATATCTGGAATAAAAAAAAGTTACATTCGTACATTCCATTTGATAAATGTAGACATCATTGTTACTACTACTGAATAACTGGGCACTTTATAATAATGCCCTTGACTTTATAGGATTTTCTTAATTTCCATGACATTTCCAGGTCTAGAAATCACATTTTTTTTAAATCCCCTCTTAAATAAATACATTTTAAATAACCAGAATTATGCATTTATTTTATCCTTACTTATACTGCATTCAGGCCATTATTTTTTTCTTTTTCCATCTAACATGTGTTCCCTGGGAATCGAACCCACTACCTTTTGCACAATGCTCTACCACTGAGCCACAGGAACAATATATCAAGGTTGCCCAAGAACATGAAAATGCTGCTCCTTAAATACAAAAATCACAGTAGTTGAGGAAATGAATTACATAATAAATACAATGTCCGTTTATTATCTTGATGTGTATGTTTTCACTGATTTTAATGCTTTTGTTTTGTTGTATACATAACTCACCTTGAGGCCCCGTTAAACTGAAAGAACCGCCTCTTCTGAGAAATATCCTTAGGAAATTCAGCCCTAAATGCTGCAGAAATGTTCTTTATGAGAGTCTCTGGAGGGCTACAAGAACCTAAAGTTGCGTTCTGTTTCAGGTTAGCTCTGGAGAAGGATGACTTTAGTGCATTCAGCAAGGCAAGATTTTTAATTTTTGTTTTTGTATTTCAGCTTCATTTCAATTACAGTGAAATTCGTTTTAGAATTAGATCAACACGCTAACACATCAACATATTTTCTTAATTTCTTCAGAGATATTCTTCAGAGTTCTCATATTATTAAGCCAGTATTGGATTCCTAGGCTTCCTTTCTTCATGTTTTTCCTCCAGGACCGTGTCTAACTTTATCTACAGTGACTGTGCTTTCGTTTTCTTTTCTCAGTATATATGCTACCAGCTCTCATTTCTTTCACTCCATCTCTTTTTCTCTTGCTCTGCACTCGTTCTTCTCGAGGACTGGAGAGGTGTGGATTATTGTGATGTTTTTAATCAGCTGTTTGGACTCACATTCTGACGGCACCCATCCACTGCAGAGCATCCATTGATGAGCAAGTGATGCAATCCTACATTTCTCCAAATCTGATCGGATGAAGAAACAAACTCATCTACATCTTTGATAGCCAGAGGATGAGTACATTTTCATCTACGTTTCAATTTTGGGTGAACTATTCCTTTAAATATTCATGCATTTGCTTTCAAGAAAGGTTAATAGACTTCAGTTCACATGTAAATACTAAATACTTTCTCACATGTATTCAAGTGTAGAAGCCGGTTTAATTGCCTTTACAGTTATTTGAATTCATCTGAATGAAATTTCAGCAAAATTGTTGTATGATGTGTTTTATAAAGACGACATCTTTGTCAGTTCTGTTTTATAAAATAGTTTATTATTACACAACTTTATGAATATTTACATGGATAAGGCTCTAAATAGACGTGTTGTGGAGAGTTTGTGCGTGTGCTAGATATCCACCACACAATCTGGTGCACCAGCTTTGATGGCGTCGGAGACGACCTTTGCCCCCGACTCCCCGATGCCGTTACCCTGCAGACTGAAGCAGAAATAGGAAATCATAGCACACTTTGACACACATCGCACTGGACTAATCACGCCGAGGTGAAAAGTGACAGTGACTGCAAATTTAATATAATCAATGTTCAGAATCACACCCACAGCCAGTGCAAAAAAATTCACCACATGTGCCAAGCAACCGTGACACACTGTGATTGAACCTCTCACAGACAGACGGCGGTTCACACATAGACCCACACACACACACACACACACACACACACTGACTTGATGTAGGTGAGCTGATGGTTTCCTCTCAGCGCAGTAGCGATGAAGATCGCTCCGTCCATCCCCAGAGCATTCTCCTGTAAACTACACAAACACACTGTTTCAACATTCATGATCTGTTTTGAATACAGAAATGCTCTTAGTTCCAGAAACATATTAACAGCACGGCTGTTTTCAACATTGATATTAATCAGAAATGTTTCTTGAGAAGCAGATCAGCATATTATCATGATTTCTGAAGATCATGTGACACTGAAGACTGGAGGAATGGTGCTGAAAATACAGCGGAGCATCACAGAAATAAATTACAGTTTACAATTTAATATATTCACATAGAAAATTCCTTCTTTCTTTTTTTTTTACATTGTACATTTTGCAAATGTTCAAAACTGATTACTATTCTGGATCCCAGCTCATTTTGCGGTGAAAACTGCTTCAATAACATCTCTCAAATATGCTTTGATAGGTTACAGGAAGGTTTAGTGAAAATAATGTGGTCTGTAGACATACTTCAGACTTCTCAAGCTCCTGTTGTTCTTCAGAGCGCTGGAAAACGCCTTCGCTCCTTCCATCCCAATGGAGTTTCCACGCAGACTAAACAAAAATGATCAATATTGAGTTTTTAAAGAGAGTTTATCATACACTGTGTCAAGTTTTTTCTTATCTCTTTTGTTCTAGTTGTATGCAGAAATTATGTTTCTGTTTAAAGGTTTGGGGTCAGTAAGAAATTCGTTTTAAAAAAAAAAAACAAATTATTTAGAGAAGATGCATTAAATTGACTAAAAGTGACTTACAGAAGATTTCGATTTCAAATAAATGCTGTTCTTTTTAACATTTTATTAATCAAAGATTCATGGAAAATACTGTAGATGTATTATGGTTTGCATAACAATATGAAGCAGCTCAACTGTTTTCAACATTAATTATAATCCGAAATGTTTCTTGAATCATAAGAATGATTTCTGAAGATCATGTGACACTGAAGCCTTCTGAAAATTCAGCTGTGCATCACAGGAATAAATTACATTTTAAAACATATTACAAAAGAAAACAGGTATTTAACATTGTAAAAATATTTCAAGATTTTACTGTATTTTTGACCGTATAAATACAGCCTGGGTGAGCAGAAGAGACTTACTCGAGTGTATGAAGGCTTTCGTTGACCACCAGAGCATCCGCTAGTGCAACGGCCCCTGATTTCCCAGCTGATACACCCTGAAGACTTCACAACACACATGTGCAAGGTCAGACACAGACACAGTCATGAGATAATGAAGAAAACTGAGTGAGACTCACTAGAGCACGCTGAGAGAAGAGTTTGACCTCAGAGCACAGGCCAGAGCAATGACGCCGCTGTCACCGAGAGCGTTCTCCTGCAGACTGACAGAGAGACACTACACATATCACTATCCTACAATCAACCTGAGACATGCACTTTTTCAAACTAAATGTTCATTCCGATAAGAACCTGTCATTCGGGTGAAGTAGAGAGCCAAAATGTTACACCAAGAGCTTTTCATTCTCTAGTTCTTTAGTGAACCTTCTATGTTTTAGAGCTTTGAAGGACACATAAACCAAAAGGCAGATCTGAAGAACCTGTACATTCCTAAAAATAAAGGTTTGAATGTTTTCACGGCAATAATAACCATTTTAGGTTCCCCAAAGAATATTTCAGTGAGCAATTCCTAAAAGAAAAAAAGATCTTAGTGTGAAGAGTATTTTAAAAATGTAAAGACATTTTTTTTTTTACTTTAAAGAACCTTTTGTGGAATGGAAAGGTTCCATGGATGTAAAAAAATTCTTCATGTAACAATAGATTCCAATAAAACACACTCTTAAAAGAAAAGGTTCTTTACTGGCATCTATGGTTCCAGAAAGAACATTTAACATCCATGGAACCTTTCCAGTCCACAAAAGGTTTTTTATTGTGTAAAAAAAAAGTTATTTAGACTTAAAATAAAAAAATAAAAAAAATAAAAAAAAATAAATAAATAAAAAAAAAGTTCTTTGAAACTTTTAAATGGTTCTTTTAAGAACTGTTCGCTGTTACATTGTTAAAACCCCTTTTGGAACCTTTATTTTTAAGAGTGGAAGGAACGATCCAGAACCAGAAGTGCTTCAAAGCAGCTTTACAGAACAGCTTTAGTTTTTTTCAATATGGTGTCTGAGAAATCAACAACATGGCAGTGATCTGAGGAGAGTTTGATGCATGAGGATGGAGATGGAGATGTTCTTACTCCAGCAGCTGAACGCAGGTGTTGCTCATGAGAGACTGTGCTAAAGCTTTAGCGGCTCCGGTCTTTATGAAGTTCCACTGGAGACTGAAACAAACACAGAGGCGCATTTATGACTACATAAGTCATTTAAATGTCAAGCAGATTTCTAAAGTCAAATCCTGCATGACCTTGGATGACCTCAGTGATGTCATTACCTGACCAAGAGTCATCTCAATAGTACATCTCCTTTTATCTTAAATGTATTTGTAGGTTCATTTAAAAGTGTTTGTGTGTTTGATGTTTCTGATGGTTCCATGAGTGTGTGTGTGAGAATGTGTGTGTTCTCTCACTGTAAGGAGGTGATGGCTCGGTTGACCCTCATGGCTTCAGCGATGGCCGTCACTCCATCATCATGAAGAAGATTAGCGGTCAGACTTAAACACACACACACACACACACACACACACACAGATAAATGATTTGTAATACATTCAGGTTGTGAAGATATGCTACATACATTTTTACATGACTTTGTGAAAGAAAATGCTTTAGTTTTGTATATATCATATTTTAATTTGATCGTTGAACAGCACATAAACTTCTATTTTACTAAACTCTCAAAAATATAATAAATCTGATTATATCGCTTCAAAACTAAAAATGATTATATAATGAATATACATTTGTGAGTTAATAATAATAATAAATGTATTCAAAAAATTATTATAAAATTAGTATTATTTAATAAAAAAAAAAAAAAAAAAAAAATATATATATATATATATATATATATATATATATATATATATAATTGTTATAATTTTTTTTCTTTTTTATAGGAAATAAAAAAAATAAAGTATTATTTCTTGCATAAAATTTCAAATTTGTAGTCTGTTTAATAATTAGTTTTTTAGCTTTATTATATATACAAATAATATATATATATATATATATATATATATATATATATATATATATATATATATATATATATATATATATATATATATATATAAATATAAATAGCTTTATTTTATATATATATATATATATATATATATATATATATATATATTAAGAAAATATATATAATTAAGCTAATTATATTTACTAAAGATGGAAACATATTTTATTTTAACTAATAAATATTTATAATAATTTACAATATTTATAATAGTAAAATATTTATAGTATTTATAGTATATATTATATTATGTGAAAAAAAACATGTACATTATTTTAAGTTTTAAAGTAGCTTTATACCAAAAACAGTAAATGACAACGGTATGTGCTGATTTTGACTAAGTAAGCATGTATGTTGTGTGTACTTACTCGAGTTCTCTAAGACAAGTGTTGACTTTTAAGGCTTTGGCGATGTCTTTGGCTCCAGTGACTCCTATCGAATTCTCCCTTAGACTGCCATCAAATAGACATACAAAGTCAGTAATATTTTTTAGCCAGAACATATGTTTGAATAGTTTAATACTGTGGTGTTTGGCATTGACATACTTCAGACAGCTGAGACCGTGGTTTGACTGAAGAGCGTGTGAGAGAGCTTTAATGCCTCTGTCACTCACTGAGTTACTCTGAAGACTGAACAAGAGAGGGAGTCCGATCAGACGTTCGTTCACCTTCATCGACTGCATATTTGTAATTAAATCACTGATTCAGTATGTTTTACCTGAGCCTGCGGAGTATGTCGTTGACCATAAGAGCCTGAGCCAGAGCTACTGTTCCCAAATCACCCAAATGATTGCTGGAGACACTGCATTAACATTCATACGGACACAATTATTTTCAGTAGTGTTGAATGAGATTCGATTTGGTGCTGACGCTTCAGATTCTTACTTGAGATCTTGTAGAGTTTGATTCTTTTTAAGGGCTTCTCCGATTTTTTTCACTCCTTCTGGCCCGATGCCATTTTTCTGAATGCTGCAATGCATGGAGATTAGCGTTTATGATGCTTTGTTGAAACACACACACACACACACACACACACACACACACACACACACACAGACTCACTTCAGTGTGGTGAGTTTTCGGTTTGATTGAAGCACCTCTGCCAGTGCACGTGCTCCTTCATCTTCTATGTGGTTATTCTGCAGACTACATGAATAAACACACATATGCTCATTTATATGTGCACAAGCATGTATTGCTTTAATGTATTCAATTTGAAATATATAAAAAAACATTTCATTTTATAAGTAAATAAAATAAATACATAAATTTTATAAATTAAATATACAATATTTAAAATTTCAGATGTAACAATTTTATTATGTTATATTTATTATGATGCATTCACTTTATTATTATAAATAGTTTTACATTAGATAATTGGACAATTTAAATTCTATGTAAAAGTATTAATTGGAAAAAAATATATATATTTAATTTTAGAAATAAAATGTTATGCATTTTAAATATTATAGTATAAAAAATTTGTTAAGTGTAACAATTCTTAAATGGTTTATCAACCTACTTGACTGACACAAGGACCTGGTTCATTTTAAGGGCCTCACACAACGTCTTTGCTCCCTTGGCGCCAATGTTGTTGCCACGAAGACTAAGACGAAAAAGATCAATTTTATTTAACATCCTTAATTTCTCTCGGCAATTCAGATTATAAGGATCAAAGGCACAGAAACATATATCAGATTAGTTTGCATTATATTATTCAATGACCTTGTAACTGCAAGTGAAAATACAAAAAAGTTATTAAATTAATAAAAAAAAGTCACTGACTCCAGGGTTGTGAGAGTTCGGTTGACGAGTAGAGCCCGACTGAGCGGTTTAATGCCTTTACTGCTTATGGAGTTATCAGCCAGACTACAAAAGAGAAAGAAAGAGAGTTAAACAAGTTAAAGGCTCCAAAAGTGCAAAAGTGCAAAAGTGTAGTGTCTGCAAGTCTCTTCTGCTCACCGAGGCTGCTTTTACTTCACCAAAACTACAGTAAAAACTAAAACATTTTGAAATATTATTACAATTTAAAATAACTGTTATATATTTTAAATTGTAATTTATTCTTGTGATCAAAGCAGTATTTTCAGCATCATTCCCCCAGTCTTCAGTGTCCCATGATCCTTCAGAAATCATTCTAATATGCTGATTTTCAGCTCAACAAACATTAATGTGTGTCTCTACCTGAGCATCTGAATATGGCACTCTTTGGCACTCAGCAGACTTCCCAACAGTTCCATGGTGCCTTCCTTAAATTCATTGTTTTCCATTCTGCATTACACACATACATATGTAAGGATACACAAGAGATTAACAATGAAAAATAACTTTATTTTAACAAATCTGTATAAACATGCATGTTTTACCTCAGCTTACTGCAGTAGAGCAGCTGTGGGAGGAGCCTCTTCAAGGAGGAGGAGTCTAGGCAGTTGGACAGTTGCGTCTCTTCAGTACATGCGTCTGATACTTGCAACAAGTATGCGAGAACAGCACAAACTCCGCCCTTTAGCTTCCCCCGCAGGCTGCAGTTAATGAGATCGTCCTCTACGGATCGTAGCCACTCCCCTTGCTGCAGCTCCGCTAGACACGTTACCATCGTGACGCTGCGCATGCTAACGGCGTCGCCTGCTGTCCCGGTCACCGTGTTCTGAAGCAAAGTTGTCGCTGTTGTGCGCTGTGTCACCTGCTCTTCGTGCCCAACGCCCAATGAACTTCCTAGCAAAGTGCCAGCTGCCGGAGACATCAGCCCTGACAGGAAGCGCATGAAGAGGTCGAGGTTGCCTTGAGGCGCGGTGTCCGATTGGTTGGTTTTCTGCAGCGCAGCACGGTAGTGACTGTGGAATCCAATGCGAGGCCAGGAAACGGCACTTTCAGAGAACAGATCGAACATCCCGCGCCTCAACGAAACGTAGTAAAAGAGCGCCCCCATGAACTCCTGCACGGATGTGTGCGTGAACTGCCACGCAATGCTATCGGACAACCAGCTTTGCCTGCGTTGGAGGATGCGACAGGCGAGAGTCCCGCCTTGAGGTGGTACATCGACGCCGTAAGTTCGTAATTCAGCCTCGCTGAATGTATACCGTCGACGCAAGAGGCTATAAAAAGCAAGACGACCCAGAGTGCCAAGTGGCTTTCTGATGCCGCCACTGGGTGCTTCTGATCCTGAGAGGTGTGGCCAACAGTAGTGGGCGTAGACTTCTGTTAATATTCTAGGAAGGGGTGTGGCTTCTGACTCTAACTTTAGAAGGCGCGACAGCGTAGTTATGATAATGTGGCAAACCGCCGGCACAGAAGACAAAATAAGCAATGGTTTCTGGAAATTCAAGTAAGTCCAAACTTTGGATGAGATGTCCTCGGGTGTGTTCGTTTGACACGGTGAGCTCTCTTGCGATAACGAATACACATCTAGTTTGTTGGTAACACAGTGATTAATATAATTCTGTATTTGTGTTCTGGAAAGAGGCGGGGCTTCCGTCACGCGATCGACCAATCCCGCCGGAACTTTCGCCCCAGTGCCAGGCTTTGACAAAAGCCAGAGCGTCGCCCCTGGCAATAGGTTACCTCGGACAATGTTTGCAATAAGGTCCGACACAGGAATTTCGCGACGAGGGTCACTAGTGGGCGGGGCATCTGCGAAATCCAGCGACTGGCGAAATTCTTCCAATCCGTCCAAAATGAGCAACACTTTGCAGGATTCGTTAAATATAATTACGTCCACATTATCATACGGAACATACAATCGCAGTAAGCGCTCGACCGATAGCCGATCGAAATTGCTCAATTCCCAGCATGCAATGGGGATTGCGAGACTCAGCTCTGGATAGATCTGACTGGCGCTCCATTGCTGGATAAAACGACTGACAATTTGGCTCTTCCCACTGCCGGCCACACCAATTGTCAGTGTCACGCGAGGGGCGGTGCTAACTCTCGTCAAAGGAGTGATCAGCTGGTCCAATCCCAGCGCTCGACCATGAAGAGGCCCCGCCCCTCTGTTGACTGACACCTGTACAAGGTCGTGTTCTCGCTGCTGAAGGTCAGATACGCACTCTATGAGGAGTAAAGTGGAATTGGAGTTATCAGCAACTTGCAATGATGAATTTTCATGTTCTTTTAGTCGCTGAAGGAGAGCATCTTTATAAGGTCGAACCACAGAGTCTGGGGAGGGAAAGAGAGAAGTAATCAACTCTGGAAAAAAAAAAAAAAGCAGAAAATAATAATAAATTAATCACACACACTTACCATGTACAGTGATAAGATTGAACTCAGTCAGGTGTGAACTTTGAAGATAAGCCTGAAGGGAGGCGCCATGTGGATCAGTGACAGACAGACACTCAACCAATAATTGCACTTTATCCTTCAAAGACCCCGTTTCCTGGATAAGCCCCGCCTCCTGTGCACTAAGCAAGTCTGCCATTCTCATGTGACGGACCACATTTACCAAAATGGAGGAGGATAAGAACCGTTGCAATAATGTCTGGTGTCTGCATAACCACCCGGGATCTGAGGAACAAACACATACACAAACATATCATTCAGTGTAAGAAATGCATACGGTTTTAAAATAAGGGATACACAGATACTGAATTTCTGGCCCGTATTGATAAATATTTTTATTAATCATAATTATTTAAAATTATGAATATATATTTTTATATTTATGCATTTTCATATTTACAGTAATATTAATAGATGAAAACCGAGAAAAAAAGGACAGTATTATAAATATATAATACGATTTATATTTAAAAATGCAATAATTTTAAATACAAATATAAATAAAAAATTAAAACACTAAAAACTAAAGTACATGCTTTAATGGCATTTTTATGCACAAACACACATAGATTTGCTGAGGCTGCATGCATATTTTAACATTTAATATTAATAGTTGACAACCAAGAAATTATTAGTATTATAAATCAATATTTCTTTGTCATGTAAATATATTAAACACCACATATATTTATAAAAATAAAAAATTTTAAACAAACAAATTTTAAACATTAAACATTTGAGTTTATTTGTAATTTTTATGCACTGTCACAAGTATTTGTTGCATATATACTTTAATATTTAATATTAGTGACTGATATGGCTGATTACTGAGAAAATAATAATAAATACATATACATCATAATAAACAAAAATGTGTGTATTATTACAATAATAATGAATTATTACTAATTAATAATAATAAATCTATACTGCGTCACTATATAAAAAATATAAATTAAAATATAAATTAAATGTGATGTGTTTGGGCTTTGTACCTGTACCTTCCATCTTTTTGCTAGTCTCTTGTTTTTGAGTATTGGACTTCAGATCCAGGTAGCAGTACTCCTCCTGCCATGGGATATGGGAATGTCTATCCATCCCAGAGCACTAAGAAACCGTGTCCAGCTGTGTGTGTGTGTGTGTGTGTCAGACCCTCAGTGTCATTCAGTAGGATCCATATGCCTGTAACCGATAGACAACGCAAGCATCAGCAGCACACATCGATCAAACAGATCCGTTCACCATCATAACGCACAGACAAACATTGTTACTTTTTTCCTAGATGTATATTTTGCACTTTATGAAATGTGGACATGCTTTCTAACACTTATCACAGAGTGATTTAAGATATGTAGAGAAAGGGCCAGAGGAGCACATGTCAGTTCTCTGGAAACCAAGTCTGAACCTCATTACCCACATGCATCAATAAACACTGCGTTACCATCGTTACAGCATGACAGCCATCCCAAACAGATGTGAGGTACAGTTTACAAGCCTGTGGCAAACAAGACAAATATGAAAAAAAGCATATGCCACAATAACCCTTATTTCTATTGACAAAACAACCTGCATATCATTAAAGAGCTAGCAGTATATATGCATTCATATTCATAAGAATGTAATAATCAAATATAGCTTTCAGCTAATTTGAAAAGGAGGCTATAGTCATTGAATGAATTAATTCATGGAAAAGGTTTGTTTGTTTGTGTGTGTATATAAGAGATTATTATTCTAAATTATTAATAAATTACTTAAAAATATATATTTCGCTTTTGAAGGTCTCACCAAGGCTGCATTTATTCGATATATATACGATGAAAACAGTAATATTGTAAAATATTATTTCAATTTAAAATAACTGTTTTCGATGTGAATGTATTTTAAAATGTACATTCAAAAGCTGAATTTTAAGCATCTTTACTCAGTGTCACATGATCCTTCACAAATCATTCTGATTTCATATGCTGATTTGTTGCTCAAGAAACATTTCAGATTATTATCAATGTTGAAAACAGTGCTTCATATGTTTGTGGAAACTGTGATGCATTTTTTCAGGATTCTTTGATGAATAAAAAGTTCAAAATACGGCTTTACGGTAAATGCACTTTTGATCAATTTCATGCATCCTTCCTGAATAAAAAAAAAAAGTATATATATACATAAGTTTTTAAATCAAACTGTCCTAAAAAAATTAACGATCATAATCAGTGTAAGATGTAAATGTTCACATACTGCAAGATAAGAAAGTAACAGAGATGCAAAAAAAAAAAAACAAGAAAAGTAAAAAAAAAAAAAACTGCAGTGTCAATATCATGTTATATTTAAAACCTCATCTAACTACAGTGTGTCACTTCCTTCATGCTATTTTAATAACAAATATAAAAATATTTCCCATGGTTGGGTTAGAGTAGATATGATACAGTATGTCTCTATATAAAAGGATCTAAACTGATTTACTGCACCCTTAGAAATAGCTACCATGATAATTATAGACAATTTCAAAGAATCAGTTACTTTTAAATATAGAGAACCAGAATACACTAGCAACCATCCTCTATCGTAGTAGCCAATCAGATTACACTAGCAACCATTCTTTAACTTAGTAACCACTAAGAATACACTAGCAACCATTCTTTAACTTAGTAACCACTAAGAACACATTAGAAACCGTCCTCTATCCTAGTAACTACTCAGAATATACTAGCAACTGTCCTTTAACTTAGTAACCACTCAGAATACACTAGCAACTGTCCTTTAACTTAGTAACCACTCAGAATATACTAGCAACTGTCCTTTAATTTCGTTACCACTCAGAATACACTAGCAACCACCCTTTAACTTAGTAACCACTCAGAATACACTAGCAACCATCCTTTGACTTAGCAACCATTCAGAATACATTAGCAACCACCCTTTGACTTAGCAACCATTCAGAATACACTTGCAACCATCCTTTAACTTAGTAACCACTCAGAATACTCTAGCAACCGTCCTCTATCCTAGTAACCACTCAGAATACACTAACAACCATCCTTTAACTTAGTAACCACTCAGAATACACTAGCAACCACCCTTTAACTTAGTAACCACTCAGAATACACTAGCAACCATCCTTTGACTTAGCAACCATTCAGAATACACTTGCAACCATCCTTTAATTTAGTAACCACTCAGAATACACTAGCAACCACCCTTTAACTTAGTAACCACTCAGAATACACTAGCAACCATCCTTTGACTTAGCAACCATTCAGAATACATTAGCAACCACCCTTTAATTTAGTAACCACTCAGAATACACTAGCAACCACCCTTTAACTTAGTAACCACTCAGAATACACTAGCAACTGTCCTTTAACTTAGTAACCACTCAGAATACACTAGCAACCGTCCTTTAATTTCGTTACCACTCAGAATACACTAGCAACCGTCCTCTATCCTAGTAACCACTCAGAATACACTAGCAACCATCCTTTGACTTAGCAACCATTCAGAATACATTAGCAACCACCCTTTAATTTAGTAACCACTCAGAATACACTAGCAACCACCCTTTAACTTAGTAACCACTCAGAATACACTAGCAACCATCCTTTGACTTAGCAACCATTCAGAATACACTTGCAACCATCCTTTAACTTAGTAACCACTCAGAATACACTAGCAACCACCCTTTAATTTAGTAACCACTCAGAATACACTAGCAACCATCCTTTGACTTAGCAACCATTCAGAATACATTAGCAACCACCCTTTAATTTAGTAACCACTCAGAATACACTAGCAACCACCCTTTAACTTAGTAACCACTCAGAACACACTAGCAACCGTCCCCTATCCTAGTAACCACTCAGAATACACTAGCAACCGTCCTTTAACGTAGTAACCACTCAGAATACACTAGCAACCATCCTTTAACTTAGTAACAACTCAGAATACACTAGCAACCATCCTTTAACTTAGTAACCACTCAGAATACACTAGCAACCGTCCTCTATCCTAGTAACCACTCAGAATACACTAGCAACTGTCCTTTAACTTAGTAACCACTCAGAATACACTAGCAACCGTCCTCTATCCTAGTAACCACTCAGAATACACTAACAACCACCCTTTAACTTAGTAACCACTCAGAATACACTAGCAACCACCCTTTAACTTAGTAACCATTCAGAATACACTAGCAACCGTCCTCTATCCTAGTAACCACTCAGAATACACTAACAACCACCCTTTAACTTAGTAACCACTCAGAATACACTAACAACCACCCTTTAACTTAGTAACCACTCAGAATACACTAACAACCACCCTTTAACTTAGTAACCACTCAGAATACACCAACAACCATCCTCTATCCTAGTAACCACTCAGAATACACTAGCAACCACCCTTTAACTTAGTAACTACTCAGAATACACTAGCAACCGTCCCCTATCCTAGTAACCACTCAGAATACACTAGCAACCATCATTTAACTTAGTAACAACTCAGAATACACTAGCAACCATCATTTAACTTAGTAACAACTCAGAATACACTAGCAACCGTCCTTTAACTTAGTAACAACTCAGAATACACTAGCAACCATCCTTTAACTTAGTAACAACTCAGAATACACTAGCAAAAGTCCTTTAATTTAGTATCCACTCAGAATACACTAGCAACCATCCTTTAACTTAGTAACAACTCAGAATACACTAGCAACCATCCTTTAACTTAGTAACAACTCAGAATACACTAGCAAAAGTCCTTTAATTTAGTATCCACTCAGAATACACTAGCAACCGTCCTCTATCCTGGTAACCACTCAGAATACACTAGCAACCGTCCTTTAACTTAGTAACCACTCAGAATACACTAGCAACCGTCCTTTAACTTAGTAACCACTCAGAATACACTAGCAACCATCCTTTAACTTAGTAACCACTCAGAATACACTAGCAACCGTCCTTTAACTTAGTAACCACTCAGAATACACTAGCAACTGTCCTTTAACTTAGTAACCACTCAGAATACACTAGCAACCATCCTTTAACTTAGTAACCACTCAGAATACACTAGCAACCGTCCTTTAACTTAGTAACCACTCAGAATACACTAGCAACCATCCTTTAACTTAGTAACCACTCAGAATACACTAGCAACCATCCTTTAACTTAGTAACCACTCAGAATACACTAGCAACCGTCCTTTAACTTAGTAACCACTCAGAATACACTAGCAACCATCCTTTAACTTAGTAACCACTCAGAATACACTAGCAACCATCCTTTAACTTAGTAACCACTCAGAATACACTAGCAACCGTCCTTTAACTTAGTAACCACTCAGAATACACTAGCAACCGTCCTTTATCCTAGTAACCACTCAGAATACACTAGCAACCGTCCTCTATCCTAGTAACCACTCAGAATACACTAGCAACCATCCTTTAACTTAGTAACCACTCAGAATACACTAGCAACCGTCCTCTATCCTGGTAACCACTCAGAATACACTAGCAACCGTCCTCTATCCTAGTAACCACTCAGAATACACTAGCAACCGTCCTTTAACTTAGTAACAACTCAGAATACACTAGCAACCATCCTTTAACTTAGTAACCACTCAGAATACACTAGCAACCGTCCTTTAACTTAGTAACCACTCAGAATACACTAGCAACCGTCCTTTATCCTAGTAACCACTCAGAATACACTAGCAACCGTCCTCTATCCTAGTAACCACTCAGAATACACTAACAACCATCCTTTAACTTAGTAACCACTAAGAATACACTAACAACCACCCTTTAACTTAGTAACCACTCAGAATACTCTAGCAACCGTCCTCTATCCTAGTAACCACTCAGAATACACTAACAACCATCCTTTAACTTAGTAACCACTAAGAATACACTAGCAACCATCCTTTAACTTAGTAACCACTCAGAATACACTAGCAACCATCCTTTAATTTAGTAACCACTCAGAATACACTAGCAATCATCCTAAATACCATACCATAGTAACCACTCAGAACACCACAGAACAGAACACCGAGATATATGCAGCAGACGCAGCACATAAAAAAACTTCTTCAGAAACAATGCACAAATTATATTATGATTTTACAGCAGTAATATTATTAGTAAATGTAACAATGTTTACCATGGTAAAATGTTTGTAAGATTGTTTTTTCAAGAAAACAAGACTTTCTTCAGCAATGAACTCCATACGGCTAATGTTTAAAGACAAACACCTTATAATATATATATATATATAATATAAAAGTATAGCTAAACGTTTGATGATGAAAGCGATACTCACTGTTAACAGAGTCACGCTGATCTCATTGGTCTTCAGATTTGGAGTCTCCAAACACACAAACAAAGGAGCATCATGTGTGTTTCTGAGCACAGGAAGTCTCACTAGCATCTGTTCACCTTCGCTCTCACTACTCTACTTCTCTCAGACCTCATTGACATCCTCCATTCGGCGCTTTCTCTGTTTGAGTGTCTCTGTCACGCACGTCTGTCTTTTTCTTTCCCTCTCTTTCTATCCTTCCTGTCGCACCTCCTTCTCTTCCTGTGCAGCAGGCCACAGATGCACTTTTGACGTGTAGAATCGTCTGACATGCTGTCTTTCTGTGCACAAAACCACATCTATACACAAGCACACGCTTCCACACGCTCGCTTCACACAGAGCACTGGACTGTGCAAATATTCACAACACAAAAACACATATTTTCACACATGAGTACAGCTGTGTGAAATTAACAAAACAGACAGCTTAAAGTCACGCATGTGTACAAAAAAAAGTATATGCAATACAGGAAAAATAAAACAATAAAAGTCAATTTAGGTTGTTATATGTGTGCCTTTGCCTTAAGAAGATGCATCTGATACAGACAGGACAGGAAGTGCTGATTAAAAAACAGGAAGAGAAAAGAGAGAATCAGACTGACAAATGAGACACAATGATACAGACCTCTAAAAATAAATAAATACGTAAATATGGGGTTAGTTTGTGGCCAAGGATGCATTAAATTGAACAAAAGTGACGGTAAAGACATTTATAAGGTTACAAAAGATTTATATTTCAGATAAATGCTGTTCTTTGAACCTTCTATTCATCTAAGAATCCTGAAAAAACTAAATCTAAATTCATGAATTCCACAAAATTATGAAGAAGCTCAACAGTTTTCAACACCGATAATAATAAGAATAAAGATATTAGAATGATTTCTGAAGATCATGTGACCTTGAAGACTGGAGTAATGATGCTAAAAATTCAGCTTTGCATCATAGAAATAAATTACATTTTACAATACATTCAAATAGAAAACTGTTATTTTACATTGTAATAATATTTCATAATATTTATGTTTTTACTGTATTTTTGTTCAAATAAATGCATCCCTGGTGAGCAATAAAGACTTGCACAATCTTTAAAAAACCATTTAAACCCCAACATTTGAATGGTAATGCATATGTTATAAATAAATAAATACATAAATACATCAAATTAAATAAACACACATATTCAATATTAACAAAAAGAATCATTTATTGTGATTGAATTATTTGAGAAATTTTCCTCTGCAAAATGTACATAAGATCAACAAAATCAATGATGAAAGACTCAATCAATAACCAGAATTTGCAAAATTGCCAAATTGTATTTAAGTTTAGCAAACTCACAAAATATGAAAAAAAACAAAAACAAAAATTAAAAAGTCATCTTCTCAACCCTTTATTTCCTGTGAGGGTATTTCCAGCTCTACATCTTTAATAAGCCTAGAGGACTGTCTGACCGGTCCTTAAAATTTAGAGTCAAGAGCAATCCTAGGATAACAATTAAGTGTCAGAACACTAATATCTAATTAACAGGCTGTTAAGATCAATTACCAACTGAGAATGGAAATGAATTGCACGAACAGTGAACTTTAAGTAATGTGTTTTGCTCTGTATTACCATAAATGCACACTAGTTCCACACACAGAAAAGCTCTTTACTGCAGACAAACACTGATGCGATGACCCTGAGAACGACTCATAATACTGTGCAGACGCATAAAAGAAAATCTGTAAACACAACACCTGCAGAAAGACTCATGAAAGAGGAAAGATTCTCTACTGCTGATGAAGCTGCTATGCCAAGATTTTAAATCTCTTGAACTTTACTGCGAAATGAATCGTTATTTTGGAAAATTATGATTTGAAATGATTAAAACCAACAACAATTTTTACCTTGAGACTTGACATGATGTGATACATGTGATGCAATTGTAATATTCGTTGATTTCTATTATTGTGTTTATACAGTCTTTACTGCTCACTGATGGGTGTGTACATAAAAAGTCACATTATGAATCAAAAATACACTTGAATTCAATAAAACAATGGTTTTTGGAAAATTTGATACACACTAAAGAAATGAAACACAAAATAAAATCTTCGGACTATCAACATTGCATAATTAAAGAGGTTTTTGTAAAACTGTGAGCCTGCATTCATCTAAAGTAAAAACACATTCAGATTTATAATAAACTAACAAGTGAAATTCATCCACACACACATGCACGCTCATACAGACACACTAGATTTCGAGCGGCGTCTCGGCCTGTTCGCTCAGCTGCATGGAGAGGTAGTCAGAAGGACGCCTGCCAAAAGAGTACGTACACATAATGAGTCCAAACATGTTTTCATTTAATGAGTTTTGGGGGTTTTTCAAATGCTAAAGATGCACAAGGACACGTTCATCCTACAAATGGGCTGATCCCAAAACAGAGACTGTGAATGCATTATAAATTACTCTTAGAAAAGTGTAATAGCATGCCATTTGAGATGGTTCTTTATTTTATACCACGGTACAGAATGATGTCCATATTCATGGTAGCACAGTATTTACAATATTACTCCAAAGAATGATGTGGTTTTACTGCATTAATCATTTGAAAGACTACAGCTCTATTTTGTCTTAAAAGTGTAAAAAGTTCTCAAATGTGCAATTTTTCAAGTATTCTGTGTTAAGAGGAGAATGGTCAATTCGTGTAATTAACAAAGATTAGTTTAGTATATATATATATATATATATATATATATATATTTTTTTTTTTACATATAACTACTTTTAAACAGCATACTGATATTAATTAAATTAATTATTTCTTTATTGGCATGTATAAAACTGATTTAATATTTTAATATAAAATAAGTTAAACTATTACTAAATTATACTGATATTATTTTGCATTAATTGGAATAAACAAAATAAGATCATATTTTGATGTTAATTCAATTCATTAATTGGGATGAATACAAATTATTATTATTTTTAAGTTAAAAAACATTAACAGTATATTGATATCAATTCATCAGTTTGCATAAATGAACATTTTAATATTTACAAATAAAATAAGATATATATTTTTAATTTTATTATTTAGAATAAATTAAAATTAATTAATATTTTAAAATTAAATGTAATATTTTTATTTTCAAAATAAAATAAGGAAGCTGAAATGCTTTTAAACATTGATTAAATTTATTAAATGAAATGAAAACATTTGATACTTAAAAGTAAATCTGTATCTTGCTATTAAATTATTTATTAATTGCCACATAATTTAATTTATTGGATTTTTTTATGAATCTACAGACAGCCCAAACCTACAGGAATCACAACAGAGAGTTTATTGCAAAACACACGCACAAACTGATCTGTCCTCACCTTTTTTTGTACAAATAGACAAACAGTGCAGCACCCAGTGCAAACAGCAGGAGCGCTGCGAACACAAGCCCGACCTGCAGCGCGACCGATGACCCCGCTGCACACACAAACACACGCTTACTTCAGAACAAAATAAACCCTGAGCTTCCATAAGACCATTACATAAAGGTGTGTGCTGTACCTCCATGAACTTGTTGGCCGTGTTCAGCTGGACAGGAGAGCTTGTTGTGGTTCAGTATCTCAATGATTCGCTCCCTCTGTTGGTCAGAAACAGCAAGAACAGACCCCTGCGTGTACAACCGACCCGCCTCACAAGACGCATTCACACCTCAAACGGGGAAAAAGACCAGAAAAAAACTGTCATTACCAGACAATTTAATTTGATCACCATTAATGTGTGTTTTCAGGTGGCTTACCTTTAACATGCAAGCTTGAGATCCCACATTTACACAACTGCTCTAATAAAACAGCAAACTCCTCCTGGGTGCAATCTGAGGGGGAGAAATACTCTTATTTTAATGGATGCATTTTACATTAAGTGCTTTTTAAAAAGAGAAAAAGGCAGAACGTGAGATCATTTTAAAGCAGGTTACACGACTTCAAAACTGAGAGCTTCTATGCAATAAAAATAGTAATATTGTGAAATATGATTATATTTCCAAATAACTAAATTCTATTCTATATGTTTTTAAATGTAATTTATTCCTGTGATGCGCAGCTGTATTTTCAGCATCAATCCTCCAGTCTTCAGTTTAGCATGATTCTTAAGAAATCATTTTAATATACTGCTCAAGAAACATTTCTGATTATTATCGATGTTGAAAATCTTAATATTTTTGTGGAGACCATGCTACTTTTTTTTTCATGATTCTTGGATGAACGGAATGTTTGAAAGAGCAGGATTTATTTGAAATTTAAATCTTTTGTAACATCATAAATGTCTTTAGAGTCGCAATTTAATGCATCCTTGATTTAAGAAATAAAAGAAAAATCATACTGACCCAAAACCTTTGAATTCCAGCATATATTTCCACTTTTCTGACTTTATACGATTGTTTTGATTACTGTAATGGCATAAAAATCAAGATTCAGGACTGTGGGAACCCTGTCATCTCACACCCAGTGAAAAGTGTTAAAAACATGAATCATCTAAGCTCCATGAGTCATCTGTCATTCCAGCAGATTTCATTCTCCGGGTGTGTTCCTCATGTTTGTGCACGCATCATGGGTTTCCATAAACAGAATTCTTTAAACTTTCTTCATGAACTGTTATGCAAAAACTGAACTGGCCCCTCTGGGTTTTTTGTAGAATCCGTACTATATTTTCTAGATTATGATCTGGATTATATGCTCTGCACTTGAAGAAAAAAGCAGTCGCTCGGGAAGTAACCTTTTAAAAGACACTAATACGTTATTTAGGTATTAATAAGTACACTTAATAATATGCATGAATTACATTATTATATGACTTGTATTTAACCACTGACTATTCAGCATTACAGTATACTTGAGGGCTATTAATTTTAATATTTATTAGACTTCAACAAAAAAATCAACAAAACTCATTATAATAAATGTCATATTTACCTGTGCTCTTCAGCAAGTAGGAAATATACAGAAATCAAACACTAAATTCTAGATTAAATCTAGATGAATTCTTAATTCTTTATTTCATGTTCTTAAATCTGACTCATATTTGTGACCCTGGACCACAAAACTAAGTCTTAAGTGAATTAAGTTTTGATATAATTATGGTAAGAAATGTACTAAATATCTTCATGGAACATGATTTTTACTTAATATCCTAATGATTTTTGGCATAAAAGAAAAATCTATCATTTTGACCCATACAGTGTATTTTTGGCTGTTGATACAAATATACCCCAGAGACTCAAGACTGATTTTGTGCTCCAGGGTCACATATAACAAATACTTACATGCACAGCCTGAGTGCAGCTTTAAATCACTTTTTTGATAACTTTATGACATAATTACAACATTGCATACCCTTAGTTTCTTATGCGCTTTAATATGAAATTATATTCAATGCGTGCAACCACTTTTGTGTGTGCATTTTAAAAGCACACGCTACGAGCACAGTATAACAAATAAAAAAACATAATTGCATGCGTTAAACTGTTAATTATATATATATATATATATATATATATATATATATATATATATATAGGTGTGTATGTGTTGGTCAATGACGATTTCTCCGAGAGAGAGATCATTTTTAATAATCTTCAATCTTACTTTGTAAAGAAAAAATGTAATAAATTGTACATGTTGGAAAGTTTTCATTGACGCTTTTGAAATCAGCATCATCAAAATAAGTAGCAGTTCTCGTTTGGAAACCAGCATCATTTTTTCCTAACAAGCAGGACTGTGTTATATTTTCCGCTGTGCAAGGATTTTCCAAAATAATTTGTGTTAGATGGAAAGACATGAGACATAAGGGTGAATAAATGCCAATATTCATCAACCATCCCTTTAAAAAACACTTACTTCCTGATCCGCTCTGCCAGTTATTATTTTCCGGCTGCAGGCATAGATCCGCGGAGCTGGAAAAGGTGGGATTCGGGCAGAGGTTCGGCTTTCGTGGAGTCGGCGGGGATGAGATCCAGAGAACAGGTCCATCTGATGCACATCGAGATAAAGAATCCCCACTAACCACAGACAAACACAAGACAGTTACGTGCATGGTGTACTAAACTGCTGACACCAGCAACAACACACTGCATTCACATTCAGAAAGCTCCCCAACAAACCTGTTGAAGAGTTTGTTCACGAAGCGCGTCATGTTGTGCGGCAGAACTCGCTTTAACTTCGGGTCGTTGGAAAAAACTATCCAGTCCAAATGATGCGAGTCGCTCCCACACAATCCTGATCCTGACGGCTCAAAACACAACAGCACTGCACCCAAATGACCCAGAGCTGGCAAACCCTGATCTGCACAAACACAAAGATGAAAGAGCAAACTAATTCAGTTCTCTGCTAATTAACTGAAATCACTGATTGCCTTAGAGAACAACAGACTGAAGGAATAATCCAAGTCATAGAGAAATGTTACATATATGTATTACATGTTATTTGAGGTTGACAGTTTATGGGTTAATTTCATTTTAGAAAAATCATGGTTAATCAGTCAAATTTTTAGCAGTAAAAAAAAAAATTAAAATAAAATAAAATGAAAAATATATAATTTATCAAATACAAAAAGTAATAAAAATACTCAAAAAAATAAAAATAAATACATAAAACAATTAAAATAATTAAAATAAAATAAAAATACAAATAAAATGTCAACCTTGATAGAGTATCAACAATCCTCAAGAAAAAGAAACACTTTTATATTCCCAAACTACTATTTTGTATCTAATTGAATATTTACCAATACATTCAAATAGTAATATATATATATATATATATTTAAGACCAGCAATCAACATTATTTCATATGACATCAATAATATTTCATGTGAGAAGTAGTTTATTCACTAATAAAATTTAATTTTGCTTTAAATCAATGTATCAATTTAAATTGTGATTTTTCTCAAAGCCGGTTGGACTTCACTGAAGAATTTTCTACAAGTGTCTAAAGATGATCTGTATACCATATTTTCCGGACTATAAGTCGCACTTTTTTCATATTTTGGCTGGTCCTGCGATTTACAGTCAGGTGCGACTTATTTATCAAAATTAATTTGACATGAACCGAGAGAAATGAACCAAGAGAAAACATTACCGTCTCCAGCCTTGAGAGGGCGCTCTATGCTGCTCAGTTCTCCTGTAGTCTACACTGAAAACATAGAGCGCCCTCTCGCGGCTGGAGATGGTAATGTTTTCTCTTGGTGCTTGGTTCTAAATAAATGCGACTTATTTATGGACTGATGCGAGTTATACTCAGGTGCGACTTATAGTCCAAAAAATACGGTATCAAGACTCATCATCCTCTTTCTATCCGAACAAATCAAGCTGTGCCTCACAATTTCCAGATCAAACACACGAACCTGCGCGAGAATCATTGGCGATCAGATAAAACCCGTCACTTCCTGTGCTGCCAGTGATCGGGACGCTCAATTCTGTAGCGTTTTCCCCGAAAAACAGCAAAACAAGTCCATTCAGTGGAGTCAACGGGGGACCAGTCAGCTCCATAAATATACTCTTCTGTGATTGGTTTACCCCGGACATCTCACTCCATTCATTGATGATGAGACCCTCAGGAGGCGAGGGTAGAGTGGGTTTTGGGGGACAGTTATTTTTCTTCCCTGGTGTGGGAGAAGTGACCTGTGGACACATGGAGGGTTAATGTGACATGTGATGGACATTCAGTTCTAAGAAAGTAGGATTGCAAAATAAACCCTGTGACTGGTTTGAAATGTACTCTTTTTGCAGTAAGTGTACTCTGCACAGGAAGTTAATGTTACGCACGCATTAATTACACAGACGACCCACTTCCTTGGTCAAATGTGTGGTTTGTACCAGCACACAATGGGTGGAGGATTGTATACAATGCAATTTGCTCTACCTCTGTTACTGCTGATTTTGAACATCTTTAACTTGATTATTACATAATTAGACTGCCAAAAATTGTATTCTTTTTTTTTTACTCAACTGAAATACATTTTTTTAATTTCTTATAAAATTAGACTGCCAATTTTTTTCTCAATTAAATTATTAGAAAAAAAGAAATTCCTGGCAATTGTTTCGCTCTTGATTTTGACTATATGTTTACAATCATTCTGTAAAGTACTGTCATTTTTGTTTCTTATTTCTTTCTTTCTTTCTTTCTTTCTTTCATAAAACTTAATTTTAAATTTTTATAAAAAATAATAACAAAATTAATAATGTTTAATTATAATTTGCTGCAATAATGCTAGAAAAATGTATTCTGCATACAGTTAAAAAAAATTATAAAAATTATTTTAAATAAAACCGTAGTCATTATAAATAAATTATTTAAAATAAAATAAATTACACACACACACACACACAGATAAATGAATAAATAAAAACAAAGGAATTATGAATTCACAAATTCTACAAAAAAAAAAAAAAAAAAATTATATATATATATATATATATATATATATATATATATATATATATATATATATATATATATATAAATAAAAGGAATTATAAATTCTTCAATGAGGATTCTGTCTGAAGCTCCCATGAGCAGAAACTCTAGATCTCACCCTGAAAGCGTTGAGGTTGAGTCTCTCGGTTCCACAGCGACTGAGGGTCTCGTCGGCGGGTAACGCGTTGATGTCCTCCAGCAGAGGGAGCTGTCCTGGAGTCAGCACTTCTGTTAGCGCGGAAACCTTTTTATCAGACCCACGAGAGCGATAAACCACCGCGTCCAGCAAACCCTTTCTGGGGATATTTGGACCCTCTTCAGAGGGCGGAGACTTGCTGCGATATAACGCGATGGCATCCGGTCCGTTCTGAATAACGTTCATTGGGATTCTAATGTCAGGGCTGAACTTTGAACTACCAATCTGGAAGAACCGATTCAGAAAGATCATCAGATGTAACATTACGTTTATTCATTCAACCTTTTAGTTAAGAAATTAAAACTCTGATTAAGCAATGATGCATTACAAATAAAAAAAAAGCGCATTTATAATGTTGCAAAAGTGCTGTTTTTTACACTTTCTATTTATCAAAGAATCATTACACAGCATTGAAAAAGATAACAAACGCTTCTTAGAAGCAGATCAGCGTATTAGAATGATTTCTGAAGAATCATGTGACACTGAAGACCTGAGTAAAAAATACAGCTTTGCTCACAGGAATAAATTCCATTTTAAAATATATTCAAATAGAAAACGAATATTTGAAATAGGAATTATATTTCATAATATTCCTGTTTTTACTGTATTTTTAATAAAATAAATACAACCTTAGTAAACATAAAAGACTACTTTCAAAAATCATCCCAACCCCAAACTTTTAAACACTAGTGTACAGTACATAAAGTGTTAACAGCCTTTTCTTTTACAGCTGACACATACTTCTAATCGGAATTCAATCGTATGACTCATCTGTGCCACAAGTGTCCAAATACGCATAAGCTCACCAGGAAGTATCCGTCATCATCTGTGTAATATCCATTCAGCTCCAGCTCATAGTACACTATTCCAGATTGTCCATTGATCATCACCAGCCAGATGAAATCCAGCTGCATACGGAAGCCAGACGGATGCCACAACTCTATGAACTCCTCGTCCTCGAATGCTCCTGGCGAGTCAGTGTTGATCTCATTAAGCAGGAAATCAACATCTCTATGAATCGGGGGCTGGGTCCGTCCTGACTCCGTGAAAGAGGCTGAAACGACAAGTCGGATTAAATTAAAAGCATGAAAGGCCATCTAAAACGTGTCTTTAAAGGTATAGTACACATTTAATCACCCTCGAGTTGTTCCCAACCTGTTTGAAGAATGTTGGTAACCAAACACTTGCTGGTAGCCACTGACTTCCATGTATTGGAAAAAAATATTATGGAAGTCAATGGGTGCCGTCAACAATTTGGTTACTTACATTCTTTACAACGTCATCTTTTGTGTTCAACAGCTGCAGGAAACTCATACAGGATCGAAACAACATTACAATGAGCAAAAGATGACCGAATTTAAATTTAGGCATGAATTCTCGCTGTAACTTGGTAGAAAAAGTAGTATCTGCTACATGAATCGATAAACCTACTCATGTTAAGCGGGCAGGACTGAAACCAAATGCAGTCATTGGGTTTTCCGGGACTCTTGGGCCTTGCTACAAACAGTCCTGGATCTCTCGTCCATTCAGCAACACCACAGCGGCTGGCATGAAGACCTGCTGTGAGAAAACTGCAGCATGCAGACATGGATTATTACAGCACATACTATAATACACAAAGGCCACAATAAAGCATTCTGCACTGTATCGCACCTGTCTGTGAGGATGAAGGTTTTCCTCCCAGGTATGAGTGTCTCTGTGAGGTTGTCACTGGGAATGTGCGCAGAGTCGCCGTAAACAAAGGCATCGATTGGCTGTTCGTGCCTGAGGGGGCCGTCCTTAGGGAAGTCTGATGCCGGGCCTTTATACAACGCCAATGCTGCACTTAGTGGCACTGAAAGATCAAATATTACATTGAAAAACTGTTTTAGTTTGAAGTAAGTTTGTGTACAATTCGTATTTCACCACTAAACCAAAAGATAAAAAGTTAATTCTATTAAAAAAAAAAAAAACATATTTAAGACCACTTATATTATGACATTAGAGAAAAAAAAGCATATATATAAAAGACACTTCAAGCACATTTGAACCGTAAAGCACATTAATAATGTACAGTTGTAAATATAAATCAAAGTAGTATGTGCTGCACAACATTTAATTTCTGATTAATAAAAATAGTATTTAATCATGATAGGGTTGTTTTCATTAGCTTATCACAGTTTTTATTTCTTGGCATTATACTACTAAGACTTTAGGGAGGAATATCTGTCATGAAAATAACAGTTAAAAAAAATTTTTTTTACAAAATTAGTTTAAAATGGTATTAAAAATGAGCTTCATTCACTTTATGCAAAATATAATTAATATTTTTTTTTTTTCCTTTGATTTGGAAGTAATACATGACCTGGACATTTCTAAGATTTAACTCAACAACATAGGAGTTGAAAAAAAAACTAAATAGTTTGGAACAGTGTTGTTATTGTTTATTAAAACTAAAACTATAAAAAAGTTATTAATTGTAATAAAGCTGAAATAAAAGAAAAAATACATTTTAGATGAATATATATATATTAGGGGTGTAACGGTTCACAAAATTCACGGTTCGGTTCGATACGATACACTGATGTCACGGTTCGGTTCGGTTCGATACGTTTTAGATACAGCAAAATGCAAAAACATCTCAACTTTTCAGAATGCCGCAAGCGCACCGCAGGTCATGTGACAAGAACCAACCAATCAGCTTCATCCTTTCCCGTAACAAGGTTGAGAGCTCAGCCAAGATGAAGGAACAGCTGATCATAGTTGTATATGGATTGCAATTTTGAAATAAATTTAGTAGCAGAGCTACTGCAAGCGATTTTTAGAGCTGCAAATCCATTTATCCTTCGCTGAAATTTCCGTGTCTCATGGTGAGAGCACGTCATTGTTGCTTAGCAAAGACAGACGCCTCATGAGCGCTTCTGCCCGAGCGCTTTGGAAAGGAGGAGAAAGACGCGCTTAGCGTTTTCCATGCGTTTTTAGGCACGATATGTGAACCAGACCTGTTGGTTATTGGAGGATCTTCTCATTTCTAGTCTGTTCAACGCATTGGCTATTTTGCAACGAGCCTGCAGCGCGTACTGAGTGAGCGAGCGCCTGCTGAGTAGCCTAACATAAACATATAAGATGGTGTTTTTTTCTTCTTCGGGAGTGTCAGGGGCGTTGCCTGTTACGTTGTTTGGGTTATTGGGCTACCTTGTTGAATATATTATATTATATTTCTCTCTCTCTCTCTCTTTTTTTTTTTTCAAATATAATTAATTACTCCAACGAACCGTTCGGTATACATAATGCGTACCGCGTACCGAACCGAAAGCGTCGTACCGAACGGTTCAATACGAATACGCGTATCGTTACACCCCTAATATATATATATATATATATATATATATATATATATATATATATATATATATATATATATATATATATATATATATATATATATATATATTTATTATTATTATTACCCTAAAAACTTAGAAAAATTTAGAAATGTTAAATTACTAAAACTAATACAGAATTGAAGCTAAATTAAATAAATTAAACTTAATTAGAAAAGTATAAAATAACTAATATGATAAAACGGCTAAAACACATTTTCTCAAATTTAACAAAAATTACAATTAAAACTACATTTAAATATAAATTCAAAATATAAAAAAATACTATAAATAAATAATAATAAAAAATCGGAATTGTCTGCTTAAATGAGTTTATCAACAAGTATCCAATCAACACTACCTGACAAACTCGCAGTGTTCACTGGTACAGCTAATATTCCAGACTCTTTTGCAATGAACTCCACACTCATGCTAATCAGATCCGTAGTAACATCATAAAGCACCAAAGAATATGTTCCGGTCGCCATCCCAACACTGAGTTCCACATTGCCCCGTCGGTCCGGCCCACTGAGGTCGACTTCATTGATCCAAACCCCTGCAGGGGTTGGTGGCGGGCAGTGATTGACCCACGCAGGGGTCGGTGGACCGGTGTAGAACGACCACAGGTTTTCTGACTGCCAGCAGCGCTGAATGGACTCGTCCCCCTCCAGAGCCGCCTCATCCTCCACGTACGTGACCGAGCCGGGAGTCAGAACAGACGCAAGGCCGTCGGCGCCATCTACAGATTTACGTGAAGTGTACACAATGGCGTCCAGCAACCCCACTGCTGAAACAGGTCCCCTTTCGACAACTGGTGCCCAGTTGGAGCCGTAGAGCGCGATGGCATCGGGCCCGTTCTGAACAGAGTTGGGTGGAAGAGAGATGGCAGGACGGGGATTCAGTTCGGAAGAGCCAACCACGAAAAAACCTTGATGATCCGTGTGGTGTCCACTCAGATCAATGACCCGGTAGGCGGTGTCCACTTTGCCATTGTAGAACACAAGTGTGTATCCATCAAGAGAAGTAGGATTCGTACCTTCATAGTACAGCTCCACAAATTCCTTAGTGTCAAATTTGGGATTGTCACAGTTGACCTCGCTGATCATTAAACAGGATCTTGTCTGTTTGAAAACGCACATTAACACCACACACACTAAGCTCAGCTCCACACGCATGGCTAAAAACTCTGTGCATACAATAATAACCAAGGACTGATGGGAAAAGGACCTGTGGAAGGAAAACAGAAGGTTCATTCCAGATGAATGCAATCACTTTCAAAACATACTAAGTTTCATTTCCACAAAATCTAGACAATGCTTCTATAGCAGTTGAGATGTCGGGAATCTCAAAGACTATCTATGAACTGGAAGGTATCAAAACAACCAAAACGTCAAAACATTCATTTGACATTACCCTAGGGATCATGACAAAGTACATTCCACTCAAAACCAGGGCAAGCACTAGGAAAACAGCCCATGCAACAGTATAACACCATATACGAAAAACTGAACTCATATGTCATTCGCCTGGAACTGCTTCTGTTTACAACAGGGAGCGTAAGCTTGATTAAAGTGATTATTATGTTTTGAATATGGATATTTTTCTTACAGAAAAGCATCGATTCCCCACAGGACGCCTTTGTTCAGCCCCCGGACCCGTGCTTTTTATGGATGGGTGCTTTTTATTTAACTTCTTTTGGTCTGATGCATGTATATTTTTATATACATATATTTATACAATTATATATTTTGACTATAACTCCGACTGGATTCGTTCCCTTGTTTAAATTAAAATTTCCCCCTCGGCTCGGTTTTAAAAAGACTTCTGAAATCTGAAAATCTGAAAATTTTAATTAAAAACTGAAAAAAAAAGAAAAAAAAAATTCTTGGCAACTAACGGGAAAAAAAACAAATACTAAAATTACAAAATTACGAGAAAACACAATTAAATTAAAGCCAAATAGAAAGTAAAAAATATATATATATATAAAGACAAAAGCACATAACTATGGAAGTCCTTGGAGGCAACGGATTATAAATTTTTTGTCATTTTTTCATTATCGCGACTTAATTTTCTCATTATCTCGACATAATGAAAGTTGTTTTCTCATTATTGCAAATTAATTTTCTCATTATCTCGACATAACGATAGTTGTTTTCTTGTTATCGCAACTTAACTTTCTCATGATCTCGACATAATGAAAGTTGGTTTCTCATTATTGCAAAGTAATTTTCTCATGATCTCGACATAACGAAAGTTTTCTCGTTATCACAACTTAATTTTCTCATGATCTCGACATAACGTAAGATGTTTTCTCATTATCGTGACAACGATAGTTGTTTTCTTGTTATCGCAACTTAACTTTCTCATGATCTCGACATAATGAAAGTTGGTTTCTCGTTATTGCAAAGTAATTTTCTCATGATCTTGACATAACGAAAGTTTTCTCGTTATCACAACTTAATTTTCTCATGATCTCGACATAACGTAAGTTGTTTTCTCATTATCGTGACAACGATAGTTGTTTTCTTGTTATCGCAACTTAACTTTCTCATGATCTCGACGTAATGAAAATTGTTTTCTCGTTATTGCAAAGTAATTTTCTAATGCTCTCGACAAAATGAAAGTAGTTTTCTCATTATCGCGACTTAATTTTCTAATGCTCTCGACATAATGATAGTTGTTTCAGGATAGTTGTTACAGGCTTTACTGACGAGATGCGCGTGAAAAACGCATTCGATTTTTTGCCCAGCCCTATCTCAACATAACAAAAGTTACACAACTGCACCAGCAGGTGGCACTATAGACCTGAATATAACTGATGGGGTGTTGTATACTGTATATCCACTTTACTGTACACAATTGGGACAGAATAAGGACCTTCTTCGTGATTGCTATAATTTTTGCAGTATTGATTATTATTGACATTTAATCATTCATAAAGCAACACCACAAAACACAGGCCTTTCCGAAGGATGCAGAGAAATATTCTAAAATCTTTTAGAGCTGCTTGGATTCAACTCACTTTATTTTGCTTTTATTTTAAATAATATTATATATAATATGTCATTTTTAGTAATCATAAAGGACATGCTGTGACTGAAATCATGTGCGTTACAAGCTTGAAATGCTGTTTGAAAAGTGTATGTAGGAAAGATTACAACACAATACAACATTACTTGAATAAATTAGCCTAAAGGCTACACTTTACATATATTGATCACATTTCTTATCGATATACATTTAATGATTAACAGTAAAGATAAAATAAGGAAAAGATGCACATTACAAATACATTGTTGAATCACGTCCTAGATAAACACAACACCCTGCTTATTAACTAACAATCACGTAGGCCTACTTAAAAGATGCACAAATGAAGATATAGGTGCAAACAGAATTATAATATAATCAGATAATGAAATAATTAAGTTGTGATCAACAGAAAACAACTTTTATGTCGAGATCACAAGATAATTAAGTCATTATCACGACAAAACCAGGAAGAACATTTTTTTTTATTAATCCATGACCTCTTAGGACTTCCATACATAACTAGCCTAAACATGACTAAAACTTGAACAAAAAATGAGAAGATAAAAATAAAAGCTAATTCAAAATATTACTAAATACTATAATGCTATATAAATAATTCTAAAATAAAACTAGTTCGCAATAGTGTCCTTGATTGAGTCTGCAAGTGTAAGTATACAATTATCACTAGCTGGCATAAGATTTCAGCCATACAGAAGTTTATAAAAGATATACTTTTGTGGTGTAAACTATTAAGTATACCATATTCTTAGCAGCTATGAGGAAGTGTGGTTCTTCAGCATCAGCAAAGTGTGAACTATGGCACACAAAAACACACAAGCACTTACGCAACAGTAGCTATATGAGCCATCATCAGCTGACAACATACTCCATTAATCAGAAATGTGTATGGAGCTTATAATATGAAAAAAATTATTGAATTTAAATTGTGTAAATTTGAATTATTATTACTGATATTCCACTATTCTGAATATTAAACATTTGAAATTTAACACAACTGAATATTTTTTATTGAAGAGTTTTAAAGACATGTATTTTCAAACAGCAAATTTTTTGTTCTGAAATCTTAAGACTGCAAATATCCAGTTTTGAAAATTACAGATTCAAGTTTTCAAGATGAAGAGGAAATTTGGATCAAATTTAATATTCTAAAATTCAACATAAGTTAAAATTTGAGATCGTATAGAAAGTAGGTCAGAGGTAATCCAAAAAGCATTTTGATCAATTAAATTCCACTATTAAACATGATTATTTAAAAAAAATAAGTTGAAATAATGCTGGCAGATGGCTTTAACAACAGCATATTCCATCAATTAACAACCTCGCAACATACAGCAGATCTATCTTTAATAGTTCATAAGTTACTGTTAAAAATAAATTCCCCAATGGAGAAAATGAATGGGATTTCTACTTCCAGAAGCTGAATGTCACACTTTATAGTCTAAATTGGCAAATAACAGACTAGACCCTTCTCTTGTTGCTATGACAATGAAGAACTAGATCTTAAACATCTACTGGATTTTGAGAGGAAGACAATGTCTGTTTAGAAAAGCATGCTACTTTTAATATTTTTTGCAGCTATAATATATGTAAACTGCATGTGCACAGCATACATTTTTCTATAGACCAGTTCAAAAATCAGAACACATTTGCATGAGCAGTGCACAACAGATCGCAATGCAATGTGTTTGAGTTGATAAATGCATTTACTAATGAATATTTTGTTGAGATATATTTTAAATAAACTTGTATATGAACAACTACAAACCTACTATTTTCGAGTTGATAACACGAGTGGCTGAATTAAACATCCATGTTACTCAGGTGCATACTACATCTTCATATTTGCACACTGCATATTGTTTTTAAGCCAATGTAAACTGCACAGTATGTAGTAATATATACAAACAACAGTTTCGTCGTGACGTCACAAGATGTATTTAAATTATTTTTTAGAGGTTTTTTGGACATCTTTACGCAGTTCTATGCATCTAACCTCACAAGATCTACAGAAATCATAGTTTATTACTGAGAAAAAGCATTGCATTTAGCCTACTTAGAATGCACAGTGGATTTCGCAATAGTAAGAAGTTTAAACTCCAGCAGACTCGGTCTCTCTCAAAAACAATTTGGTGAGAAAACGAGAAAGAAGACGAGAGAGAGCGAGAAGAAGAACCGCAGCGAGATCTTCGCAGATTGTGCGGTTTAATGGAGAAGCGTTGCTTACCGTGACGCCCGACGCCCGGTTGAACGGGTTTAAAGTGTTCTGTGAAGTTTCAGTAACTTTTGGTGTGTGGAGGAACCGATCTGCTCCAGTCAGCCTCTTCCACGCGCGCGTGGGCGGTGAATCTGGATGAATACACGCACATTCCCGGAGACATAAACAGTGCTTCCCAGAAAGATGCCTCCGTCCTTTGTCTGCACTGCTACGCTGCGCACTTTTCCTACACTTTTTGCTTCACAGATGCGTCATAGCCTTAAGTCCCCAAATCTATTTTGACATTTCAGTAACATTTAAAAATGAATGTAATTGCTTAGGTACAAAATAACAAAAGTGTTTACTCATCTGATTAAAATAGATTTAATATTTGAATTCTATAAATATCACATTAAAAACCCTGTTTTGAAAACCCTGACCATGTTCTTCTTTTTTTTTTTTTTTTTTTTTTTTGAGGATCAATACCAGAGATGGGACCAAGTCACACATGTGCAAGTCTCAAGTAAGTCTCAAGTCTTAACCTTTAAGTCTCAAGTAAGTCCCAAGTATTTTTTTCTTGGGCAAGTCAAGTCAAGTCACAAGCTATGTCAAGTCAAGTCCAAGTCAAGTCACCTTAATATTGTTATTTGACCTGCAGAATATGATCTTAATAAAGTTAAAAGACAAGATATAAGTAACTGTCAGTAAATTAAAATAATTTGGATTTGCATTGTAAATACTCATGTTCAGTAAAATACATCATGGAATCAAACAAAATTGTAACTTCCTAAAATTATCAATTTTTCACTTCCGCCAACAGTGTTTGAAATGTTTTACATTTTCAACATTGAGTCCATAAAACTAAACATCCAACAGACTCCTCTCTGAACACCTCTCTCTCTCTCTCTCTCTCTCTCTCTCTCAAACACAGTTTACATACAACATTAAACTTTGTTACATTTCTCCTCTCTCTCTCTCTCTCTCTCTCTCTCACACACACACACACACACACACACTCTCTCTCTCTCTCTCTCTCTCTCTCTCAGAGTATAGAATATAAATATGACGTATTTTCAGTTGTTTCATACTTTTTTGTTATGTACAGTACAGACCAAAAGTTTGGACACACCTTCTCATTCAAAGAGTTTTCTTTATTTTCATGACTATGAAAATTGTAGATTCACACTGAAGACATCAAAACTATGAATTAACACATGTGGAATTATATATGGAATTATATACATAACAAAAAAGTGTGAAACAACCGAAAATATGTCATATGGCTTTGATTACTGCTTTGCACACTCTTGGCATTCTCTTGATGAGCTTCAAGAGGTAGTCACCTGAAATGGTCTTCCAACAGTCTTGAAGGAGTTCTCCGAGAGATGCTTAGCACTTGTTGGATCTTTTGCCTTCTGTCTGGGTCCAGCTCACCCCTAAACCATCTCGATTGGGTTCAGGTCCGGTGACTGTGGAGGACAGGTCACCTGGCGCAGCACCCCATCACTCTCCTTCTTGCTCAAATAGCCCTTGATGTCTTCAGTGTGACTCTACAATTTACATATGCACTTCTCATGATTGGGTAATCGCGGCAGCTACATTTGTTTTTCTGATTAATTGTTTTGCTCTATGAGAAGGACAAGGTAACAAAATATTCGGGCTTATGCCCCCTTAGCCCAGCCCTAGCGCCGCCCCTGGAATGCGTTTTTTGACGGCCTGCTAGCGGATCATTAGGGGCCGTTCACATCACGTCTTTTGCACGCGCAAGTTCTTTATTTCCAATGTAGGCGCATCGAGTTAAAAACATCTAAACTTTTCAGAATGCCGCAAGCGCACCGCAGGTCATGTGACAATAACTAACCAATCAGCTTCATTCTTTCCCGTATCAACGTTGAAAGCTCAGCTAACATGAAGGAACAGCTGTTCATAGCTGTATATGGATTGCCATTTTGAAATGAATTTAGTAGCAGAGCTACTGCGAGCGATTTTTAGTCCTGCAAATCCATTTATCCTTTGCTGAAATTTCCGCGTCTTCATTGAGAGAGAGCGTGTCATGGATGCTTAGCAACGACAGACGCCCCAGGAGCACTTCTGCCCGACCGCTTTGGAAAGAAGGAGAAAGCGGCGCGACTAGCGTCTTCCACGCGTTTTTAGGCGCGAACTATTGAAGACAAAAGCGATGACCCTCGGTACCTCTCAGGCTGACATGTTGATGTGATGTGATATCTGATTTAAGTGGGCGTGGTGTGTGTAAGGTAGAGAGGGCATGACTGATGATAGTGTCCTGATCCAGTCACGACGCTATTCTCAGCCTGCGCTCCAGCTGAGTAATCAACTTTATTTTTAAAAATAATTTATATATTTTATATTCAAACTTAAAACATGATGTGATTAACACTCAAGTCATTCAAGTCATCTTGTCTCAAGTCAAGTCAAGTCCTATTTTTCAAAATACTGTACAGTAGTTCCTCTATATACCCCGCCTCTATCAAACGCGTTGTTTCTAAAGAGTCCCTCCTTCTGACAAACGCAGTCTGCTCTGATTGGCCAACTGACCCACTGCACTGTGATTGGCCGAATACCACAAGCACTCGTTGAAAATGTAACGCCCCTTTCCATAATCTTTCAAAATAAATGTAAAGACAGTTAATAATGCCCTTAGTTTTACCACCATTTCAATCATTGATTGAATTAAAACTTACAAAATACTTTCAAAATTACAACTGCATAAATAATCTGTTATAAATAATCTTATTTTTGTTAATATACAAAAATAAAATGTTGAAAAAAAGCAAGCTATCTATAAACTGCCAGTAGGTGGCAGCAAGTCACTTCATTAATGAGTGATTCATTGAGTCATCAGCCCATTAGCAGACACTTCAATTTTTTTGCCTCAATCACTTCAAAGGGTCCACCCTCCAGAGTGAGAGCTTCGAAGAGATGAATGTTGTAGGGGTCAAAAATACAAATTATTTTTTGGTATGCATTTCTGCGTGACCTTAACGACCCCCAATATCTTTTAAGTTAAATAAAGTGGGTCAGTGGTGTTTTGATTGAGAGTTTGCTCGCAAATGCAAATTAAAAGGTAGCTGTAAAGTATTTTTGTTGAAGTACAATGTCGTTTTGACCATAATGATGTACCCAGTTTAACTTTAAATATTACAGTAGTATAGAAAAATACAATGCATACATTGATCGGTGAAGTCGAACTCTGTGACGCCAAACAACTTCCCTGTGCATAGTGTGCAAAGGATCATGGGGGACTGAAGTGTCCATCAGTTTTGTGGCCAGTTTTGAGTAAATAAATTCAATATGTGTTATGAGAAAATTAGAAAAGTCTTACAACAGTTTTTTCACTATTAAATTTGATAAAAAATGTAGCTGTTTAATAAGGACAAAACATAAGTGAAGAGGTGAAAAATGAAACGTCATGTGTGAAGAAAACCAAAGAAATAAAAAGGTCTATTCAAGTCAAATCTCATATATTCATCCATAAATTCTCACTTGCAACACCAGAGGTCGCTGTCTTCACAATATTAGATAACGTTGCATTGAGAATAGCATACTTCCATAGGCTATACACTTATTATATAGTATGTATATTGTCCACAGATTGTGAAGTTTCCAGGACGTATGCATATGCAACCAAACATGCAGACAGTAGGTTATATGACAAATTGTCGTCATATGTCTCATGTTGTGTTATTTTGTGTGTTTAATTGTGTTTAAAAATCATATTACTTCTGGTTCATTCATCACACTGAAAATGAAAGTGAAGATATAGTAGCAAATATAACAGCCAACCAGGTTTTCCTGCACTTTATATTATATAAATTATAGCTGCTAGTAGTTTAGTAACTAGCTTACTTATCTAACACTTCCTTTTCAGTAAACTGAAGTGTGTGCTAATGAGCTGATGAGTTGAATCATGTGTGCTGGATGAGAGCGACCCGCTCTGCATCTCTCTGTATCTGTATCACTTGCCTCTTCTATGTATAATTCCTGCACTCTTGCCAGTTCCTCATGTCCTCAAAGCTGTTTTTGGCAGACGCGTGCACCCAAAAAAGCCTACACATAGCCACAAGTAAATACTGCACATGTTTTTGTGGTACAGTCAATTGCACAGAGGTTTTTTAAGGTCTTGCATGACATGTGAGCTGTAATTATCGCTGCCGCTGGAACTGTTATTGTGAAGTGGAGTAGAGATGTTGAATCTGTTTATATCTTGTTGACCAAATTAAAGGAATAATCATTGAAGTGAAAACATTTGTTCACCCCAAAATGAACATTTGCTTACCCTCATGTCATCCAAGATGCTGAGGAGTTTGTTTCTTCATTGGAACAGATTTGGAGAAATGTAGCACTGCATCACGTGCCCACCAATGGATGCTCTAGTGAATGGGTGCCGTCAGAATGAGAGTCCAAACAGCTGATAAAAACACCATAATAATCCACACCTCTCCAGTCAATTAATATCTTGTGAAGCCCAAAGCTGTGTGTTTGTGTGAAACAAACCCAGACAAATCCATCATTAAATCTAATCTTTATTTGTTTTGGATGCATTTTAGTATCTTATTATTAGTTGCATTTCTATTGCATTTGCATTTTGCAGATATGAAGGCCAAAGAAATATAATTATATAAAAATATTACTAATAATACATTTTAAGCTAAATTACAAAAAGCTAACCCTAGCATACATTTATTTTAATATTAAATAATATATTTGAATATATATGACTGCATAGTAAATGTCATTTTGGCATTAATAATATTTGACAATTAAAGAGAAAAAGCTAACCTAAACTTAACTTAACTTAGAAAGCTATTGATTATTGATTATAAAAACAACCCACAGCATTCAATTATATTAATATTGAAACACACACACACACACACACACACACACACACACACATATATCAATATTCCTGCCTTTATAAAAGACTCTGCAATGTCATTTTCATGCCAGGCAAAATTATAACAAAGCATCTGCATTTTATAAGGACAAAACTGTTTGCAGCATGGCTCACAGTCATGAGGTGTTTTCAGAAGTGATGTAGAGAAAGAATAAGATGGTTTAGAGAGAATAAAGATGGCCCAATTTTTCCTCTTCATTCATCTCGCTGTGTTAAATCATCCTTGCCGGATTACAGATCATATCGGAATGGGTTTGAGCTCCATTTAACTCTTATTTGCTCTCTCTTTACCTCTAACACAGGTTTTGATGGCAGTTTGAGAGCTGAATGCAGGGCATCTGGACTCTTATGAGCTGTTGATCCACGTTTGAGGAATCAGACTCTCTCTCTCTGTGTTTCTCCATATGGTTTCTGCAGGTAAGCTGGGATCACCTGGGGAGTGTTTGACAGGCTGATTAAAAGAAAGTGTTGTCATGAATGGAGAGGCTTTGAGGCATCAGCAGGGTATTTCAGGATGTGTTTGGCTCATTCCTCAGCGTATGCGTATGCAAGCATCTGTTCATTTATTTGTGAATGAGATGTTGACTCACTCTGGCTGACAGGATGTTTGAATCATCGACTTGTAACACATTACAGACTCATGCAGTGATACATGCACACGCAACGCTCTGCAAACTGTAGTTGCACATGCATGCACATGAAATAATTGAAAAAACCTGCTTTAATTATATATTTATATATATATATACATGTTTAGTCATGGAAAACAATAAACAAAAACAACATAGAAAATCCTTATTTTTGACCAGTGATTAAACACTTCAAAATAAGTATTAAACTTGTTGATATTTGACCACTAAATATAATTATTGACCAGTCTGTAATTAAATCGCTGTGTGATCTTGTTTTGATTTTATTTGTAAAAGACCTTTCATGCTAATTCTGACGCTTCTGATCTGAAAAAAAACAAACCATGAATGACAATAAAACATAAAATGAATTCAAGAGAAAAGGAGGATGTGAGAACATAAAATGCAATAATATTTAAATTATTAAGATTCATGACAATGTAAACAAAAAACTTATTTAACTTAAAAATAATAAAAAGCTAGCATAAACACACACACACACACACACACACACACACACACACAAGCTAAAATAAAATATATTATAATATAAACAAAAAAAATTAAATTATATATTTTATAAAGTTAGCATTATATATTATATAAATACTACAAATATAATTGTAATATATATAATTTTGTATTTTAATTATTAAATTAATAATAAGCGAACTTAAAAGTATATTCATATATTACACAAAAAATTAATTATAGATAAAATATATCTATTTACGATAAATCTATCATAAAATGATTTTAATAATAAATGATATAATTTAAATATGTCATTTCACTATGAAAAATATTTGTAATTTTAAATAGGAAAGGCTGAGCTAAAATACATTATTATGAAAACCTAACCTATAGAATATTACATTTTATATTAAAATTATTAATGTATTATTAATTATAATATCATATATTACAAAAGCTAGCTTGTATAACAAACTAAAAGACTTTGTAATTAAACTCTAGATACTTTTTGAGATGTGTGGGTACTATAATAAAACCGAACAGTTGTACTCTTTGTGTAAAACACATGAAGCTGTGCTTTTGTGCCAGAATTGGCTCATGTCTGGGCAGACAGCTAAATTTAATGTGTTTGATGGGTCTATTTTTAGTCAGAACTAAGAATGCAAGACTGTATCAAACACACACATGTATGTATGTGTGTGTGTGTGTGTGTGTGTGTGTGTGCGTTTAGAAGATGCTCTTTGGGTGTTTGTATTCAAACTCAACATATGTAGGTCAGGTGCTGCATGGGCTGTTGTTACCGTGGAAACTAGGAGTCAACCATGACTGCAGTCTCATCACTGTGATGCTTTGGGATCATAAATACATGTAGGGGACTTTTTTGTCATGACTATTAATAAATCTGTATGAGTTGATAATATCTTCTTCTTTCTGCAGCTAGTGCAGATTTGTCAGGACACAGCTGGAGCGCTTCTCCACTTTACCTGCACTCCTCTTCCTCTTCTGGGCATCATGCCATCTAAAATAACCAGGCTTTTCTGCTCTATCCATCATTCAGATACCAGCTCGAGTAATAAATCTTCTGTCTGGCCCAGGAGGCTCATGGGAAGACTGTTCTATTTTACTAGAAATAAAAAGTAGAGCGGTGGAAATAAGGCTATGTCAGGTGTAGGTCTATCTATCTATCTATCTATCTATCTATCTATCTATCCATCTATCCATCTATCCATCTATCCATCTATCCATCCATCTATCCATCTATCCATCTATCCATCTATCCATCTATCCATCTATCCATCTATCCATCAATCTATCTATCTATCTATCTATCTATCTATCTATCTATCTATCTATCTATCTATCTATCTATCCATCCATCTATCTATCTATCTATCTATCTATCCACCTATCCACCTATCCACCTATCCATCTATCCATCTATCCATCTATCCATCTATCCATCTATCCATCTATCCATCCATCTATCCATCTATCCATCTATCCATCTATCCATCTATCCATCTATCCATCTATCCATCTATCCATCTATCCATCTAACTATCTATCCATCTATCCATCTATCCATCTATCCATCTATCCATCTAACTATCTATCTATCTATCTATCTATCTATCTATCTATCTATCTATCTATCTATCTATCTATCCATCTATCCATCTATCTATCTATCTATCAATCTATCTATCTATCTATCTATCTATCTATCTATCTGTCTATCTATCTATCTATCTATCTATGAATACAAACTAAAAATATATAAATATTAAATAAACTTAAAAAGTTATAGATAATAAATTGCTGACTATAACATACAAATTATTTATATTTAATAATGTATTTGTAATATTTATTATTTCATGGTAATATGCAATTTTCAATTTCAAAAATATATTTTTATATCAAATATAAAAAGCTAACTTCATAATCATATTTAAAGCTAACTTAAAATCATATAATAATATAACTTAAAATATATTAATATTAAATAAAAACTTATAAATAATACAAATATATCATTTATTATATTAATCATAAATTATATATTTTAAAGATATAATTTCAGTACTAAAAATGATTTTTATATTAAATAGAAAAGGCTAACCTAGAATATATTATTAGAAAAAAACAAGCATAAAAGCCCTAACATGAAAGTATATTCATTAAAAAGACTTTATAAAACTAACCCTAGCATAAAAGGATATTAGTGTTAAATAAAATTGTTTAATATATTTTATTTTAGAGTACTGTATATGCAATTTCAATTTTACAAATATTTTATTATTAAGAGAAAAGGCTTACTTAAAATAAAGTAAAAGACTACTTAAAATATAGTAATAATATTAAAATATATTAATATTAAATAAAAAATATATATTTATAGAATATAAAAAATATCATATAATTGTCTTAATAACACCCTTAAAATGATAAAATTAATATGAATTTTTTTACTTAATATTAATATCTTGTTACTGTAAGTTTACTTACAAATGAATAACATTTTTCAAACGTAATTTAAAGAAATATTTGACTTGAAATTACATTTCTGTCATCATTCACTCTCCCTCAACTTTTGAGCTCCGAAAATGATAAATAAATAAAAAAATCACCATAAATGTTCTGGATTCATGTCACTGATTCCCTAGGTTGATATCAGACTTGTGTGGCATATTTAAATGTGCACAAATGTGAATGTGGTTTGGAAGGTGGAGTGAATGGAGACCGAATGGTTATTTTAGTGTGAACTATTCTTTGAAGTAAACATTTTCCAGTGTGTCAGTCTAACAGAATCGATTTGGAACTGATGTACTTCTTTTGGTGTGGAAAATAAAGTGGAAACAATGATGAATTGATGATTTGTCACATCTTGAGAGCTAAGATATCGATTGCACTACACTATTACTAGCTCAGTGAACACCAAACACATTTACAGACTGACTACTTGAAAATCAGTATTAAATGCCAAGACCTGCATGCTGACATTATACTGAGATTCTATACATTATTGATTGTTACATATACAAAGAAATAAGCCAGATATTTCCTGGGAGCACAGGGACGTGTTTACAGATTGCATGTTAAAGTGACGTTCACACCTTCAGTGTGTGTGTAAAGAAGAACATACTGATGGGTTGGGGATCTAAAAACAGCCTGAATATCTGGAGTAACCCACTTTAGGGAAAATGCTAAATTTGTGCTTGTGTGATTACTAGATACTGTATAAGATGATCAAAAACGCTTCATAGGAAGCAAGAACATTTAGTACATTCAGTATTAAGTTGTAGAAATAAGTCTCTATTGCTTTTTAAGGCTGCATTTATTTGAGCAAATATACAGTAAAATTGTGGAATATTTTAACATTTTAATATGGCTGTTTTCAATGGGAATATATAATAAAATGTAATTTATTCCTGTGATTTAAAGCTGAATTTTCAGCATCAGTCCTCCAGTCTTCAGTGTAACACAATCCTTCAGAAATCAGTTTAATATGCAGATATACTTCACATTGATGATTTTTTTAGGATTGTTTGATGGATGGAAAGTTCAAAAAGTAGGCCTACAGCATTTGTTTAATATCTTTTGTAACATTATAAATGTCTCTACTGTCATTCAGTACTGAAAAAAAAATTCTTTCAAAAAATACAAACATTATCTGAAATTTCTCATTATTTTACATCTTAACGCTGATTTATTTAACATTTTTCAAACCCCAAGACTTTAATATTCCCATATTTTTTAGGTTGTATCTAGACTTTTGCCATTAAAGCACACAACGAACGCTCCAGCTTTGAAAAACACACTTACTCCCCTCCACCTGGTTATTTAGGAAACACAGATACGGAGCCATTTAAAATATCTGACATGTTCTTTTCCAAGAGTTTCCTGATAAAGTAAACGGTCTTTGATAACCGTATGCAATTTCAAATGAATTAAAGGGAATCTTGAAAAACGACAGTGAAAGGAAGCAGAACAAATGCGCTCAAAGTCTCTCTCTCTCTCTCTCTCATCCCCTGAGGTCTCACTAACTCTAGCCTTGC
Source organism: Carassius auratus (assembly GCF_003368295.1). Lineage (NCBI taxonomy): Eukaryota > Metazoa > Chordata > Actinopteri > Cypriniformes > Cyprinidae > Carassius > Carassius auratus. The sequence goes on from NW_020527778.1 coordinate 1,031,605, forward strand.
CTCAGTTTCTTAAAGGATGCAAAATAACAATGCTGAAGCTAAGTGAGAGAGAGATAAGAGGAAATAGAGAGAAAAGAAATGGGAAAAGGGAAGCAGAAGCATTCAGCACGCTGTGACGGAAGAGACTTTCTCACACAACGCTTTCACAGTCTTCAGCCGATCAAAACGTCAATGTTTTTGGTTTATGTTATTGCTCATCAGATGACAATTATAAATGTAATGGCTGGAAAACATTATAGCTGATCTCTTCTGATCAAACCTCAAGATTCGAGCTCTAGAGTGTGTTCGGTTTAACAGTGTGAGCTTCCAAAACACCTGAACTAAACGATGCAGAAATATTTCTCGGCTGAATGTGCCAGGGTGTTTGGATTTGTGATGTGCCATGTGTAAAGGTTCATTACGGTTCACTGTGACAGTAACAGGACTGCTCAGTCCAGCACCGGAGAAAACTGCAAGAGAATGAGAACGAATGGAGACGGGAAAGAGAGATTATTATTAAATAAAACCAAAACTGGTGAAAGTCTGCAGTGGTTGCCATGGAGTCACTCCATGAGTGTGTGCGTGTGTGTGTGTGTGAGTCTGTGTGTGTGTGTGTATGTTTGTGTGTGCGTGTGTGTGTTTGTGTGTGTGTGCGTGTGTGAGTGCGTGTGTGCGTGCGTGTGTGTGTGTCTGTGTGTGTGTGTTTGTGTGTGTGTGCGTGTGTGTGTTTGTGTGTGTGTGTGCGTGTGTGAGTGCGTGTGTGTGTGCGTGTGTCTGTGTGTGTGTGTATGTGTGTGCGTGTGTGTGTTTGTGTGTGCGTGTTTGTGTTTGTGTGTGCGTGTGTGTGTGTGTGTCTGTTTGTGTGTGTGTGTGTGTGTGTGTGTGTGTGTGCATGCGTGCGTGCGTGCGTGTGTGTGTGGTCGCCTGTATGTGTGTGTGTGTGTGGTCGCCTGTGTGTGTGTGTGTGTGTGTATGTGGTCGCCTGTATGTGTGTGTCTGTGTGTTCGTTTGTGTGTATGTGTGTGTGTGTCTGTGTGTGTGTGTTTGTGCGTGTGCATGTGTGTGTGTGTGTGTGTGTGTGCTTGCGTGCGTGCGAGCATGTGTGTGTGTGTATATGGTCGCCTGTATGTGTGTGTGTGTATGTGGTCGCCTGTGTGTGTGTGTGTATGTGTGTTTGTGTGTTCGTGTATCTGTATGTGTGTGTGTGTCTGTTTGTGTGTTCGTGTGTGTGTGTGTGTGTGTATGTGGTCGCCTGTATGTGTGTGTGCGTGTTTGTGTGTGTGTGGTCGCCTGTATGTGTGCACATTATATTAAATGCAACTTTATTGCATTAAAATAACCGTTTATAAACAAGCGTACACTTACAAATTTTGTTGGTGCTATTGTTCAGTGTACTATGGTATCAGCTGCTAAAACATTGTTTAGATATGTTCTTCTTGCCGAGAGATAATCCATGAACATTAGGCCTGTTTCTATATGTCTGTCAACAGTCGATTTGTGTGTGAAAGAGCAACTTGTGAGCATTAGCATCATCCTCTGTGTTAGCAAGCAAGCAGAGCACTGCAGGAGTTTGATTCAGTTTGAGTTTGATTCAGACTCTCGTTTAATAGACTTGCTGGTGAGGTAAAATACCACATTACTTGCCTGTTAAAGACACGAAAGTGAGATAAACAAAACCTTTTCCATGAGCAGACTCATGATTAGTGTATTTACGTGCATTTGTGTATCAGCTCCGGTCTCTAGCGGATCCAGCTTCAGCTGAAATCATCAGCAGAGTTTTAATTACTTTCATAAAGCTGCATGAATCTTTGTGTACGTCTGTGTTGGGCTGGAAAGTTAATTATGCACACAGATAGCTTTGAGTGATGGAGAGCAAAAGAAGTCATATTAAAACTTCAGAGGGGTCACACAAAGGTTGTATGATTGCTTATGTTTACGTGTAAGAACCAATAGAGAATTTGCAACCAATCAATATTTTCTCAAGTGGGTGAGAATGAAATTATGTCTTTGATTAACATTGATTAACCTGATTCATACAAACATTAAACTTTCATATTAAACAGTTTGATAAGTAGTTAAAATACAAAACTGTGGCTTCACAGTGTGAACAAAGAGACTTTCAGGATGTCTCAGCTAAAATATTGTCATAAACCCGATAGAATGTTTTTTCAAGTAAGAAAAATACTGTTTAACATTATATTTTAAATACAACTTTATATTTTAAAGTATAAATATTTTATATGCAATAATTACATATTTATTATAAATATATATAATACATATTTAAACTGATGTATTTAAGAATAATACATTTTTAAGCATTACAATGTATCTGTTTTTATTTTACTTGAACACATTTCCCACCAAATTTGTATTATCATCATGCAAAATGATTTAATTTCAATAATAATTGTACAGTAGATTTTTACTGTGAGAATGTGTTGTATAAAATAATATTCTTAATGCAGAAAACCGTGGCTTGATTGTCTTTATGTAATTACTCTTTGTAAATAATGGCAAATAGAGAGCAAAGAAAGACATTTCAGTTTACAATGGACATCATCAGGACAAAACAGTTTGAACGGACAGAACATACACTGTAAATTGTTCCCACTGCTTCAAGAAAACCCCCCAGAGAGATGAAAAACTCCCTGCTGCTTTATTCCTCATTTGCATGCGTTTCACTACTGAGGGATATTTGAAGGATTGTAAATGAGGTCCTTTGCCCTTGGAATCTGCATTTTGTGCTCTTTTTTTATTCACTTCCCTCTTTTTTCTTCATCCTTTTTTTCTCTTGAACTCCCTTGTGACTGAATCTGAACACCCCTTATCACCACAACTTAATGAGCTCCCAAGCATTAACGCCATCACACACACACACACACACACACACTTGGCTGTTAGTGTCTCTGTCTACTTAGTTTTATAGTTCACCACAGTTTAATTGTGCATTTATTCTTTTACTATTTGAAACAACTCATTAGTATTTTTTAACAGAGAGAGAGAGAGAGAGAGAGAGAGAGAGCGGGTGAGAGAGAGAGAGAGAGACAGAGATAGAGTGAGAGAGAGAGAGACCTAGTTTTAATGACCTTCAGATAAGCAGCAAAAGATGGTGCAAAGCAAAGTAGGATAAAGAGATGAATTAAGAAATGGGGAGAAAAGGCCAGAGAGTTTAATTCTATTTATGGCTACAGTATCCAGTGAACAATTGTGTCTTCATTAGTTTTGGCTTTGAGCCCTGCCATTGAGGCAATTTTTATCCAAAACAGACAGGAATGAAAAAAAGCCCTGAAGCATTGTAAATATTTGCATTACCTCACTGTAACGCTGTAAAGATTTACATTACCTCACTGTAACACTGTAAATATTTACATTACCTCAATGTAACGCTGTAAAGATTTACATTACCTCAATGTAACACTGTAAATATTTGCATTATCTCACTTTAACACTGTAAATATTTACATTACCTCACTGTAACACTGTAAAGTGTTACATTACCTCATTGTAACAGTGTAAAGATTTACATTACCTCACTGTAACAGTGTAAAGATTTACATTACCTCACTGTAACACTGTAAATATTTACATTACCTTAATGTAACGCTGTTAAGATTTACATTACCTCACTGTAACACTGTAAAGTGTTACATTACCTCATTGTAACGCTGTAAAGTGTTACATTACCTCACTGTAACACTGTAAATATTTACATTACCTCACTGTAACGCTGTAAAGTGTTACATTACCTAATTGTAACGCTTTAAAGTGTTACATTACCTCATTGTAACGCTGTAAAGTGTTACATTACCTCACTGTAACACTGTAAATATTTACATTACCTCACTGTAACGCTGTAAAGTGTTACATTACCTAATTGTAACGCTGTAAAGTGTTACATTACCTCACTGTAACACTGTAAATATTTACATTACCTCACTGTAACACTGTAAATATTTGCATTATCTCACTTTAACACTGTAAATATTTACATTGCCTCACTGTAACACTGTAAAGAAAATTACATTTTAAAATTAAAATTATAACAGAAAATGTAAGATAAAAGCTAATTCAAAATATTAATAAATACTGTATTCTGTAAATATTTATCTTATTCAATTCTAATGCTGTAAAATTTCACATTACCTCTCTGTAAAGGTGTATTATTTTTTATGATATCTAAATTCACATTATAATGTTTTTAATATTCCCATAATCTCATTAACAGTCTGCACTATAAATATGTTACATTCTCTGTAATATTCCATAATGTTGGCTCACAAAAAAAAGAAAAGAAAAAAGAATTGAGTTCACATCAATCTTTTTGAGTTATGACAACTTCTGATGAAATTATGTTCAAGCAACAAACCGCATTTAGTTAATAATTTGTGGCTAGGTGTTCATCTTCAGTTCTCTCTTCACAGCAGTTCAGTCAGATTACTGTTTGAACTCAGAGGGGGTGTCAGCCACATTAAAAAAGTTAACAGCTTAAGTCATTTGTGGATTAATGCGAATTGGAGATGCAAACCGTTTTAAATGATTCAGTTCGATTTGGTGAACTGGTTCAGAAAGATCCGGTTACATCGAATGATTCGTTCACGAACCGGATATCACAAACTGCTTTGTTTTGAACTCTCTCACAACAGACAAGCAAGAGAACACAATGCTGAATGAAGTCGTAGTTTTTGCTATTTTTGGACCAAAATGTATCTTCGATGCTTCAAAATATTCTAACTGACCCTCTAAAGTCACATGGATTACTTTGATGATGTTTTTCTTACCTTTCTGGACTTGGACAGTATACCGTACACACAGCTTCAATGGAGGGACTGAGAGCTCTCGGACTAAATCTAAAATATCTTAAACTGTGTTCCGAGGTCTCACGGGTTTGGAACGACATTAAGGTGAGACATCATTTTAATTTTTCGGTGAACTAACCCTTTAAGTTGTGGCTATAGGTCCTCTTGAATTTGTTAAAGTTTTAAATTGCAAATGAAAAATACAAAACAGATAACGGCAATTTGATGTGCATTTAATCTGTTTATCATTCAGAACAATCTACGACTGTATGACAATCCTTAAAGCAGCTAAATAACATCAAACCAACTACTGTAGATCAAATTTCCAAGATCATTTGAATAACCCATTAATGAACATGAAAAAGAGCTAAATGTATTGGTATTTATTTTTATCTGTACTTGAGTTTGTTTTTGAATAATTACTTGTGCTCATTTGCAACATACATACCTCAAACAGTAAGACTTGAACTGCTCTATACCACCTAAATCAATATCGAATGCATCCTATGGAAAGAAACACTTTAATCTAAGACTAAAAAGAGTTTCTGTAGAGGTTAGTTAATTGATTGTTTGTTCTCTGATACAAAAGAAGCTATGAATTAGCACTACCTGACGAAACACAGTCACAACGTACTAGAGAGCAGATGCTCTCATGTTTTTACCTAATTGACCCATTATACGAGAAAAATGATTGGCCTCAATTTCGCTGTTAAGATATCACTGTTTATCTAAAACCTCCTGATGCATCTCTTCAAAAGATCTGTTTGAATGCACACTTTGAATCCAAAGAGAAATAATAAAGTCCCAGTGATCTACGGAGACTGTTACTCAGGAGAGGAAGCTTTGAAGACTGATTAAAATGTCTTTTGGGAAGTCCATCCAGTCAGTCTCCAGGTCATCATGACATCCGGTCGTCTCGTAAAACTTAAAAAAAATCCAGTATAAAATCGTATATCTTATTCTTCGATTGGTGCACGTGTATGATTCTGTCATAGGCTGGTTTGAAAGTCACATGATGATCCACCAAGAAAAGGTAGCGTTCAATCTTCATATCTTCATATCTTAATAAGCTTAATAGTTCACTATAGGAAAATTAAGTGCTTATGAAAAAAAAGGAATCGACTAGGCCTGTGCGATTTGGGGGGAAAATAAAAAAATTATTATTTTTTTTTTCTGATTAAATTTGTGTTTTGGTCAAAAATTTTAATTGGGCCAGAGAATTCGTCCTAAAATTGTTGTGATATATATGAAAATAATTAGTATTTTTCTGGTATGATTATATTTATTACTAAATAAAAAAAACTAAAATTGTATAATATTATTAGATGTTATTTCACTGTAAAATTTTAAATATTTTAAAATAATAATTTATAATTTTACGTTTTAATTAAAAGTATTTATTTAAAAACAAAATAACAATTGTATTTTATTTTTGGTTCTATTTAATTTTATTTAAACTGTGTCCTTTAAAAGTTGATTATCGCACTAAGCCATATCACAATTATGAATTTATTTTGATTGATCGCGCAGCCCTAGAAGCCTCTTTATATTAAAGGTTTAGTTCACTCTACATTATTTACTCTGTCATGTCATTTAAAAATAAAACCATAAAAAATTCCTTAAATGAATATATATATAAACTTAAGCTTATTTTATTTCAGCTAGTTGTCAAAGTCATTTTCATTTACTTTAAGTTGAAGTACTTAAATAGCTAAAACTAATATAATATAGACACACACAGCAAAATTACTGAAAATATTAACTCAATTCAAAACCATAAAGAATCTAAAAATAAAATCCTATTCAAAATACCAACAAAAAACTATAATAGTATATCAATGATACTAAAATAGCACTTGCTTCAAGAAAGACAAAAAAGCACTATAAAAGTAGTTTATACGACTCATAAAATATATTCTAAGTCTTGTAAAACCACATGATGATCAGCTTTAAGTGAGAAACAGACCACAAAAAATAGTATCTCTCAAATATAATTCAATTCGAAATGAAAACATCGAGATACATTAGAACTGATGTCAATGACCAGACACAATGCAGGAAAAAAATGCACAAATTGTACCTTAGGTGAATAAATGCCACTAAATTTACCTACATTGGTGCATATTAATAAATTATAGTACACTATGGTACTGATATGCACCTTTTAGGGGTAAATAAGGTACAAATCTGTCTAAATTTAAGTTTACTTACCCAGCTGCTGTACTCCTACAAGTACAATTTTTGCCATTTTTGGTCAATAATGACTTAAATTTTGGACTTTTTCTCACATAAATCTATGATGGCTTTAGAGGACTCAGAATATGGTGCTTTTATGTCATTTCAGGATCCATTATGGAGCATCGTGCAGTATTTCTTTATTCATGATCACCGGAAGAAGAAAATCCTATGGGTTTGGAATGACATGAGGTAAACGATGACAAAATTTCCATTTCTTTTTGGAGTGAACTATTCCTTTAAAATGAAAGCAGTTTTAATGAATTCAGTATGTTTACCTAGTGAAACAGATTCGTTTCTAGTGCTAAAGTGACCTGTCTTTTACTCTAAATCAACCAGGTTTCATAGTTTTGCTAGACCTACATTTATGGCAGTTCTATTAACTTTCATAACTGTTCCTGTGTAGTTCTGAAGTAATATTGCTACCTTTTTTGCGGCTATATCTAGTTTGGGCTTCATACACAAATCTCAATGGGAGTGGTCATCATCACTTTGCTCTTGTCTTGACGGTTGGGAGACGGGCTTTTGGAGGACTCCTCCCTAGAAGAATGCGGTTCGGACAGGATGCTACGTTTGAGGGGGGTGGGGCGTAGACAGGAAGTGCCTGAAGGCGGAGAAGGCTCTGCGTGTCTGTGGGCGGAGCAATGTGTGGAACCGCCCCTAGGCGCCCTACAGGAAGCTCTGCGGCGGTGATGATTGAGCAGATCGTATTTAAGGAAGTAGAAGACCTCTTTAACCCCACAGCGCCGCTCCGGCTCCAACGCCAACAGCCGGCCAAACATGCGCAAAGCATCATCTGAAAACCGCCGCCATTGTGAGGGAACAACGCCGGGAGGAAACGCCCCCCGCTGCCATCGCTGAAATTCCGAAAAGAATGCGTCGTTAGGCAATGCAGCTTCCCAGGGAAAGTTTCCAGTCAGCATGCAGAACAGCAGAACTCCGAAAGCCCACACGTCCTGGGTCGTCGCCACCACGATTCCCTCCGATACCGAGGCCTGGCACACCTCGGCGGCGGTGTATGGGATGGTGCCACTGATCCTCTTGATCCGGCTGCCTGCCCGCCGTGTCATTCCCAAATCTGCCAATTTCACGCGTCGACACTCGCGGTCGAAAAGCAGAACATTTTCTGGCTTCACGTCCCGATGGACGAGACTCTTGCTGTGCATGAAGTCCAGAGCCAAACCCAGCTGCTGAACGCAGCGCTTGACCATCTCCTCCGGCAAACCGGCCTGGACAGAGACACAAACACAAATGCACAGTCGAGAGAGGACATAGAGAGAGAAATACAGTACAGGCTCTTAATCTGTGAGGGAAAAAGCAGTTGACCTTGATCCAACTAGTTTGCCATAATCAAAATCAGCAGGATCTCATGCAATTTGTGCCTGGTGAGCGCCACAGATGTCTGCAGAATCCAGATACCAAGCATTCATAAAGTTATGAAAATTCCCAGGGCTTTTTTATCACTTGGTGCAAAACTATGCATATTTTCATATCAAATGAAAAATGTGAGGAAAAAGTGCACAGATTCTGTGCAAGACTGGTTAAAGTTTGCAGCTGGGTTTCTACATTATGCAAAAAAGATTAAATGCATACTTATATATTCAGTTAAATAAATCAAAAAGATATAGATATGAGATGTTCTTATTATTCTACTTGTTTCTTATTACTGTAATTCAGCTCTTTAATGAAATCAGCATAAAGCAATTGTAAACTAATACTAGAACGATGTATAAATATTTAATATTTAATTAATTTAAATTTAAATTAAAGTTTTTCATTTCAATTGCTTTTATTTTTTCTTTATTTTCAATTAATTTAAATTGTATTTATTATTATTATTTATTAATTTATGTATAAATAATTGCATCAGTTGAATTTGTGGTTAGACAGGCTGTGTGTTAAACCTACAAATGCATGATTAAAGCTGCAGTAGGTATCTTTTGTAAAAATATATTTTTTTACATATTTGTTAAACCTGTCATTATGTCCTGACAGTAGAATATGAGACAGATAATCTGTGAAAAAAATCAAGCTCCTCTGGCTCCTCCCAGTGTCCTATTGCCATTTGCAGAAATACATCGCTCCCGTTAAGAAACAACCAATCAGAGCTGCGGTCCGTAACTTTGTTTGTGTTCAAAATGTAGAAAAATGTATATAATAAGCGAGTACACCATGAATCCATTTTCCAAACCGTGTTTTTAGCTTGTCCTGAATCACTAGGGTGCACCTATAATAAGTGTTTATATTCGGACTATTTTAGATTGCTTCGGGGATACCGCGGCGGAGTAACCCAGTACCTTTGTGATTCTTCATAGACATAAACAGAGAGAAGTAGTTCCGGCTACGATGTTCTTCCGCAACACGCAAGCAGTTCTGTTTATTAACCGCTAGAGCGTCAAAAGTTACCTACAGCAGCTTTAAGTGTGATTTGCAATGGTTCCCCTTCAGTGTTAATAATGAGGTGCTGTGGTACCTGAGGTGGGATGATGTCGAACAGATCCCCTGCAGGTGCGTACTCCTGTCCGAACACATAGCTGTCCTCCGTCTCAAACAGCGTGTTCAGGACCTTGATGATGAACGGGCTGCAGCCCAGCGCGGCCGTCAAACTGTACTCACGCAGAAAACTACGCAACTTTGTCTTGTTCTTACTCACGTACTTCAGAGCCAGTTTAGTACCTGCAAATACACGAAATAGTGGTGAATTAAATATGATGCATCAAGATATTTGAATGCACACAAATCTCAAAACTAATGGTTCCAAAAGTGGTTTTCAAAGTGATGCCACAGAAGTTTTAGGTTCCCCAAAAAAAACATTTTGGTGAATAGTTCTCAATCATAAGAACATTTTAATAATCTAAAGAAACTGTTTCTACTATAAAGAACCTTCTGTGGAATTAAAAAGGGTCTAAAGGTGTTAAATCTTCTTCATAGATTTTACTTTTGAGAGTGAATTGCTGTGTTGTTTTAGAATCATTGATATACTATTTTAAGTAAAAAATTATTAGCTTTTATTTTAATATTTTACATTTGTATTGAAATATGTCAAATTTGTATACATTTTTATTTCAGATTTAGTTACTAGTACTTCAAGTCCAAATTTCTTCAAAAAAAAATTCACATTTCACATCAAGTAAAGCTCAAAATATTTATGAATATTTTGAATTGTTTTTATTTTTATATTTTTCCATTTTTGTTTTCAGGCATTTCTTGTGTTTTAGTATTTTTTCTTATAATTTTATTTATTTATTGGTTTATTTATTTGTCAGTTATTTAGTTATTTAAGCACTTTAAGTTCAACTAAATAACAATTAATAATATTGCCTTCGCAAATATTTTTACTATTTTAATGTGTTTTTTTATTTAAATTTATTTCAAGTAAAACTTTTTTTTGTATGTATTTTAATTAACCCTGCACAAGGGTAAATGAGATTTAATAGCTACAGTTTAAAATGACTAATTACTAATAGTTACATTGAAATATGACATGCATTCTAGTTTCATGGTTCATTTTTGCCGCTCGACAGCTTCCATCTCCATTCACTTCCCTTGCATGGCGAGGAGCAGCCAGGACATTTATCAAAACATTTATTTTGGTTCCACAGGAGGAAATAAAAAAAGAAAATCAGGTCTTATTTTCATACAGACTCACCCTGTGTCCGATGCACTACCAAGTCGACTTTGCCGTAGGTGCCCTTTCCTAAAGGACTGATCAGCTCATACTGCTGTTCCAGCTCCGAGGTGGAGAGAGACGTGATTGACAGCGCCTGCATGTCCTCGACCGGAGCGCTGCCCCGACCCTCTGGGAGAACCCCCACCTGGGCACTGAGAAACACACACAAACATGAACACAAACTCATTTCAAGAAGAACTGCATTCTGGGAAATAACTCTCTCCTGGTATAATAGAGCTCCTTGATGGTGTCATTTGTCTTTCTCTGTTCATTTCTCTCTCCAATGTCTGCGTCCTCTTTTCTTTCCTCTTGTCAGCATCCTACCTACACTCCATTTCCCGAGCCGTGTACCTGACTTGATGCTCTCAGATGAAGCAGTCAAATCTTTCTGAATATTTCTACAACAGCAAAGGGCACTAACTGAGTCACGCTCCTCGCGGGAATAAAGCAGTGACCTAGAATGAAGTCTCAAATTATCAGCATCATGCATAGTGACAGCACGCCGAAACAAGACCCTCCACCGCGGATCAGCATCACACAAACACAACAACTGATGCAGACACCGGGGCGACCTTGAGATGACCTACCAGAACCCACTTAACCCCTGACTGAGAAAGTGATTCAGGATCATTCTGGTTTTGTCTAGAGGTCATTGCCAACCTTGGACCTGAGCAAATACCAGAATTTAGAAATGGTCTTAGTTTCAAGTTGCAATTTAAAATTGATTAGGCAGGAACATACTGGATATTGAATCGGGACGAAAGGAAAAGGAATACAAAGAATTTTACATTAATAAATTAATCCAACAAAACAAACAAAATGGGCAGAATTAGAATAGAAACTTTCTATCTTGTAGAACTGCTTAAAGGGTTAGTTCACCCAAAAATGAAATCGGCCTGTGTTTAACTCCGCCTCAAAGCATCGTGGGTGTATGTGACTTGCTTCTTTCACACGAATCCAGTCGAAAGTTGTTTGAAAACGGTGGATGACGTTGCATGGTTAGTGACGAATGCGGAAACGAAACAAAACACCAGTCACGAATAAGAAATATTAAATGAGGATTTGTACAGAAAAATGAAAGAGGAGACTGGTTTTCCTTTGCTAAAGTAAGGAAGGCACATGCGAGACATACGTCCTGCATCATCCATCTGCATGACTTTGTATGATGGAGGCGCACACTTTACTTCACGTCTTCTGAACAGTTGACATCAAACACCTGCTTACCCCCACTGAAAGGCTTCGAAGAGCAAGGACAGTTTTTATATAACTCCGACTGGATCACCTACACCTAAGATGCTTCGAGGATGAGTAAAACACAGACCAATTTACATTTTTGGATGAACAAATCCTTTAATGCCAGTTAGCTGCATTTTGATGACTTTGGGGTAAATTAGAGCATTCTGGGAAATAAAGTGTTTTGCAATTAAAATTATATATATATATATATATATATATATATATATATATATATATATATATATATATATATATATATCTTTACTATATACATATATATATATATATACAAAAAATATAATACATTTATTATTATATTATTTTTTTTATTTTTTTATTATTTATTAGTATTATATATTTTAATTTATTATTAATATTATATAGAAATTAATTTTCATTGTAGTGGAAAAACACTTAATTTATACAATAATATTATTTCAGTCTATTTGAATATATAATATACATATATATAATTTTTCATGGAAAAACACTTTATTTCCCAGAATGCTCTAATTTACCCCAAAGTCAACAAAATGCAAAATGTGTGGAATTTAAATGTAGGAAGTTAATTGCAACTTAAAATGCATTTTAAATTCAGTTCTGAATATAATGATGAAATAACAACACTACGGTCATTGGTTTGATTCTGTGGGAATGAGCAATAAAACTATTTGCTATATTAATAAATATGAATTTAAAATATACATTTAGTCTCACACTGAGGGTGAGTTTGCTTTCTCTATATAGATGTATCTTAAAAGCTCTCTATTATAGTAATCATAACAGCCTCCCTTAATACATAGAACACCTGAAGATGACCTTTGACCTGACCTCCCTAACGGATCACACACAGTGTTCAAACATTCAAACTCATGTTTACACTCGAACACCATGTATACAAACGCTAAATGCGTCAGCATGACATAAAAAACTGCTTTAAAATGATTCTAATTGTTAAATAAATTCTCATTACATTTTTATTATTTTTAATGCATACATTTAAATATTAACCATTTTTACCTCTCTTTCTCTATCCTTAATTTTTTTTCACCTAATTTTTTTTAGTCTCTTTCTGTACTTCATATGCTTTGGCGATATTATGAATGTTACCAATCATGCCTACAGTGTCCGACTCTGAAAACATCAACAACAACAACAAAAATGCATGAATACTTGATGTGCCTCCAGCAGCGCAAAACAAACAATACAGCACAGCAAGTGCCCTTTCCCTCAGCAGCAGGTACAAGCGAAGCATCTCCAAACAAAAGAAATCAATAGACAAGTCAGGCTTCAATTTCACACAGTGATGAGCTGGATGAATGAGAACTCTCTTGAACTCACCTGCTGGTGCCCTGCTGTCTCTCTTCCTCATGTTCCTGCATCCAAACGCCGCGTCCTGATCTCAACCCGGCTAGAAATTCATCCCTCGTCTGCTGAGCATCCAAAAATGCATGACGTTCTATCACAAAAAAAAGAGTTTCCTCAGCGCTTTGTTTAACAAAATGCACTGTAAGTTGCTCTACATCCTGCACTCATGTTGAAAAAGCACAGTCTGTTTGTGCTGCCCAGCTGACTGTTTTCTGCTTTCTTTGTGTGCTCCTGAAAGAAGCCGCTGGAGCGCGGGGAGCGAGGAGCTGGTGTGTGTGTTCAGTCATCAGTGATGTACAGTGTGTGTGCATGAGAGACAGAGAGAGATGGAGGGGAGGGGTGCATGCATGTGTATCTATGCATGAATGACCTACTTCATTGCGTTTCCGCTCTCAGAGGTTGGAGGAACAGCGCTGGTGCTCGGCGCGTCTGTGTCTCGCAGCATCCAGGGTCCCTTTAGGGATGTCAGATGTGCAAGCCAGTCTCTTGTTCCCATGTTCACATGATCACAGAGCCCCTCGAGCCAGCATTGTCCCGTCAATCAGGCTTCATTTTCACCCCCAATTTAATGCAGAACATGGAAGTTATTTTTAGATCTGCTTTGCATTCTGACATTCAAGCACATTTTTCATTCAAGTTCTCATTCCAGTGTTATTATGCATCCAGTGTTATAAGAATACCTGTATTAGTTTAATGTTAATTTAGTTGTTTTTGTCATCTTTTTTATATATGTCCATAGTTTTTATCATTTTTACTTTGGTTTTAGTCATTTTAGTAGTATGTCTAACTAAATGAAAATGAGAAATAATGTCTCGATCTCCTGCTGGAGTGCCTTTGAACTCCACCAGAGGGCACTCCACCTCTGACTCTTGACACTCTATCCCAGACTACATTTCCCATAATCCTTTGCCGGACTCATCAACTCTAAATGCATTCACTTGTGTCTTGATTCCTCATCAGTTTCACCCTGTTTATAGCCTGGTTTTACACTCACTCATTGCTAGTATTGTTAGCCTTTAGCATTCGGTTCCTGTGTTTTCTTGTTCTTTGTCTTGTTTTTTAACCCTGGACTGTTTTCTGGTTTTGTGATCATTTGCTGCCTGCCCTGACCATTGCTCCTTTATTGGATTACTCTTTTGTCTGCCCTGGATTATACATGTTTATTGCTGTTTTGACCACTCTTGCAATAAAGCCTGCATTTAGATCCTCAGCTCCACTGTCACACCTCCCGCGTTACAAATACTGTCTAGACAACAAGTCGAAATGAAAAAGTGTAAGTTTTTTTTTTTAATTATTAAAAAAAAAAAATAATAATAATAAGCAGCATTTCAAAAATATAACAAATGTTGCTGTAAAGTCTGTATTTTGGTTAAACTTTATATTTGTATATTTTCTGTATTGTTGTTGTGTTTTGACAGGCGTCTGAAAGCCCAAATACATAATAATCTCACCTCTGCATTGTGTTACGCCTCTGTTTCTCCTTTCATTACATTTTCTCTCATCCTCTGCCTCACACTTTTTGTCCTAGTTTAAGTTGCTGTCTCCTTACTTTATCCAGGTCGACATGTTTTTTTTTTTTTTTTTCAAGAAACATGAGGTCTTATAAAATATGGGCCTGAATGCACAGGTACAAAACTTCTACTAATATCTAACCAGTGAGCCCACATCTACTGCACATTAATTATTTAATTGTACCTAAACAACTTCATCATCCAATAATAATAATAGTAATTATTATTATTGTTATAAAGGTGGCACATGGTAACAATTAGTATAAAAATAAAAATTAAATAAATATCATTAATTATTTATTATTATATTATTAGAAATATAATTATAAAAAAATGTATGATGTTATTATTATTGTTATTATAGTGTTATTATTGTAAAGGTTGCACATAATAGTAAAAATAATAAATTATAATTAATGCAAATCATCAAAATTATTAAAAACATTATGTATTGTATTATTATAAATAAAATAGAATTAATAATAATTATTATAATTTTATTATTAAAAATGTAGTTAGTATTTAATAAAGCACATAATAATAATGATAAATATAACAATAAAGATAATAAATTATTATTCTTTTACAAATTAAAACAATACAAAATTATACATTTATTTTAATTATAATAAATATAATATTTATATCACTATTGCATTACTATTATTATAAAAGTAGCTCCTAATAATAATAACACAATCGATATTAATACAAAAATTATGTATTTGCAATATGATATAATGTATTATTATTGTCATTACTATTAATATTGTTATTATTTAAAATTTTTAAATACTAATTATTACGGTTGTTGTTTTTGTTATTATGTGCCATTAATAATAATAATATTAATCATTACTATTTTTAATCTGAAATCATTATTTAAAATTACAGTATATTATTTTTATTAAAGTGGAACTATTATTATTATATAGAAATAATCTTATGTAAATAAAATAATTTTTTTGTTCAAGGATTCAGGTTCCAGTCTGCTGAACTGTATGATGCACACAGCTTCTGTTTTGAATGCCATGCATGTGTGTTAGAGGACCGTAACATCACGTGAGGTTCTCCACAGAGGCCCGTTTGTCTCGCTCTAATGCTCTTCCTATCGTCCTTCCTTAAAATACATCTGAACATATGAAGGAAAGTGTCTGGTTTATAAGAACTGAGCAACATCTAAGACTCTCAGCTGTGCTCAGCAGGTCTTTGAGGATCTTCCCAGTCTTATAATCGCTGAATATCCGTGATCTGAAGCCCTTGACTGCCTTCCGAGTGTATTCAGCAGGTCGCGGGTCTCTGGAGAACAAAAAATGCCTCCAGCTCGTTTGTTGCCTTCTCCATCTCCTGTGTGAGAAGAGCTGTCATGAAATGAACAGAAGACAACTGAGAAGCTCAGGGATTTTATGCACAATGTTATAGTAGCATATTTTGCTGTTGTGATTTAATTCGATGAATGCCTTAATTCCCCTCCTAGGGTTTGATTGACAGGTGCTGAAGCTGCATCTGTCATGAAGGGAGCAGGGAAGTCAGCGCTGACCTTTCTGTGGTCCAGACCTACATGTATTTGTCAACTTTAAAGGTTTGTGTAGAAGGAAACGTGCATGTTTGATTGCTAAACACCCGTTCAGAGCAGTCCGATATTAACTAGGGAGTTTTATGAGTCATCTGCAATTCTGAGGAGACTGATGATCCACATAACCCTTAAATATCTCAGACTGCTTTCTTTCACCCTTTCAGTGCGTCATCGTGAGGCAACGGATGTCCTGCAGGCAGAAGTTACATCTTTGTAAAAAGGTCACTTGCTCGGTCTCTTCTGCAGTTTTGTAGATCAGGAATGACTCCAATTCATCTTCTTGATGGTAATTAAACAGATCTTAAATCCACCAGGCCATCAACATGTTTTATATGATGTTCCGGGTCAGTTTATCCCGCATTACATTTTTGAGTTGACAGCAATACTAGTTAAGCTAAGATGGTTTTCTTGAAATGTTGTATTTTTGGATCGTGAACGTGCCTGGAAAGTGTTGTGGAATGTGCATACAAAATTTAGATTACGTCTGTTATGTCCCATTTTGTAAATACACACTTCACAATGTTCTGAAAATAACATTATTACATATATATAAAAAATGTAACATTATTAAATCATTATAAATCCACAACATGTATCTTTTTGTCTCTGAACTACATTTTGACATATATTTTGGTATTTGAAGGTGGAAAACAAAAATCTTTTCAAAAATATATTTCACTGAGCTTGACTCATTACAACATACGTATATTCATCATATATTTACTATATATTTTTGCATTAAAAAATTAAATTGCTGCATGAGATTAGTGGGTAAATTTGATTTGATTTAATATATATAGAGCATATATGTATATATATAAAGTGTTATGTATTTTATGTCAGTTTCTCCACCCTCTGAGGGAATACAGATTTACATTTATGCATTTGACTGAAAGCTTTATTCAAGAAATATCCTTTTTATCAGCTCATGCATTTGAATTGTTTGGGGACGTGAATGATTTAATAATTTCTAGTGCTATGCTCTACTGTTTGAGCTTAAAAAAAAAAATAATAATAATAAATAAAAAATGAAATATAAAGATTTTCATTAAAAAAGGCCTATATTAAAAATACTATTTAGAATATGAATTTCTACGTATAACATATGTCCTAATTTTGCTCTTTTGTAATGTGTGAGAAGTATTAATGTTGAAGGTTTACCCGAATGTTACAACCAAAGAGAAACTGCAGGCCTGACACAGATGGGTTGAGGGTTTTGTCAGTGGATGTGGGCTGTTTGTTCTGCTAATACTGTCTTGTGATGGCCAGAGGAAAGAGAGAATTGGACAGGAGAAAATACAAGCCTGGAGTGTGAGAGAAGGGTATTTCTGTGTAAATGTCAGAGATGCTTGGATTGTACTCAAAGCAGAAAACTGGGCTGGAATGTGTACAAGACTAGAGATTTGGATGCTGCCATCTAGTGGTTCAAATCTCAAGTTACAGGCTTGTTTGATACAACGACGCATTTTTTCTTAATACATAAATGCTTTATTTTTCATAACACATTGTCAAGTCAAATCAAATTTAAAAAAAATCACTAAATACCATTATCTCACAGTAGCATTAATTTCCTGAATGATTAGCCGAGGGTTTTGTGATCCTGATGGCCATCTCAGTGTAGATCAGGGATAAAGCCGGTGTCACCGCGGAGGTGTTGGTCCTGGACGGGTGAGGGACCCTGATACCGTGTACTGCCTGAAAGACGGGGAAGAATTTAACTGCTGCACTTAACCTGTTTGAGCACCAGTAATGCATCTTAAAGGGATAGCTCACCCAAAACGATCACTTTAGGTCATCAATAAACTATGATGAGCTGAAGTGCACACGTGTCTCACCTGTTGTCGTCTGGTAGGAGATGTTATGTTGTGTTAGGAGCGATTGCAGCTGCTCTATCTCCGCTCTCTGCTTTTCAAAATCCTGTTAAAATAAACACACATGCTAAAAACATGTGCAAAAACTGAATCCCAGCACAGAGCACATGTCCTGCACGAAATAATTTAAGATTTATGCATTTTGCATTTGTATTACACTAATAAACATACTGTTCACACGTCAATGAAACAGGTACGATTTCAATATTAGTAATAGTATAAGCTGAATGCGTTTAAATAAGCAGTAAACAGGTTGTATATATTTATTATAATTAAATCCAATTGGTTTCAAACAACTCGTGCATTTTAACTGGATATCGCTTGTTCCACGGTTAGCCATAATTTAACCATGTTTATACTTTTAAGCTGAATATTTGTGACCCTGGAGCACAAAACCAGCCTTAAGTTCCTTGGTTATATTTATATTAGCAATAGCCAAAAAAAAAAAAAAAAATGGTATGGGTCGAAATTATTGATTTTTCTTTTATGCCGAAAATCATTAGGATATTAAGTAAAGATCATGTTCCATGAAGATATTTAGTAAATTTCCTACCTTAAATATATCAAAACTTAATTTTTGATTAGTAATATGCATTGCTAAGAATTCACTTGGACAACTTTAAAGACGATTTTCTCAATATTTCTCAAATTTTAAAAATAGTTTTATCTCGGCCAAATATTATTCGATCCTAATAAAACCATACATCAAAGGAAAGCTTATTAATTCAGTTTCCAGATGATGTATAAATCTCAATTTAAGACTGGGTTTTGTGGTCCAGGTTCACAAATTACATTCTTTTTACAAAGAACTGATTCTAAGCAATGTGAATAAATGCAATTTTATTATTAAAATAAATAACATGTGTGACCTGTGTGCACTGCTCCAGACTCTGATGTGTGAGAGACGTCGCGCTCTTCTCTGCTTTCGGCTGTTGAGCTTTTCTCAGGAGACCAGCTTCTTCAAACAGCTCCTTCAGCAGCTTATTATATCCCTAAACACACACAAACAACTGTTACTGTGATGTTCTCAAGATGCATGGAGACTGAAACACTGTGTCTGTTTGTCACCTGTTCTGTGATGAGATCTTCATATCGAGCTTGAGCAACTTCATCCCACTCCTTCTGCAACGCCTCGCTCAGAACCGGATACACTGAAACCCAAGCGAACAATCAGACATTGCTAGGTTTTAAACTAACTAGTGAAGAAGTCACATGACACTTAACTCACCTAAGAGGGAGTGTGAATGGCAAACAAGTGGCGTCTCAAACGTCAGAGAATAAACACACGTCTGTGGCTCTGAAACACTCACTAGTTTGCTGCTATTCCCACAGACCAGGAGAACCTTGAATATAGACATAACATCCGTCACACGTCACCATTTACTGGCTTCCAGATACATCTACATTCAAAGGTTTCCATAATCTCAAATTACAATGAACACATAGAGTGCACATGCAATAAAAACCTTGGTCTGTCTGTTCTTGTTTCCGCATGAATCTCCTTCTCGCATCCACATGCCAGTAAATGTGTTATTCTCAATCTCCCATTCCTGCCAGATACTACACACAGCACAGAGATTTCACATAATACAGCTTATATTTAGTCAGCTAAACTAACTAGAACAAAGTTTTTATAAAGATCCTTACCCCAGGATACCGCTGTATGCGTTCCATCTGAAACTCTGCTCATGCTGAGTCACGTTGTGAAATGGACAAAACACGTATTTGTACCTAAAAAGAAATAAATAAGAATTGATTAATTTTAATAGCACATAATTACTTACTTGTTTCCGCCATGGACTTAACAAAAAAAAGTTAACTGTCATTTTTTTTTTTTATGTTACTTACATCCCGCAATTATAGTTGCACTGTATTTTATGTCAAATCATTTTAAATAAGTAAAACAAATTTTTTACATTTTAAAAGTTTTTAAATTGCTTGTTTTATTCTTTTATGTAAAGCACTTTGAATTACCATTGTGTACGAAATTTGCTACATAAATAAACTTGCCTTGTCTTGCCTTATAAAATTGATATCTTGCCAATCAGAATTGTGAAATTAAGAAGTCACAATTATCTTTTTTTTTTTTTTTTGTGGAAGAAGTGTGTCATTTTAATGTGGGTTTATTGATTACACATGTTGGCCAGTGGATTAAGTGTTTATTTTTATTTTTTTTATATGAAAAAATAATATTTTATATTTAAATTTTAGTTAGAACAAATTTCACAAAAATTATAAGAATTTAAAAAATATATTTATATATTTTTTTTTTAACCAGGACTAGGTGTTTTTTTTTTATAAATCACGACTGGAAACAATTTGTAACATGAATTTGATGTACAGTTTTATGGTAATGCAATGTTTGAATTTAAAATGTGTTTCAAATGTTGAATTTTGAGATTTTATGTTTTCAAGTGATATATAATTTCTGAAGTGTGACAGAGAAAAAAGCACCAAAGAAGACTATTTTTAACAAAGGACGGAACTCCTGTTATGATGTAGGTTTTTGGGGTGAAGTTTTATAAATTAATAAATAATTAATAAAAATTTAATTTATTACTTTCCCTACATATTTTTTTAACAAAAATGAATGGTTAAATATCTATTAAGGAGTCTTAGACCTTTCCAATGATACATGATTAGATTAGTATTTAATTGTAATGTAGTGAAGTAAACATAGGCAGCCCACAGAGGGGCTCAGTGGCAGTTAATAGGTTAAATACAGCTTTACAATAGTGTTAATGTGACTGACGTGGCTTCAATGTAGTTGTAACATTTCCCTGCCAGTCTGTGCAGATGTGGAGGTCCAGATACTGGAGATGGGCTGATCTTCGCCTGCAGACGACTATACTGAGACACAAGCTGATTATTCAGCCTGAAAAATCAAAGTGAGGAGAATATGAAGAGTCTGTTGTATGAATGCATCTTATATTGCATCTGAAAATTGTACAGGGTTTGCTGGAAATCTCACCCAAATGTATTAGGTTCCTCCACTATCTTCATCTTTCCTCCTGATGTGACAGCCACTGAAAAAAAAACTGTATTATTATCAACTAAGCACTTTACAAAAACTGTATGTAAAGCAAATGAAGATGCTTTTGTGAATAAACACATTGTACAGTTTCAGTTCCGCGTTCAACAACAATGTTTTGATCAAATAATCCAATCATGCATTAAAACAAGACTCAATCTATAACACTCACCCAGTGCTGTCAGATACAACAGACGCAATTTTAAACATACAGACTCCATAACTCTTCAAATCGTGGGTTTCTGAGTATTTACATCTCTGTTTTTATCTCTCCTCTGTCTGTTCATGTGACAGAACTGGAGAGCTTACCGAAGGGAAGAGTTTAGCTGCAGAAGATGATGTTGTGTTTTATGAACATGTTACTTGTAAAACGCAGCGATTGTCGATAAAAGACATACTAATTAATAGTTTTAACAGATACGGTGATATACTTATATTTAACTGAAATAAATGCGTCCCTTTTGTTGCTTATATATGAAACACACATATAATATAAAATATATAAAAAAAACGTTCGTGATTGTAAAAATGTCGGGCGATGGCCGTCAACCAAAAAATTTTATTCGATATTTCCGGAATGAAATTCTGCTCAGATAAAAGTCCTCTTCGGTTTTTACTTAATCGATTATTATGTGTCTATTTTGTGTAACTCGTTTATAGTATTAAATTTTAAATTTGTATTTGTATTGTATAGCCGTAATTAAATCAATATATTGTATTTGTATTGGTGTCATTTCAATGAAGGTGCGTATTTTGTGCTTTGTTACAGTAACAGCCATGTTTCATTACGTCACCGTGTTATGGCCTCGAGAAACAGCCTGTCGGAATAAATTTTTGGGATTTGCTCTAAAACCTCGTAAATTTAAATGTATGCCATTCGTGCCATGGTTTAGCGTAAAGTAGATGATTTATTGGTTTGTTGTAGGCTGTAAGGTGGTTCAGTAGGTTATACCGTCAAACACGCGTGTGAAAGTTAAAGTTATTGCTAAAATCAAAAGTGAGGTGGATTTCAGGCATGGGACGTAAAAAACAGGGTAAATCTGATCGACCCGTTCACAAGGGCAAAGACACACGCCACAGGATGAAGGGGAAATCATTAGAAACTTTCACCGAGGAGATGCATGAGGCTCTGCAAGGTCTGTGATAGAACACACATGCACACATGTGATAGAACCATAGACTGTATGGATAGAACACATATGGATGGATGTTAACGAAGTGCAAGCAATTTTGACCTCTTTATGAAACATATGAACTTAGATTCATGTAATGAAGTGAATTACTCAGTTTAATTTTATGTAATAAAGCTTGACATACATGACATTTAATTATGTTTCTGTGTTTCAGCCAGTGAGGATGCGGATTCAGAGGCGGCAGGAGGTGTGAAGTTGCCCTGTCAGTTGGCCATGTGGGATCTGGGTCACTGTGACCCAAAACGGTGTACAGGACGAAAGCTGGCCAGGAAAGGTTTAGTGCGCTGCCTGCGACTCAACCAGCGCTTCAATGGACTAATACTCAGCCCAATGGGAATCAAATACGTTACACCTGCAGACAGGTGGGCCACGGGAAACATTTTCACAAAATCGTAGTTTGCCTAAGAAAAAAACCTTTTTTTAAGATTAAATTTTTATTCTTACTACTTTTAATCAGCAAAGATGTATTAAATTCACCATAAGTGACAGAAAAGTTACAATTTCAAGTTTTACATTGAAATTGTAAACATCAACATTTTAATGTAATAATGAAACCTGTTCTTTTAAACTTTCTATTCATCAAAGAATCGGATTACAACAGTAATAATAATCAGAAATGTTTCTTTAGCAGTAAATCAGCATATAAGAATGATTTCTGAAGATCATGTGACATTGAAGACTGGAGGAATGATGCTGAAAAATTAAGTTTCATCAAAGGAATAAATCACATTTTAAAATCTGTTCAAATAGAAAACAGTAATTTGAAATTGAAATAATATTTCGAAAATTTTTATAGCGTTTTTGATCAAATTAATACTGCCTGGTAAACATAAGAGACTTAAGAAATCTCATCGACCCTAAACTTTCTAATGGTAGTGTAGATAAAAAAATAAAAAAACAACAACAAACATTTATCTCAGTTTTTAACCTATAATATTCTTCATTTCCAGGGAGATTGTGGCACAGGGTGGTCTAGCTGTGATTGACTGTTCATGGGCACGACTCGAAGACACGCCTTTCAGCAAAATGATTGGTTCACATCCGAGGCTTTTGCCATTCTTGGTCGCAGCAAATCCTGTAAACTATGGAAAGCCATGCAAGCTGTCCTGTGTCGAGGCTTATGCTGCCACCTTCTGTATTGTGGGTAAGCAGATCTTAGCTATTGGTTTCTATGTTGCTGTTATTGTGTGTGGGCTTTGTATGTCTGTATGCTATATTTTAAACTATCTATTCATCAAAGAATCCTGAAAATCCAAAGAATTTTTGCACTGATAATAATACTAATAAATGTTTCTTGTACAGCAGATCAGTATAATAGAATGATTTCTGAAGGATCATGTAACACTGAAGTAATGATGCTGAAAATTCAGTTTTGCGTCACAAGATTAAATTACATTTTAAAATAGAAAATTTTAATTCTAATGGAATGGTTTTCTACAATATTACTGTTTTACTCTATTTTGGTTCCAATAAATACATTCTTGGGGAGCAGAAGACTTCTTTAAAAACATACAAAATCTTAAACTTTTGGACAAGTGAATATTGTTTTGCAACTACAGTATTCTGACAAAGTATCATTATGGTAATAAAACACTTGATACCTTTATAAACACCTCATACTTTGACAAAGGCTACTTTTTTTGCTGAAACTAATAAACAGTGTTTACATGAGTGTGCAGTTATATTTTTTATTTATTGAATTTATTGAATAAAACATTTTACAACATGGTTTAATTTGGTAATGTTACTGTTTTTTCTGTCTTTATGATCAAATAAATGCAGCCTTGGTGAGCATAAGAGGCTTCTTTTCAAAACATTCAAAAAATCATATTAATCCCAAATTTTTAAACAGGAGTACAGTTTAATAACAGCAGCTGAGATTAAATTGTGCACATTTGGTAGATGTTAACGTGTATGTGTGTCTATGTGATCATGCATCAGGATTTCGTGACCTTGCTGTGCTCCTGCTGAAGAAGTTTAAGTGGGGTTTGGGATTTTTGGAGCTGAATAAGACTCTTCTAGAGCGTTATGCATCCAGCCAGTCAGAAGAGGAACTACTGGCTGTGGAGAAAGAGTTTCTCAGTGCCGCCCCTCAAGAAGAGGATATAGGTACAGTTAATTCAATGATTTAATATAGTCACATTTACTGTAAATGTTTTACTAACTTTGATGTTTTTGTGTGTGTGTGTTTATTCAAAAATTTCCCAGATCCTTTTGATGTGGACTCAGGAAGAGACTTTGTAAATCTCAACAGACCAGTCCAGTGAGACCGTTTTCCTCATTCTTTTATAAACTTTTTTAAAATATTTAATTTCAAATTGAAGTAGGTTGAAGTGACCCATGTGGGTTTTTACACTCAGGGCTGAGGATGATGACAGTGATGAGACATCAGAGGAAGAAGATAATGGTGAAGAGGAAGAACAGAAGAGTAAAGAGGAAGATGATGAAAGTGATGTGGCGTCTTGAGTTGTGTAATCTTAAAATGAAACATTTGGGAAAGAAGGAGGTTCAGTGACTGATTTACTAACATTGACCTTCACTTGACATTAGCAAACTTATGTTTTCTCAGTGTTTGCAGATGGTTGCAGATATGGAACTAGTAAGTTAACAAAACCAGCGTTATCAGTTTTCAAGATTTCAGTAAGCAATTTCCCAAAATACTTTTTATAATGTGGAAAAATGTACTATTTGTTCACGAGAAGAATCTTCTCAAACTGTAATAATGTTTATTATTGCGAAAAATGTTGCCTTGTTTATAAGTAGACTGAAATGTTTAAATAAATATTTAAATGGTATTTGCTTTTTTAGTATAGGTTACTAGGTGTTTGACTGATTTTACACAGCCTGTGTAAAAAACAAAAAAACAAAAAAAAAACAGATTGATCCTGGAGAATTAGTAAATTACAGACCGATCTCAAATCTACCTATTCTGTCAGAGTTACTAGAAAATGTATACTACTCACAGTTGTTCTTTCTTAGAGAGAAATGGTAAATCAATTCATAACAATGAATGAAGAAGTATCAAATCATTCACAAATGCAGTATGGAGTACCACAAGGCTCGGTACTAGGACCATTGCGTTTCATGCTTAACATATCATCAGGAAACATGGTGTTAGTTTTATGCTGATGATACTCAGCTCTATATTAATTTGTGGCCTGATAAAACATAAAACTGCATATCTGATATAAAGAAAACAGGATGCCTAGTAATTTTCTACTGCTAAATTATGAAAAAATAGAGGTTTTATTTATCAGACCAAAATCCTTTGCATGTAATAATCTAAAATACTGTCTAACACTTGATGGCTGTGCTGTAAATTCTTCTTCATCAGTTAGAAACCTAGGTGTGCTATTTGATAGCAACCTTTCCTTTGAAAGTCATGTTTCTATCATTTGTAAAACAGCATTTTTCCATCTTAAAAATATATAAGAATTATGACCTATGCTCTCAATGTCAAATTCAGAAACATTAAATAATGCATTCATGACCTCAAGTTTAGATTATTGTAATGCTTTAATACACTGCAGTCTTAATAAACAAATTCCATTTAGTCAAAAATGCAGCAGCTAGATTCTTACTAGTACTAGGAAGTATGATCATATTAGCCCGGTTCTGTCAACACTGCACTAGCTCCCTATTAAACACTGGATACATTTTAAAATCTTACTAATTACTAAAGCTCTGAATGGTTTAGTTCCAAAGTACTTGATCAAGCTCAAATCGTATTATAGTCCTTGACGTCCGATCTCAAAACTCTGGCCATTTGATAATATCTAAAATATCAAAATCAACTATGGGCGACAGATCCTTTTCCTATTTAGCCCCAAACTCTACTTAGCATTGTTCGGGAGTCAGATCTCTTTAACCATAACACACAATCTCATCTCTGTAGTTCAAATCCATTAAAGGTTTGTTAGGCTGCATTAATTAGGTTAACGGGAAGCAGTACCACTTCCCATAACACCCAATGTACTTCTAACATCATAAGAAGAATGGCATCCACAGGGATCAGCTCCTCTGACTTCTACAGCCTTGAATGTCAGCGGAGACCATGTCAACTAGACAAACCCTAGAGACAGATCCCCTGTGAAAACCTCATCTGCCATCGGTACAAGACCATGAGAAGCAGACGTGTCCACACCAATGCTGATTTCATCTGGCCATAAAAGAACTGACCCCCGCAAATGAGCCTGGTTTCTCCCAGGGTTTTTTTCCCCTCCGTTACTGTCATAGATTAAGTTATGAAACCGTTTATTTGACTGCACAGACACTATTTAAAGGGAACTGAGCTGAGCTGGACGATGAAATCACTGAATCAACAATGAACTGACTTTAACTGAGAAACTATTTTCTCTTTGTTTTCTAATGTTGTTCTCTTGCATTATCAGAGCACATTTTTTCAGTTTAACACTTTAATGCTGCTTTGACACAATTTGTATTGTATATGAATAAAGGTGCCTTGTCTTGACATGACTTGTAATTTTATTAACTTACATGTAACTCTATTGGGGCCTATTACCACGTGCATGCATTATTGTATATACTACTTTAAAGCAAGGGTTTTCAGTATTTTAGATGCCACGGATCCTCAAGAATGACCCCATCCTAAAATATAAAAGACATGTAAACTATATATTGTTGTGTATAAAGGCCCAATTTATTCTGTGAAACTTTGTATTATACATAAAAACAGGTATTTGTATTAAATATTTAAATAGTTTTCTATTAACTATAGCTTATTATTTAAAGTTTAATTAATAATTGTTTTATAATATATATATTATAATTATATATATATATATATATATATATATATATATATATATATATATATATATATATATATATATATATATATATATATATATATGTATGTTTTCTACAAAATATAATTTAATTTGTAATACTAAGCTGTTCATGACTTTTTTATATAATGTCTTTCTTTTTTTTTTCTTTTTTAATTATGTATTGATTTATGTTTTTCTGTATATTTCCCCTTGACTTAAAAGAAAATAATGACATCATCATGGTTCATTTCCAAAGACCATGACATTAACATGAAACAATGATGATACTATGGTGTCCAAAAACAAGCTAAGCACGTTTTGTTATGGGGGATGTTATAGCAATTCAAATATGGGTGATATACACACCTGCTGAACCACAGTTGCAAAACCGCTTCCATAACACTTATCACATTGATCCATGGAATTATTTGGGGATTCGCCGTTTGGGGCGCACAATATTTTTTCCCCTCTCGACTGCAGTAATGTTGTTGTGGCGTGACGTCACAGCCGTGAAACGAAGACGCAGAGCGGGCGGCCATGACTCCAGTCTCCACAATTATTTAATCCCAAATAAATTACCCACGGAAAACTTCCATGGCAAGAGCCACGAGTCAGATCGTGAGTACCGCCAGCGTTTCGAGAGCGCGGGCTCGAAGCCGCCTCGCACCGCGTCGCGCGCGCTGCTTGTAACGGCGTTTTTTTGGGGGGTGGCGCGGGACGCTCGCGACCCTAGTGTTTAGCTTAGCATGTTAGCATCGTTAGCCCGCTAGTCCTCAAAACAAGCGCAAGTCTGTTAACCAGGAAGTGTCAACTTTTGTTTCTTATCGTAATTTACACAGGGATTTCTGAATGAATTATTAGTGTCGATGCTGATATTTTTAAGGGAACCGCGTGGGTAAATGCTCATTTTATTGTGTGTTAGCCCTGCGAGCTAATTCTGTCAACAAATGAAGTTGCTTGTTTTCTTAGCCGTTAGCCTGACCGCTAACTCACGACATAGGCTTTTGGTTGTGACCGTCTTAACCCTGCTCTAATAATGTACGTAAATCATCTAGTAAATGTTTATTTCTAATATTTATTTAAGTGAACATCCGGGGCTTTTCTTGGGTCTCTGATACACTACAACACCGCTTTTGAGTCAGTAGCGCTTCTAGCACAATCGCCTCAGGTTGTTTTGCCTCATTTGCGTGTCGTTTTCCAGGCAGTTTATCATTATATCCCGTAATCTAAGGAATATTAGCAGCATTATAAATCTGTAGCTGTCTATTAACTTGTCCGTGTTATCTTTGACTTGTTTAGGTGTGTTGTTTCTACTGAAATGAACCGACTCAGTTGCGGCCTATAAAAGTGGGTTAGAAATTTGAAAGGATTCACCTTCTCAGGTGTTTTTGACAGTTTATTATTACCCTGTATAACTTTATTTAGATCACTTGACTGAGGCATAACCCTTGTGGATATGATTTGTGAAGTATCAAGCTCATTTTGAGGCTCGTCTTCATATTAAACTAAGTTTGTAGCTGGTATATAGATGTATTAAGATGTAAACATGCGTTGATGAAGCAAAGTAACTCTGGTCTGTTATTTCTGTAATTATCATTATTACATGAGCTTCATTGAGAGCTGTGAATTAATATTGTGGAGCATAGGTTGCAAAAAGCAGGTAAGGGAAGTTAACATGATTATTGCTGGAGGTTGACGTGTGACTCATGTTTTATTGAGGTGTTTTTGAAGTTAGTTCCTGTAGGAATTCAGATTCTGAATAATGTGAGCTGTAGTAAAAGGAAACTATTGATTATTATATCCAGAAGTGTGAGAGAAAGATCTAACATATGGGTTTACAGTGCTAGTTTGTTACCTTTTTAAAAATTTCCAGTATAATTTAAGCAGAGACACAAATTTAAATTATATATTAGGAGGACTGTGATTGAATGCCGTTGAACTCTTAAAATCTGTTTTATACAATCAGGATGACACTGTTTTCAGTTATCAAAAGCTTTAATCATTATGCAGTCATATTTGTTCTAGGTGAGCCAAAATTAGTTAAAAATCAATATCTAAAGTGTTAATACATAAACCATATGCTCTTGCTTTAGTTAGGCGGTTTTCTGTCAACTTTAAGTGATGTACATGAATTTACAGTAATGATATCATACAAGCATTACATCAGAATTAATATTAAAAAAGCTCAATTTAAATAGTTGAAACTGTGTTTGTGAATATATATATATATATATATATATATATATATATATATTAGTTATTGAGAATTAATTTTTAATTTAATTTTTTAATATTTAAATAATTTATAAAATATATATATATATATTAGGGGTGTAACGGTTCACAAAATTCACAGTTTGGTTCGATACGATACACTGATGTCACGGTTCAGTTCGGTACGTTTTAGATACAGCAAAATTAAAAAAAATCTCAACTTTTCAGAATGCCGCAAGTGCACCGCGGGTCATGTGACAAGAACTAACCAATCAGCTTCATCCTTTCCTGTAACAACATTGAAAGCTCAGCCAAGATGAAGGAACAGCTGATCATAGTTTGTATATGGATTGCAATTTTGAAAAATTTTTTGTAGCAGAGCTACTGCAAGCGATTTTTAGAGCTGCAAATCCATTTATCCTTTGCTGAAATTTCCGCGTCTCATGGAGAGAGCACGTCATTGTTGCTTAGCAAAGACAGACGCCTCAGGAGCGCTTCTGCCCGAGCGCTTTGGAAAGGAGGAGAAAGCGGTGCGACTAGCATTTTCCACGCGTTTTTAGGCATGATATGTGAACGGCCCCTAAGGCGCTCGCTCACTCAGTACACGCTGAAGGCTCGTTGCAAAATGTCTAATGCATTTAACAGACCAGAAATAGAAAATCCTCCAATAACCAACAGGTCTGCTGTTGGGGTGCACTTTGGATTCCCTGTAAGCTATAATGGTGTACCGGTGTCTAAATGCTGTGGGGATAGTTGGTTGCGTATATGTTTCTCCTTTTTTTCGTCTTTTCCCAGATACTGACACAATAAGGTGATGTCGGCGTAAATGAGTTGACATGTTTCAAGTATTCCCGCTGGTGTTTTTTTTTTTTTTTTGTATTCCCGCTGGTGTAGCAGATGCGACATACTATTGTTTTGTTATCCACCACTCTCTTGCCATCACCATTATAGCTTAAAGTGAAATCCAAAGTGCACCCAAGGATCTTTTATTTCTTGTCTGTTAAACGCATTGGCCATTTTGCAACGAGCCTTCAGCGCGTACTGAGTGAGCGAGCTCCTGACTGAGTAGCCTAACATAAACATATAACTATAAGTTGGTGTTTTTTTCTTCTTCGGGAGTGTCAGGGGCGTTGCCTGTTACGTTGTTTTGGTTATAGGGCTACCTTGTTGAACGCATATCATTATATTTCTCTCTTTTTTTAATTTTTAAAAAAAATATAATTAATTAGTCCAACAAACCGTTCGGTATACATAGTGCGTACCAAACCGAAAGCCTCGTACCAAACGGTTCAATACGAATACGCGTATCGTTACACCCCTTTTATATATATATATATATATATCTATGTGTGTGTATATTTTACTATTTGACACACACATGTATACATGGTGTATTATATTAATTAAAAAAATTATATTTAGCATTTATTTATAATTTTCTATAATTTTTTTTTTACATTTTACATATTTTGTAAATTATTAACAATATATATTAGCTTTAGCATGTTGTAAAATTTAGTTTATTATATAAACTAATATATACAAAAAATAATCATTTAAAATGCTAAAACTTTGAACTGTGTGAAGTATGTATTAATTTAATCAAAGGCAGTAGATGAGTAATGTGTGAAATACACTGACTCTCTCTCTCTCTCTCTCTCTCTCTCTCTCTCTCTCTCTCTCTCTCCAGTATGATGTTGCACCCCTCCGCTCCTCTGTTCTCATCTCCTGTCCATCAATGGTAAGAGGCCAGCAGGACACGCCCCGTCTCCACGGCAACAGCATGGAGGGACAGGCTCCACCCCCCCAGCCCACCCAGCCTCGCAAGAAGAGACCCGAGGATTTCCGATTTGGAAAAATATTGGGAGAAGGCTCCTTCTCTACTGTATGACTTGCACACATCAATGCACATTTGATGTACCTTAGCTAGTTTTACTCATTTAAAATACCAACCTTTGCTGTTTTTGCTGCTTACAGGTTGTCTTAGCAAAGGAGCACTCGACGGGGAAAGAGTATGCAAGTAAGGCATTATACCATCAGACTGTGGTTCATATGCATTTGAAGTTATCACTATTACATTTGACATGGACTATCGGATGTGAGCCTGTACTGAAAAATGTTGGTGCATGTTTCAACAGTTAAGATCCTGGAAAAGCGCCACATAATGAAGGAGAACAAAGCACAATATGTCAAGAGAGAAAGAGACATCATGTCACACCTGGATCATCCGTTCTTTGTTAAGCTCTATTTCACCTTTCAAGACGAGGAGAAGCTGTGTATCCTTCACACATACATACACAACAAGTGATTGAGCAATAAAGATTGTCCAGTTTTAATATCTATAGAGCACAGCAGGATGGCTGTCATATTTACTTGAAAATTTGATAGAAATTGTAGAAACGGTTTATTTTTATTATTTAATATATTATATTATAATTCATAATCATGATTCCTGCTTCTCTTGATTTATTAAGCACAATCATCTGCAATATTTTCCCTCTGGTTATTTATCCTGAAAGCATTTTAATTTGGCATTATCTTTAATTGTTAACAAGCCTCAACAAGCTTTCATGGCTATGGTTGCCAGATTTGAAGACTTTAAATCCCCCAATCAGATCAAATCCATACATTTTCTGCCTAGTGGTTTATTTAATATTCCTTAGCTGGCAACCATGTGCACAAACTCTCTTTACATTACGGAAAAAGTGCAGATGAACTAAGTATATCATCATAGAAAATATTATTTATATAGCATTCTATACTACACTATTTTTGTGCAAAAAGGTGCCTTCTCTCACTATTTTGTGTAATATACAAAATATTTATATATGTAAATTAACCAGATGTGTACTTTTTGAACTGTCACAAATGGGCGCTACATTCAACGGCAATGATCTGAAGATGTTGACCAATTAATTAGAGTGGCTGATAGCAATAAATTACTGACCAAGACCTGTCTGATGTCAACACTGCAGTCATTCAAATGCTTTCCTGAATGCACTGTCAGATTTTGGATTGAGCTACGCTAAAAATGGCGAATTGTTGAAATATATTCGAAAAATAGGCTCGTTTGACGAGACCTGCACGCGTTTCTACTCTGCTGAGATAGTTTGTGCTCTTGAGTACTTGCATCAGAAGGGCATCATCCACAGGTCAGTAGGTTTGTCTTTAAGTTTTTTATTTTATTGCATGGCATGGATTTATTGAGATCTTGTATTATTGTGGTTTTCTTAAAGGGATCTGAAGCCGGAAAATATTCTGCTCAGTGAGGAGATGCACATTCAAATAACAGACTTTGGCACGGCCAAACAACTGTCCTCTGACAGCAAACAAGGTAAACACACATACACTGCATTACGATCGTCCTCTGACAGTGTAAACATTCATACAGAAGTATCCTCTAATGCTTTTACTAAGTGATACGGACATTCTGATGCTTCCTCCTGCAGCAAGAGCAAACTCATTTGTTGGTACGGCTCAGTATGTCTCTCCTGAATTACTGACTGAGAAATCTGCCTGCAAGAGGTAAACACGGATGATGAATATTTCAGTTGTAGTGCTTTCATGAGTAAAGATCCAGGCCTAATTCAGAGATGCTGATGTTTTTTGTTCTGAATGTAGGAGACAATGAGTGCAATAACTAAGCAAGAACAGTAGTTTATTTGTGCATTTGGCTGAAAATACTTTTATTTCTTGTAGTTCGGATCTCTGGGCATTAGGCTGCATCATCTACCAGCTTGTTGCTGGTTTGCCACCGTTCAGAGCTGGGTAAGTTGACTTTCAAATGTGTAAAACTACTTGTGAACTACTAGTCAGCTAATTGAGCCCTGTGTAATGAGACTGGTTTCAGATTTCAAAATAAATGTTTTTTATGGTGTTATTACATCAATGCATTCTTGCATTCATGACAGCTTGATGAGCAACACAGAATTAGAGTTTAAATTTGATTGTGCTACTAACACTTTTAATAAGATTTCCTGCAGAAATCATTGCAATATGCAGATTTGCTGAAGAAACATTTCAGATAATTATACGTGTAAAATAGAAATATTTTGTAACAAATGTTTTTACATTCACTTCTGATCAGTTTAATCAGTTTTTTGCAGGATAAAAGTTTTAATTTCTTTAAAAATAAATTGTTACACCTACTAAACTTTTACAGGAGTGTTCATTGAGGAAAATGGCAAAATATATAGTGTAATTAATAAAGAAACAGAATCCACACGTTGCAATACTTACTATGCAGTTTGTCAGCGCCCAAACATTTAAAGGTGCAATGTGTAATATTTACAACTATCTATTTAAAGAAATGCAATATATCTATGTGTTCAGATGTGTATAAAGACCTTACTTAATGAACCGTTATATTTTTATCACCTTAGATTGAACTGCTCTAAAGAGCGCGTTTCATCACTTAGTAGCTCTTATGAATAAAACACGGACACAGTGAATAACAATTACATTAACACGTGCAATAACATTGATTTATTGAAGTATAATATAATTCCTTAATTATCTTTTGTAAAGAAATCTCATTGTTCTCTGATGTATTTACCAACAAAATCTTGTGTTGACCACGGTAGCTTCTCTAAAGTGAGCGCGGGACCGAGCCTTTGGTTGCAATTTGCAACCTCACCACAGGGCTCCAGACTGCGACCAAATGGTCGCATTTTGCGACCAAATTTTGAGAGTGTGCGACTGAATTTTACATCCAGTCGCACATGTGCGACCAGTAGATTTGCACACGCACGCACACACACTTGCACACACACTTGCACACATACTAATGAGACGCGAGTGTGTGCTCGCGTCTCATTAGTCTGTGAGGCGGCAAATGCGTGTGAGAAGAATAGGGAATGGCCACTGCAAGTGGCTAAAATGTGTGGAGGGGGAGGGGCCTAGAGATAATTGAGCGCGCGTAAACATCTGTGGGAAGGAAACAGAGACAAATATCATCACAACCTGATATGTGCGTGCGTCTGAGCTATGAGCAAGCGAACTATTGATTCGTTCTTCCGACCTGCGGCTAGTGTACCAGTGCCAGAGTCTACAGTGTCACCGTCAGATGATGATTCAGAGTCAGAGGTTGGTGTGGCGAAAAAAAAGTCCGCACCAGGGCCGGCCCGCGGCATAGGCAAATGCTAAGGGCGCCACTCATCCATAGGGGCGCCAGAATGAGTGAACTTTTTTTTTTTTTTTTTTACCTATATTTTTTTATAATAGGATACTATTTAAAAACCAATAATTCGAAACACTTCCAAATAAAGCAAAAAAAAAAAAAAAAAGTCTGGCTCTTCAATCTTCCCCCACCCATCGAAGTGCTTGAAGTGCGTCAGAAACAGAGCGCGCGCACGATTAGTTGTTGGTAATTTGTTGTGTAGCGTGTAGAGGTGTGCGATACCGCTAGATTTGGTATCGATCCGATACCAAGTAAATACAGGGCCAGTATCGCCGATACCGATACCAATATCGATACTTTTTAATAATTAAGGTGGATGCGTCTTCAACCTAAATCTAAATGAATTTTCATGACTTTTAATTTGTTTTTGTGATTTGCATTTTGGGTTATTAATCAGTACTACGAAAGCTTTTGTTCAGAAACAACTTTTGGTTACTTCTGATTTATTTAAATAAACAAAGTTACAAAATGATTACTTCACAAATATAAAAAATGTAAAAACAAATTCTCTTTTCAAGTAGCATGTTAATAAAAAAATGTTTCTCCTCTTGTGCACTTCTTTTCAGGATTGTTTTCTTAAAGTCACAACGTTTTACTTCACAATTGTAAAACAAATTCTCCTTATACAAAATTCCTGAAGCCGACCTCTTCCACTATGGAAAGAGGCTGCAGGTCCTTCACAATCATTTCTGATAGGCGCCTTGTAATATCCACTGCTCTTGGAGAATCAGTTATTGATAAAATAATAACAAATAATTAATTCTGGTGCACATCTAGGTGAAGTTTAAATATAGAAACTAGTATCCCTTTCACAGCTAACACAAAAAGGGTAGATCGGCCTGAAAATACAGCCATACAACGCTCTTCTTTCTCTCCGCCTCTGACTGACTGCTGTTAGAAATGCGCGGCTGAGCGGTGCGCGCGCCTGACTGCTGGTGGTAGCGCTAGTGGTGAGTCACGTGACGGTACAACACAGGAGAGGGAGAGGAGAGCAGTGTCGAGCACGAGCAGCACTCTTAGAGCTTGCTCTGCTCTGTGACAGCAGCAGCATTTTGACAAACACGGCCAGGTGGCAAAACGAGAGAAACTGAAACTTAAGTATCGATATTTTCCCGTTGGTATCGATCAATACCGATACCAACGTTGGTATCGATATTATCGATATTAGTATCGATCTGCCCACCTCTAGTAGCGTGCCCGACGCCACATCCAATGTAGACAGCACTGTTTTTGTTAACACACAGCTCGTAGAAACGGGCCTGGCGGCTCGCGCCCGTTCTAGACACGGTGAAAGTTTCCTGATTGTGACGCAAGGCCGAATTTACATGACACATTATAAATGATCATAGTCTGCGATAGATACACTGCCAAAAAGAAGAGAAGAGGATAAAGACAGAGGTAAAGAGATGTAGTGAAAGAACAATTTATTGAATAGGAGTAAGATACTATAATTTCATGGCAGTTATTTTTACCTTAAACTTAATGTTAGCAGTTGTTCGGAGTTCTGAGTCCCCAGACTGTGATTTTGTACAATCTTGTCAGTTTTAAGACGCATTTTTTATTATCACTTTTTTTAAAATAATGTTTTACTCTACAGTTGTGCAGTTTTGGGGGGATACGGTACAGGCCAAAAGTTTTGAAACATTACTATTTTTTTTAAGTTTTTGAAAGAAGTTTCTTCTGCTCATCAAGCCTGCATTTATTTGATCAAAAATACAGAAAAAAATGTAATATTGTGATATATTATTACAATTTAAAATAATTTGTTTTCAATTTATTATACTTTAAATTATCATTTATTTCTGTGATGCAAAGCTGAATTTTCAGCATCATTACTCCATTCTTCAGTGTCACATGTGACATCCAGTCTATCACATGATCCTTTAGAAATCATTCTAATATGATGATTTATTATGAGTGTTGGAAACAGTTCTGCTGTAGTGTGTGTATGTGTGTGTATATATATATATATATATATATATATATATATATATATATATATATATATATACACATGTACATACATACATACACATGGGGCGCCAGGTAAAATCATGCCTAGGGCAGCAAATTGGTCAGGGCCGGCCCTGATCCACACTCACCATTTTCGAGAAGACTGGCTGTAAGAATTCAGATACTGAGGTACTATAAGCATTTAGAACTACCTTTCACCAAATACAAAAGCCAGCTCGACCTTCAAAGGAAGAATGGCTTAAAACTTAACGAAACATACAACAACGATACAGCATGCACACAAACTTTTTTACTATGCACATTTTTTATTCTGAGTGTATGGAATTTTGTTTACTATTTGTACTGTCTTGACAGCGATGGTGCTGTCAGTTTACCTTGTTGTTGCATCTTCAAAAGTGCAGAATAAAATGTGACACTGAATTTGAAACAGCACATTGTAATTTCTGCATCTATTATTAAAGTATTTATTAGTAATACAGTGGAAATTAGTAGATTTGGTTAGCATGTTGATTTACGGTGTGCGCCCCTAAATTTTCTGGTTGTGCCCCTAAAATTTTCAGTTGGGGGCCACTGTGCTCCTAGTGAAAAAAGTTAGTCTGGAGCCCTGCACCACTAGATGCCGCTAGAATTTACACACTGCATCTTTAACTAATTAACCTCACATTTATGCAATTAGCTGATGCTTTTATTTAAAGCGACTTACAGTGGATTCAGGCCATTCATTTTATTTCTATAACAGTATGTGTGTTAACTGGGAATTGAACTTATGACCTTTTGCGCTGCTAATGCAATGCTCGACCACTGAGCCGCAGGAACTCCCTAACCGACTAGTTGGTTATTGGGTGATCATGACCCATTCCTAACATCTGCTTTGTTCATGTGATGAAGTCTCCAGTCACTAATCATTGTTTTCTTTTAATCCATCACAGGAATGAGTATCTAATATTCCAGAAGATTATAAAGCTTGAGTACGAGTTTCCTGAGAAATTTTTCCCTAAAGCTAAAGACCTTGTGGAGCAGCTTCTGGTCAGCCTTATTAAATCATGAATCTTTGTTTATAGTGTAGGTGTGGATCAGCTGTGCACTCATTGGTGTCTTGTTTTCACAGTCACTAGATCCTTGCAAGCGGATTGGCTGTGAGGAGATGGGTGGCTACGGGCCGCTGAAGTCCCACCCTTTCTTTGAGACCGTTGGCTGGGATGATATCCATCTGCAAACTCCACCCAAACTAACGGCGTATCTGCCTGCCATGTCTGAGGATGATGAGGACTGCTATGGAAACGTGAGTTAACACAAATATCTCACACAGAGGTCTGAAATCTAGAGTATTGTTAATTGTTTTCTCGTTCATTTTCAGTATGATGATCTCCTCAGCCAGTTCAGTTGTATGCAGGTGGCACAGCCTGG
Organism: Carassius auratus; assembly: GCF_003368295.1. NCBI lineage: Eukaryota > Metazoa > Chordata > Actinopteri > Cypriniformes > Cyprinidae > Carassius > Carassius auratus. The sequence continues at coordinate 1,069,638 of NW_020527778.1, forward strand.
CCACGCCCCTTCAGTTCCCTTCAAAGTAGAGACAAGTCAACCTACATATAACCCCTCCCCTAGTGTGGATCAGTTTATACATATTCATGAGCTGGACAGTAATAGCATGGAGCTCGACCTACAGTACAGCGACGAGGAGAAACGTGTCTTACTGGGCAAGCAGAGTGCTGCAAACCCATGGTACACAAATAAAACATCTTTGTATGTGACTTTCTATCCTTCTATACCTTCTGTAACCATTCTTTTCTTATGTTTATTTTTTAACAGGCACCAGTTTGTGGAGAATAACCTCATTTTAAAAATGGGCCCAGTGGACAAACGCAAAGTGAGTCACTGTTGGTAATATATATGTAATATGTAATCAGCTAGATTTAGATCCTATTCTTGAACAAATTATTTTTATGATGTGGTTGAAGTCAATCAAGACAGTGCAATCAGTCCATTCAACTCCTGAATCAATGATATAGTTATTTTAAGTGAATCAAACTTATACAGCAAAGCAGTGTAGTACATTCAATTCCTTATTCTTAAGATTTGGTTCCTTTTAGTCAATTAAAACCACTCAGGATGATCAAAGTGTTCTTTTCGGTTCCTGACTCTTATGAATTGTTTTGTTGTAGTGACTCAAAACTATACAGGACAATCAATATAGCTTCACCAGTTCCTAAAAGAACCACTCTGGTACTTTTTAGTAAATAAAAACTGGGGGACAGAAATACTCAATTCTTCTTTCTATTTGAATTAAAACCACACCAGCACGATCGTAGTATGCCACCCAGTTCCCCAATGAATGGCTCGTATGATTTGGTTATTTTTAGCAAATCAAATCAAACAGCACGACCAGTGTAGTCTGAATCTTATGAACTCATTCTTTTTAGTGAATCGAACTCTGTTGGAACGCTATATTGATCAATCAGCATCCAGCACCAGAACTTTCCATTTTTGTAATCATACTTGAGTATAAGAGTTGAAGTGTTTTTCTTTTTCATCGTGTTTTCTCCTTTGTGTGTAGGGTCTGTTTGCACGGAGGAGGCAGTTGCTACTGACTGAAGGTCCTCACTTGTACTATGTGGATCCGGTCAATAAAGTTTTGAAAGGGGAGATTCCTTGGTCACCTGAACTGAGGCCTGAAGCGAAGAACTTTAAAACCTTCTTTGTTCACACGGTATCTACAATCCCAATTATCTTCTCGTACCACTTCTGCGTGTTTTAAACCGGATGTTTAATGATCACGATTTGTTCCCATAGCCAAACCGGACATACTATCTAATGGATCCAAGTGGCAACGCTGACAAATGGTGCAAGAAAATCCAGGAAGTTTGGAGGAAGATCTACCACAAACACCAAAGCCCCAGCTTATAGGACTACAGCGCCCCCCCCTCCTTTGGCCACACCCCCCACAGCCCTCCAGCCAATCACAGGACAGGGACATGCCCCTGTAAAGACATCTCTCTCCAGCTATATTTTGTCTTTCTGTCTCTTCATATATCAGTCCTGTCACTCCCAGGCACTTTCTCTGTTCGGATTCAGTTGTTTCGCACGTCGAGGGTGGAGTCTTTACAACCAAAAGCAGCAAGGCCGTAGTCAGCATGTCTTGTCGTGCAAGCAAGCCATAGAAAATCACACGTTTAGACAATTACGCAAGTATTTCCAACGATTTCAACCGATGCAGATAACAAACACTCAGTCTCCACCTGTCTGTTGCGAAACAAGCACACACGTTGTACTTCTCTCGCTCGATGCTCACACACACTCAGCTACTTCAGATATCTAAATGGGATAAAAAGTGTGTTGCTTAAGTCTGCATTTAGAGTTAAGGCGGGTCCTTTTACCTTTATTGGCTACAGTAGCTGGTCTTGCTGATTCCGATTGGAGGATGTGGTGTCTGACGTCTCCTAAGCATGTTCACGTTACTTTCAAATTGCAGGAGACGGCACCACACCACCACAAAAGCCACATGGGTAATGTGGTTTGAGAGGATAATTTGTCGCCCCTTCGGCCCCCATGCTATAAGCACGACTGAGTTTAGTTGTTTTCCTTTAAAGTGCTTGCATTGTAACGGTATGCATTGCTGATTGGAGGCTTGTGACGGAGGAGCAATCTGATCGTGTGTGCGTGCGTGATTGGCTCCTATCATTTGGCCGTTTTTAACAGGAAGTCCATGGAGTGAGTGAGACGACAGACTGAGTGTGTGCGTGCATGCGTCTTCCTGATCGGTCTCAGATGACTGTGATGTACAGTTGATGTAATATTGCAAATGGGAGGTGAGTAAAGAGGTGACTCTCTAGGATCCAGGTTTTGTATTTTTATTCTTGTATAAGGTTATTGGGCCGCTCCGTTCTGGCCTGGCTTCTCTGTGTTATTTAAATTCTAATATATGAAAGCATATTTGGATTGAAGTCATGTTCCAGGGCCTTGCTGTGTATGTATTGAAAATGTAAAGCCTTTGAATGTGAAGAATTATTGTAAACTATGATATTTTACTGCTTTTGTTTTCTTACTATATCATATACATTTTCTATTTGCGCAGTGATTGGCTCATTTCTGATAATTTAATGCCTGTGTGCGCACGGCCCCGCTTGTCTGTGTGTGTGTGTGTGATACAGTGTGCGTGTGTGTGTGGGTGGGTGGGGCCCTTGTAGGCAAAGTGTGTATTCTTCTTGTCGGCATTTGCGCTCGACAAAACCTAGAACTGAAATAAAGCATGTAGGGTTTTAGGCCAACAACCACAGTCTCTTTGTGTTTCCTATGTATTTGAACAGTATTTATTTTTCCCGACAGCCAAAAGAAAATGTATTTATTGTATATATGTGTTGGTAAGTCAGTAAATCAATTAGACCCCCTCATTAAGATTAGTACACTAATACCTGTATGGAAATCTGAATCTTCCGCTCTATGGTAAATGCATGGAATTTCACATTTGTTCGTGGAGCCTTCCAGTCTCATATATGGGCTCTGTCTCAAAACCATTGGCCTTTTGAGAATCACAGGCATCATATGATGAACAAATAAAGGTTTAATTACAAGTATTGCACCCGTAATGCAGAGGGGGAAAACAGCTGTTTAGACATGTTTCTCACTATTTAAACACATCCACGTTTTAAATCCCATGGATTCAAATCTGGATCTGTAGCATTAAAGGAGTAATTCACTTCCAGAACGAAAATTTTGTCATCCACTTGTTCTAAACCTGGGTTTCTTTGTTCTGTTGAACACAAAATATATTTAGAAAATGTTGATGGGCACCATTGACTTCCATAGCAGGAAAAACACACACCATGGAAATCAACTGTTCGGATAAAAACATTTTGTTTTCAACAGAAAAAAGAAACTCGTACAGGGTTGGAACAAGTGGAAGGTGAGAAAATGGTGATATAATTTTCATTCTGGATGTGAACCGTTCCTTTAATAAATACGAATCTTGATGTCGAATCGGTTCTTTCGGACGATTCACTTCAACCTTTTAAGAACCGAGTTAAAAATTCACTAATATTGAAAATGTTAAACTAAAATCTGGTGTAGAAACAATTTTCATTTAGAATTTGCTAATTTTCACGATTAATTACCAATTAACGGCAAGTAACACATTGAATTAAATGTAAACATTTTTAGTAGAAAGACCGAAATAGAATTTTCTTGTAAAACATACTCCAATAATTTTGACTTGCATCTTTGAACAATTTTGGTTACAGCTAATTAAATGGTTTTATGTAAAAATAAAAAATAGCAGTATTATTTAATATGACTGAATCAGCCTGACTGTATACCTACTCAAAAAAAAAAAAAAAAAAAAAAAAAAAAATGCAGTGGTAAATCACGTTAAAACTTATGATTGCAAATTCATTGCACTTTACACAACCATTGTGAATCACAAAACTGATAAAAGTAAAATCTTATTTATTTATTATTATTTTGTAATATTACAAAAATAAAATAACCTTATTTTAATGTCGATAATTAATCCCAATATTATTTTTTATGATGTTACCGTCTAACAATTTTATTGTAAATTGTTTTGTTGAATTATTATTCAGATGAGTGATTCTCAAACACTTTGCTCAGCGGTTCACAAAAAAAAGTATCGGTTCAAAATCATTTCGAATCACTAGCAAAGCAATCGTAAAAGCTACAGTAGCATACATCTAGATGTCGCACATAACAACACAGCTCGTGCCTTTTCAGTGTCTCGAGTTACACACACACACACACAAAAGTGAGGGGTGTTTGTTCCTCTGCTCCGTGGGAGAGGCGCGCGGTCACCGTTACGCATTTCAGCAGAGCAGCGCGCGCAGGATGGCCGAGAGTCACGGCGAGATCAGCGGCCAGGACCGGTCACCGGTGCAAAACATCAACCACAGATCCTCCAAGTGGGTCCGTTTGAACGTCGGTGGCACGTATTTTCTGACCACCAGACAGACGCTGTGTCGGGACCCCAAATCATTCCTGTTCCGGCTGTGCCAAGCGGAACCGGACCTCGATTCTGATAAGGTAAGTAACTACAGTCTGATTTATTTCACTGAGAGATCATTTCGCCAGTGCAGCTAATATAATTAGTCTAGATGAATGCAAGCCAGACCATTTATTTATTTAGTTAATTTATAAGTAATTTATAAAGAATGGCTGTGAAAAGTAGGTTAGAGAGTGTAGAAGTCTTTGAAATCAGCCTGACATACAACCTCTTTAAAACCTATTTCATTTCAAGTTTATAATACTATTATATTGCTATCATTTATGCAATTAAATTGTAAAAAAATATACCATTTTATTTATGCAAACCTGTTATTATCCTATTGTAATAATTAATAAATTAACATTATTATAAAAGTGCATCTACAGATAGTGATTTAAAACCAAAAATATAAGCAATGTAAAAATGCTGTAATGTAAATAAAACCAAAGCTGAAAGCTGTACATTAATTGTTTTTTTTTTTAAAATGCTTACATAACCCAAAAGCTCTGTCTTCTCAATTCTGAGGAGTTTCTTTAAAATGGGTCATGAGTATGAAGCTGAATCTAGTTGTTATTTAATATCATTAGTTCATAATCGCTTATATTGTTGTATAGACTTATTTGTATTGTCTATGGTCATTTGGGGCTTGTCCAGATGGTTGTTTTTGTCTAGAGTTGTTTTCCTGTCGGATGGACACGAACAAGCCCACTTTTACTGTCTGCTCCACCCCTCCTCTCTCAGTCCCAGAACAAGGTCTCTTCTGTTGTTCTCTGTGAGTGTTCATGGCTGGGAAGATGTGCCATGTGGGTGGATTGTGGCACCTTGTTTGTTTGTGGCATTCTGGGGTGACCGTGCAATGACATCATCAGCACATCTGCTCCAGTTTTGCCTTGTAATCTGGACACAATCCTGCTTATGCACCTGAGATGTGTCAGAGATCAGGGTGGAGGGTTACACTGCATGGGTCAGATCAGGAAAAGATCAAGTGTAGGCTTGTGATACGTTTGTGCCTTTTAATTGTTTTCAAAAAAAAATATTAGAATCTGTTTTTTATCTTTTCTTTTTTTTTGCTTCCAAAAATGCACTGTGAATAAAATATTTTGTTCAACTAAAATGTGCCCTGTAAAAAATCTAGTGTAGAAACGATTTTCATTCAGAAATTGCTAATTGAAATACAAATTAATGGCAAGTAACACATTGAATTAAATGTAAAAATATTAAATAGAAAAACCGAAATAGTATTTTCCAATCATTTTTATTTACAACTTTGAAAAAATTTGGTTACGTCTAAATTAATTGGTTTAATGTAAAACATTTTTTACTATTATTTAAAATGACTGAATCAGTCTGACTACCTACTCCAAACTGGATTTTGTGTGTGTGTGTAAAATCACGTTAAAACTTTATGCAACCACTGTGAATCACAAAACTGATCAAATAAATACAATATATAAGTAAAATATATTTTTTTAAATAAATAAAAATTTAAAACTAAGTAGAAACTGCATTGTGGTGACACTTAATGGATGAAAATAAATATTTTGTAATATAAAGATGAAGTACTTGCTTGTATTATTAAATATCCCATATGAATCAGAAAACCGATAAAATATATAAAACTATTATTAAAAACTGAGTAGAAATACCATTATTGTGGCATGTTAAATGGGTGAAAATTATTTTCTACAGTCTATGAACTTATTGCACAGTGTTTGAATTTATTATAAATAAGCCAAAGTATTTTTTTTTGTTAAAATACTTTATCCTAGCAATAATCTTCTAATATGCTGAGATATTATAAAGTAAGTTATTTGTAGTTACCAGAACCTTACCCGGTTTATTACTCCACCAATAGTGTGTATTTGGGGGCGGATCTACATGTCTGTTCAACCAATCCCAGATTAGGGCGGGGCAGTTTTGGAAAACATGTTGGTAACAGTCATTATTTTTGTTATTTTGTTTGGAGGCGACAAACACACACTACTTCTTTAAATCTTATAACATAAAGATCAATTTAAGTGCATATTAAAGTGATATCATTGCACTACAACAAAAATAAAATAAATTTTTGCCATTTGCACAGCATGTGGCACATTGTTTTTGGGTTCGCGCAGCCCCGGCTGTCTCACCTCCTCTCATCTCTCAAATCTCAGGCGGTAATCTCAAAATAACCCTAATCCAGAATAATCCTGCTCTCTAGGGGCTTTAACCCTTTAAAGTCTCTGAGGCTCTGGGAAATCACTTCAGGCTGTTTGTGCCCCAGTTTTGATAAAAGAGTGATTTGAGCCTTACTCACTGTTTGAATCGTCCTGGTTGAAGGTTGTATGGGCTGTGATTTCTCGTGCATGTGCGTATACCATTATTTTTTAATGACTGTGGCCTGCGTGCCATTACAGACAGACACACACGCACAGAGCATTAATGTTTAAACTCACTTTCCTCTAATGCTTCTCCTCTCTCAGTGTTTGCAGACGCGCACGCTATATGCTAAAACAAAAACACACGGTTTTGAGAATGAGAACTTGATTTTCACCCTTTATGTAGCATTGTTTTTTTTTCAATAGTTGCTAAAGCATTAATTCCGTAGGCTATATATAATGATACATTAATAATGTTTCTTTCTTGGTCTATTGGTTTCTACTGTAGGATGAGTCCGGGGCGTATTTGATTGACAGGGATCCCATTTATTTCGGGCCTGTGCTGAATTACCTCAGACATGGGAAGCTGGTCCTCAACAAGAACCTGACGGAGGAGGGTACGGCGTTTTTCCCCAGTCAAACTGACATGATTGAGACTGTGATTGTAGCTTTCATTCTGTCTGTGTGTGTGTGTGTGTGTGTGTCTCAGGAGCTCTTGAAGAAGCCGAGTTTTACAACATCACATCATTAATAAAACTCATCAAAGAAAAGATCAATGAAAGAGAAGGCAAGAGGACACATGTAAGGGAACAGGAACACACACAATTCACTTGTCCTTTACCATTTATTTTTAGATCCTTTATTCAAAGCAGACTTTAAACAGAGATATGCTGTGTGGGCGATTCACGCTGTTATTTTTAATCTTATTTGTATACAGTTTTATTAGTCTAATGCTTTAGTTCAGTTTTTCGTTCTTTTTATTTTATTTTTCAGTGATTGTATTATGTGCTTTTGTCATTTTTATTTGTTTTTTCTTAATATTTCCATTTATGTTCAGTATATTTTTTGTTGTTTTTTTTTTTTAGGTTGAGTTTTAGTTTTTATTTCCTTTTAGCAGTTTTAGAGCTTCAGCTTAAACTTATTTCAATTTTTTTTTATCTAATAGTTTTTCATATAATATTAGTTTTGTATGTAATTTCAGCTTTATTTCAATGAACAATGTTTTTTTTTTAGTTTTAGTTAATGATTGCAACCCTGATGATTCATCATCACAATACAGTAATGTCATTGGCACAATAATTACATTAATGTCAAAAGATTTATTCTAGGTTCAGGGAAAGTTAAAGTTAAATTGCTTATGCTGCTGGAAACTTTGACTAATGTAAATTATATTTTTACTTCATGGAGCAAAATATTTCCCTTATTCTTAAAACATTAAAACTACTTGCAGTAATTTGCCAGAATAATAACTTGCCATAACTTAACTGCATGACATATAAAATTATATTTAACTCTAAATATTCAATATACAGTGGCCTCAGATAATATAAACACTTAAAAATGTATGATGGAATTAAAAATGTAAGCTATGAATGTTTTATGCACACAGACACACACACACACACACACACACACACACACACATATATATATATATATATATATATATATATATAGGGAAACTGAGAAAATAAGATGTATTGTTAAAAATGAAGGTAAAAACATATAGATAGTTAATGTGATGAACTAAATCTGTGGAAATATTTTTCAAGCATAAACAGGCAGTGAGCAAATCAACATATATTTAATTTATTTTAAATTACATTTCTTTATTTTATGATGTAGATGAAGGACAAATGTTTTACATACTGTATTTCACCATCCTTGTCTCTGTTTTCAGACACCGGTCAAGCATGTTTACAGAGTGTTACAGTGTCAAGAGGAAGAACTTACTCAGATGGTCTCGACCATGTCAGACGGATGGAAGTTCGAGCAGGTAAATCAAACCCACCTTTAGTTCATTTGTTTATTCACGCTCCACAACAATCAGAATCGCTCCCGCCGCTTCAGCTGAGCTGCCGTGTGTGATGCAGGCCCTGCCTTACGCTCTGATTGGTTGTTGCAGCTTGTCAGTGTAGGTTATGGGCGGGCCCAGAAGTCAGAGTTTTTCCTGATTGTGTCTCGAGAGGTGAAGGGGGAGGAGTCAAGCCAAACTCACCCCGCCCACAGTGGAGAGGTGTGTCCAATGATCCCCTGTCCTCCCACTAACCAATGCATGCTGTCACAAGTTTGATTTTGATTGCAATTGTCACAGTGAATGCTGTTTCCTACACAGATGTTGGTGATACACATGTGTTCTGCATGCTTAAAAGTGTTACCAGGTGTTTTAACAAGTCTGCATGCAAATGCATTCCTATGCATGTTGACAATTTAAATGTTTTTATTTTTGTGAAAGGGGTTGTTCACCTAAAGATGACCGGTTCAAAATCTGAACTTCATTATTACGATAATTTATGCACTTTTCATACTGTTCACACACAATGAAAGTGAATGGGAATCATTGCCATCAAGCTCCAAAAAATGACACACATAGCTTAATAAATGAATGAAATCACAATTAAATTACAGTCATAAATAGCTATTGAGTCACAGTTGTTTTTGTTCTTTTTAAAATATGCCAAATGCTATTTTTCTATGAGCAATCATCACTGATGTCAAACCTCCATTTGAATAAAGCAAACTCCAATGAGATTTAACAGTTACAGCAGATGAAATGTTTCCAGTGACTCATAATCATTGCCATTTTTGGTGGACTGTCACTTTAAAGGAGTAGTTCGCCTAAAAAGGAAAATGTCCTGAAAATGCATTTACCCTCTCCCATCCAAGATGTAGATGAGTTGTTTCTTCATCAGAACATTTGTATAAATGTAGTGTTATGTCTCTTGATCAGCAACGGATGCTCTGCAGTGAATGGGTGCCGTCAGAATGAGAGTCCAAACAGCTGATAAAAACATCACAATAATCAACAATTAATCCACATCACTACAATTCATATTAACGTCTTGTGAAATAAAAAGCTGTGTTTGTGTAAGAAACAAACCCATCATTTAACTTTAAAATTTGACTTTAACTTTTTCAGGCCAAAATATGAGTCCATAATCCATAACACTTCTTTCTATGAAAAAAGACCATCTGCTGTTGTCCTCTCAAAAAACCTCCTAATTTGTTCTTTAGAGCGGTTTTTGGACAGTTTTTCCTTATAAACAGTGTTTGCATATTTCCCTCCTAATTCAGACAAAACAACTTTTTCACTGGCGAAAGCAATATTATGTATAGAGGATTCTCTGGACTCTCATTCTGACGGCACCCATTCACTGCAGAGCATCCATTGGTGAGCAAGTGATGTAATGCGATATGCTCCAAATCTGTTCGGATGAAGAAACAAACATCCTGGATGGGCTGGGGGTGATCGGATATTCAGTGAATTTAGATTTTTGGGTGAACTATTTCTTTAACTATATCTATAGTCACTCAATGAGGACTGTTGCTGATCTCTGTCTGTTCCTCTCCATGCCTCTCATTTGTGTTTTGTGTAGTTGGTCAGTATCGGATCCTCCTATAACTATGGTAATGAAGATCAGTCGGAGTTCTTGTGTGTTGTTTCTAAGGAGCTGCACAACCAATCATACAGCAGCAACACTCAACCCAGTGAGAAAGCCAAGGTAAGCAGCATGTGTGTTTGGTTGTGTTCTAAATGCATTACTAACACACTACTTACAGTGTATTGCACAGTATATCTGGAATACTGACGAATACTTATACACTAATACAAGTATGTGAAACAGTATGGTTTTGACCTTATAGCATTGGTCACATGTCCTCCATTCAAGCATACAATCACATAATTGTATTGATTGCATGCATTCTTATGTATAAGTCAGTCAGTCATTCAAATCATAATGGATATCACTTTTGGTTTATTTCTGGAAACGTAGTAATTGTAGGATGTCCTTGGATTATGTGCATACAGAAAATCATATTATGCAGAGTATATACTACCGTTATTTTATTTAAATGATTACTTTTATTAGAAAGTATACATTAAATTGGTCAAAAGCAGCAGGAAAGACATTTATAACGTCACAAATATATATATATATATATATATATATATATATATATATATATATATATATATATATATATATATAAACAAAAATGCTGATCTTTTGAACTTTATATTCATCAAAGGATCTTGTATCCCCAGTTTTTACAAAAATATGAAGCAGCATAACTGTTTTCAATTGTGATAATAACCAGAAATGCTTCTTGAGCATCAGAATCAGAATATTCTCATGATTTCTGAAGATCATGTGACACTGAAGACTGAAGTAATGATGCTGGAAATTAAGCTGCGCATCACAGAAATAAATTACATTTTACAATATATTCACACAGAAAACAGTCATTTTTATCTGTAATAATATTTCACAATATTACTGATTTTACCGTATTTTTGAACAGTAGTGTACATACTAAAGTCTTCAGGAATATTGGGAATAGTATGTTATTCCAAACTGTTGTGTTTTAGGGTATTGGTGACAGATTAGTAATCTTTTGTCGTATTATCTAAATCCTCTGTCGTTTCCCCCTCAGATTCTACAGGAGCGCGGTTCTAGAATATGATGATCTAGAGCTGCCATGTTTAGAGATGCATCAGTTCTTTCTAGAACATTCCATGAGCTTGTTCTCTTCACGCCTCGAGAGCACTGGACACCTGACGCACGCAAGCAGCACAAGAAGAGCACATCCACTGTAATCCAGTCTTTATGGTGCCTGTTCATCTGAATTTAAACTGAGATGGATTCAGAGACTGATTTGGATTCTCTGGTCAGGATCTGGGAAACTGGACCCATGTCAATCTCAGGGATCGAAAGGAAATGGACAGGTCGCTTTGAATCACTACCCACCTGTTGCGAAAATAAAGATTTTGAACAGCAGTACAAGTTTTGCAGTAGCACCATGGTTGGGCACAAATTTTTATGCAAGATTGTAGAGCTTAGTAATATTTCCTAGTGTTGAGATTTTAGATTACTAGCATTCAAAAGTCCGGGGATGGGAAGATTTCTCAGTGTTTTTGTTAAGTAATGTCTACAATAATGTGATGGGAAAATACAGTAATAATGTTAATTATTATTACAACTTCAAATTTTTCTACTGTGATATTTTGTAATATGCAATTTATTCCTGTGACCAAAGCTGAATTTTCAGCATCACTACACCAGTCACATGATCCTTTTAATACACTGATTTGCTGCTCAAGCGAATAAAAGTATTATTTTCTTGCAAAATAAATAAATAAAAATAAAAAATCTTACTGAACCCAAACTTTTGAATGATAGTGTATATCACTACAACACATTTGACTGGAAACCTGTATGTTTTTTTTTTCTTACTCCTTTTAAAAAATTATCGCTTTTGCACTACTGCTATTATTAAGCAATATTTTATAGGTATCAGTTAAGAAATGTGTTAGTGTGTCTTAATACTGAAACCTTGGCTGGACCTTAAAGGGAAGGAGCTTTTCTGTCTGTCCACCAAGAGGAGAGACAGGTTATGTGAAGCATTTTAATGACACCTTGCCTTTCCTGATCATGCACATTTTGATATATATTATAAGGTAACAGTGCATTTGTATGTCATTTTGAAAATGCCTGTACTGCAAAATCATGTCACACTGAAGTAGCTGAATGTAGCAACATGCATCCGCACACTTTTAAGATACAAATGCATTTTTAACAAATAGTCATGTGTCTGTGTTTTTGCTGCCATTGTGGAAAAATTTCAATTTATAAAACAAAATTAAAGCTATATATTAAAAATCTTTTTTAATAAAAAAAAAAATACATCTTTTTTAAATAGTTAGCAATTTTGCTTTTTACTTAATTTTTTGCAAGCACAAAAATGACTAAAATTGAAATAAAAATAAAGCCAAATAGAAATATTAATGACTAATGAAAATGACAGAAGCACATAGCAAAATGACTAAAAATTAAAATGACAACAAAATAAAAGCTAATTCAAAATATTAACAAATACTATAATAGCATTTAAAATATATTGAAATATTAATTGGAAATTCATATATATATATATATATATATATATATATATATATATATATATATATATATATATATATATATATATATATATATATATATATATATATATATTAATTATAAGAATAAGAATTAATAAACAATATATATATATATATATATATATATATATATATATATATATATATATATATATAGGCTACCGGTATATGTTTGGCTAGAAAACCTGCCAGATTATCAACCATCAATGTTTTTTTTTAAACTGTATTCTGCATTTTGTTTATTAATTAGTTAATTAATATATTTGCATAGATAGATAGATAGATTTTATTCTTGCACTGTCCCTTTAAATATTAGCAGTCTAAAGGAATGCCTGCTCTGAATTGTTTCCAACAAAAAAAAGGGTAAAGACAATGTATAATTTTCCCAAACACATGGCACCTGTAAATCTAAGCTAAAATATCACCAATTCAATCGTTTGAACGGACAGCATTCGCGTTATTTCAACCGATCCCGATTTTCCCTGCAGGCGATCTGCGTGTCGTGCTGCCGGTCCTGATCAGACTGCTTCAGAACCGAATGTGTTTTCGGGAGGGAAACTTCACAGCTTCGGTTCCGAGTTAGACACGCTTCGAGTAAGCGGGCCCAGAAGTCGAATAACACTGGGATACACGAGGGTGGGTGGTTTTTGTGTTTGCTGGCCGGTAGACGCTCGCATCGGTTTTGTTTGGAACGGTTGCTGTGTGAACGCGCGCTCCCTCGCGTCAAAGGAAGTCGAGTCTCTTTGTCCCGCGCGCTCGTGAACCGCTTTCCAGCGCGCGACTCCGTATCTGTTTACATTTAATGATGTCACAATGTGAAGTTAAAACCTTCCTTGATTGTGGTTCCCTATCATAGGTCACTTCGATGCTGCGGTGACGTCACCACGTATGGGAACACCTCTGGTGTGACGAATGTCTGAAGCCCTATACCATCCCGCCAATCCTATTGGCCAAATGGCGCATAGCACCACCCTGCGCATGCGCACGCATGATATACCTGGGTGCAGCGCGCCATTTCGCTCAGATTTCATTCCTTCAGGAATAGCGAATCATCTGTGCCCTATCATCTCGCGTTCTCCAGCGATTTTCTTCGAGCAGTGTTAACTCCTCTTTCGCGGACGCGATGAGTCAACGAAAGGTAAGAGCCGTATATGGGTTTATCACAGGGAGGCACTCATGAGAGATTCGTTTGCAGCCTCTCTCATGTTCTCTCTGTGATAGCCTACGGCTATGGTAAAATAAGAAAGTAATCCGCGCTCTGGAGTCTATTTCTTCAGTCGCCTCGCGTCTAACCCCCACCGTTCGCTTCTGCGGTCGCCGAGGCCCCGCACGAGGTGTTGGTTAGGGGCGATATGTGCGGCTTGACTATGAGTACAGTGATGCACTGGATTTTCCACTTGCTCGCTCTCCCCTACTCGAGCGCGTTAATCAGAGCAGTTTTGCTTTATACTATGTTGTCTAAACCGCAGCTTCTACTCAGAGTAGGCTCTGACCGGCATAAGCGGTTCTCTCCCTCCGAGCGGACAGGAGAAACGCGCTTCCCCTTTCTCAGTGTGCTAATATGTGGCTATCCACGCGGTGGATAAACTACCCTTCTCACGGACCTCCACCAAGAGGTTCGAGGTCCTGGAAGCAGCCTTATCAGCGCATATCACGAACGGCGCGGGTTTTTGCCACGATTTAGTGACATGCTATTATATAGCGATGCCGTTTGACTACCTCTTTAGCCAAACGGATCGCGCCTAACTCCGCCGCGACCTAGTCTCGTCTAGACGTATCGAGTCGTGTCTATTTCGGGAAAAATTTCATTCTCTTATTACGGTTCTTTACGAGAAGCCTCTCGTTCTCCCCCACGCTCTAACATTGACTGTCTCGCAGCACAAGCACTTCGAGCGTCACTGAACTGAGCTGTTATTTGAGCGCCCCTCAGACACTGCACAATTCGTCTTCAGAGTTTGAGGGACGGCACAAGAGACTGGCGAATTTGGCCAGTTTATGACGGCTCATACAGCTGCCGCGTTCTCGCTAGCGGCGTGGCCCTATGTTTATCTTGTTGGTTTAAATCCTGCCGTGGACACGCTTCAGGATTATACACAACGAAACACAGCGAGTTGACGCATGCATTTCCTTCTATGTTTGCCGGGGTCTGTGCCCTCCACTGAAGAGTGCTGTTGGACTGCTATGCACATCCAACCCTCTCACTGCAGTCCCCACGCTCTAACATTGACTGTCTCGCAGCACAAGCACTTCGAGCGTCACTGAACTGAGCTGTTATTGGAGCGCCCCCTCAGACACTCTGCACTATTCAGCCTTCAGAGTCTGAGGGACGCCACAAGAGGCTGGTAAATATGGCCAGTTTATGACGGCTCACACAGCTGCCGCGTTCTCGCTAGCGGCGTGGCCTAATGTTTTCTTGTTGTATTAAATCCTGCCGTGAACACGCTTCAGGATTATACACAATGAAACGCAGCGAGTTTGACGCATGCGCCTTACTTCATGTTTGACAGGGTCTGTGCCCTCCACTAGAGAGTGCTGTTGGACTGCTAATGCACATCCAACCCTTTCACTGCAGTCCCCACGCTCTAACATTGACTGTCTCGCAGCAAAGGCACCTCGAGCATCATTGGATTGAGCTATCATTTGAGCGCCCCTCAGACACTCTGCACTATTCAGCCTTCAGAGTCTGAGGGACGCCACGAGAGACTGGCGAATATGGCCAGTTATGATGGCTCCCACAGCTGCCACGTTCTCGCTAGCGGCGTGGCCTACTGTCATCTTGTTGGATTAAATCCTGCCGTGAACACGCTTCAGGATTATACACAACGAAACGCGGCGAGTTTGACGCTTGCGCTTTCCTTCTATGTTTGCCAGGGTCTGTGCCCTCCACTAGAGAGTGCTGTTGGACCGCTAATGCACATCCAACCCTCTCACTGCAGTCCCCATGCTCTAACATTGACTGTCTCGCAGCAAAGGCACCTCGAGCATCATTGGATTGAGTTATTATTTGAGCGCCCCCTCAGACACTCTGCACAATCCAGCCTTCAGAGTTTGAGGGGCGGTACAAAAGGCTGGCAAAGATGGCCAGTTTATGACTGCTCATACAGCCGCCACGTTCTCGCAATGGCGACGTGGCCCGATTTTTATCTTGGTGAATTGAATCCTGCCGTGGATACGCTTCAGGATTATACACAACGAAACGCAGCGAGTTTACGCATGCGCTTTACTTCATGTTCGCCAGGGACTGTGCCCTCCACTATAGAGTGCTGTTGGACCGCTAATGCGCATCTAACACACTCACTGCAGTCCCTACGCTCTGACATTGACTGTCTCGCAGCAAACAGCGCTTCGAGCAGCATTGGATCGGGCTGTGACGCCAGGCATAAATAATAACTAATAATCCCTCAGACACTGCGCAATCCAGCTTTCAGATTTTGAGGGGTGATTCTAGGGTCTTACACAGACGACCCATTTATGACGGCTCGCACAGCCGCCGTTTTAGTTAGCGGCAGAGCGTGATGTTCAATTCGTTGGTCTAATTCCTGCCGTGGACACGTTCAGGATTATACACAACGGGACGCAATAGCTCTTATGCATACACTTCCCCTGTGCACGAATGCCGCAGGCTTTTCCGTGCACGGACATTGTGTATGACAACGTTGCAGAAAGCGGAAATTTGAGAAACTGCTAGTATCGTTTTGGGTCGCGTGTAACGCTTGCCCGGCATTTCTCAATGGGTGTTACGCACAATTGTCACGGATACACCAATTCGCTTTTTAGAGGCCCGCCTCTTTCCGCTGAATTCTTTCCACGGTGGTAGACTGATGGTAATAGCAGTGTTGTGACAGGAGATGTCAACTCTGCTGAGCAAAGGGGCTATAGAAGTCGTAGACCCCGTACTTCTCAGTGCATGGATGTAGCTCTGGCCCCGTTGCGGCTCCAGGGCCTCCATCTGTTAACCACTTGGACGATTGACAGCGGCATTCCCCGTAATTTGTCTGGGGTTACTTCACATGCGCCCCTTTTCAGTGGAAAAGTGGGCGGAAAGACGAAATATTTCACCCCGTTGTCTTCCGCATCCGACGATTTCGGTGACACGGAGTTGTGTGATGTCGTTAAAACTATGGATGCCAACCGAGTTTCTCCTACCGGGGTTCGGCTGGAGATTGAGCTTTCCCAGAGACCGTCACGACGGATGCGTCTTTGACCGGTTGGGGAGCTGTTTGTCAAGGGCTATCAGCCCATGGAGTGTGGACAGCTGCACAACGCAGTTGGTATATAAACCGGTTGGAATTACTGGCAGTTTTCTGGCTCTCCAGTAATTCGCGAATCTGCTGATTGGCCGTCTTGTGCTGCTCAGATCAGACAACACAGCGTTTGTCTCATACCTGAATCATTAGGAAGGATTACGCTCTCGCCCCCTGTGCAGGCTGGCGAGACATGTTCTTCTCTGGTCTCAGAGAAAATTTCTGTCGATCCGAGTTGTTCATGTCCCCGGACGTTTGAACTTCGGAGCGGATATGCTATCCAGACAGGCTCTGGAACAGGGAGAATGGAGATTACACCTCCAGACGGTGAATCTTTTATGGTGGGTATTCGGCAAAGCGAAAGTGGATTTATTCGCGTCTAACATGACTACGCATTGCCCGCTATGGTTCTCCCTATGCCCCCCATCGCCCCTGGGCGTGGATGCATTAGCTCACAGCTGGCCCAGGACCAGTCTGTATGCTTTCCTCCGATTCATTTGATCCCAGCGGTATTATGCAGAATACGGCGGGACAGAGTGGAACAGCTGCTGCTGGTGGCTCCGCGATGGCACACGCAGCCGTGGTTTGCGGATCTATCAGTCTGCTAGCGGGCTCTCCGTGGAGATTCCCCTCAGGCAAGATTTATTATCACAAGCACAGGGGCTGATTTGGCACCCGAGGCCGGATCTGTGGAAACTGTGGGCGTGGCCACTGAGCGGAGTGCATTAGTATGTCCCGGTCTTTCTGTTGGAACCGCTGAGACTATATTGAATTCTAGAGCAGCTTCTACGAGACGCTTATATGCTTTCAAGTGGAGACTGATTACAGCCTGGTGTGGCAATCGTAATGTGGATCCAGTTTACTGCCCAGTGGCTTCAGTGCTGGAGTTCCTCCAGGATTGTTTTTCGGATGGCGTAACACCAGCCACTTTTAAGGTTTACGTGGCAGCCATTTCAGCTTACCACGAATACTTAGGCGGTGCCTCTATGGGGCGTCATCCATTAGTTTCTCGTTGCATACAGCGTGCGCGACGGCTGAGGCCTTTCCGCCCTGTTCGAGTTCCTTCATGGGGTTTATCCTTTGTGTTGCTAGGTTTATCAGGGCATCCGTTTGAGCCCTTGGAGCCCGTATCGTATAAATTCTTGACACTAAGACATTTCTTCTCATGGCTTTATCCTCCCTCAAGAGAGTTGGGGATTTACAGGCTCTTTCTGTTTCACCCTCATGCATGGAATTTGCACCGGGCTCTGTGAAGGTGCTGCTGCGGCCCAGGCCTAACTATGTTCCTAGGTCGCATCTAACCTCTTTCGCTTTCAGTAAGTGTTCCTGGAAGCTTTTTCACCTGCTGAGGCTGGATCAAGAGATCTAAGTCTTTGCCCTGTGAGAGCTTAAAGACTTATGTGGATCGTACAGCCCCTTGGCATGAATCTGACCAGCTGTTTGTCTGTTTTGGACATAAAAGTAAGGGCCATGCGGTTACAAAGCAGCGCATGTCCCATTGGCTGGTGGAGGCAATTTCTCTGGCCTATGAGGCGCGCGGACTCGCTTCGCCCTTAGGAATTGAGGCTCATTCCACTTGAGCTGTGGCTTCTTCTCAAGCTTTTCTCAGTGGATCTTCTATGGATGATATCTGTGCTGCGGCAGGATGGTCCTCACCGAGCATTTTTATCAAGTCCTACAGTCTGGATGTGAGGATGGCTCCTGGCTCCCGGGTTCTCTCCGCTTGAGCAGATGCTTCCTCTGATCTCAGTTATCAGGTACGTCAGGCGTTTTGGTATATCGTTCCCATACGTGGTGACGTCACCGCAGCATCGAAGTGACCTATGATAGGGAACATCTCGGTTACGTATGTAACCTTGGTTCCCTGAATAGGGAACGAGATGCTGCGGTTCTGGCCGTTCCGTACCTTGATAACTCTTCATCTTCAGTCATGAAATCTGAGCGAAATGGCGCGCTGCACCCAGGTATATCATGCGTGCGCATGCGCAGGGTGGTGCTATGCGCCATTTGGCCAATAGGATTGGCGGGATGGTATAGGGCTTCAGACATTCGTCACACCAGAGGTGTTCCCATACGTGGTGACGTCACCGCAGCATCTCGTTCCCTATTCAGGGAACCAAGGTTACATACGTAACCGAGATGTTTCATAATGTGGAGTTACAATTCTATTTTGTCATAGTGTAGAACGAACATATGCTATGATGCTATTATGAGAACTTAAAAACCTTGTAAACAAAATCTTGTAAACAAAATGTTGTGAAAGAATCTACGGTACATCATAATTTATAGTTAAAACTTTTATTATATCGTTGTGATATATATCTTTGTGTGTGTGTAATATATAGTATATATAATTTATCTGACATAATTTTGCCTGTCTACTTAAAATAGCTTTGGCATGCAAAAAAAAAAAAAAAAAAGTTTTAGCATTAATGTCCTTATAACTTTTCTCATGTGTATCTGTCTCAGGCAGGTTTATATGTTGGCCACTATAAATATTCTAAATATGAATTATTCTATAAATGATCTAACGATATTCCATAATATAAATATTCCATAAAAACCATAAGTATTCTAGTTTCTAAATGTATTACAATTGTTTCTGCTTTATTTTTTCAGCATATACTCCTTTAAATATATATTTCTCCATAGGATCAGTGGTCATGTCTGGCATTGCTCTGAGTCGACTTGCACAAGAGCGCAAAGCGTGGCGGAAAGACCATCCATTCGTGAGTAACCCTTGTATTCTTCTAATAAATATACTTGCAATCCACACAACAATGAGTTTAATCCTGTGCACACTTAAAATTGCTCACTTCTGGATATATACTACGAAATACATTCTATTATGAACCCTATGCACTGAATCCTCTGGTTCTCAGTTAACACTTTTGTCTCGACAATATGTCCCCAGGGCTTTGTGGCTGTGCCTACGAAGAACCCTGATGGTACCATGAATCTTATGAACTGGGAATGTGCTATTCCAGGAAAGAAGGGGGTAAGATTGTCTGTTTAAGCTTTGATTTGATTAATCCGCTGAAGCATCATGTGAGATCTCTCTCTATCACTCTCTAGACTCCATGGGAAGGAGGTCTGTTTAAGTTAAGGATGCTGTTTAAAGATGACTACCCCTCATCACCCCCGAAATGTGAGCTTTGCACAAAGATATCCAGCGCTTGCTCTCTGAATCACTGTTCACGAGTGCTTGCTTCTCTTCTGTAGGTAAATTTGAGCCTCCGCTGTTCCATCCCAATGTTTATCCGTCAGGAACGGTGTGTCTTTCCATCCTAGAGGAGGATAAAGACTGGAGACCCGCCATTACTATTAAACAGGTCCATTGAAACTATATTTCGCTCTATAGTCAATTCGATTCTAGTGCGTTGTGTTCTAAAAAACTCTTGTCTCGCTGTTTTACTTCCTTCAGATCCTGTTAGGGATTCAGGAGCTCCTAAATGAACCGAACATACAGGATCCGGCTCAGGCGGAGGCGTACACCATATACTGGTACGATAAACGCATGCTAAGTGTTCAAACGCAGTGAACACGGTACTTTAAGTATTGTGCAGTTCCAAGATTTCGTCAGCATTTTAAAATAGAACCTCACAAGTGGTCAATTTGAGATGCTTCTCACGGGCACCAACAGAAATAGCGCTCTTAATGTTGTATGAGAAACACTCACAAGAAAGTGCAGGTTAGCCCATTTCCACTACTTGAGGTTAAATGAAACATATTATGTTGAATTAAATTAGAAAGGATAGCTAAGTGTCTGTGAACTGGTAAAAATACTAACATTTGTTTCCTGGGAAATTAATTTTACATGTGCAAATAACGGATAAATATGCCTATACGAGAAATATATTTTTACTTAAATAATAAATTACGAAAATGAACGAAAACCTGTGCAACAAGTAGCTTAGTATGCAGAGTTTCTGTTCATTTTTGTGCTGTGCGAAAAGAAACCAGACGGCAGGAAGCGGCATCAAATTTTTTATTTGTTGAATGTACACAAATAAAGACAAACCTTTTACTGTTCCGATTATCTTTATGACTTAAAATAGAAGGCTAGTTGCTTCCACTGTTAGAAGAACAAATTTCAAGTGATTGCGCTGGTTACCGGAAAAAAAGTTAATGCTCAGGATTATTATTTTACATTTTCTTTCTTTAACCCCTGTATTAGGCTCAGACTTCCCCCGAATTATGACTTTTCTTCTTGTAATTTCTACTTTTTGACATAATTTTTATTCTCATAATTTCTAATTGTCAATTATGACATAAAAAGTAGAAATTAGTAGAAAAAAGTTATCATGAGATTAAAGTCAAAATTATGAGACCAAGTCAAAAGTCAGATATGATAAAAGGTCATGTAGAGTTTTTTCTTATTACCTTGTGTATTAATTATGCTATTTATCTTAATTTTGACTTTTTGTGTCAGTTTTATGGTTTTGAATGTCAGTTTTGACATTTTGTGTCATAATTATGGATTAGTGTGACATCATTTAGTCTTTTCCTATCGTTTTTAGTTTTATCTCAATTATGAATATTTATCCCATAATCAAATCTAAATTTTGAGATTTTATCTCAGTTATGACTTTCATCATTTTGGTTATGTTAGAATTGCTAAGCAATGATAAAAAAAAGACAAAATTATGATATAGTTCTATCTGTTAATTATGACTTTATCGCACAATTTAGATTTTATTTGTGACCCTGGAGGACAAAAGCAGTCTGAAGTCTCTGGGGTTTATTTGTAGTGAAAGCCAAAAATACATTGTATGGGTCAAAATTATTGATTTCTCTCTTATACCAAAAATAATGAGGTTATTAACTAAAGATCATGTTCCATGAAGATATTTTGTAAATTTCCTACAATAAATATATACAAATTAATTTTTTTATTAGTAATATGCATTGCTAAGAATTCATTTGGACCGTTTAAAAGTGATTTTCTCAATATTTAGATTTTTTTTTGCACCCTCAGATTCCAGATTTTCAAATAGTTGCATCTCAGACAAATATTGTCTGATCATAACAAACCATGCATCAATAGAAAGCTTCTTTATTCAGATATGTATAAAAATGACAATTAAGACTGGTTTTGTGGTTCAAGGTCACGTGTAGACTTTAATTTAGATTTACCAAAGCGTGGAGGAAATAGACTTCTATATTTTTAAATAATACAACTGTTTTCTAAGAATACTTGACTCAGATACCATTGAATTGCATTCTGAGATTGCCTTCTACACACATGATGAGTGTACAGCTCTTTAAGATGTATAAAGAAGCATTATTTTGCTTAGTCTTTGGAACCCCTTTTACTTTGGGAGCACACTTATAATAATGTTCCCTAGGTAGGCAGCTCACTAGTTTCATTACAGCGAGAGTGAGATGTTTCTGCATGTTTGTGTTTACAGTCAGAATAGAGTGGAGTACGAGAAGAGAGTTCGTGCACAGGCCAAAAAATTCTCCCCGTCGTAATCGAGACAGAGGGCTGGAAGAATGGAAAGAAGGAATATGTGAATACCCCTGCGATCTTCTGACCGGGACTAAAAGGACTTAAAACATGATGTGTGTGCCATCGACCCCGAACCCATCCCCTCCACCACAAAACATCACACTCTTACTCGCTCCTCCTCTTCCTCCCTTTTAAGTTCATTTGCTCACCAATTCAGTATCCACAAGTCTTGTTTTGTCTCAAAGCGGCTTGTAAGAAATCACTTTCACGACTTCAGTCTTCGATCAGAAGCAGGCCGTTGGGATTTTAGCTCTTTTATTCGTTTGGCATGTTTGTCTGTGTGCGCTTACACTTGTCATTTTATTATGTTGGCGAATGAGTGAGTGTTTCCTGCGATGCTCTGGTTTAGGTTGGTTTATTACGTTACGTGTGTGGGACAGTGGCTCACGGTGAAGTTTCCCTCCAGAATGCTGATCTAGGACCAGTTTCCTCTCCATTGGACGTGTTTTGTATCTGACCAGCCACGTGGTCTATCGTCTAATGCGGATTCGTCGAATAACGTCCAGAATTATGTGAGCATCAGAAGCCGAGTCCAATCCTCTTAAACATGCTTTACGTGGTTTCTTGTTTGTTTGATGGGAACATGTGTCCTGTGTCCACACTGAATGTGTCTGTATGTTTAATAAAGCTCTTTCTATAAAATGCGTCTGCAGACTGCGTGCATGTGTGTCCTGATCAGATGTGTTTCTTATATATCAGATGTGTTCTTGAGTTCAAAAACAACTCGATGAAGGGGCGTTTAAACTTTGCACAGCACCTTAATGCTCACGGCTCACTAAAAGCAGAGACTTGACAGCCAAAGTAATTCTTGATGCTAAATGTTGATATGCCAGAAATGTTTCATGCATATTGCATTTTTATTTATAAAGCATTAATGACAATATAAACTTATTCATGATTACAAAAAGCTATAGCAGTGAACTAACAGCAGCATTGTAGAATAGCTTCAAAAATAAGAATATTACTCAAAGTACAGAATAAAAAAATATGGTAACTTAAAAAATGGAGATGAAAAGTGTGAAAAGTCATTTTGTCTTTTCAAATCTCATGTTATAGACTTATTGGACATGATTTGTGGCTATTTGCGTAGACTGTGGTTGAGCTATTCAAGTAGGATTTGCTTATTAAAGCAATTAGCAGATATATTTATGTTTTGTGCAAAGTGCAAAAGCACATGTTGTATATTTGCACATTATGCAATACGTGAAGAAGAAAATACATTCATTATTGTTCACATTTAGTCTCGCTTCCAAACTTATGCCACATATACACTAACATTCAAAAGGGAATCGGTAAGATTTTGAAACTTTTATGCTCACCAAGGCTGCATTTATGTGACGAAAAATATAGTAAATAAAAAACTGAAATATTGTGAGAGATTATTACAATTTGAAATAACTGTTTTCTATTTGAATATATTGTAATGTCATTTATTCCTGTGATCCAATCTGTATTTTCAGCATCATTCCTCCAGTCTTCAGTCTCACATGATCGTTCAGAAATCATTATAATATGATGATTTGCTGCTCAAGGATCATCAATGTTGAAAAAAATCTGTGATGCTTAATATTTTTTACATACATTTTTTTCAGGATTCAGCAAGTTTACTTGTAATTATGTTTCTTTGTAAAAAATAAAAAAATCATACCGACCCCTAACTTTTGAACAGCAGTGTGCATGCATATGTTAGACTGCACAAATGTGTGAATTGGAGAGTTTGCAGTAGTCCTCACTGTATGTGATGCTTCCTCTCTCAGTTGTGGCAAAATCACGAATCCAACATCCTGAGTCGACCTCTGAACCCACAGGAGACTGCGGCATGCTGGGAGACTCATGCTCGTCGATCTCTCCCATATCCTCGTAGTCTACGGCGGTGGGATGAGGGGGCGTGTCTGTGCTCTCTGTCAGAATGTCAATCTGGAGAGACTCCTCCCCCTGCATTACATCTCTCATCTTACCTGAGCGCGTTGAACGGATCTGAAAATACACACACCATTAACAGTCATGTCTTAGAACAACTGTTTCCACCCATGCAGATCTTCAGATCGCCTGAAACCTAGCTCTAGAAATCAACTAATCATCAAAAGTCATGCCGAATGGTGCACTGCGGTTATTTATTAACTTTAAAAGATGCAAGCTTTTTATTTACTTGTGCCGAAATAAACAAAAACGCCAACAGATCACACCCGAAGACTTGAATGTGGATGCCGAAAAAATGGCTTTACATTTCAGAAACGTATGTGAAATTCTTGAATTGCTTTCTAAATTAATTCTGTGGTCTTCAAATTCCAAAATGGGCTTGCAAAGTCACACCATGTTTGATATCTTATATCTGATAAGACACCACAAAACCATATTTAATATTCTTCTCATATCCGATTTTTCAGGTTTCATTTTAAATTAACGTTTTAGTAATTTTGCTCAGTTTTAGGCATTGTAGTACTTCGAGGTTTTGCATCTAATATTTAGATTATAGGATTCAGTGTTTTGAGTAATTAATGAGTCAAAAAGAGTAATTAATGAGTCATTTAAAAAAAAGATCCATTTGCATATTTAAACAAACTGCTTGAGTGAATGATTCAGTGACTCATTCCTAAACCGCATTCACACTTTCAAGGAACTGTAAGAGTGAACGATTACTTTTTATTTATTTTTGGGGGGAATTACCTGAACATCTACATCCCAGTCTCTGAAATAAGGGGCTGGTGAAGGTATATAACCATTCTTTCTCCATCTACAAAACAAACAAACATCATATAGTTATATAAAAACAGATAAGAGAAATCCCATCTCTTCAGGATGCTGCAGATGATGTTTCTAACCTGGAGTATGGGATACAGAACAGAAGAATCAGAGGCAATGGCACTAACAGAAGATACCATGCAACAGAGAAAGATCCTCCTGGAGTCTCTCCTTCTTAAACACACAAAATGAGATCAATCTTAATCACAGCATGAAATACAGTTGCATCTTAGCAGTTGTTTGAGTGTTATATAAACGGACTCACTGTGAATCTCCCCAGATCTCCAGTGTAACGCAGGAGCCCACAGACTCCACACGCCTTTATAATGCACTTGATCTGGCCGCGATCTCACACGCACGGTGTAATTTGTGTGAGGTTCAAATCTAGACTCTTCCACATACACCTTCTGCTCAACAGCTTCTACCTCATACAGCTGAAACACAAAGTGCAACCTCAGGAATTAGTGAGAAATGATTCAACCGGTGCAAAACGTGTAGCTTGACAATGATACTGGGTACTACTCATATACTGCCTAAAAGTCATACTCTTATGGTGTATAATAGACACTTGTTGTGGGAAAGGGGAGTTAATAGAAATTAACAGAAAATCTCATCATTGTTAAAGCCATGGTTTCATGTTGATTAGCCAGGAATTAAAAAAAAGTTAGATTCTTGACTTGTGTTTCTTTTCTTTTCTTTAGTTTTTTCATTCTTGGCTAAACTGTTTCTTTAAAATCAGCATGCAACCATGGCTTTAACAATGATGAGATGTTCTCCCCACACACATAAAAAATAAAGGCAAAAATGCCATAAAAATATTTAAAAAATAAATAAAAATAAAGTTGTTTGTGTTTTTCATTTATGGAAAATGCAACCTCAATTTTTTAAATATTATTTAATATTATTATTATTGTTATTATTATTATTTTTTAAACAAATTACATAAACACTTAATTTTTTTGATAAAAAAATATTTATTTCCATGTTTGAATTGCTAAAATAATAATTTATACCATCATTTTTATTGATTTATTGTCACTGCCTGACACTGGTTTGATAAAGGGTTCGAAAAAGTAATTTCAAAAAAAGAGCAAGCTATTACATTTTGATGCCTAAAGACTATAAATGTCTACTTAAAGTTGTATTCTTTATTATAACATGTACTTGTGAATCATGCACAATTAAACCCGGAACGTTTGATGAAATAGTCCACCCAAAATTAAGAAGAAAGAAAATTTAGAACAACGAAAATAACGTGGTGTTTTGAAGAATATGAAAACTTTCAAAGCGATTGCGTGCACCTTGTGTTGACTGTAAATGCTGAGCTGGTACTGAAGGTCGGGGATGGATGAAATTTCTGCGTTATATCCGCTCTGCCACTGGAAAAGAGCCCTGTGTTTCTCCCAGAGCAGTGACAGGTCAGATGGAGGGACCGGACGAACTATAACACACACACACACACATCGGTGAGCACAGCTGTGGTCTCGCTTGCCTCTGAATCGCATGAAGCTACTTGCTCTTACTGTGTTTTCTCGGCATGAAGCCAGCATCTAGTTCGATGGAGAAGTTGTTGCCATGGTAACCGGAATGCAGGGTGATCCTGTAGCTCTCTACATCGTTGAAAACCACATGCGGAGATAAATCCATCTCACACTGTAACGACTGCTCTCCCATCTTCAGTGTGCAGTCATAGCGTCCGCTGCACAAAAACAGAGTCATTTACAAACAAGCAAGCATGCACTGTTTTGTAGTTATATTTGTAGTTATATTCTCACTCAAATGTGCTGAACTGCAGCCAGTAAGACGACTCATTGCCCAGAGACTCAGCCGAGATGTTCAGAGAGCAGGTTATATTGGATAAATAATTACTGAGACACTCCAGACTATATTGGTCACCTGAATACATTTTTATAGGCGAGATGTAATCACAGTGCATATATATATTCATAACCTATATTATATAAATGCATGTATATATATATATAGTGCATTGAATATATAGTGCATATTTCACACACACACACACACACACACACACATATATAATGTAGCCTATAATTAAATAAAATAATGAGTAGAAAATTCTTACCCCAAGTTATATAATTCACCAAAATGTTCGAGAAACAAACCAATGTGAGGATTAAAGGAGAGCAATGCATGTTCTCTTTACCCTGTAATAAATAAATATCATTAAAAGTGACAGATCTTCTGTGTGTGTGTGTTGATTGTGTTTTTGTGAGGCTTAGACAGCATGAATGCAATAAAACTATGAATGCAATAAAAAGTTTTTTTTCTTTTGCAGCTAAAACACAGCATTACCTCACTGCCAATTTTCAATTATAATTAATTTAACAAAGCATTGAACATAGCAGCTGTGAATGCAATTAAACTGAGCCCATTGTCTGAGTCTGTGAACATAAACTTAATTTCCATGCTACTAAACTCTCACCTTCTGCTGAGAATTGTGGGGCTTCTTTTATTTTACCGCTATAAACTTAATTAATATGGAAAGTATTGCACGTCACAATTTGCTTAACGAAAACTACAAAACACCTGGCAGAAAAAAAGCATGTGACGTGCTATTCAAATGTAATAAAAGTGAAAATCTACCTGCAGTCGCTGACTGTTGTTGTTTCTGGTTTCACACGAACATGAAAGAAAGCTTGGGTTGTGCACCTCTCTCTCTCTCTCTTTCTCTCTTTCTCTCTCTCCAAGTCTCTGCACTGCCTGTTTTTTTGTCAGCCTTTTGATGAGACAGTCTACCAGGCATCCGATCGGTTATCAGATTTGATCTCTCTCATTATCTCCAATCTTTTCATACTTGGGCATTCAGATCAGCAAATTCTCTGCCACGTTTAGATATCATCGCACTTCTGCTGGATGCTTTGAACTGCTTTGAGAACCTAAAAAAAATAATTTATGATCATTTTAACGTTTTAGCAGCTTACTTACTTACTTTCTATTTAATTATGCACATCTGGCACGCGTGTAATGGATCGTATGGATGCATATGCATATAATATCTAATTGTATGCACATAGTGCACAGTTCCGTGAAGCGCGCGATACACAGCCTAACAACTGGCTGATGTTTTATTTTTATTTTTATTATTATTACAAAATGTAAAACTATTATCTTTTTTAAAAGTTTTATATTTAAGTATATACATTTTATACACAAACATACAGTACATGCTTGTATAGGGGTGATTCATGTCAATCAAAACGTAGGAAATCTCAACTGCTTCATTGTTTATATCGATTAATAAGAATAACACTATTATCTTTCATAAGAATAAGAATGATTCATAAGAATAACACATCAACATAGGCCTAAAAAATATGAAACATTACATTAAAATCATGATTTTAAGCCTGCTTTGATATAACAAGTACCTATTGTGAAAAGCACAGTGTATTTGACTTGATGTGTAGCCTTATGCTAAAACAAGTCATGCGGCAACAGATCTTTTTTTAAAGTAATTGTTGTGAGTCAATAGTTCAGTTTTAGACACAAGTACAAGTGTATGGTTTATATTATTATCATTGATGCGATAGTTAAAGTTGAGGTTAAATGTGAAACTACACACTTCTTAACCCCACGCCTACCTTGAAGAGAATCAGACGAGGCCTATATTTATTCATGTGGCTTTTGAAGGAGCTTTAATGATGGCTAGCTTTGTTTTGTCTGTTTTATGTCTTCTAACCCGACCATCTTGCAGAAGGTCACGCAAAACGAGTTTTTATTAAGAGCTGTTTTTTTTTTTCCATACTGAGTCAAGTGCTTTTCCGATTAACAGCAGTTTTGCAATGATGATATCAGATCAGTGTTTCTGAGGCCCTGAGGTGCTCAATCTGATTGGTTGTCCTAAATAACATCTATGGATGACAACATCTAATGCTGCTTTATGATAAGTGCTACCCAGATGTCCTACTTTCTAGCATGCCCTACAAAGTAACAGATGTCTTCACAAATGAGTCTTGCAGAGTAAGTAAACACATGGCAGACGGATGGTGCCAGTATTCAGTAAGCGCTGTGCCAGCGTGCCAACACTACAGTGAACTTACTATCACTTGATGCTTAGGCATTATGTGCCAAGCGAGCCATGTGCTTTGGTTTGTGGTTTTTATTGCAAAATCAGCCACTGAGACATGAAAATAACAACAAAACCTGGTTTGATTCAGACGGTTTACACTGGGTCTGCAGTGTTTGTGCAACAATAAACAAACTAAATATGGAATATAGTTCTTGTAAGATTGTGTATGTGTGATTGAATATTTGTAATTCGTTGCAGTATTCCAACACATTAACAACAAGTCATATTTTCATTTGTCAAACGTATCTTGAAGCCGAAAATAATCATGGATATTATTTACTCGTGTTGTTCTAAACCCGTATGAGTATCTTTCTTCAGTGGAACATGAAATAAGATATTTTATAGAATGTTGATTACCAAACCCATTGACATCCATTATATGTTTTGTCCTTCCAAGATGCAGATGAGTTTGTTTCTTCATCAGAACACATTTAAAGAAATTTAGAATTTTGCATCACTTGCTCACCAATGGATTTGAATGGGTGCCGTCAGAGTGAGAGTCCAAACAGCTGATAAAAACATCACAATAGTCCAGAAGTAATCCACACCGCTCCAGTCCAGCAATAAACATCTTCAGAAATGAAAAGCTGCATGTTTATTGGAAACAAATGGATCATTAAGATGTTTTTAACTTCAAACCACTGCTTTTGGCCAAAATAACGACTCTTCTATCCATAATATTGAAAAAGTTGTTTTGCCTGAATCAAGAGAGGAATCTGCACAGCACAGTTTACAAGAAAAACCGTCCAAAACAGATCTAAACAAATATATGGATGGATTTTGATGTGAGAGGACAATAGGGGATGGTCTTTTTCACTGGAGGAAGTGTTATTATGGATTATGAACTCATATTTTGCCCAGAAGTGACGGTTTGGAGTTAAAAACGTATAATTGTTTCTTACAGACACTGCTTTTTACTTCACAAGATGTTAATTGATGGACTGGAGTGGTGTGGATTACTTGTGGATTATTGGGATTTTTTATCAGCTGTTTGAACTCTCATTCTGACGGCACCCATTCACTGCAGAGCATCCATTCCTGAGCAAATGAAACAAATGAAACAAACTCATCTATATCTCGGTGGTCTAAGAGTGAGTAAATCGTAATTTTTGGATGAACATGAATGTATAATACAATATGTTCCACTGAACATTTATTCCTATGTGCAATTGTGGGTTAAAATTACCCAATCCAATATCGTCAACACTTATTATCTATTCAACAGAAAACGGTTGACTGATAAGTTTATTAACATCTCTGGGTTATCAGATGAGGTTCTGGGAGTGTTGCCTTACAGGAACTTTGGGGAAGATAAGGACAGGAAGTTTCAAAACATGCTGAAATGATCAAAAACAAGCTGAGAGGGTAAAAACAGCCTATATTTTATTTCAGCCAGTGCATACTTTGATCATTTTGAAAACATGGATCACAATAGGGCTTAAAATAACACTGCAAAGTAACTGAACTTCTAAATTTAAAAGGAAAGCAAAGCATGCTTGTCACAACAATGTTAAATAATTTCAATTGCATAAATAAATAAAACAAGGATATCAATAAAAGATTTTAAAAAATGATTAGGCTTACATGCATAGAGAATATAATATATACGTAAACACGGAGGAGTCCCAAATAAAGAAAATGTTTGTAAAGAAAACGCTTATATTCTTCAATGTCATTTGAAGGGAAGATATTGGAGCATTTGACCTCAAACGACAGTGTAATTCAACAGTTTGTCAGCAGGAGGCAGCAACGAGCTGAAAATTGGCAAGATAAAATCATCTTCGTGAATATTTTTACTGCAGCTTGAGTATGAGGCACCAAAAATCATTACATTTATAAAAAAAAAAAAAAAAAAAAAAAAAAATATATATATATATATATATATATATATATATATATATATATATATATATATATATATATAATCAGTTTTCAATTTCTATAGTGTCCTATTAAGATTAAACAGGAACTTTTGCGTTTGAAAGTGCGGAGCACGATACATGTTAATATATATATATATTCAGCAGGATGTACATTTCTAACGTATCATTTTATTTTATTTTATGTTTTGATTTTTTTTTTTTTTTTACGTCACCCACCCGAGCAACATGAGATGCAACACCGCCACGTCACTCAAATTTACATTTATTTGAAAAATCTCACCGTAATGCACGTGTTTATGTTCATTATCAATAATAATAGTCATAAGGGACGTCTATACACCGCTGTCCCATTTTAATAGGTTCTGTAAAACACGTTTTATCTGGTAAACGCTTCGAAAGCGGAACGTTTCTTCGCCGTTTTTTTTTCACCGCCGGTAAATATTATGACGAACGCAACCAGGAAGCAAACGCTGCAAACAAACTGTTTAACTATTTTATTCTACTAAATTAACGCTGGAGGAAGCGATCGCACTGCTTGAACTGTATCTCGTGGTCATGATTATCTCATTCTCATGGGCTGTTTATTTCATGTTCGTGTCTAAGGCTGGTGTGGGCAAGAATTACGGAATAGACTGGTGAAGGTATGCTGGAGATATCTAATTTGAGTAAACAGCAAAATATAGTCGTTTTTATTCTCTACATATGGTTTGGACTCTTTGAGATGCTAAATCTGGTTCTGTAGGGTTACGTAAGGTGTGAAAATGGACTTCTCCAAGTTCCTGGCAGATGATTTTGATGTGAAGGACTGGGTGAATGGAGCGTTTAAAGTGGTTCAGAAAGATGCACCTGGAAAAACAGACGCTCACGCTTCTACTCTGGTCA
Source organism: Carassius auratus (assembly GCF_003368295.1). NCBI lineage: Eukaryota > Metazoa > Chordata > Actinopteri > Cypriniformes > Cyprinidae > Carassius > Carassius auratus. The sequence goes on from NW_020527778.1 coordinate 1,101,748, forward strand.
TGAAGCTGCAGCTGTTCATTCAAGAGGTCAATAACTCTATAGAAGGTGAGTGAGGGACGCATTTAACACTTGTTGAGCATAGACGTAAAAATGACATTTCCAACTTTTATACATTTTGAATGCTTTGGTCCACAGGCTTAACCTGTTAACTGCCACTGTTCCCCTCGGTGGGCCGCCTACGTTTACTTCACTATAATACAATTAAATCGTAATCTAATTATGACAAACTATATATCGTTGGAAAGGTAAGACTACTAAATAGATAATTTACCAAAAATGGCAAGAGTGCATCCCAAAAACCTACATCATAACAGGAGTTCTGACCTTTGTCCAAAAAAGTTGCCTTTTTCTCTATCACACTTTAGAAATCCTCCGGAATTATATATCACTTAAACTTAAAATCTCACAATTAATCCCTTTGAAACTCATTTTTAAATCAAATATTGCATTGCCTTGAAAATGGTGCATCAAAATCATGTTACAAAATGTTTTCAGTCATAAATTATAAAACTGTAGGTTGTAATTTAATCTCGTTATTTAAAGCTGACGTTTCAGCATCATTGCTCCAGTCTTCAGTGTCACATGATCTTCAGAAATCATTCTAATATACTGATTCGCTGCTCAAGAATAATGTATTTGAATTATCAAGTTGTGCTGCATCATATTTTTGTATAAACATTTTCCAGTATTCTTTGACAAAAAGAAAGCTCAAATATCGTTAATGTTGTTTTTAAACACATTTATTGAAGTTTTGCTGAATAAAAGTATTAGCCTGTTAATTGTCAGTTCCACTTTTTGAGCATAGATGTGAAAATGACATTTCCAGCTTAAACTGTTATAAATTTTGAATTCTTTGGTCCACAGACTTTGTTCGTCTCTTTTTTAAGCAGACACTTAAAGTTGAAGTGAAAAAAGTTATAAAGATTATATATAAAAACAATTATGGAAGTTTAAGTTTATGAAAATATAAAATATAACAACTTAAATATTTATATTTTATATTAAATATTTATTTTACAAAACACGGTTTACTCTAAAACTGCTAGAAAATCAAAACCAAAATGCTGAAAAAGTTATGTTCCAAATTTGAAGTTGATGTCTCAAAAAAATTAGCTTTCAGTGAAATTTTGTTTGGGCGTAGTACCAAGCTTTTCCACTAGATGACCATCAAACCCCATTACTAACCATTTCAGGGCGACTTCATTTCCATAAACGGTTTGAGTGACCTGAAAACATGTTTTTCCATACTTCTCTCAATACTTATGACGTAGACATCACAATCAGAAGTATTGAGGGTCAGTATGGCAGTATTTGATTTCAATTCAACCTAAAAAAAAAAACATAAAAGATGAATGCTACGAGAACCCTGGAAAAAGGATAATCTGTTGATTTTTCTATATATTCAAAAAACTATTTTTCTAAAAAAATAGTATGTATGTTATCTATTGAACACTCTCCATGACAATGAATAAATATCTTTACTGATTTATCATAATTTCATTTATGCATCACTATTTCAAAGTAAAAGTCAGAACGCACTCTATGACTCTTATGAGTACTCTTCTTGCTTATTAATAAATTACAGCTGCTCTGTAAATTTTTAAAAAATCAGTCACCAAATATCAAGAATACAGTCTTTAACCTTTCCAATGATATATAGTTTGTCAAGATTACTTTAGGTTCAGACTGTTTAAAACATTTAATGGCAAGTGGGCCCAACAGGTTAAATCTCTTTCTAATGTCTGAATGTCACTGGATTCGCAATAATTCTGTGGCGGGTGAATGTTTGTCTCCTCTGCTCGCCAAAGCTGGTTGTATTGTCTTAAAAAATACAGTAATATAGTGAGATCTTTTTACAATTTAAAATAACTGTTTTCCATTTGAATATATTGTAAAATAAAATTTATTCCTGTGATGCAAAGCTGAATTTTCAGCATCATTACTCCAGTCTTCAGAAATCAATTTAATATGCATTCTTGCTGAATGAAAGTATTCAATTCTTAAAGCATATTCTGTTTGGTCTCTCTCTGATATATTGTGTGTGTGTGTGTGTGTGTGTGTGTGCAGAGAGCAGCAGTCAGGCCCTGCAGAACATGCCGCGTGTATTGAGGGATATCGAAGCTCTGAAACAAGAGGCGTCCTTCCTGAAGGATCAGATGATTCTGGTTAAAGAGGACATCAAGAAATTTGAGCAGGACACAGTGCAGTCTATGCAGGTATCAGTAAATACACACATTCAGATCACTTTGCTGATTTTTTCCTTTATGCAAAAGTTCACTTTATATGAGAGATAGAGTGTTTGTCCTTTTATGTTGATGTGTGACAGGTGTTGGTGGAGATCGATCAGGTGAAGTCTCGCATGCAGTTAGCAGCCGAAGCGCTACAGGAAGCTGATAAATGGAGCACTCTCAGTGCCGACATCGAGGAGACTTTTAAGACACAGGTGATGAGCAGTGTTTGGCAGTAATGCATTATTTAATAAAGAGTTACTGTAATTTAATTACTTTATTTAGTAACGGAGTAATCTAACATGTTATAATTTTCAAAGTAGTAATTAGAGTATAGTTACAAGTCGAGGTCTATAATGGGTTTGCAGCGTTGAGCAAATAATACAGTGCTGAATTTGCATGCTCACGTTTCCTCTCATTACAACACATTAATTGTAGACATTATGAAATATTAATAATGCATATATTTATTGTGTTATAACAGAGATTTGTGAGTTTGCGATGTCTTTTAGAGATTATAAATGCAGCGCTCTTTGCTTGCATTCTGCGAAAACATGCACGGAGCAGCCGCTTGGTTTAGTTAAAGAAATAACAGTGCTCTGTGAATTCTGATGCTTTAAAAACTGCAGGACGTGGCTGTGATCAGCGGTAAACTGACGGCCATGCAGGGTAGTTTGGCGATGCTGGTGGACACACCAGACTACAGTGAGAAGTGTGTTCAGCTGGAGGCTCTGAAGAACCGTCTGGAAGCGCTGACCAGCACACAGATCGTCTCCACCTTCAACTCGCTGGCTACAGGTGCTGTTAAACATCAGGTTTATGCGTAAAGAAACCGCATTATAAATTGTGTCACATTAATCCACACTACTTTTCCAACGCTTGTGGTTTCTTTTTTGAAAGAATCGAATTCTTGTGTTCTGCAAGTATGCATTAAATTGATCAAAAGTGTCTAAGTCTATAATGTTACAGAAGATTAAAAAAAAAATAATCCTGGAAAAAAAGTTCAGTGGCTTTCCCAAAAATAATAAGCGGCAAAATTAATTACAACATTGATAATAATCAGAATGATTTCTGAAGATAATGTGAGATTGTAGACTAGAGGAATGATGTTGAAAATACAGATTTGAACAAAGGAATAAATTACATTTTAAAATATATTCAAATAAAAAACAGTTATTTAAAATTGGTATAATATTTCACAATGTTATGGTTGTTTCTGCATTTTTGATCAAGTAAATGTAGCCTCTGTGAGCATGAGAAACTTTTCTTTATTTTTTTATATGAAAACATCCTACAGAGTATTATGCTTTAACATGTAAAGATGTTAATGTTATATTTATATGTTCTGTTTCAGATCAAGCAAAGCTTTTTGTACGAGTTTTTACAGAAATGGACCGAATGCCGCAGCTACTGGCTTACTACTATAAATGCCACAAGGTACAGTATTTTAATTTGAGACTTAAAAAAAAATATTACTTTAAAGTTATCATGGAATTACCTGTATTTAAACTATATTACTGTGCTGCACAGGTTTTATGGTGTTAGAAATATTTATATTACAAATATATTTAAGTGATGTTTTTGAAAAAGTATCACTTGAATGTATTTAAAATCTAATTGATCTTTAAGTACCTAAGAAAGTATGTTTATTGTCAGTAATTGTAATTACAATTATAAGTACATATTTTGTACATCCAGAACAGGATTGTCAAATAAAGTGCTAAAAAAAAAAATTTATCAGTTTTCTGACTTTTGTTACTCACTTTTTCATTCTGAAAAGAGCCTTGCTGCTGATATTGCATTATAAAAATCGATGTAATAAATGAATGAATAAACTTGTGTGTGATTAGGTACAACTGTTGAGCGTGTGGGAAAGCATCTGTCAGTCAGACGCTCCTCTCAAGCAGCAGCTGTCTGAGTTTTACGACACACTTCTGTCCACGTGGCACACACAGCTCCAGTGGAGCAGTCAGGTAAACACACTCTCACATACACCGCAGTGTAGTGTTCATGCTTTTACTGTCACACACACACTGAGACGTGTGTACATGTGTGTGCAGGTCTTTAAAAACCCCTGTGAAGTGCTCACAGTGCTGATGATCCAGACGTTGGGGGCGATGGTGCCGTCTATCCCAGACTGCATTGCTGTGGCGCTGAAGCATTGCTCAGGCGACAGTCGTCTGGACTTGCTGTTGGAGCTTCATCAGACGGCGGCGAACTTCAGTCGCAGCCTGGAGGCAGCAATGCAGCCGCAGCTCGGTGTGTGTGTGTGTGTGTGTGTGTGTGTATTCACCAAAAAATCCTGTCAGGCATATTTATAACAAGAATCATTAGATGGCATTAAAAGACACAGTGCAACACCCACAAACTATCTGTCCATTCAAATCTTTACCAACCTTTGCCACTAGGTTTTACCCATTTCTCAGCAATACATTTTAATCATTTAAAATGTATTAAAATATTTAGTATGATCACTTGTACACACATATATTTTGTTAAGTACAGGTCAGAATGAGTTTTTTTGGTTTCATTTCACATTTTATTTTCAAAAAAGGTGTTGGGAATATTAAAGTAGACCCCTTATTTGCATTTAATGTGCTTTTTATGTATACAAAATCACTTTTGTAAATGTAAATTGATGCAAATACTAAAATAGGACATCTTGTCTGTGACTCATTATTAATAATGGGTATATATATATATATATATATATGTATGCTAGGTAAAAATGTATAGCCTAAATGCACTGTAAGTCACTTTGGATAAAAGCATCTGCTAAATGCATTAATTTAATTTAATTTTAATTAAAATGCATACACAAATATAAATACATATACAATTATAAATATGCAATATGACTTTACTTTTAGGATAATTAAGCACATTCCTTCTATTGTCAGTAGCTTACTGCAATGCAAAAAATATTAAAAATAAATCTCATTACTCTAAGAAAAAAAAAAAAAGCCAAACATTTATAAGATTTCATTTGTAGAAAATAATTGTGAAAGTACATATTTACAGTAATCGGAGTTATTTTATTCACATACTGAAGAGATTTTTGGGATACATTTGCTTAATCATTATGTGAATTTTTATTGATGGTCATTTATTTTATAAAAAAAAAAATTAATACATTTTTCTTAAAAATATTAATAAGTAACTTGTGTATTTATAAAGAAATACAATATAGAATAATTTATAACAAATAAATACACATGATTTAAATAATAATAAAAAAGTTGAAACCGTGAAAAACATGTTAGTTTTTGTATGTGCTTGTATGTAAGTGAGATTTTTCTCATATTCTTGTCTTAATGTGTGTGTTTCAGGCGAGTGTAACCTCTTGAAGGTGGCAGAGCTGGTATCAAGTGTGTATTCACCTTATAAGACTTATCAGATGCAGTACGGAGAACTAGAGACGACGAACTTACTGATCCAGCTCAGTGCTGTTCCTCTGGTGAGTAAACACCAGTACACTAAATATAACCTTCGTTCTCCAAATACATCTTGGTTTTAGTTTGTGAAATTATTTTTTGTTCTAAACTAAATGAGATGAGACATAAAAAGGTAGGATACTGAGAAATGTGTTATTGCAATTATTGGCTGCATGTTGTCTGATTTGACTCTGATGAGCGATTCTTTTTAGTGAATCATTCTCATTTTAGTGAATCAGATGAGCGATTCTTTTTAGTGAATCATTCTCATTTTAGTGAATCAGTTGGACCTATTGCACACTGAATCTGTCTGTGCAGTTACTGAATAAACTACTTTAATAGATGCTGGTAAGAGTGTGTTATTAAAGATACAAAAGAGTTTTATTGTATAAATATATGTTTTCCCCCTACTGCATTATTGTGTGTGTGTGTGTTAGGAGCACGGAGAGGTTCTGGACTGTGTGTTAGAGCTCACACACTCGGTTCAGAAGGTGTTTGGTTTGGCGGCTGCTGCTGTTGATCGCTGTGTGAAGTTCACGGATGGACTCGGCGTGTGTGGGCTCATCAAAGCCCTGCGAGCGCTTTTCAGCAAGTATGAATCATACACACATTTACTACGCGCACACACACACACACACAGACAAACACAGCCCACAGGTCAGCTGCGCTCTCTAGCGGATTCTCTCTTGTTCTCTCTCTCAGGTACGTGTCAGACTTTTCTGTCACGCTTCAATCAATCAGGAAGAAGTATAAGCTCGAGGACACGCCCACATCTGAGGTGTTCACTGAGGATTGGACGGCTTTCCAGAACTCTATCAGGTGGGTGTGTGCTTGTTTTGTTGCTGTGAAGTTTTTTGTTAAAGGAAGTATGTACAGTTAAATAAAGGTATATAAATCCTCAGTTTGTTATTTCTTCTAGAATCATTGCAACTTGTGGAGAGCTCCTCAGACAGTGTGGAGCATTTGAACAGCAGCTTTCAAATAAGTAAGATGTGTTAGTACAAATATGCTTTATTTATTAAACTGTCTTTATTTAAATAATTAAATGTACCTTTTATTATGGCTGTTATACTATAATTCCAAAAATAATATAATATAAAATGTAAAAAAAAAAAAAAAAAAAAATATATATATATATATATATATATATTTTTTTTTAATTTTATTTATTATTTTGTGTGTGTGTATATTATAATTTGAAAATATAATAAAATTAATATCATTCATATATATATATATATATATATATATATATATATATATATATATATAAAAACTATAATATCAGTATGTGAATAATAACAAAATAACAATTGTTTATATGTGTGTCTGTGTGTGTGTATGTGTGTGTGTGAGTTTGCGTGTGTAAGTAAATAATTATACAGATTAAATAATCATTTAAATAATGTGTAATTATGAAGATTTTCCTCCCATATATCATGGTCTGCATTGTGATTGGCAGGATATTGGGGAGGGCGGGGCGTTTCCTGTGGGAGGGGTTTAACCCCAGAAGTCTGACTGGCTTACAAGAGGGCGGGGCTGAGAGGCGGAGCCAAAAGAACCCTTGGCAGGAATACAACTATCTTCAGCAGACCAACACGGCTGAGTATAATACTCTCCTGGAGACGCTGCACTCCCTCAAGGTTTCAGTTCATATATGTGTGCTTTCTAAGTGCTGCTGTCATGTTCTAGAAGTGTACAACTAAAGTTTTTTTTATGCAGGAGAAAGGAACTGGAAACTCAAGCTTATTGGCCGAGACTCGCGCCGCTCTGACGCGTCTGAACCAGCAGGCCAATCAGCTGGCGTTTGACTCGGTCTTCATGCAAATCAAGCAGCAGCTTTTCCTTCTCAACAAACCAGAGGTAAGCACAGCTTTTTTAGGTCACTATGTGAAATGTCAGAAATAGTGTTTCATGTTTGATTCGTTGTGTTTTTGACTTTTAAAGGGCCGCGGCTCTGCTAATCTAAGTGAAACCCTGACTGATGATCTACCAGCCTTCAGTTTGTCACCGCAGGAATACATCACTAATGTAAGATAATATAATACAAACACATCATCTGAGTCTTAGTCCGCGTCCTGATGATGTCAAATGATCACAAGACACTTAAAAAGACGAGGACAAACACAAGCCCCATGTTAACCCTGATCTTTATACATTCTGGTCATATAGTAGTGCACTCATTTAAGTGTGTTTTGTCCATAGATCGGTCAGTATATCATGTCTTTGCCTCTTCATTTGGAGCCGTTTGTGACTCAGGAGGATCCAGCGCTGGAGCTTGCGCTACACACTGGCAAACTGCCGTACCCTCCAGAACAAGGTGATCCCAAGCACACGAGCCAGGGTTATGTGAGAGAACGCTGCTTCATACACACACACGTCTGATGTCTGCTCTCTCTGTAGGAGATGACGTCCCTGAGCTGGAGAACACAGCAGATTATTGGCTGGGTTCTATCGCCAGGGCCACCATGCAGACCTATTGTGACTTCATCCTGCAGCTTCCTGAGCTCAGCCCGCATGCAGCCAAACAGCTGGCCACTGACATAGGTGACATCATCATCATTACATCATAGCACCATTATCATAAATACTCACAATAAAACTACAAACCTCTAGGTGCTTTGTTTTTATTATTATTATAAAACATCAAGATTTCTGTTAAAATTTATGTATTGAGGTAAGTTTTTTTGAGCCATGATTTGTTGTTGTTTTTTAATTTTTGCCTTTACTAGTTCATTAATTAGTCCTCCTGTGTGAAACAAATTTAATACACACACACACACACACATACACACACACATATATATATATATATATATATATATATATATATATATATATATATATATATATATATATGCACACAAATATAAAATTTTCTCTCTTTCTGTATTATTTTAAATTTGTGTATGTGTTCGTCTAATTATAGTTTTTGTTCATAATTTAAAAATAATTTGTATATTTTGTGTTTTCGTTTAAATTTAGTTCAGTTTTTGTATATATATATATTTTTTTATATATATACTTTTTAAAAACCTTTTACTCTGTTGTAGTTATTTTAGAACTTCAACGTATACTAAACAAATATGAAGAAATGTTGCTGACCAAAGTTAATTTTATTTTAGGTAATGTTAAGTATGGAATTATTTTTTTTTAATTGAGTTAATAATAACCAACAATTTTGTATAATTTGTTGTATCTTAATATAAAACAAATTATATGGTTTATTATTAACTCAAACAATAATAATAATAATAATAAAAAAAAAAAATCCATACTTAACAAAAATTTAATTAAATTTTGTCAGCAACATTTCTTCATATTTGTTCATTTGTTCATACTTAATTATTATTATTTTAATAATTATGTATAATTGATCAATGTGTGTATATATAGGATTATTTAAGACTAAACTTTTTTTTAAATAATTTTTACAAATAAGCCTATTGAAAAACAGGCCTTTTTGTTAAATTCTTAGAACTGGTTTGCCCATTTAATTCTTTAAAATCACTTATGTATGTGTTTTATCGTTATCATTCCAGATTACCTGAGTAATGTCATGGATGCGTTGGGGTTGCAGACCTCTAGAACCCTCCAGAATATCGTCACCCTTCTTCGTGCCAAACCGGACGAATACCGGCAGACGGCCAAACCCCTCCCACGCAGACAGGCCTCCGCCGTGGCCTCCATGAGGGGTCTGGAGTACTGACACCACCATTGGACATGGATGCATAAGAAGAGTTTTCAGTGTTTCCGAAATAAACACCAAAATGTGACACTAAACAGATCTAATATTTCTCAGCAAACACAAAGCTATAAATGGCACTCTGTTAATTGCTTTTAACAAATTTAAACAGAAGGTGATGGTTTGGGGAAAAAAATAGTCTGGGACTAAATTGTGCAGAAAATAAAATGTTACAGTGATTCAGTTTTGGTCTTTCTGGACTTTAGTTAAATTTAGTTAAAATGGCACAATGCCAGATGGTTTATGCATATTTATTCTCTTTGTTTTGCCATTATTTCTCTCGATCAGTAATAAACTTGAGTGCTCTTGTGTTTCTGGTTTATCAGGCTTCATGTAACTAATGCTTTTCACATCTGGTTTTCTGTGTATTTCTGTTTTCTTTGCTCAGATGGAGAGTTTCATACAATACTTTCTGATTAATTCTGTTCATTTGATAAATAAAACATCTGACCAGATTTAAGTGCCTTGTTTTACAGTACATCAGAATAACACAAGACAGATTTGATAAGTTTGCAGTGCAAAAATTTGGGAAAACATCTGCTCACCAAGACTGCATTTATTTGGTCAAAAATACAGTAAAAACTGTAATATAATTTAATAGAACTGTTTTCTATATACATTTTAAAACAATTTATTTCTGTGATGCACAGCTGCATTTTCAGCATCATAACTTTCTGAATAATAAAACAAAAATAAAATGACTTTTAATGACCCCAAACTTTTTCTTACTGACGTTTCATATTACCCAAAAAAAAAAAAAAAATAAGGAAAATATCTTCCTGAATGGATGCAAGTGCAATGTGCATTAATAAAAATATGAGGTCTCAAGAAGAAAAACACATTAAGGTTGTTAATCACTTTAATCATATTGATTATTCATCATGTTGATTGATCGGGATGATTGGCAGTGGTCAGAGAGTTGGTGATTGCATATCTGTAATTCAAGTACATCAAATAAAACGTAATACACAAGAAACAGGTGATCGAACTGACATTGTATACAAGAGCAGGCACAGTAAATCGAACAAGAAGAATTAGACGCAGACAGATCTACCATTCCAAATCATCTTAAGAGGGCAGTGTGCATCAATGTGTGTGAAAGATGGAGAGACAATCTCAACTTGTCCAGAAAACAAAACCAATATTGGAGAATAACACAAAATCAGACTGGCGTTTGCTTGTTTGGATATGCGTCGTCATGTTACAGCTTGAAGCATGCTCTAAAATATCTATTCAGTGTTACTTTGTGACCCTCGGACCAGAGTGTCATTAATACCTCCTAAAATAAAACCAAACACAGGCTCTTTTTCATATTCAAAGCTAACAACAAAATGGACATAAAAATATGAATACCTTCAAAATGGAAAAAAGTGATGAATTCAGAACATTAAAAAAACTCTGTATAAAATATAAATTATTAAATAATTGGATAATTATAAACAAAAGCATTTATAAAACTATAAATATGCACGACTTTGAAAAAACAAAAACAAAGACTTATTTGGGCTAAAAGGTTTCATTCTGGGCTGGGGACGGACCCAGTGACCCAGCACCGGTCGAGACATCTTGTTTTCGCTTGGCAAGTTATCGAAAATATAAGCTGTGTCATATTGTCTTTCTCCTAAAGGTCGCATATCCGCTTCCACCATACATCACAAGCTGATGATATCAGCACACCCGAAATATCACAAACTGTCCCTCACACCAGACACCGGACCGCTGCCTGCTCGAACCGTTGCCATCTCTCCACCTCACTTCATTCTGTCCTTTCTGTCATTTCATCTACAATATCTGTGACAAGGCAGTCTACTTTTAACAAGGGTAATTGGCTGCAAGCATCTATATTTTATCTTCTATCCTTTTTTTTTTTTTTTTTTTTGTGACAGGGCAGATAATACCAGCATATGTTGGTTAGGTATGTTTTGAAGCATGGCTGCTGGTTTAAGATGGTCCTTAGCTGGTCCTGACCAAGAGCTAATTGCTTAGGACCAGCACATGACCAGCTTAAACCAGCTCAAACCAGCTAAAGACCACCTTAAACCAGCAGCAAATTCTTCAAAACATACCTAACCAGTATATGCTGGTATTATCTGCCCTGTCACAAAAAAAAAAAAAAAAAAAAAAACTGATTCTGATTAAATTAAATTCGCCTGTCATGTAGCATTTAGCTAAAGCATGCCCTTGTGTTCAATGCTAAGAGATTAGCTGCAGTGCTAAAGATGCTACTTGAGTGAGGCGTATAGCTAAAGGTTTATCTTTAGTCTGGTGTCTTGAGAACTAAAAAAGCTTTTATGATAAATATGCTGTGTAAAACAACAGATAATCACAACGTGATGCTAAGGGTTGGCTTTAAACTGGTGTACTAATAAGCAAAAAACAACTTCTATTATAGACATATTGAGTAAAACGCAACATTTATAACACCAGATTACCATAAATTAGTGATTTTATTTCTTTAGCCATTTAACTCATCTGTAATTTTCATATTAACATAAAGCTAAATGCTAAAGGATTAGCTTTAGCCTGGTGTCCTGAGAACCGAAAACTAATTCTATGATAAACGTTGTATAATACTAAACATTTCAGGACACCAAATTAACATGATCAGAGCCGGACATTTTAATTCTAATTAATTTTAATTCTGCTGCCTGGGATGTTTCCCATTAGCCTATTGCTAATTGCTAAAGGTTTAGCTTCAGAGTTTTATGATAAACAAATTGTGTAAAACTTAAGATTTTAGGACACAAGATTGATTGGAGTTAATAATTTCAATTCTGTATCCAGTATTATAGAATAACAGATACACATTTTATTAAACTGTGATGATTTGCATTAGCCTGAAGCTAACTGCTAAAGGTTTAACTGAGATACTGAGATACTAAACTTCTATGATAATCAAATTGTGTAAAACTGCACCAAATTAGTATGATTACAGTGAGCAATTTTAATTATATAGCCTATATGTTACAGAATGAGAGATATAGTCTTAAGCTAAGGGCTAAAGACTATTGGCAAGGGACGAGCCCTGTGTCCTTAGTGTCCTAACTTCCTGTTTTAACAGGAAATACTTCAACAAATGACATGAAAGTGAAAAATAGCTGTACGTTCGAGCAGGCAGAGGTCTGGTGTGGAACTGAGCATTCACATTTTTCACCTGAGATTAGAGACACGAGGCCTCTACAAAAACACAGTTTTCCACACTGCATCCGTTCATAAGGAAGACACTGAGACTGATACGAGTCTCCACTTTGCCTTGCTACAATCTCCATCGAGCGGATCTCTGGATTATCATTCATATTATTGCCAACGAGAGCAGGTGAACTCAAAGTGAGAATGAAACGCTATCAGCCCCGATGCATGTTGGGAAAAGATGTCATATCCCGCTTACAGAGGATTCTAGCATCAGCACAGTTGTTATTATGGCTACAGAGGAAACTGTTGTGGTACACAAACAAGCATTAGCTGAACACTTCAGGTCTACAATAAAAGACGGGATAGACGACTCCTTCGGCAAACAGTCCAGAGTTACAGTCCAGGCGGCGTTTCGATTGAAGAAATGAAATTGAACGAGAATGTAACACGAGGCAGTATGCAGCAGAAAAGCTTTAGGTGGCATTGAGATTTTTTTTTTTTAATCTTAAACTAATAAAACAGTTCAGTGTGTAACTCGCAGTCAGAGTTTACTCACTTTTTTCCCATTTCAAAATAAAATATAGCTCTTTTAAATATATTTTTCTTAAATATCCGTTGCATATCATGTTTTTTTTATTCATTTATCTGTATTAATATCTTTTTTAAATATTATTTTAGCCCTCCCCACTTCAACTAAGGGCTAGCAGAAAATACAGTCATGCAAAGTTCTCATGCTGGTAAACAAAGTTACAAAAATGCATTTTTTTTTCTCTCCAAGTATTATATATTTTTTCACATAGTTTGACATCCATTTTCTCACAGTTCAGTCTATGAGGAAACAATCTCCAAAAGAGAGTGATAATATATTTTCTTTCCTCCTTTTTTGCTCTTTTTTGAATAAGTCAGCGGCTGTTCATAGCGTGGTGTTTAGAGATGTTTTTGCAACTACTTATAAAATATAAATTTGTTCTTTTTTTTTTTGTACATTTATTCTTCTTGATTCATTTGGTGTGACATCCTGCGTTCCCTCTGATTAGTTAAGAAGAAACCATGCTGTCAAGCCAATAGGAGAGAATACAAGACAGGGACATAGGGGAAAAAAATCTGAAAAGGCAGTTTTAGATACAGATGATTTTTAGAAAGGGAGATTTAAGAATGTCACTGCATTTCCCTGTCCTTTATAAAGAAAACAAGCTTCTGCTTGATATTGGTCCAAGCACTAGCATGTGCATGTATATATAATCAATGGCAGCATCAGCTCTACTAAATAAATAAAATAAACTTCTATATTCAGGAACGAGAGAGACCATCCCTGGGGAAAGTCCTCAATATAAGGATATTTTAGGGAGTTACAAACAGCACCCCTGGCAGAACAGCCAATCCGTTCATATTTAAAGGGACGAAAAGTTCAGATCTGACAGGGAACGTCTTAAGTTATTTTGTGCCATTTTGGCTTTCAGACATTATTTGGTCACAGTTGGGCTTTGGTCTGTCTGGACTGTTTTCAGTGTTGCCTCCCCCGAACGCTCGGGGGAAAAAAACTGGAAGACTGTTTAGGAATAGCATCTGTTACCAAAAGCAGAGTGCTGCGTTTCACTTTTCAGTATTCATTCACAAAGAAAAGCTACTCTAAGACTCGAGACAGGGAGTGGGAACTACCACACGGCAATGCACAAACAACATATTTTGCTGCTAATATGCTGAGACAGGGAAGAAAATAAGAAAAATTGTGCATGACTAAGCCATTTTTAGTCATACTGTGCAAACTGTAAAGTCTGTCGGAGAGTTATCCTAGCCAAGAAATGCTACAGGGTCTTAGCAGAGATGCTACATAATTATTCTAAGTTGGTCCTTCATTCTTACATACAGATTAATATACAGAAACTCAAGGCCCAGGTGAGTGCGGCAGTCGAAGCGCCTGGTGTTTTGATCTTAAAACGTTGGAATGTTTTCCGTTCGTTCCTTCAAGAGTCTTTTTTCTCTTTTAGGTGACAGTGCAATGTTCAGTTTTGTTGCTGTAAAGTCAGTCAGTCTGTAGAAAGAGGAGTGGTCCGGAATTTCGATGAGGTTGCTTTGGTTTCCTTAGTTTTTTTGTTTTGTTTCCAGTCACACCCTCTTGCCACTCCGAAATTCCTCACATGTCCCGTGTGGATGGTACAGCCCCATCGGCAAAATTTTCAGGATTGAGCGACTAACCGTGTCTCCTTAATAGAATTGCCAAATGCTAGAAACTTAACACTGTGGACAAAAACAGAGATAATGGTTTCGTTAGAAATTAACATTAATTAAGCAATGCGTTTAAAAGAAAGATCACAGACACATTTAAAAGGAATAGTGCTCCTAAAAACGTACAAAAAATGTACCAACCCGTAGGCCATCTAAGATGTAGATAAGTTCGTTTATTCATCATAACTTGTGGATCCTCAGCAGTGAATGGGTGCCGTCAGAATGACAGTCCAAACAGCTTTATAAGAAACAAATCCAACAAGATGTTTTAACTTTAGACAGTTGCTTCCAACTAAAATATGAGTACTTTATACATAATATTGCTTATTCCAGTGAAAAAGTAATCTCATCTGAATCACGTGAGAAATATGCACAGATCAAGCAATGTTTAAATGCCAAAACAGTCCTAAAAAAATGTGGGTGGATTTTAAATTTCAGAGGACAACACGGGATGGATGTTTTTGCTTGTGGATTATTGTGATGTTTTTATCAGCTGTTTGGACTCTCATTCTGACGGCACCCATTCACTACAGGGGATCCATTGGTGAGCAAGTGATGTAATGCTACATTTCTCCAAATCTGTTCCTATTAAGAAAAAAACTACATCTACATCCTGAATGACCTGGGGGTGAGTATAAACAAATTTTCATTCTTGGGTGAACTATTCCTTTAAGATGTAGAAATGCTTTTAAGAAAATCAGACAAATACAAAGCTACTGAAAAAAAAAAGAGAAAGAAAGAATCTGAGACGAACACAGTTAAAAGTCTTCTACACACACAGATCTCAAGATGAAGTTGCATGCACTGAACACCGGCTGTGCAATGTATCGTCTCAGGGGTGAAAAAGTCCAGTCCCGGAGAAAACACACTGATTACAGTTAATGAAAACACGGTGCATAACCTGAAATCCGAGGACACTGGAGATCACACTTGCATATTAATGCCAAATACGGCCAGTTAACTTTCTAGATCTAGCAGGAATGGAATAGTCCACCCCAGATACATTCTCAATCAATTACAAATATAATAAGCTACCACATTATTATTGATAAAGGAAACTTATTGATTAAAACTGAGAACAGTAGAAAGCTGGGGAAGGTTTACCTGTGCATGGCTGGTAAAAGTTAAGCATGTACTGTAAGAATTCAGTTAACACAGAACTCATTAAACTATAAAAAATATGCATAATCGTTTATTGTCATGTGGGGTCAATATATGAATAAATGAAACAGCTGAACCATTAACAATATCTATGTTTTTGTACATTTTAGTAAGAAGCAATAAATCCGTCAAAATAATGCATTATGCAAATTTACATAATGCATTATGCTGTTACACATATACAGCATTGTGATGTTATAAGAACGAGTGCATTTTAATTACAGTTTACAGTTGGTAATGAGCAAACACAAATTAAAAATGCACACCCGCACACATACATCTACACAAACACTCATTTACATACAGTTAATGTCAACATAACACATACCAGCATACACAAAGAGAAAGGCAGAGATGAGTTTAATTGGCATTCATTACAGATTTGCACAGATCATGTCGGCCAAGAAGTTTTGCATTAACAGATGAAGCTAGTTAAATCTAGCTAGCGGTGTACGAGTCTCTACAACAACACTGTAGCCTAAATTATCCTCATAGAGGGCTTTTTTTTTTTAAATTTAAGCATGTTCAATGTGTTTCAGTGAACTGACAGTGTTGTATAGGGTACAGCTACGTGAAATACACAAGAAAAAAATAAAATCAGTTTTTTTTTTAATCATTTTAAGCATCTGAATACTATAAGAACAGCACAATTTTAACTTTAACATCGACTCAGTGGAGGAAAGAGAATACTTTTTATCTAGAGAATGAATCTTCTCAACTAACTAATCACTAGAGATCCATAACTAATGGAGACTAATCAGTTTTAGTGGAAGAAAGTCTCTGGTTTCACAGTGTATAACAAGACCCGGCTTCTGGCTACACGTTTGTTAAAATACAATCGTTTTAACGGGACTCGATCCCACCGACCGCAGATGCATGTACAGTACAGTAATGTGAATATTGAAGTTTATTAAAATATATTTTATGTAGTTTGTGTGTAATTTGCATCGATTTTCTGGCACCAATTTTTTTTTCTCTCTCTCTCTCTTTTTTTTTTTTACATAATTATCGGTTCTGAATATTCAAACTTTAAATATCAAGATTTACTGTACTACTGATATAAACACTACCATTCAAAAGTTTGGGGTAAGATTTTTGAATGTTTTCGAGGTCTTTTATGCTCACTCAAGGCTGCATTTATTTGATCAAAAATACAGTAAAAATAGTAAATATTATTTCAATTTAAAATAGCTATTTTCTATAATATTTTAAGATATAATTTATTCCTGTGATGCGCAGCTGAATTTCAGCATCTTCAGTGTCACATGATCCTTCAGAAATTATTCTAATATGCTATTTTGGAGCTCAAGATATATACATATTTTTTTTATTATCATTATTAGCAATGTTGAAAATACATGTTTTTTGGAACCGTGATAGATTTTTTTTAAGGATTCTTTGATGAATAGAAAGTTCAAAAATACAGTATTTATTTGAAATAGAAAAATGTGGTAACATTATAAATGTATTTACTGTTACTTTTGATCAATTTAATGCATCCTTGCTTAACAAAAGTATTAATTTCTTTAAAAAAAAAAAAACGTTTAAATGGCAGTGTATGTTTTATTAACTTTATATACTTTAAAAAAATCTAATTTAATTGTTTTTTTCTTAACTGGGTCATTCCAAACTTTCTTTATCGTAGAAACTGTACCAATCCTGAATTACAAAGTAGAATAACTTTTTGGAGGATTGCATGTTGCACAATGCCGGGAACATAGTTGAATCCAGGTTTGCATGATATAGGAGCCATGTTTAAAACAAAATAAACGTCTTATCAGTCGATTGTTCTCCATTGAGAAACTAAATCACATTTAACGATTAAGAACTACATAACATACAGGTCCCTATAAACTACAACTTTGTAATTATTGCAACGTTATTTTCTTTCTTTCTTTCTTTTTTTATTTTTTATTTCTAATTCAGGAAAGTATTTTCTCAGAAATACCTTCTTTACTTAGTATCACCTTTTTTGTTAATGATTCTGGAAGCACTCGGTCACATCGACCTGAATACATATATATTTTTGTCTATTTCTGTTTATCCTAAAAGAAACACAGTGACATTTACGTACATATCATATACAAATGAAACAGTCGTGTAATGTTTTTGAAAACAAAAACAATTATTCTTTGAAAAACATTCAAAATAAAAACCACAGCAGGACACTAACATTGACAAGACAAACAGAAAATGCTTTCAACCTTTTCATTACATTTAATACACATGTGCGTATGTTTGCGCATTAGGATGGAATATTGCACATTTTGCATATATATATTTAGATTATTATTTTTTTTTCTGGAGCATCATCTTAAAATCTATCATAAACACATCACAAACACAGTGGCAAACAAAAGAAAATGATCCCATCAAATGTACTTCTCATGTACAGCTTTTAGATCGGAAGTCTTTGCTTAGAGGTGGTCGAAATTTGGCAACGTTATTATTATAATGAGCAAAAGACAATCTGCAATGCTTAAAGAAACACAATGTGCAAAATAAAATGAAATGATTAAATGTTCATGAAGTCTGCAATATCAAAGCTCAAACTATCCATTTATGGTTCACCCATCCAGTTTTGATTCAATATGTTTGTAGTTAAACTAACATTTTTCAGTCGGATGATAAATACAAAGCACAGAGGTATGTGTGATAGACTTCATTTCTACAGTAATGATTGCATATTTATGCATTACAAATTCTGGAGTTTTCTAAAGTCCTGAATAACATTTATTCACAGTATTATTAATCTTAGTTCAGAGTTTAAAGGGAAAGGAAGGGTTTTGAACACAAAATAAGGATAGTAAGCATATTTGAAATGAAAATCTGCGTTTCCTGAAAGCATGGGGTGGAAAAAACAAAGCACTTCCTTCTGTTCATAAACATATATACAGTCGTTGACCTGGTTAACCAGTTGGGACCCTTGTCACTCACAAAGTGTATCTTATTACTATAAATGTGAGCATGAGGCTGTCCTGCCTTTCTGTCCTCCTTTCCTGAGTCGTTCTGTCACTCTTTCCGCCTTTTCTGCTACAAAATTGAGGGAATGGGGGAGCGGCAGCGTCGCAGGGGTCCCGGGGCCTCGAAAGGGTCAAAGGGCGTGCTGGTGATGGGGGTCAAACGCAGGGAAGACCCCGCCATTCCTGATATGTTGTTCAGGCTGTGAGATTTCTCATAACCCGTGGCTGGCAGATCGTTTTAGCAAGTTTAATTGTTTGGGTTCATGTTAGTGACAGGTTAAATTAATTTCAAAATGCGTGTTTTTTTCCGATTAAACAGCATGGACGATGGGTTGGGTGTTACATATTCGGTTAATATAGTGATGTGTCACACGGGAAATTAGTTATGGGTACCGGAACAAAACAAATAGAAACATGAAAAATGTAAAAGTAGGTATGAAGCCACACAAATGTGAAATTAAAGGCGAAGAGAACCGTGAAAGACAGACAGACACACAGGACAAGACAGGACAAAACAGGAAAATGAGAGTTATGAGATTCATCATAAAATCCACAGCATAAAAACACAGAGACAAAGACATAGTAAGACTAGACAACAAATCAGACGCAAGCTGAAGACTGAAGGAGATTGTCCAGGAAACCACGGCAGTTTGTAAAGCATCTCAACAGATTTATAAACACAAAAAACATTATAAGGATTGTTAGTGGAAATTTAAATGATTTTTTCCTTTGTTCCAAAACCTAGTGAATTGCTAAGCTCATGACTTGAAAAAAATAATTTTAAATTAAATTAAATTAAATTAAATTAAATTAAATTAAATTAAATTAAATTAAATTAAATTAAATTAAATTAAATTAAATTAAATTAAATTAAATTAAATTTAGGACTTTTCCATGGCTCAAGATCTAAGACTTCAGCACATATCTTATATAAAAAAATATGTATTATAGATCAGATAGATAGATAGATAGATAGATAGATAGATAGATAGATAGATAGATAGATAGATAGATAGATAGATAGATAGATAGATAGATAGATAGATAGAAATATATTTAGATTTTATAAGTAAATATATAAATACATACATACAAATACTGAATTCATATAGTGCTTTACCAAAGCTAAAGGTAAAAAATATATCAATGCATTTTGGAACTAAACAAATAAATAATATAGTGTACTTTACATAGTGCCTTTTCAAAGCACAAAATGTGTGGTTTTAAACAAGCAATAAATAAATAATTTATAGTGCTGTTCCATAAGTAAAAATATATTTATACAGTTTAGTATTAAAAAAAACAAACAAACAAATAAACCTATATTTATTTTATTTGCATAGTACCAATCCAAAACTCACTGTATAAAATCATAAACAACAGAAGTCTAAATAAAAGGCGGCTCACTAGGTTTTTGGAAGAGACCGATGGTTGCTGTAATTATGGATTGGTTTTTATCCAAGTATTTCTGTACTATCTGATTTCACTCGATGATGCTGATTAATACTTTGCATTTGAGTTAGTGAACAGATTTGCACATATTGACTGCTGACTGGTTTCTCTGATAACCTGTTGAACATCCTATTCTACTTCACTTGACTGTGAGGTCATAAAGCCTGCATTAGCAAAACATAATCATGACAAAAACTGGTTCATACCACCTCTGCAGAACTCATGTTGTGTCAGAAATACCCTAATTACAAGAAATCACACATTTACATTTCCACACTTACTGCACCAAAATGCCTACATATATGGCTTTGCTGCTGATAGTAAAATATTTAAATATTACATTAATTGACCTCCATATTATCTTGCAAAATGTCAAACAACTCATAGCAATTTCTTAATTTATTTATCTTAGTTTATTAATATAACACCCAAAAAAATATTATGACCCAAATTTTGTCAGCTAAATTAAATTAGCCTAATAAAATATGCAAAACCGGATATATATCTATATGTAGCTTCCCAGAAACTCCGAATTATGGTAATTCTGATACAACAGAAAAAAAAAAAAAAAAATCTGAAAAAACAGAAAAGAAGGGGAAAAAAAGAGTCGGAAAGTTGGACAACAGCACACACAAAGAGAAGGAGATACATTCAGACAGAAATTTGCTGAGTCAGGTCTGATATAATATGCAACACACACACACACTTTGACTGCTCTATTTCTGTGCACACAATCACAAACACAACACATACACACACAAGAACTTTAAAGTCAATGATACACAACTCATTTCTGTGTAACTAAACAATGCAACGCAACAGATTACATTTTTTTTATAAATTAGTCAATGCTGAGAATGCATTTACACATGATTAGATGTAATTTTGCGAAAATAATTAAATTAATGTCAGTTTGCGTAAGAAATATTTCACAAACAATTAATTTCAACATTTTATGCAAGAATGCATTTACAAGTAATTTTCACAGAAATTCATCCTGCTCATGTTGCATGAATGCAAACACGTCTAGCTATTAATATTCTGTGGTTAGTTACACAACAATATGTTCCTAGCATTCACCCCAAGTTTCGAACTAGATAGTTGTAAATAACACATCCAGTTTAGTGGCACAGACATGTTTCTGCCCTAAAAGAGTCCACTTGCATTATATATATATATATATATATATATATATATATATGTTAATGCATGTGTTATGGTTGATCTTTGCAGACATTAGAGTACATAATGTATGAAGCATATTTTAAAATATTGCATGTTTATAATGCACTCGCCAATCATTCACATCCATATCTGCATAATTGTAGAAAAAATGCTTCTGGTCTAAAAGTGGAATTTGTTTACAAGAATCTAATTACATTAAAAACAAAACAGCAGCTTCCCGTTCAGTAAAACCAACAACCTGTGCATGCATATTAATGTACTTCACTCTAACATCCTAACCAAACACTACAGGTGTACTTCTGTAGCACACAACCTGTACTTTATCTGCCGCTTTGGACAACAGAGCAACAAAAACAACCCGTGTGGATTCCTTTACCTCTCTGCCTGGTCAAGAGCGCGGTTCAGACAGCCTCACGCCCTTTTTATTATGTTTGTCTAGTAAGAGCTTTTAAAACCATTCCCCAGGAGACAGAGAGCATTAGTGAGGGTGGAATAAGAGGAAGAGGGAATATATTTCAGGGGATTGATGGATCCTCGATGGAAGTAGGAGGGTGTGTGAAAGTATAGCGTCTCAAAACACTAAAACAATGGGACGTTTGGATGACAGTGTGGAAAAAAACTAACTGGCCAACCAATCAAACATGCAAATATCTTTATATATATTTCAAAATAATATTCTTTAACAGATGCCAGCATTCTTAATATTTATAAAGATATTTAACATAGATTAATAATTACTTTAGAATTAAATTATTAAATAAACACCTTTTCACTCTCACATTATCAAAGTAAATGTGTATTGAATGACATCTCATGTTGTCTTTAAGTGTGCATATCTACTAAAATATTGCTGTTAATCCAATGCATATTTGTTCCTATATATTACACTAAATGATGCAATACGCAACACATAATAGAATAAATGCTTCAATTGCAACACCGTGTTAAATGCACAAAATGCAACCAGCTCTAATGCTGAAGTATGTTCTATAGTTCATGTTAAAGGGTTAGGGTTAGGGTTAGATTTGCATCCCTATTGTGAACCAGGAAAACCTCATAAAGAAGTGTTTCCTGTTTGAACACGTGAAGAGCAAGTTAAAACAGTAGATATACCTACCCAGAGTCAGGCATTAGAAACGCTGGCGCTGCACTGGCGGCCTGGAGGCGAGTGAAGCATGAGATGAGATAAGATGAGTGTTAGTCACACAGTGGAGAGAGTTCAAGAGAGTGAATGACATGAAAGAACAAAAAGGGGGTGTGCAAATATCAAAACCACATTTAGATGCCCTGATGTGACGGATAACTAGCTGTAATGTTAAGCATCAGCCTCAGTATTCGGATATCCCTGCTCAATGTTCTCAGAATGTTCTGTCAAGGTTCTCTCAAAGTTATGAACAAACGTTCTTCCAGTAAAGTCGATGGAACTTTCGTGCAAAGTCATCTGCTCTTTAATAATCTGCTCAAATCTTTAGCACAAAAACATTATTTCTACATTATTCATGTAGTTTTTAAATGCGACAAAAAAAAAAAAACATCACATACGTTACATTACCTCAGAAAAGACATTTAAAAACCATTGCTTGACAGTTGACTTTACTCCAGATAGGAATATTTAGCTAAATGCTAATTATATTTTTTACTTAGCCTGTTCTTTAACACTTAATGTATGTTTCAATAAATTTGTCAAAAACAGGCAACTAAAAATACAGCTTGTACACGATAAAAGTAATACAACGTACGATACGTTTATCTCAGAAAAGCCATTCTGTGGATTGTTAGCTAGAAAAACGAGCTTTTTCCTAATAATATGCATTATCCATTCTTCAATATTTATTTTAGATTTTAATAAAATTGTTAAAAAGTTTACTTTTTTAAATAATTATACATGTCCCTGGAGCACAAAAGCAGTCTTAAGTCTCTGGGGTATATTTGTAGCGATAGCCAAAAATACATTGCATGGGTCAAAATGATCGATTTTTCTTTAGGACATTAGGATATTAAGTAAAGATCATGTTCTGTGAAGATATTTAGTACATTTCCTAATGCAAATATATCAAAACCTAATTTTTGATTGGTAATATGCATTTCTAAGAATTCATTTGGACGACTTTAAAGCTAATATTTAGATTTTGTTTTTTTTGCACCCTCAGATTCCAGATTTTTAAATAGTTGCATCTCGGCCAAATATTGTCCGATCCTAACTCCGAACTGAAGTATAACTGGAGCCCTAGTTTATGTCACATTACATTTAGTGATTTTGCAGATGCTTTTATCCAAACCGAAAGGAATCCATAAAGCGATTCTTCTTAAAGAAGCAAACAGACACAGGAAGTGCTTGTAATGCCAGGTTTTAGGCGTTGTTCATATATGTTGTTACAGAATGAGAAGTTATTCCAGCGTGGCCTGTTCCAGCAGTATGCCG
Organism: Carassius auratus; assembly: GCF_003368295.1. Lineage (NCBI taxonomy): Eukaryota > Metazoa > Chordata > Actinopteri > Cypriniformes > Cyprinidae > Carassius > Carassius auratus. The sequence continues at coordinate 1,125,696 of NW_020527778.1, forward strand.
GCACATCGACCGCTGGGCTGTTAGAGATAGAGAGGGCTCACATTACCCACAATTAAGCTTTATCGATCGGCTTTTGACCAGAAAACTGAACACCACATCTCACCGCTGGAATGTGCTGTAACAGGAGAACAGATCTACTGCGCTGATACTTGACTGTGTTATCAAACTAGTCCTTGAACTTAAACAGCACAACTTGTTAACCTTGAACAAGACGGCACTGTGCTCCAGAATAGAGACGCTGGTTTTTAGACACTAAATAGATGCCCTGTAATGCTGTATATCTCGAAATGGGTTTCTAAATGATGAGTTGTGATATTTGCCGAGAGGAAATGCACAGTTGCAGTAGAAACACACTCATGCAACATTAACAACTACACACACATACATACAAGGAGTGCGTGTGTGTGATATGAAATGAGTGATATAGTGAGAATGCCTCTGTCTTTGTAGTTTATGAATTATTTATTACTAGGCTTGTTTAATGCTATGTGAAATATAATTATTAACCGATTGTCATTCTGACATGAACGTGCACAATTGTCCTTCCAGTTACTTCGTGTCTACAGAATAATTTTGTAATTAAAAAACGAACTGTGCCAATTGAATCGAATCAAACTGAGACTAAAATTCAAAGTTCATGATGCATTGCGTCATTTAGAAAGGAACTGAATCAAACCATCAGAGCAAATATTTACACCTCTATTTGAAAAGCATAACCTGTTCACTATATATAGACTAAATATAGACCTTCATGCTGTTGTCTTGACAGAACTAGAACACACCTGTTTAGTTTTAAAAAATGTCCTGCTCTCAAGGCATCTCTCACACACACTCTTACTTTGACCTTATACTGCTAAATTTGGTTAAAATTTGTGTGTATAAAATAAAAATATCAATCAAATGAGAGAGTATTGTACCTGACAACAGTTTTAAGGTGCTCTATTAATATTAAAATATAAATAAACCAATAAAAGGGTCATGTGTTATGTATACGTTTTTTTTTTCTTGTTCTTTTTTTTTTTAGATAGAATATAAATGCATGGTGATCACTCCCTATCAAAGTTAAATAGCAATTTGCTAGATTTATTCAAATCAGTGTAAAAAAAGAATACTTTGAGTTAAAAAAAAAAGGTTACAATTAAATTGAAATGTTTTAAATAAAAAAATAAGGAATATGTAATTCATGATATTATATGCATAAATTATTTAAATCAATTAAAAAAAATAATTTTAAACAATAAAAATGTTGATTGTAACAATTTCTTGCTGGATTTATAAAAATTACAATATTTAAATAATACTGAAGTATACAAAATAAATGAACAGAAAATTAAGTCTTAATAAATATAATAATAATAATAATAATAATAATAATAAATACATTTAAAAACATTGAAAAATGCTTAAATATTGAATAATAAAGAAATAGTAAAAAAAACTGTCTTAAACTAAAACAAACAAACAAACAAACCCTTTTTGATTTATCACAAAAGATTTAAGATTATTTGATTCTTTTATTTGATATAATCTCCTTATAATCAATACTTATTATTATTATTAAAATAACTGAAATGAGTATAGTTGCTTTTCGGTGAAATTACTGATGTTTTCTTGTGAGCGTGGGCCAGAAAAAAGTGTACTGATGAAGCTCAACTAGTTGAACGCATGAAAATTGTCCTGTCTGAACACACACACAAGACCGTAAACACACAGGACAACCAAGAGGACACGGAGGAGGACAACAGGAGATAGAAAGAGAAAGAGAACTCACAATGGCTTACAGAGATCCTTCACAGAGACTTAAGAAGTCTGATACTGACTTTGACTCTGAGCAAATAGCCTCATGCAAACAGCATTAGAGCAGGGCAGGTCAGTGCGCACACACACACACACACACACACACTCCTCCAAGAACAGTGAATAGCTTTTAGGGATTATATTGCACAGGAAGAGATAGCTTTAACACCCAGAGTAATATGTGTATGTGTGCATGTGTGTGTGTGTGTGTGTTTGTGTGTGTCTGAAGGTTTTCACAGATGGCAAGTGAAAACAGAAGTACATTTAGATCTTAAATCGACTCCTGTTGGTACAGTGAGCATCACACACAGTGTACACTCGCTGCATCGTGCCCAATTAACAGTCTAATGTCCGCTCCACGAGGCACTACGGCTCTGTTCCAAACCCTAGTGCGCTGCCTCGCTGTCTACATAGGCTGCGAGCTTCTAAGGCAGCATCCTGGCTGAAATGGAACCTCATACTGTTAGTGACTGAGCTGAAATGCTCTCCATGGCCACTAACTTTGTTAATGGTTCCTCACACGGCACACAAACAGAAGATCAGCGGATGCTTGCAATGAAGACTGACATCAGCAGTTGCACAAATACTCAGCACATGAACAGATGAAATCATTTTCTGATCTTCTTGGAAGAAAATCACAATGCATTATGTGATTACATATGGTCCCACCTTCTTATAAAAGCAGCATAATTAGGATGATTGCTATTACTATTTCTATAGTCATTTTCTTTTCAATCATTTCTGTGCTTACTTAAGTATTTTATACCAAGAATAAGTGACTTTTAACAAACCAGCAACCCCAAATATTTAACTTCACTATTACTTTTTATGAATGATCAAATCAGTGCTGTTATTGTGAACTAAAACTATTCACTCTATTAAAACTAGTTTTCATTCATTAAAATAGAGCTTAATTGAAAACGATAAATATTAAATGAAAAACTTCAAATATAAACTAAAATAAGTTTAAGCTGAAGCACTAAATCTGTTAAAACTGAAATAAAAATATATATTTTTTTACAAATAAATATTTTCATTAAAATCAAAATCAAATCATTACAATATATATAATTGTAATATAAAAATTTACTGCGCTGATTATCAAGTTGAATAGACATTTTGCTTGATTTATTCAAATCAATATTAAAATGAATATAGAGCAATCAAAGGTTCAAGTTCAATAGAACTTTTTAAACTTTTTTAAAATTAAAACATGAAAAAAATTAATAAACAAATGTATAAATAAAAAATTTTAAACCTGAAATAAAAAATAAATGAAAGAAAAACAGATATTTAGAAAGTTAGTTGAAGTTTTAAAAAGTGTTTTTATCTTTGTAAATAAAAATATAATAATAAGAAAATCATAAAAATAAAAATTTCAAATGATTAGGCAAATGTATTTCCTCAAAAAATTACCTTACAATTAGAGAACATTATCCGTTTCATTTTAATTTCTAATGCCAGATAAAAATGTGAAACTGTCAAACTACTCTAGCTGTTTTATATGCTCTATACTACAGAATATCCAGATACTTGCTCGCTAGGTTTTGTAACAGAGTCCAGATGGTAGTTTAGCAAGAGACCGATAAGAAGCTGCTTTAGCCGTATAGCACAACTCACACATACACATATCTGCAACAGACACAGACACAAAAACAAGAGCTAACACACACAGACCGTCGCACACATGTGGAAGTTTCCGGCTACGCTAGGAGCTGAAGCAGGTTGAGATCGTATGAGCTGGTTCATATGAACTGTGCCACACTCTTTTTTAAAAATTTGTATAGTTTTAATTAACAAAAACAGATAACGATAATAACCTTAAATCAAATAGATGCAAAATAGAAAATAATAAGCTAAGTTGTGATTTTTTTGAGTGCAGAAATCTTACCTGTTTCATGCATCACATTAGAGCTATTATTTTGTTAATATCTAAACTGTGTAATTTAAATGGATAAACATTTGATGTGCAATACAAATACATAAACCTTAAACTTAGGCCTATATATATATATATATTTATATATATATATATATATATATATATACACACAGCATGGCACAGAACCAAGAACTCATGCTCATTTGAATTCACCTTGACCTCTATCGACCCCTGACCTTTAACCCTGGGGTGACTTGATTCAGCACAGTGAACACCTAAACAACCTCCGAGTCTGTTTTTCTATGTGTGTGCAGTTTTATGCGTTTCCTCGGTGCGCATGTGTGTGCGTCCTCCATCGTGCAAGGGTCAAAGGTCACCGGTGGAGTGAGGGAAACACACTGAAAACACAATAAGCGACGTCACGTCACGACAAACACAACGCACGCACGCACACACACACACAGCGAGGAGGAGGAGGACGGGGAGAGACAGTAGAACAGTGAGAGAATATACGAAGAAGAAGCCAACATACAAACGCGGGATATGACACAACCTGAAGAAAGAGACAATACAGAGCATGTGAGATCCCACTGAAAACACACACACACACACACACACACCGCAGCAGCTGCAGTTCCATTTGTTATTGCAGTGGATCTCATATGACATTAAAAACAGCTGTTGTTACACAAACTCAACTTTCTCCCGTATGCATGTTTTTCTCATGATAGTGTGTGAGGTTAGTGTAACAGAGTAAAGATTGGGTTTCTGCTTTCTTCATAAGACAGTACGTATATCCATTACTTCAAAAGATATTTCAAACTAATAATCTTGCCTTTTTTACAGTCATACAATTACATTAGAAGCCTAGCAGCTAACCCTAACCTAGCAACCTAACCTATAATAACTATCAACCAATATTAGAAATATTTTAACTGATTGTTACCAGTGCTCATTTAGAATATTTGTAAATTTAGATGACTTTTGCCTTATTTTATGAACTATAATTAACTATTGATTTAATAATACCTGTACAGTTAACTGTGATCTTTAGCTAATTTGAATAATATCTATTTTTCATATTATACATTATAAGTTGCATGATCAGACAGTGGACTTTCAGAGTGAAATTTGCGCCGTTTCACTGTATTTGTGCTGAGTTTCTACATGTCTAGGGTGATAAATTCTCCCCAGTGCACAGACATTTTTGTCATTGACTGTCCAGAGCAGGACGGTCAGCAGTTTAAGAAGTGCAAAAACATACAAAAGCAAATGCATCTGTCAGAGAAAGTGTGAAACCCAACCTTAAACTCATATTCAGCAGAATTATACAACATTAGATTAATTTCCTTTAACCAATGAAACTAATGACGGTTTGTTAAAACAACAACAACACAACATCAACACAAAATATTACACCCATTAACAACGAAACACCCATGCATGCATAATTGTGCATGGTTTCTGTCCTAAATGGATTGAAAAATATGACTTTATGTGAATGTATGTTTAGTATGTTTCTCTTTCTGTGGTTAGTTATTACCTCTGATTACTATGGTTTGATCCATGCTGAAGTGAAGTTTGCATTAAAGTCCATTCATCTGTAAGCAGAGTATCGCTGACTGAACTTCTGACTATAACAGAGCTTAATGGAGTCGGGTTGAGTTGTGCAAAGTGCAGCCGGGGATAAATTGTGTTCAGAGAATTGCATGTGCATGGATCAGACATTGTTTGCGTCATTTGTTGTGTATTTTTCACTGAAAACGAAAATGAACAGGATCAAGGAAAATGCATTGCAAAAAAATGGAAGGATGTTGAGGGTAAAAAGAAGATAGTGCATGTCAGAAAAGAAACAAAGGAAAAAATTGACATGCAAAGAACCATTAAACATAAAGAGATGAAAATAAAAAGGGTTAAAAGAAAGATTTGACACATATCAGTGTGTTTTTAAGGATGTTTTCACACTTGAACCCTAAACCCACCAAATGTATTGTTGATTACTTGAGGAGGACTAATAAATTATCCTGTTCACTTTGTATTCACATTGTTTCTGGCCTAAAAAGTGGGTTTGGATCTCATTTTGACCCCTTTAAGTGCTCATTGATATCTGTTTGCTGGTAAATATTTTTGTAATTTAATTTGGTGCTGCTGTTGGTTCAGAAGTTACACACTTCACAATTAAACTGTTTTTCCTTCAATTTGCATGAAAGTAAATGAAGATCTGAGATTATGTGTGCAATTTTAGATTATTAAATATTTTTATATTTTATATAATTCAATAAAAATCTACATTTAAATAGCATTAGCTGCTCATATCCTCGTGTCCTGAAAGTATGGAGCTAAAATAGTCTCAAAATGTATGTATTTAAGGTTAAGCTTATTCATATTCACAAAAAAGTATTTAATTTCAATTCATAGCTTCATAACTGCAAAAATAGTTTTAGTTCAGTTACAGAGGTCTAAAAAAATTTGTCGAACTTATTGCAGATGTCGAAAAATGTTTATTACTTATAATAGAAAAAGTATCAAACTTAAGTGAGTTTATGCTTAAAACAACAACAAATATACGTCAATCTTTCATATTCTTGTTTTCTCTTTTAATTTATTTAGATATCTTTTTACTAGTTTTAAGCATGAAAATACATTTTTATAAATCATTCTTTGTGGCAAAATGTCAACTATATTATCACACATTTTAACTATGAAGCATGTAGATATTCAGGTGTAAATGCTCTCAGCCCCCGAAGTGTGAAAACACCCTGAGATGTTTAATGCTTATGTCATCTGTGTTTTTGGAGAGATGGCGTGAGATCGACATGTTGAACTCAGGATGCTTGTGTGTGTGAACTATGTTAGTTAACTAGATTTTTAAGATCTAATACATCTTTCACAGACACTGGGACTGGGCAGAGACTGATGTTCCCTTCACTGCATGACTCTGTGAATGTGTGTGTGTAACCCGCGTGCAGAATCACTGAAATGTACCTTTCCGCACATTCCCATCAGTGGGTCGAAACTCTCGTGTGTTGAGGAGGAAGCAGGCTCTGTCCTGCTGGTAGCGTTCTTGTGTTAGACCCACTGGGCTGCGCTCATCTGGACTGAGAACCTGATCGATCGTTGGGCAGTCCTCGTTTGCTAGAGCGGCGCTGGCTGCGTCACCGTTCTGCTTCGAGTCTGAGGAGAGACAGGAATGAACAGAGGAGGAAGACACGTGATACTCGGCAGGAAACAGCTGTAATCAGGTCAAATGTTCCCGCAGAATTAGATGAAATAGTCAAAGTTTAAAGCAATAGAGCAACCCAAAATGAAAGTTGTGGAATCATTTAATCATGTCATTCTAAACATGTAGGAACTTCCTTCTTTGAGTCGGTGAGTTGAATTTGAATTTTACACCAGTTCTGATTCAAACTGAAAATTCACTGAAATGATCTTACTCAAAACAATGATTTGTTCATAAATCAACATAAAATAAAAAAAATTAAGAAAAATGTAAAATGTAAACATTTTTGTTAATTAAAATAAAATGTAAATAATAATAAAAAAATTACATTAGATTAAAAGACTAGGAATGCTGCCTTGGCAACTAACAGAAACTAAAAATAAATTAAACCTAACAAGTCATATAAAAAAAAAATGACAAAAGCATATAACAACATTAAATAAAATTGAATTAAATTGAAAACTAAAAGCTAATTTAAAACATTAGTAAAAACTATAATAATACATAAATCATTTTTTAATATATAAATAAATATACAAATGATACATTTGCTTGTAAAACCTAAGTCCGCCTAAGCTACTCTTTCTAAAAGAAAATAAAAAACACCTATCATGTCCTAAACAAATAAATTACAATGCACCTTATATTTCTGGAAATAATGTGATAGCAAAAAGATAAGTTGTTGATAAGTTGCAGATAGACTTGTTGAGAAAAATAAAACACAAGTCAAGGTTTGTGCATTGCAAGTTTTCTGTCCTGTAACTTATAGAATGTATGTAGGACTTATTTGCAACATGACCCTGTAGAACTATTAGAGACTTTATAAAACAATGAATAATTGATAATAGGCATAACATTAACAGGAAGAGCAGTGCACCTGCTGAAATGCACTCACTCACTCACACACTCACTCACACACACACACACACACACACACACACACACACACACACACACACACACACACACACACACATATACTGCTGTACAGCATTTTTAACAAAGTTTTAACAACACACCCAAAATGTTTTTTTCCACACAGCTCCAAAACATCTCTTGGTTATCTCCAGCCTATGGCTTCTTACATGTGTATTTACATTATTTTTTTATTAAATATAATTTTAATTGATTTGATGTTTCATGTTTAATTATTAAATTCATGGATTTGTCACCCATTATATATATATATATATATATATAGTAAATAATATATTTAATACATATATATACATATATATATAAATGTATGAAGAAAAATGTATATATAAAATATTATAAAAATAATAAAAAAAATTACAATTTAAGATATATAAAGTATAATATATAAAATATAAATTTTAGTTGGTCATAAACATATAAAAACAAGCTTGGAAATCAACAGAAATAATTATATATATATATATATATATATATATATATATATATATATATATATATATATATATATATATATATATATATATATATATATATATATATATATATATATATATATATATATATATATATATACATATATATATATGTATAAAACCAGTCAGTGAAAGAGTTTTTGGTGGTGCCTATGAAGATCTGTGTGTATACCTTAAGTCTCTCACCTCTGTTAATCTCTGTGATCTCCTCCTGAGCTAGAGGACAGTCCACCGTCATCCCGCTCGAGCCCAGCACGCCACCCAGCACATTACCCAGGATCCTCTGGGGCGAGGCCGTGGCCATGGCCAGGGCGTCCGGCTTGCAGTAATTGGGCGAGCCGGGTTGCGGGGCTCTCGGGATGTGTTTGTTCTTCTTTTTGGGCAGCTTCTGCTTGGCCATGGCCAGAGAGTAATACATGCCGAAGTTGTTCACAATGACGGGGACGGGCATGGCGATAGTCAGCACCCCTGCGAGGGCACACAGCGCCCCCACCAGCATCCCCGACCACGTCTTCGGATACATATCTCCATAGCCTAAAGTGGTCATGGTCACCACGGCCCACCAGAAACCTATAGGGATGTTCTTGAAGTTGGTGTGGTTGCTCGCCGTAGGGTCGTCCGGACTGGCTCCTATCCTCTCGGCGTAGTAGATCATGGTGGCGAAGATGAGGACGCCGAGAGCGAGGAAGATTATAAGCAAGAGGAACTCATTGATACTTGCGCGCAGTGTGTGTCCGAGAACCCGGAGACCCACGAAGTGACGAGTCAGCTTGAAGATACGCAGGATCCGGACGAAGCGCACCACTCGCAGGAAGCCCAGCACATCTTTCGCCGCTTGGGAGGGGAGTCCGCTCAGACTGACCTCTAGGTAGAAAGGCAGGATCGCCACGAAGTCGATGATGTTCAGCATGCTCTTGAAGAACTCGGCCTTGTCGGGACAGAAGACGACGCGTGTGAGCACCTCGATGGTGAACCAGACGACACACACTCCCTCCACGTACGTCAGCCATGTGTCCGTCACCACCTCGTACACGATCTCCTCTCTCGTCACGTTCCCCTTCGTAACATTCTCTATTTTCTTATTGATGGTATTGAACGCTTCATGTGTCTCCATGCAGAAGGTGGAAATGGAGATGAGGATGAACAGAAGGGATCCGCATGCCACATACTGAAGAACGAGAAAGAAAGAGAGAGTTTGGTGATGATGGATCAACAAACAAAACAAGCACAAGTTGTATCTCAGTATTTTTTTGGGTCTGCTTAAGTCAAGTACAAAGATTTTCTTTCTTTCTTTCTTTCTTTTTCATGCACTGGTCAGTTTGGAGATTTTGGGCTATTTGGCTTTTCACAATACTGTATGTTGTTTCAGACAAGTAGAAAGAAAACATAAAAATATGCTTTAAATCTTTATTTTATTGCACTACTGTTTCTATTTGCGCCTGTAGATTTAAAATACAATACTTATCTTTAAAAAAATAAATAAAAAATAATTAAATTAATTTAAAATTAAATTAAATCTTTAAAGGTTGTTTTCTGTAAAAAAGTTATTATCTCCATTTCTGTAGCACTTTAATACACCATTTTTTACAGTTTTGTTCCTGTTTATATTTTCTGCATGTTTTCTTTAGGGTTTTGTTTATTAATAATTCGCCTTTTTCAATGCAACACTTTATAAAACTTCTAAAAACAGTGAAAATGAATTTTTTTTTCTGGCTGTTGACGGTATTTTCTGATCCATGGAGAAATAATAACTATATGTGAACAAAATGAAACAAGACTTTTGAACCTGGCTTTGTCCAATGTTCAGATTTATTTCCTGGAAATGTATTCAAACAAGTGTATATTTAATTACATGATGCCTTCTGTTGCATATTCACTAGTTTTCTGTAAAGCTGATTTGAAACAAATATGTCTTGTGAAAGTGCTACGCAAACAAACTTGAACTGAATTAACAAACATGCATTGTTCCGGTAAGTGATGCTTTTATCCAATGAACTTATGCTTACACTTATTACCGACACAATCCCTGCGGAGTAACCTGAAGTTAAGTGCCCTGCTCAAGGACACTATACTAATAGCTAATGACCCAAACCAGCATCCGGTAGTTTCCAGCCGTAAGCTTTAACCACTACAACAAACCGGCGGAACGCAAACCCACAACCTTGCTTCATTTAGAGATATCAATTTGTAATGGAGCCACATTATGCATTATATATTATTATATAAAGTTGACATTTATGCATTAGGTAGACACCAGTGGTATTTTAGCATTAATTCATTTTTATTTTTTTAAATTTTGAATTATGAATTAGCTTGTATTTTTATATTTTGATTGTTTTGATTTTAAATTTAGTTTATATATTAGTAATTTTGTTATGTGCTTTTGGCATTCATGCACACACACACACACACACACACACGCACACACACATGCACGCATGCACGCACATATATATAGACAAAAGCACATAACAAAATTACCAAAACTAAAATTAAATAAATAATAAATAAAAAAATAAAAATAAAACACTGAAAAAGTAAAAATTCAAGTAAATTCAAAATATTAATGAATGCTATAGCAGTATTTAAATAATACTAAAATAAATACAACAACAACAACAACAACAATGATAATACTAATAAAATAAAACATGTATACATTCTAATATTTACAGTTATAATAATATAATAATAAAATATAATAATTATCTAGATAATAATAAAATATAGATAATATAAATATACATTTATGATTCATATTTGTGTAAAACTGGTCAAATAAAGATGACAATGACTAGTAGTAAGTAATAATAATAATAATAATCATCATCATCATCATCATCATCATCATCATCATCATCATCATCATCAATTTCCTCATTCCAGCAGGAAAACCCTCTCCTGGTCCCTGGATACTCATTCCTCTGTATTTGGTTCACTCAAAAGTGTACCAGAAGCTAAACTAGGTCCTGACATACACACCTGAATTCTCTTTTACACATATATTTACATTCAGTTGTAACCCACATATTAAAGCCCACTGAAGGCTCAGGGCTGGTGTGTGACGCCTGTCAGGAAATCACCCTGTTATGATCATTTTTATTTTGTGAAAAGTCGAAACCTGCGTAAAATGTCACATTCATAAAAGCATCTGATTGTGCAAGCAATTTCGCTCTCTAATTCACCAGCCTTTGTCTGTTGATTATAATAGAGAAAGATCAAACATGTATTTATATAGAGATCACACACACACACACACACACTCAGAGCCACTCATGTGCATGAACTGTTCCAGGCAGTGAGGACACACAGGGTTGAAAGCTTCTCCTCCACTCCACCCCTCTATCTGCTCACTCCATTTATCCCTCCATCCAAGACTGCTTTGTTTCACAGGCTGCCCAGGATTTGTACTGAACCATCTCTCTCCCTCTATAACACACACACACACACACACACTTGTTTTTCTATCATGGTGGAGACTTTTCGTGTGCTAAAGATATTTTTCAACCTATTTCTATAACGACATTTGTGAACTTTAGCATTCATGAAGATACTTAGTGAGTCACTGTAAACAAAGATGTTTAAGTTGTAAAAGATCACTGGAGTATGGAGTATGTTTCTTACAATTTCACATTTAATTCAACAGGTTAACTACAGTGTCTTTGTAATTAGCCTAGGTGAGCACACATTTATTTCTTTTTCACATAAATAAAGCCGACTTGACTTGATTTGCTACACATAAAACCACTCCGAACCATCTTTAAAAAGGAAATGTGAACAGGAATATGGGACACAAACAAATAAAACATAAAAAAGATAGGAGTAAGGAGTAAGAGCACAGTGAACAACAGATCTGAAGTGGACAGCTGCTGATCTCAGGTGAACATGAATGCTCAACTCTTTTTTTATGTAAAGTACCTGCCTCATCCCCTAATCTCTCTCTCTCTCTCTCTCTCTCTCTCTCTCTTCAGTCTTAACCTGACCTAGTTACAGACTGCTGCAGTAACCAGCTTCCTTTGCCCAGGTCCATCTCTCTCCATCTCTCACAATATGGATATCGCTGCTTAAATGAGAGAACTAGTTAGTCAACAAACCAGTTGCATGTTTAAGTCACAATCTCTAGTAGTTTATAGTCTTTGCAACATTTATACACATTTGCATGAAATGCACGATACACCAGCATACTGCATACTGTAAACTCCCTATTATTTTAAATAACAAGCCCACTTTATTATACACAGGCACACATTTTCGTGAATATTCATGCATCCATTTTTTAAACTTAGCGCGTCTTTCATGAATGCATTGTGTAAAGGTATGCAGTATCCAAAGATTAAAGCAAGCATGCTAACAACTTACAACCCAGCCATTATCACAGAAATAAAGATAATTACTCAGCATTTTTCAAAATTCAATTTTGTGTAAATGTTGTAACTTCTCTGCAACATCACTGAAGTGTTAAATCTTAGTTAAAAGGGCCGGTTATTATTGATTAACCAACTGAAGTATGTCCAAAAACACAGTATTAGCATAGTTCAATGTCCAAAAATATGATATTACCATGACACCTTATTGAAAAACATGGTATCACCATGCTTCCCTGCCAAAAGCATGGTTTAGCACATTATGGTGGTCCTCTGTGTAAGTGTGTGAGTATTTGCTGCAGGCGTCTGCACTGGAGCGATGCTTGCTTTCGTTCTGTCTTTGCTGCAGGAAGAGGAGACGAGCACAGCGGTTGTCATGGAGACAGTGATGAAGCTGAGCCGCTGTAAACACACGTCATTAGAGCCACGTTAACACTCGTGTGCACACACACTTTCACACACAGGAGTGAGCGAGACGTTCAAATAAACACAAACACTCACAGTATGTATGAAAGTCACTCGTCACTGTTCTTTACTGTTTCCGGCCTGCTTTCCCCCCAATATTTATTTCATTCTTTATTTCACTGGCCAGCTGTGTTAATCTCCACAATAAAGCAGCAAACGGATGTAAAAGGAAAATGAAATGAACATTCAGTCACCGTCAATCAATCAGTCGGTGTCAAGCTCCGAAAAAGACACAAGAGGAACATAAAAGTAGTACATACAACACGCACACTATTTAGCAAAAGACAGACAGAAGTTTGGGGTGAGCAAGATATTTGAAAGTTTCTGAATAAAGTCTCTTACCAAGGCTGCAATTATTTGATCAAAAGTACAGTAAAAATTATTAAACCTAATGGGATCCCATTAAAGCTAAAAAGTTACATGATGACGTGCCTTTTTAGTAAGTATTTCATTTTGATTTAAAATAATTATATAATCATATATATATATATTTATAAAACATTTCTGCATGAACTCTAGTTAACGTAACAGTCATGATTTCTAAAATCTCTTGACTCATTATTTCATCACACTGCCAAATGAAAGTGATTTTTAAAAATGCACTGGAAACTGCTTGCCTCTTGTTAAATGAAATACATATGCACATAAATCAGCACTGAATATTGTTTACACTGTGCAGTGCGCAGCACACACTCCCCGCTGAACATGAGCACGCTGTAACAGAACCTGCAGGGATTATTATTATTATTATCCAAACACGCTCCCTCAAGACTTCTGGGTCAGATCATTCCTGCCATCACATTTGACACATTTTAAAGGGCTCTTTCCTGTTCGGTTCAAAGTATTAGTGTGACGTCAGGTTCAGTTCTGTACATCTGTCCACTAATTGAGGTGCGGGAGCCTGAAAACATCAGGATGCTTATATGCATGCAATATAAAGTCAGGAGAGGACCACAGCTGACATTAGGGAGAGTTATGTTACAAAATGCACAGTTCAAACTCTCAAGATAATATGAGCCACATTAAAAGATGGTAAATGCTGATAAACGAATAATCGAAATTAAAGCTATAGTTGCTACTTTGCTCTTCAGCTGTAACACTTTTTATTAACACTTAAAAATAATTAATTTTTATATGTTTTAATATTCCAGAATTATTATTATTCATGACAAAGCTTACAGTTTAATTAACATCAGTGTCTTTTATCATATTGCTGTTGAATGTTTCATAAAAGCCAAAAATAGGCAATAGGAAATGTTAAATTACCAAATGTATAGATCAGACTCTAAATTATGATTGGATGACACACATTCAAGAGATGCTAAAGTCAATTAATCTGTTACCTAGCATTTAATATTCATATTCATATTTTTGTATGTAAATAAAATATTATTTTTTTGTTTATATTCTTTAAGATTTTTTAAATCCATTTTTTGGAACATAATAAAGATTTTTTTAAAAATTCAATATTATATATAGAACATTCACGTTTTCCAAAATATATTGTTTTGTGTTCAACAGACTTATATATACATAAATGCAAACTTATACTGTTGAAACAAGTCTAGGGTGAGATCTTCATTTTTAATTAACTGCTCTGACTGAATAATGATTAGGACAATCTGAAATTTAAATGTAATTTAAATTAAAAAAAAAAAAAAAAAATATATATATATATATATATATATATATATATATATATATATATATATATATATATATATATATATATATATACAGATGCATATAGACACTGAATAGATGCTGTAGAATTGCACACATATACACACTCATGCATCAGCATAGGAGGAAATATATCAAGCTGCCTGTCACATGGTAACAGCCCAAAACATTAGAAGAGACACCTGAGAGAGATGGAGAGAGAGAGAGAGAGAGAGAGTGATCGGTCATTTGATGTAACACAGAACACTGCGGGATACAGAAGGTCATGGGGGACAGCATGTGTGTGTGTGTGTGTGAGATGGCGTGCATGTTGGTAGTGACACACATGCAACATGCAACACTGGTTTACACATGCATTGGTGCATTAGAAGTTACTTCACGTTCATATGCACAGCTGTAGGCAAACAAATGCACTTTTTTGTGTAGTGCTTCAGCTATTCTGAGAGCATTTCATTAGTTACCGCCTTGTCTAAAACATGATGCACAAAAGCGTGCAAGCAAGAGAGCTCATGCAGCGTTGCATGCTCACAGGTGTTGTGTGTGGGGCCGTTGAAGTGTTCTGCCTGTTTTGTATTCTCTCTAGAACACTGCAGTGTTGCCGTGTACGTTTGTCCTTGCGACACAGCGCCCACCCCTTTTTCACTGCTCCCGTCTCATTCACTCTCCTCTTTTACTTGCAGTCTCTCGATTGTGCTCTCTTTCTCTCCTCTCCACTCTCATCTCACTCTGTCTTTGTCCTTATTCTAACTGAGAGCTTTTGTGACCAAACATTGCTTTGTAAGAGAAATAGCAAAGTCACGGCACGCAAAAGCGCATGACAACACGGGAAATCTTTCAATCTTGCCATTAAAATGTGCATTACATGTGTGCACTGAGCTGAAGTACAGTAAAACAGTACTTTTGTTAAAAAAAATACAGTATAACATATCTATCTATCTATCTATCTATCTATCTATCTATCTATCTATCTATCTATCTATCTATCTATCTATCTATCTATCTGCTTGACTGCCTGTTCAAGTTCAGGCCTAAATTATATTTGGAGGTTCAGTAAGAGAACAAGTGTGTGTGTGCGTGTGTGTGTGTGTGTGTGTATGTTTGCCCTTGTCCTGTCTCACAGGAACAGACACTTTGGGACAGTTCTCCTGAGTCAGCAAAAATAAATAGAAAAATAAATAAATAAGCAAATCCAAAAATGAGGGCAAAGAGAAGACAGATTATGTCAAAACTGAAGATGTGGGTCACTAAACTAGCGATTATCAAACAGACAGAATGTATTTTATCAACCACTGAGACTCTCACAAAAGCTTTTGTGGTCTGTCAAGGACAGTATGAAATGAAACGAAACATAAAACAAAAAGTACAGTAGTAAGTTTTTTTTTTCTGCATCCAATCCACACAAGCTTCCTGTTAGACCTCCCCAATATTCCACATGGCACCACCGATCGAACGTCCTCACAGATAGAGACGAAGCATCTGTATGCGAGTGTTTGAGTCTGACACCAGGATGTGATGCTGCTGCTCTGATGTGGCTCAGCAGGATATGATCTCATCTCCACAGGAAGTTCCAATTATCAGACTGAGATGAAATTACCCAGCAGGTCTGAGCTCAGGCTCCCTGTGGAACAGACATGAAGCTGAAGCGATCGACTCATCGACACAAACACCTATGTCAGGGAAAACCAAAACGCCTTCTGTCCAATCTTTCGAGGTCCTGGCGCCAATCACAGTCTCGTGCATGTGAGCGAATCAATCTCCACTACACCATCAGTCAAAAGTTTGGAATAATTAAGCTTTTTAATGTTCTTGGAAGAATTCTCTCATGCTCACCAAGGGTGCATTTATGACCTCGAAAATACAGTCAAAACAGTAATGCAATATATTATAGAATTAACATTTTTATTCATTCATGTGATGCAAAGCTGAATTTTCAGCGCCATTACTCCAGTACAATGATTTCTGAAGATCATGTTACACTGAAGACTGGAGGAATGATGCTGAAAATTCAGCTGTGCATCACAGAAATAAATTCCATTTTCAAAAATATTTAAATAGTAAACAGATATTTTAAATTGTAATAATATATATATATATATATATATATATATATATATATATATATATATATATATATATAAATATGCAGCTTTAATGAGCATCTTCTTTGAAAAACATTTTTTTATTTTTTTATTATGATTACTCCAAACTTTTGATCAGTAGTGTATATGATGACACATAAAATGAGAGGTTATGAACCCGCAGACCAGGACTCATCACGGAGGTGCCTTTCAAGGACATCAAGAGGAATGTGGTGGGACAGCTGTGTAATTCGGCTGAGGGACATGACCGTATACTTGTCTTTGTCAATTAAGCAACCAGGAGCCAGAATGCAGGGCCCCTGGGAGACGCCAGATCCAAGTCAGTCACATAAGAGCTGTTCATCAGCTCATCCTTTCGAGCCATGTTAAGACTGCAACTAAAATATTGATGGATCAGGGCGCCAGTGTCTCTGAGCTCATGATGCTGTGAGCTGTTACAGGTGAAGCTCAATGGAGAACACTGAGATCCCTGCGGACATTCACCATAAGATCAGCTCATTCACAGGAGAAGAGGAATTTACTGAAGTGCAACGGAGCAAAATCAAAACAGGTAATGCATCAAATGTTTTTCCACTATGATGCACAAAAGTTAAATATGATGAAATCTCCACTAAGCCTATCCATACTACTACAGTTCAAAAGTTTGGGTTCAGTAAGGTAAAGTTAAAGTTAAAGTTAATAATAATAATAATAAGAAATGCTTTATACGCAGCAAATCAGAATATACTGGAATGATCTCAAATGAACATGTGACACTGAAGCCTGGAGTTATGATGCTGAAAATAAAGATTTCATCACAGGAATAAAAATTTCAGTTTTTACTTTTAATTTAAAAAATGCAGTATTGGTGAGCAAAAGAGACTTAATATTGCCCTTTTGAATTTTTTAAGAATTTATTTAAGTTTTATCTGCAATTTACACAGATACAAAAATGTAATTATTTTACCAAATTTATTTGACTCAAAATTAATTTAATAAAAAAGAAGAAAAAATAAATAAAATATATGCAAGGCAATAAACAATATTTTATACTTATTTTGTTTTTCATGAATTTATTAATACATGAAAGTCTGCATTTATTGGATCAAAAAATAATGGTTTTCTATTTTATTATATATTCAAATGTAATTTATTCCTGTGATGCAAAGCTGAATTTTCAGCAGCCATTAAGTATTGAATGCAACCGTTTTTTTACTCAGAAATTAGTTCTGCTTGTGCTTAATAAACAAGAACAAATTACTTTTAAATTAAATCTTGAAACTTTAAAACTGCAAGCAAATTATTTTTTTCTAACTTTTCATACAAGGCGTTGTCAAGCCAGCATTCAAAAATGTGGAAATTACATTAAATGTGGTTTGTCTTGCAATTCTGCATTCTGTCTTTTTGTTCAGCTCACATTCCCATAGACGACCAGCCTCCCTTTGCTACCTGGTTTGTTCATGCATGGCACCTTCAGCATCAGCAGAACACGGTCGCCATAAACCCTCAACAAAAATATGGACACTTCTGTCCTCTGTGTTTGTGTTCATTACATGCATTAAACCTACAGTACTGTAACTGGCTCGAAAGATATTTCTTTGTTTCTGGGAAATGCACTGCTCTGTGAATCTATGCATTATGTCAAAATTGAGTTATGACTGAAAATGGGTCTTTTAAACTAGGATCTGTCCTGTGACAGTTAAGTGTGGCTCAACTATATGGAGATTCAGGGAAAATGGAGTGTGAAAATCAATCAAAATGAACTTTGAAGGCACTTTTCTCTGTTAAAGTGTTTCTCTGTTATGGCATTTGGCCTTTGTGGAGCAGTGGAGTCACCATGACAGATGTAACACGGCAAAATTGAGTGAACAGCGCTGATGTACGTGTTTGAGTGTAAGCATTCACATTTGATGAATATTTGAGTGTTTATGGTCTGTAAAACTGGTGTAAAACTCTGACAGACAGACCAGAATTAGAGCAGTCCTGAGATTAGGATAAGAAAGCACAATGGACACTTACATTTACATTAGACATGGATATTTGTTAAAAAAGCAAGTTTTCCATTCATTTTGGAATTATAGGGTTGTATTTTTATTTACAATAAAAAAATCATGCATCATTTTAAATGATTAACTCCCATTAAAATGTTTCCCTGTTCACGTACCCAAGCTTATTTCTATTCATCTCAATTATGATTAGGGATGCAAAGGGGTGGAACATATCTGGTAAACTTCCAGAAACTTTCCAAATATCCCATATATATATATATATATATAAAATCCTGGGAAGTTAAAAAATAATCTCTGTAATATTTCCAGAATATTTCCACCTTTTTGCAACATTATGATTTATTTTTAATTAACACAACTTAATGAATAAATAAATGCATAAATTCAATTACTAAAACTAAAACAAATAAGTAAAAATAAGTAAAACAAACGTGAAATAAAAAGTAAACTGAAGTTATACAGAAATACTTAACACTTAAATGAAAACAATATTTTTGACTTATTACAAACTTATTAACTTATTACAACTGAAAAAAAATTAAACTTATAAATAAAAAAAAATACAAATGAAAGGTAATTTTTTTTTTTACATATAATATAATAGGATATAAATAATATTAAATGATGCTGTTGTTTTTATTTTGTTTTCATGCATTTCAGGCTTAACAGTACTTTACGTTTTATATTCTAAATAAATATGAACAATTAAATGTTCCAATGCTGAAACAAGTATCCTTACATAAGTCAACTATGTGCTGAATAATATTCACAAGAATATGCAAGAATGCAGTGTTTGTGTGAAACGTGTACAAGTGTCAGCAGAGCTCTGATGTCCCTTCATTCTCTAGCCTAAAACACACTGTCCCGAACTAAAGTGCAAATGTCATGAAAAGCTGCCCAAATCACTTTGTTTAACAGGACTGCTATGCATGGGACTAAGGCACCAAATGTCCAGTATGTGTAAAAAACAAAATAAAAAACAAGCAAACAATCAACAACACTGACAAAATGACAAAAGCACATAAATGCACATGATAAGTTTAAACTAAAGTTAAAATGAAAACTGAAAACACAAATAAAGGCCCATTCAAAATATGAATAAATACTATATACATATTATTTACTGTATATCAATCTATACATCATCTATATATTTATAATATGTTCAATCATTAAACACTGCATTTATAAGTGAGCCAGAAATGTCTTCTATATATGGAAGACAGATGACAAACAGGTGCCCAGTAAGACTTTGCGAATCTCTGCTATTTCCCAAGCAATATCTCACTTGAAATCAAGCCACAACTATCATGTGATTTTTCTCACACGCTGTCTGCGATCTGCATTCACGGTGCTGTGTGAAAGTTCCTCGTTACTTTACTCTAAAAACAACCAGTTCTTCCTCACTAAATTACAGCTGAAACAAAAAAGCATTTGGACGTTTAAGTCACAATGTCAATGCATGAGATAATAAAATAACGGCGCAAATGGGATCTGCTGCACAAGCTTTCTTTTTCTTTACTAAAGCCAATTTCCTTTATCCATCGGTGTTTTATATAATGCAAATGCATTCACATAATTGTGTCTTAAAGGGATAGTTCACCCAAAAGTGAAAATTCATTTTCTGTACAATACAAAATAATAATTTTTTTTCCATACAAGTGAAATAACACTAGGCTTTACCAACAATTATCAAAAAATGTAGAAAGTCATATAGGTTTGAAATAACATGAGACTGAGATTATTATTATTATTTTATTTATTTTTTTGTTAACTATAGCTTTATTAAGTGTCCAAAAATGTATTGTGATCAATACATTTAACCTATCCACTGTGCTTTCTGGAAGCCCAATACCACCTTTAAATAAAAATAAAAAGGTAATTGTGACAATTTAACTCACAATTCAGTTTTTTTCTGGCAATTCTGAGTTTGTTTCACAAACTCAAGAAATAAAAACTCAATTGCAAGATATAAACTAAAAAATCTGAGAAAAAAGTCTCAATTGTGAGATATAAGCTTGCAGTTGTGAGAAAAATATCAGATGTGTAATTTTGTGTTTGTATTTCGCAATTCTGACTTTTTCTTGAGAATTGCGTGGGAAAAAAAGTCTGAATTAAAAAGTCACAATTACTATTTAATTACTGAACATGCTTTCATAGCTTTCAATAAAACAAAGTCCTTCCAAAAAGAAATAAAAATGACCACAGAACTAGTCACAAAATAGTACAACTCCTACCAAAATTTGTTGAGTAGTTACTAGTTACATATAATGGCATATTAATACATATATTAATAACGTAAGTGTAATCTGTGATCAAACTGTAATCTGTTACAGTTACTGAGAAAAAAAGGTGTAGTTAATATACAGTTAATTACAGATCATTACAGAGTACAAAAGGTATTAATATTTACTATTTCTTAATATTATTTAAAATCTGTATTTAACCTCAGAATGATCTCAAATTAAAAACAGGTGCTAAAGTCTGATGGTGACTGTGCTTTAAAATTAAATTATTATAATGTTATGTCAAGAAGTGACATATTTCGAAAGACTGACAGTAATAGTACAAATTTAGAAAAGTTATCAAAAGTAACATTAGTAAAGTAATTGAAATAGTTATACTACTTAGGGTAACTTGTAATCTGTAACCTATTACATTCCCAGTGTAACCTTCACAACCCTGGATACAGATAAAGAGAAAATGACTGAAATTACTCGTAAGCATCAACGTAAATGTTTCTGGGATAAGTATTGATCTCTGTGTGGTCATTTATGATGCATACATTAGAGGATTCGTTCTTAATAACCTTCAGAAGAGTCATGTGCCTGTATCACAGTGCAGTCAGCTGAATGTGTGTGTGTGTGTGTGTGTGTGTGCAGATCGCATGCCTTCAGAGAGACAAAGATCCAAGCGATCCATAAACGATCAATCAGTAGACTACAGAAGTGAGGGAGGAATGCATCCGGTGCCTTTAGTCATAACTGAAGATGTTAAAATGAATCCATAAAGCATTCCTCAACCCCCATCCTCTCATTTCCAAACACTCCCCCTCTCAAATGTCCATCTCCTTCAATCTCTCACGGCTCTGCTTCCTCCAGCTCACTTTTTTCCCTTCATATTCCTTACAGCTGACCCTCTCTCGCTCATCTCCTGCTCTAGTGCACAGCTCGGGCTGCTGGAGAGCAATATTACAGCAGTGTTGCTTGCAAGTGTGTGTGTTCAAGCCCAAAGTGTGTTGGACTGCTGTTGGTGTGAATAACATGCAGATTATCGCTCGGCTCATAAATGTTTCACACTTCACCTACGCCATGAATCTATAGAGAGTGGCTTTAAATCATGCCACCAATATCCTTGCATTCACCTCTGCCTGCTTTTTTTTCTACAAGCATGTCTCTTTGTCTTGTCTAGTATGAGTGTAGGTTACAGAAAGAGAAACAGAGGGGAAAAAACGGAGAGAGACAGAGCACAGACACACTGCTGAAATGAGAAACCGTGTTTGCACTTGGCAGAGCATTATCTTTATTTTCATTTTTTTTAGAGAGAGTTTTGCATGAATAAGGTAAAACAAATAAGCATTATTTGTGAAACATGAGCAGGATGAATTTCTGTGCACATTACATTATGTAAATTGGTGCATTTATTTAAATGTAAACAGCATAGATTATGCAGAAATGGTTTTATCAGTAATTTACAGAAAGTTTTTTTTTTTATGAATGAGTTTGAAAAAGTGTAAACTAGCATTTGTTTAAATTCACCATCTTATCTGAAACTGAAATTGAGTTTTGAGTAAATATTGAGTAAATTGTTGCATTCAGTTAAATTCAATGGAATTCGATTTATGCATGAATAAATTGAAGAAAGATTTACTCAGAAATTTGTTACATTGTTTTCATAAGCATGGGCAATTAATAACAAAAAGTTAAGTTTAATAAATAAAATTACAAAAAAAGTTGTATAAATGAATTTTGAATCAAATAAATTTGGTAAAATATTCCTGAAACATGAGCAAAAGTAATGTGTCAGTTGTACAAAAAACTGTTAAACCGAAATTGTTACACTGAAAATTTTGATTCAATTTAAATTACTGTGTAAAACATTTTTAATTTTTAATTTGAACACTTTCAAGATTTTTTATGTTCTCGAAAGAAGTCTAAAGATAGAAATATTGAAAATAACTGTGATGCACAGCTGTATTTTCATCATCATTCCTCCAGTCTTCAGTGTCACATGATCTTCAGAAATCATTTTTATTTTGATGATTTAAACAATTCAGATTTTTATCAGTTTTGATCATTTGTCATGCTGCTTAATATTTGTGTGGAAACTGTGATTCACTTTTTCAGCATTACTTGATGAACTGAACTTTACAAAGAACAGCATTTATTTTAAATTAAAATCTTTTGTAACATTATACGTCTTTACTCAATTTTTAGATAAATTTAATGCATTTATACTTATGTAGTATAAGTATAAATCTATTTCAGAAAAAAATGAAAGAAAACAACTTTTAAACAGTATGTATGAATGGATTTAGAAATAATTTACTAAGAAATTTGTTGTCCTTATTTTTTTTTATAAAGCCCAATATATTTTATAATTCAACTGCATTGCATACAGTATATCTGCATCGGCCGCCCTGCTCTCTCAGCACTGGCCATTAAAAAAACCATCATTCAACCACTAATTGATTGTGTTTACTTTATGTGACTACATGCATGTTAATGCTTGCATGCACAAACCAACAACTATACAGTAAACATCGACTGACAACACAGTGAATGAACTGTGGCAAATATTGACCTGCCAGTGAATGCCATTCCTCAGGTATAAGCTATGTCTAAATCCAGCTGCAAGTGCACTAGCACACAGCAGACAACGTATGGGCATATGTGCATATGTCTCGTCTATGTATATGTATATACAGATGTTGCTTTAAAGCTCTGTCCAAATAAATTCACAAAGTAAGGACATTATATCTGGTTTTAACTAGGAAGATGAGAACTCCTCCTCTATGACATAAGATGTTAAATTTGACAGCCATGCATCTCAATTTCATCTAAAATACATGAAAGACAAAATCTACAGCATGCAATAATCAGCAAATATGCTGATACACTGACTTGTATGTGAGTCAACGTGGACAAATGGACATAGATTTTCTATATACGCATAAAAGAAAATTCCTGTAACAACCTCAAGTCACTCCCTCAGCAGAATCTGATACATCCGCACAGTGTATGAACACACCAGGGCATTTGTTTTCAAATATTTGACTATGTCTCAAGGCAAAAATATGAGTGATAGTCTATCATATTCGTGCAGTATCAATCAAATGCACGCTGTCTCTGCAGCAGCTCCGATATTAGTGGTTATAATCACATCACACTGAACGCAAGCATCCGTTATTAGCTCAAAAAAACACAAGCCTGCATTTAAATGAAAATTACCAAGGACATGATTAAGAAACAAGCGTCTGTGTTTGCTGTGTCGGGCATCAGAAGCATTAAAGATTCATAAGAGCAGCGGGTTTATGGGCTATAAATGCAGTAATGGTTTTGTGGTTGCTACTGTGAGGTGCAACACTTTAAAACAGCTGAAACAAAGAGCGTGCAGATGGATCTAAGAGGGGGCTCGCATGCATAAATATGAGGCAGGTGTTTGTTTGATGGTGGTGCAATGTGTGATTCTGGGGGAATATCCACTGGCAGTGTTGAGTTCACTTTGACAGGCTGATAACTGCAATCGTGCAACTTTATCTTCTCATTGCAACAGTCTGAGGATGAAGGATGAACATGACAAGCAAACATCCGTTACTCCACTAATTACTCATCTAATGTGACCTGTAACCTCAGGTTAAATGTCTTGATCAAGGACAATTCACAATCTCACTTTTCAATTATTAGCTCAGATCTTTAAGTACTCCCAAACACAATTACTTACTCATTAGTCATTTATCTGACACTTTCATCCAAAGCCATTTACTGTGCATCTGTTAAATGAAACATCTTTTCTCAAGGGAGGCAATAATGGTTCGACGCTCATGGCATTTGAACCTACACACTTTCAATTACCAACCCAGGTTTTAACCATTAGGATGAATCACGTTACAGTGGGTTAAACTACGAAGTTACACACTCACCAATGCATATTCTGATGAATAGAGCATCTGGATTTACTAATTAAGTAAAAACTATCTGAAATGCATAACAGAACAACCCTTCTGAGATTTCAACCAACTAACTTTCATTGTCTATAATATTAACTAGGAGCAATTTGAGATAATTGAGGTATAAACCAATCAGGAATATTTTCACCACACCTTGTAAAGGAACAAGGCTGTACAGATTTACTTATTACTCATTTAGTTGATGCTCCCATCCAAAGTTACTTGCAGTACACTAATTGCCTGAGGTCGGATGTTTTAAGGACAAAATTATTTTTGATCAATGTTTGTAAAGTTTGCAACTGATATTTCAGTTTCAGCTTTTCCAAATAAGACATTTATGAATGTCCTTTGAACATTCAAAAATTCCCTTTTAAGTTTTTTTCTTAAGCAAAAACATTAAGCAAATGATACTTTGTATCATAGTGCAAACATTATGGGAAAGTTACT
The DNA here is from genome assembly GCF_003368295.1 of Carassius auratus. Taxonomy (NCBI): domain Eukaryota; kingdom Metazoa; phylum Chordata; class Actinopteri; order Cypriniformes; family Cyprinidae; genus Carassius; species Carassius auratus. The sequence continues at coordinate 1,151,222 of NW_020527778.1, forward strand.
TTTGAATGTTCTCTGAATGTTCTGAAACAAGTAATGTTTAAAAAGAATGTTAGATGAACATCCAAAAAAAAAAAAGCAATTTCAGAATTTTTTTTTTCTTTGAATGATGCATACATTTTTGTGCTAATGTTTTGAGAAAGTCATAAAAAACAGATTACTTTGAATGAACATTGTATGTTAACATTACTGAAAGAATGGTCATTCATAACTTTAAAAGAACGTTATAGGAACGTTCGCTGTTAGCTGGAAAACTGGGAAATGTAAGTTAGTTCAGTGGGTTAACAGTAGTACATACTACAGATTTGTACATTTGAAAAAGTCTAGGTTTTCTAAATCAGTACTTTCAAACTCAAGAGCACAATCTGGGATTTAAACCCCAAACCTTTCAGATTCCAAGATATTTTACTAGGAGGCTACATCACCTCATGTTCACCCCGATAAAAGTATTTTCTGTTTTTATAACGTTCACATTAGCTTTTTTGTTGTTGTTGTTTTTAAGATTTTTGGACATTCAAAATGTCCAGGTTTTAAAACGCTTTTTAAAACTTTTTTTCTCTTTTTTTATGCAAACGTAAGTTTCATAATCGTTTTGCAAAGAATGCTACTTTTGATTATTCTTTGTATGTTTTGAAACAAGTCGTTAAGTAGTAACGTAAAAAAATTTATGAACATCCAAGTACTTTTAAGAAAAAAAAAGTTGAGTGATATTTTGATGTTTTGAGAATTATACTGAACCTATAATCGTATATCGAACGTTCATAATTTGAGAGAACCTTGATGAGAACGTTCCGTTAGTAAAGTGCGTAACAAAAAATAAATAAAAAAATAAAAAAATAATAAATAATATATATATAAGCTCAAACTCAAGGGCATGTGGGGTTTGAACCTAAAACCTTTCAGCCAAACTAGTCAATGCATACAGTACTTTAAAGAATAAGGTTCTAAGTTAATGGTTTCAGCGACATAACAGCCCACCACCACAGGTTCAAGTAAGTTACCGAAGCTCTAGACTGAGGAGCTGTCCATGCGTAAAGAGGTGCTGAACACTCACCCGCGCGTATTTGGACGAATAGGGGTCCTCTAAGAGCGCCCAGATCCGGGGTTGCCACACGCGCCACCAGCCCACTTTCCTGCCCTCCTCCTGCAGACAGAGCCGCTTCAGGTCTCCGTCCCCCGCGAGCGCCGGGTCGTCGTCCGGAACCTCCGGCTCGGGCGTCTCGAAGCTGTCCAGCGCCTCCTCCGCGTCCCGGTGCTGCCGGTAGTTCATCCAGCAGCACGCCTCCACGTCGGACTCGTCGATGCCCCAGAAGGCGAGCTCTTCCTCGAACAGCGGGCCGCACACGTCGTTGGGGCAGTGCAACTTGCCCGTCCGGTAGTAGTTGAGGATGAATGAGAAGACGGACGGGTGCCTGTCAAAGAAGAACTCGTCGGACTTCGGGTCGTAGTCGAAGTTGTTGAAGGCGTCCGGCTCAGTGAGCCACGACAGACGCGTCCCGGGCAGCGTCTTCAGGGTGCTCCGGTACGTCTCGTGCCTCACGCCGCCGCAGTTGATGACGATTTTCTCGCTTTCCGACGGACAAGTCATGTCGGCGCTGTAACATGCTTTGTTGGACGACTGGTTCCCACCCTTGCGCCCTTTGTATGAGGAGACACACACCGAACTGAGCATAGGGGAGGGAGGGGAGGAGAAAAAACGGAGAGGGGAGGAGAGAGGAGCAGTCTGCGGGAGGTAGGAGGGAGGGGGAGAGAAAGAGGGGAGATGTTTAGTAAAGGTAAAAATGGAGGGGATCTTGCACATCATACAGGGGTCCCGCTACTGGTATGCCAAAAATACTTCAAATGACATGAAGCTTGCCATGTGACCTTGTGTGTTTTTAGTTAAAAGTTTCTTCATGTGTGAGGGTGATTGACGCAGGTTAAGCATCAGTTTGACATCAGCATTAAAGATTTCAGTGCATGCATGTGTCATACACTCTTCAAGACAAATCTTCCAAAAGGAGATTTATTTATTTAATATTATTATTATTTTTTTTTTGCAGTTATGCTACAGAAGAATCATTTTAGGTTCCCAGAAATAATCTTTCAGTGAACAGTTCTTAAAACTATTTTTTCTTAATGTGGAGAACATTTTAAACATTTAAAGAACCTTCTTTCACTATAAAGAATCTTAGATGAAGGTTATTCACTGAACCATCAATGCCAGTAAAGAAGCTTAATTTTTACAGTATTTAATCACTTTTTCCCTTTAAATATGACTATTTCATGCAGTCCCTGAATTAATATGAGGATATACAGACTTCATATGAATAATACTTATAAAATACAACTGCTTAAAATAGTTTTAGAGGTGGGATCTAAAACTGCAGGACCTCCCAAGAGTATTTTTTGTCAGCTAGTCATCTCTATGATCAAAGCGTATCACAAATCACTGTTATGGAACCGTTTGGTGGTTAAAATAGGGTTTTGAAATAATTTTGGGACACACAGGATACAGCAAACAACAGGATCATAAGATCAATAGTCCCTTAACACAAGTTCTCCGAAATGAGATTTACATTTATTCGTCTAGACGATGCTTTTATCTAATGCAGCTTGTAAACGACAATAATTCAAGGATGTGAGCAAAAGTAGAGCTACCACAAAAAAAAAGAATGCAAGCATTTGAGCATTTTATAATGGGCAATCAAACAATTATGCATTATTTCGTCTCAGCACGTCAAAAATCACAAAGCATCATTTAAACCACAAAAAAAATGATTTTAACATTTTGAAAGTCAATGCATGAAAATTAAATGTATTTAATATATATTTGGATGTTACAGCATCACTAGCCCGTGCAAGTTAACTACAGATACTATCTATCAATCTCAGTCCTTTGAGTCCGCAAATCATGAAGCAATGCCACTGCAAGATGCAACTAAATGTGAGAGACTATTGCAAGTGATTAAAATTCTATCCGTGTCTCTTTCCCTCCATCTCTCTATCTCTTTAAATGAAGCAGCTAATAAGTCAAGAGCTTCACTGCAGCTTCGTAGCATGGTGGACAGAGGCGAGAGAAAGAGAGACAGAGAGAGATAGAAAGGTGCTCATTATGCACACACAGCAGTACAGCACTGTAGCCCGGCGTCACTGAGCAGGAGGGGTGAAGGAAGAGAGAGAGAGAGAGAGAGAGAGAGAAAGAGAGGGCGAGAGAGGTTTGGAGAGAACAGTGCAGTTTGCTGCAGTAAAAACCTGATTTTGTGCATCCGCTCACTTCTTCTCTCCCTTTCCTCTGTGTTACTGTAGAAAAGAGACATGTTTGAAATGCTTCTGATTTAGTTGCTTTTAAAGTATTAGGCTATTTCAATCCATTTTGCTCTCTTTCTGATCCTATCCCATCTCTGTTTGCCCCCCTCCCTTACCTTTTCTCCGTCTCTCTTCCAGCAACAACCCCCCCATCCCTTGCTCTCCAATTCCGCATTAAGGAATCGCAACTCACTGAGAACGACTCTAGAGTCCAGCACCAGTATCACTTACTTTTCTCTTTTCCACTACTGTACATCACCTCCTTTAAGCCTATTCCCTCTTCATTTCATTTCACAAGCACTTTATTCCTCTTCCATCAGTCTTTTTTTCCTGTTTTATTATTTTTGCCAGCTAGAAGCTAATTTCCTCCATTTTCTGCCACTTTAATTTCTATTCTATTCTATTTTTTTCTAGGCAGTCTGGAGAATGAGTTAGTCAACTCTCACAGAACTGCCTTTAGACGGCTTGAGCAAGAGGGAGATAGAAAGAAAGTCAAGAAAGAGGATGGACATTTTAAAGGTAAGACTTTATTCACTTATAGCAACTGTATACAATTAATGCAATGGAAAAACTCTCTCAGTCTAGCTGTGGTGTTGATATTTTCAATACACTGTTTTGGAATAGCATGCTCAATATAGTAAAGTAGTATAAGAATGAAGTTATGCACACTACACTGAAAATAAATTGGTATAGAAACTTAGAATTTGATAGTAACGTTCACAATTACAAACAACTTTAAAGTATCAGAAGAAAAATATATAATCTTTGTTTTATGTACAACTTTGCGTGGTTAACTTGTTTTTAAACTTTTAGACAGAAGATCTGTTTGAACCTCTGACTAGTTATATTGTTTTCATGCTTAAAACTTTCTGTGCTCCAAAAAGCTTTAGAGAGTCTGAAGTTAAAATATTGTACTTGTCCTTATAAAAACTAGGGAGAATGAAACAGAATAAAAGTGATTTTGTTGCATAGCTTCAGAGCTTTCAGATTAATGCATGTAATGCACTATAAAAAATAGTGAGTTTAAGGCTCTCCAGGTGCATAAATATGAGTGCATGTTAATGAAATAATTTGATACTTCACTAATCCCAGAGGAGGGAAACAATTAAAGGAAACAATTAAAATAGTGAGATAACTAGATAATAGCGAACGTGCATGATGGAGGAAATGTGAGAAAAGATGCCACAGAGGTCGAGGGGAAAGATCTTCGAGCAGATTTTTGAAGAAAAATAAATGCAGACTCAGAAGTTTGAAGTGAGCTGATATCAGCAGCAGTACTGCAGCGCTCAGAGGAGAAAGGGTTACTGAAACTTGGCAAACAAAAAGAAAATATGGTATTAAATTAGTTAAGGGTAGAGAAAACAACAATTGGGTACAGTAAAGTATTTTCAAACTATGCATAAAAAATGGCTTTGATCTTAATCAGATTTTGCTGAATTATGCACAGCAAAAAAATATATTTTACAAAGTTGTAAATGCAACAAAAGATCATTGAAGTATGTTTTACACTATTTAAGTCTTTCTACTTAAACACCCCGGGCCCTATTTTAAAGATCTGAAACGCACGTGTCAAAGCGCGAAGCGCAAGTAAGTTTGTGGGCGGGTCTCGGCGCTGTTGCTATTTTCCCGGCGGGATAAATGGCTCTTGCGCCCGGCCCAAATCTAAAATGGGTTGGTCTGAAGTAGCTTCATTATTCATAGGTGTGGTTTGGGCGTAACGTGAAATAAACCAATCAGAGCGTCATCCAACATTCCCTTTAAAAGCAGGTGCGCAAGTTCCATTATGGATTGCTATTATTATGGCGTATTTACCAGGCGCACGCCAGGAGCGGTTCACAGCCGAGGAGACTGATGTTCTTGTAAGAGCAGTGAAAGACAGAGAAGTTATCCCGCCGGGAAAATAGCAACAGCGCCAAGACTCGCCCACAAAGTTACTTGCGCTTCGCGCTTTGACACGTGCGTTTCAGATCGTTAAAATAGGGCCCTTCTGGTCAGTGGCCCAATTGTTTAATGGAACAGCAAAATAGCAGCAGGGATTGTTTGCGCCGGAACATGCCTCCTTTTTTTGCGCTGAACCGCCCAGGGAGCGCAAGTTCATTCACTAGTTTAGCGACGTGCTTCTGTGGAGGGAAAAGCGCGCTTTGCGCGCGTGCAAAATAGGAATGACACATGCGTCGGCGTACAAAGTCAATTGCGCTGGGTGCAAGATAGGGCCCCCCATGTTTAATTCAATGTGGTACTTGCTGATTGTTTGTAATTTGTTGTGTAATTTAGAGCGAAGATTGTTTATACATCAACTTTGCATTTTGACTTTTTAAAGAATAATGTGAGGAAAATATAAAAAATAAAGAAAATATTGATTAAATGATAAGGAATATAAATGTACATGACTATATTTAAAATAAAAATGCACAAGTTAAAAGATAAGGCGCTGAAGAAATGATCTTGAGGGTCAATGTTTTACATTGCCATGTATGTGTGTGTGTGTGTGTGTGTGTGCGTGTGTGTGTGTGTGTGAAGCAGGCACCAGAATTTCTCTGCAGCAGTGGTGACGTTTTACTGCATTTATTTATTTCTATTTTAGTAAGGGGGCTCACAAAGAGAAGGTGAGAAAGACAACCAGAAAAAGAGCAGAAAGGCAAGAAAAAACAGGGTTCAGAGATCATGTGAACAGCATGAGAAATCCTGACTCACAGCGTGAGGGAGACAAGGTATAATTACCCGTGCATGTGCGTATATGTGTGTGTGTGTGTGTGTGTGTGAAGGCATGTCACACAAAACCTGCACAACATAAGACAACACACTGAGAAGTCAAAATGCTATTAGCACTGAACAGGAAGTAGAAACTGAAGCATAGAACGAAAGAGATGAGCAATGGAGGACTGCAGTGATGCTAATATACATTAGCAGTAACACTGCAGCAAGAGGAGGAGAGAGAGCAGAACAGATCAGAAGAGACCAGCAGAAGAGAGGGGGGGGGGATGAGAGAGAGAGAGAGAGAGGGAGGGAGGGAGGGAGAGAGAGAGAGAAACAGAGAGAGAGAGAGAGAGAGGGAGAAAGAGAGAGAATTTAAAAGACTGGTGAGAATGAGTGACTTACGTTCCTGTACTTGTCAAAAAAAGAAAAGAAAAGCCTATTCATTAAAGAGCGCGAGAGATGGTAAAGAATGCTGGAAAAGAGGAACACAAGCAAATGAAATGAGTAAAGGAGGAGATCAAGCCAGAAGTCATGCGTTACAGTGATTTCATCATAAGAAATAGGTGTTCTTACAGGTAATGTTAATGTTAAAACATCTGTCTCTCCAGCCTAATATGCAAAAACAACTAAGGAGTCATATTTAGGTTAATTTTCCTTAATCAAAAAAAATAAAAAACATTGTGAATTAGTGCTGTGTTTATTTGAGGGCGGAGTTACTGGATTCTGACCAATGGCAGAGAGAGGGCGTGTCAGATGTTGTTTGAAATTGAATTTTTTTTTTTTTTTTAGAAAATATTATGTGAATTAGCATCACTTAAAAATATTTCAGAAATGGTGTTTTGGTTTGGACTAGTTATGGGTATCCAAACTCGGTCCTGGAGGTCAATGTCCTGCCGAGTTAAACTCCAACTTCTCCTCAACACACCTGCTTGGAAGTGTCCAGTATGCCTAAAAAGACCTTGATTAGCTGGTTCAAGTGTGTTTGCTTAGGGTCGGAGCTAAACTCTGCAGGACGCCTGCCCTCCAGGACCGAGTTTGGACAGCCATAACTAGTCCACACCAAAACACCCTGTCTACAATATTTTTAGTAAAAAAAAAAAAAAGTGAATGTAGCAGGGTAAGGTATAGTGATTGGTTAACATGGTTTAAATCCTATGAACCTATCTGTGTTGGGATTGATACTATAAAATGGAAGGGTTTGATTAGTCGGGATATTTTGTGGAAGCACATCATAATGAACAAAGTACAGGGCTTGGTGCATCTTCCTGTTGCGTTTTAGTGTTTTGCATTTTTCAGCATGCTACTGAACGTGGTCTTGCGTGGTGGACGACCATGGATTTTGCTACATGGAAAATCTCTGCACATCCAGGGGTTTCCAGTAACTTGGTTGCAGTTTTTTTACAGTTTTTTTTTGTGTGTGGTCATTTTCATTTTTCAATATTTTTTTTTGGTTTAATTAGGTTTTAGTTTTATTTGTTTTTTTTAGGGAAATGAGAAATGTTGCCTTTGCAACAAGCTCAAATAAAATAAGTTTAAGATTGTTTTTAATGTTTATAAGTAAAACAGTTATGTAGCACAACTGTTGGATGTTTACTCTTCTGAAGCAGCAAAGCAAAACTTGGTGCATTAATATAGTCACAGACAGATATGTGTAGGGTCTGTATTGTTTTAATCACAGGTCATCCAATCAAAATATAACGTCAGAGTTATTCAATTTAAAACAGAAAATGAAAATGTGAAAGTGAAGTGAAATTAAAACCAGCCTTTAGAAACACAAAAAAAGGCAGAATTCAGGGGGCAAAGATTTAAAATCACCCGGGCTGAAAAATGAATTGCATGAATGGATAGTACACCCAAAAATGAACATTAATTTTGTAAAAAAAAAAAAAAAAACTTTATGACTTTCTTTCATATGTGGGACATGATAGAACATATTTTTGTAACTTAACAGTTTTGGTATGTATAATATATATATTATACATGGACCACAAAACCAGTCATAAGGGTCAATTTTTCGAAATTGCTGAGTAAACAAGCTTTCCATTGATGCATGGTTTATTAAGATCGGACAATATTCGGCTGAGATACAACTATCTGAAAATCTGAGTATAATACTGAGAAAATCACCTTTAAAGTTGAATGTTAAGCAATGCATATTACTAATAAAAAATTAAGTTCTGATATGCTTCATGAAACATGATCTTTACCTTATATTCTGATGATCCTTTGATTCTTTTGATAAAAGAAAAATCGGTAATATTGACCCACACAATGTCTTTTTTAGCTGTTGCTAAAATATACCCCAATAACTTAAGACTATATATATACAGTATATATATATTGCATGATATGTATCCCATCACCACAGTAGTTCCTGATCTCTTTCCCATCTCTAAAATGGCCTGGCAGCACTTGTCATGTCTCTGTTTGGTGCAGTGGAGCCCCATCAGGACATAATGGGAAGCGCAGAGATGCAGAATGCTGCAGTCGCCTCCCATTTGCAGCCACACACACACACACACACACTGTCCAGCACCTCACACTGCACGCGTCCATCTCCAAACACATCTGATCTGTATGCCAACAATTTCAACCATTCTTTCGAGACATTCATCAAAAACACACACCCTCCCACATCTCCCTCTCTCCCTCCTTCAAAGGTCAAAACATCAGATCCACTGATGCAGAAAGAAATATAGCATGAATGGGCAGATAGAGAAAGAGAGAGAGAAATAAAAGGGTTTTTTTCCTCCCAGCTAGAGGTCTTATCTCTTACATGCATGGGGTATTTATTGAAACTTCATCTTACTTCAGAGATAAAACCAAAAAAGAAACACATTCACACATCACAGAAATCCTCTCAGATAGACAGAAGCGTCAGTCACGTGATGCACTGGTGCTGTGTCTATTTCTGCAGCTGTGAACACATCTCAGACTCTGATTGTGTGTGTGTGTATGTGTGTGTGTGTGTGTCTCACATTTTCATTCAGCGCTACAGACTGCAGTGGAAAGACTCCACATTGTCTGCTTCAGCAGCTGTGTAGAAAAGTGTTTCCTTCCTTAAGGGCAAACTATCATTCTGAGCTACCTGTGAGCACAAATAGCAGCCCATTATACTCCAAACAAAAGAGTGCGCTACTCTGCCATTGGGTGCCAGCTGAGAGCCTTCCTTCTTTTTTGGAAACGTGTGCTGCACACTAACCGGTGTATGAGATATTAGAGATACTGGACTAGAAGTAATGCTTTTACAATACAGGACTAACAAATTAGAAAGCCTCTGGTCAGAAAAGGGTCAAATGGAAAGCAACAAAATGCAGGGAAATACAGTATATAAAATGGAATAATAATGGAAAATCAAAGAAGGAACAGGATTACATGTTTAATTACAAGGAAACCAAAACAATTCTATTCTGAAATGCAAGAGTTTTTGTAAGATTCAAACTTTATAAAATTATAAAATAATACATTTTAAAATAATCAAAAAAACAGGGGAAAATCTAAATATAATAAGCATAAAAACTTAATTAAATTTTTGTGTGGTTGAAAGAATAGAAATCCTTAAAAATAAAAAACAAACAAATAAATAAATAATAATACAAATTATGTAAAATAATTTTAAAAAGGAAAGAAAATGCTTTGGTATATCACCCTTAGTTGATATATAATCATAAGAATACAAAGTAACAAAAATTAAAATGGAAAATAATCAAAAAGATCTAATTATGCTCTGATAATTACAAACATGTAATTAAATATTTTATGTTATTAGGAAAATAATAAATACATAATAACAAAAATAATTTAGAGTTAAAATTTCTGCAACCAATTTAAATGTAAAATGTTTTAAATTAAAAAACTAAATCCTAGTTGCAAAATAATTTACAAAAGTTGCTGCAACTTCAACTGGAGTATTTGAAGTGTCATACCTCTGTCAAACTGACGCTCTGTACAAAACAGAAATCTAAGCCTGCATAACCAGAGACATATGAGATATGACGAGAAATATGAATCGAGTGAGAGGTCAAAGCTGCTAAATGAGGGAAGTGTTTCATCTTACAGCGAGCGTAACCCTTTCCTCACCTCTGCATCTGAGAGCTCAGCTCTTTCTCAAGTTTAACAGCAATTACAGCGAAGAGAGAGACAGAGAAACTATTAGCGGTTAGAGCACAGAGATGAGCACAATGACATCATCACGTGACTGTCAACAGAGCCTTCACAACTTCACACGGACGGTCCTGACTGAAATATTGCAGCTACAGCTGTTTAACTCTTTAACTACTGGAAACATGCTATAATAGAAACTGAGGAGATCATAAAAAACATTCAATAAAGTTTTAATGTGGATTAAATGCTTCTAAATAATAATAATAATAATAATAAAAGCTAAAAAAATACCCTTACTACTTAATTTAAGCATTACAACAAGTATTTCACTGCCATCTACAGTACATAAACTTCACACTGTCTAGGGATCAATCTGCCTTAAAATCAGGATAATATCAGCAATATTTTACAGATACAAGTGAGAAATATGGAGCTAATACTTCAAAAGGTATATAGATCTGATATAAAAACATTCAAAATATAACTACAGAAAAAGACTGAGGGGAAACGAAACAGAAAAAGAGTCTTGTGGTAATATGAGAAGAAAAAACAGGGAGAAAAAAGATAAGGACTGAACTGTGTCTCATAATATAAAAGTTAGGTGTCAGTAAGATAAAAATAAAAAAATAAAAAAACATAATAATAAATGAGCAAGGATGCACTAAATTGATCAAAAGGTCAGTTAAGACATTCGTGTTTCAAATAAATGCTGACTTTTTTGGCTAAATTTTTTCTTTGTTCATCAAAGATTCTTGAAAAACATTGAGCTGCAAATCAGCATATTAGAATGATTTATGAAGGATCATGTGACACTGAAGATTAATTCAGCTACGCATTACTGAATTAAATTTTTTTTTCTATAAATTCAAATAGAAAACAGTTATCTGAAATTGTAATAGTATTACCCAATTTCTTTGTATAATTGATTAAATAAAGCCGACCATCATAGCAATTCAATCTCACTTGTGACATTCAGAACAGACTACCACCTGAAAGCCTAATCATTTTGTGTCCTTTTGACTGTTTGTTTACAGAAGAACATATAAAAGTCAGAGAAAATAGGGAGTAATATTAAAATACTTAAGCTACATCAACCACAATTTAATTCAGTCAAGGGTATTCCTAACATTTGTAACCGTACCAATCCTTAAACAAGCACATCATCTTGTATTATTCTTTTGTATTGTATTAATAAAAAATAGCAGACATTCTAATAACATCTTCCTATTAGCTAGTGTGTAATTTTATTTTAGAGCAAGTGCTGCTTGGGTCTTTGAGTTACAAGGATGTATTTTGCATATCTATGAATTGAAATCAGTAGCAAGTGTCAGATCTTTCAATTAGTAACCGGCTTTTCGGTTTCTACAGCAATCATACCAGATCACTGCTCACCGAGTTCAACATCCATGGACGGCTTCTTAATTATTTACACCGTATATAAATAAAACCTGTCTCCCATTTCAGCCTTCTTTCATGCTTTTATTTCACGAGTTCACACAAGCTCTGCTCTGTTGTCTGTTTCTCTCCATCTCTCCCTGATTACTCATCCCTGCAGGAAAGAGATGACACTAGTTATGGTGACTGCCTTACACTAGGGCCAATAGGTGAAAATTATCCCGAGCAATCATATTCCACCTTTGAATCCGCATTAATCTGGCAGTGTGTGGATGTACACTCAAACAGACCGTGCAAAACATGTGGACACGTGTGTAATGTGTTCTGCATCTCACATGTCACACCTGACATCCTGCACGAACGCTGCTCGTGTTATTCCACATGACCGCTGGTGTAAGAAGCAATGCATGTCACCGTGAACGCACCAGCATTAAAGCAGCACAAAGCAATACTTGTTGAATGTTGTGAAAGAAATGCTTGTCCTAGTTTACCAGAACTCAACCATTAAACACGGGAAACATATGATACATAGACAGAAATAGAGTTTATTTATTTCCAATAACAGAAAATTGCATGCAACAAACATCACACAATATAAAGACATCCAGTGCACCACAGACACATCTATACTAAGCAGGGTACTCACTTGACCTGGGTTGAATTCAGATCATATGCTAATCCATAAGAATAACCCGATGCTTTTCTCAGATCATGACATGTATGTTCCAGTTTTCCGAGGCTGATAATTAAGAGAGTAGTAAATAAGAACATTAACACTGATGCAAACCCCAACACACACTCTGTGGTGTGTGTCACTGCTTCTTCCCCTTCATTGGCAGCTCGCACATATAATTTCACCACCCTGATTTAATTTGGCTGGCGCGCGCGCAGGTTTTCAGAAGGATGATGAAGATGATGAGGATGGTGATTGGTGCTGATATTTCCCCCGTTTTGAATCGCCCTCCTGATGTCTAACGCAAGCGGTTCATGCTTCAGACAGACGCCACACACACATACACTCGCGGCTTCTGGCGGAACTGCACCTTGCTTATTTATATAATTATTTCATTTTTTATTTTCAGATGTCACGCGTGGGCGGGGGGAGGACTCACGCGAGTGCGGTAGGTGATTGTGACGTGGCGCGGTCGGCGCTTCAAACAAAAAGGTGTAAAGAAAGCAACTGGCGGTAACATACTATAATAATATGCAATATTTTAATGTGTATCAAAACTATATGAGACTATAGTCTTGTTCTGGAAAAATGTAGCCTACTCTACTGCATTTAAAAAAATATACTTATTAATAATTTATCAAGATCTACTTAAAAATAGACTAACAATAATATCTACATCAAACTTAAATCAGATCTGAATTTTGAAGCAACTATATTTTTAAAGTCATCATGAAATCATGGTATCTTTTCGTCTCCCACTATGCTCAAGATCCTGAGCTCAACAATATTTTTCTTCTGTGCAGTTATTATTTTAGTTTTGGTGTGGACTCTGATATTCTTTTAAATTTGGAACAGTTTTTAAAACTATGTCTTTATTGATACAGTATTGTCCTTGGTTTGATTGGTCCTTCATATTGGTTTCTGGATACTAAAATTATTTTTGGATTACAGTAATTGGTTGTGGATGTTTGTTTTTGGAGGCCAGGGTTTTGGAGTGAGAGTGTCTGGTTCTGGGGATTTCACAAAAAATTGTGATTGATTCCAGTCTACTCCAACATGACACATTCATTAAATTAGATTAAGATTCTTCTATAAACGTTTAACTCAAATATACCTGCATATCTCCTACTTTCTGTTTAACTATTACATAATCTGACAGTTTTTATGTTGGTGACTTTGTCGAGTCCTTTGCCTCCCGTCTTCTGGCCTCTCTGATGTTTGTGTTGATTCTCCTGCTGGTGTCATGACTGATTCTGATGATCTTTCTCTTTCTTGTACCTGTGATGAGCATGCCCGGATTGGCTAATCGGGAGCACCAGGAAAATTCAAAATATGTTTTTTTTGGCTGCGAGGGCCGTTGTTGTCATGGCACTGGGTATATATTAGAGGTGGGCATAGATTATTTTTTTAAATCTAGATTAATATCACTGTGATCTTGAAATTAATCTAGATTAATCTAGATTAAAATGGCTCATTCGAATTCTGCCGAAGGCGTTCAGAATATGTGTGTTACCCAAATAAAATTTACAAACAGTAAGTCTTTGAGAAGGGGTTTATCAAGCTAGGTGGTGCATTAGAAAAGGGGCTCATCTCCTGTTTCCAAAATGCATCACAAAGTGCTTGAAAAAGCTGTAAACTAATTCTACATTGCACAAGGTGCAAACAACATTACGCCTGTTTCACACCAATGTTTAAGTTTTTTTCAAGTTTGTATGTGTCAAGGTACAGAAACCAAATAATTAAATGTAAAATAGCACTGGATAGTCTTCAATGTAAAAATGAAATATACAATCAAACCAGGGGGCACAAGAGGGGCCACGATTAATACAGAGGGGCCAATCTTGTGTTGTTTGAACTGTATATCCAAATCATTTCAAGAGTTCAGTAACCTTTAAAATCAGTAATAAACAGTGATACCCTATTATATTTTAATAGCAGTTATTCACTGCTCTAAATAAAAAAAAAAATCAAATACAATTTGTATTAACTTTTCACTTTACAAAAGTGAAAGAAAAACTGTAATAAATAAAATAATCCAATGTATGAATAGTGTACAACTCACAAATAATAATAATATAATTTATTTATAATAGCCTTATATAATATATATATATAATAGCCTTATTTATATAAATGCAGAATAACATTAATAATTCATAGAAATAAATACACAATTAATTAATACAACTAATATAAATTTAATATAATTTCATAATATGTTTTTGTTTATTATCCACATCCCATTCAATTTGCATAGCAGCAGTTGCAGTAAATTTGCATTGATGAATAAACAAAATCTACTTATGTCAAGGCTAATTAATCTTGAGCATATTGATTTAAAAGTATCATATATCCATACTTTGTTAGAAAGCTACTTGTTCAAAAAGGTAGCTTTAGTTTAACATGTAAAATATGTGGATCCTATAAAACAGTTTAGAATAGCTTAATTAGTCCAGTGTTATTTTAGTATTAGTTATTTGTTTTGCTATTTAATCATGCATTAAATAATTATGTATGATTTTTTTGAGAATGTTTCTGGGTGTCATCAAATGACGTTTTGTCAATAACTTCTGTGAAGGGGGTTAGAGAGAGCTTTCCAGGCTGCAGACAGCAATCGCGGAGCACCATGGTGATTTTAGAACAGCAACTGAATTTATTAGGAATCTACAGACGCAAATAGACTAAAGGTGTAGAAAAATAAAGACCTATATGTGTATTTTGGACTTTTTTTTTCACCACAAGTCTGAAAGAAGACATGTTACTGAAGACAAACAGCCCCAAATCTCAAAATTGACCAGTAAAAAAACGATGTTTTTGCATGTGTCTTACCCATATAAACTTAAAAAAAAAAGTCTCAAGTGTGGAGCGTCAGATAAACATTACACGATTTGTTTCGTCACCTCACTTGAGTGAAAAAAGTCACTAATCGACTGCATGATTCAATAATGACTTTATTAGAATTACTATTATAGTTTTTTTTTAAACCATTGCTTTAAATTGCGTTGTTGCCTATATCGGCTCGTTCGGCCGAAAAATAAGTAAATCATAACGCAGTAAACCCCTTTTACATTCAGTATCAGAGGAGCATAGTAAATATAATGATTAGCATCTTGGTCTGCTCTAGGAGATAACATCGTCATCGAAACCTGGTCTGTCTAACACCGAAAGACGTTAACGTTAGTACCAAACACTTCTTGCACTACAACAACTCACTAATTGAAAAACATAAGCTATTTAAAATAGGTGCTTTTTTCGTTGGAAAACAGCAGCTCGATATTCTTGGTCCTCCTATAGAAGCATCGCGACTCAATCATGAGTTATTTACTAAACTGAAAGATTATAATTTGAATTTGTGAGTGACAGACAAGTAGAAATGTGGGGGCACACTGGGGGGACAATCAGTTTTCAGGAGGGGCCAGTGCCCCCATGGCCCCTCCCCTGGCTACGTCACTGAATCAAACCTACATTTATTCAGACACCTTCAACATTTCTCACATTATTACAGTTTTGCTATATATAAAAAATTATATCTGGTGTCTGAATAATTTTTGGTTTGACTGTTAAAACTACAAAGTAATTCAATCAAGAGCGGTGAGTGATTTTCATTTTCATTTTCTTGGATTAACATTACAGCAGCCAGTAGCTAAATTAGGCGCGGTCACTTTAAGAGACGACGAACTGAACGCATCCAATATAATACTCAACTGTTTACTTTCACTTAAGAAATAACAGACAGTTTTTTTGAGCATGATTTCCAAGGTGGATATTTTGACATATTTTGTATGTATTTGTCGGCACCAGAGAAAAATAAGCAAATTCTATGTTCAAGTGTTTTGAGAAGCCTTTCTCTTCGCAGAAGAGAGCTTGGTTCAGTGTTGTTTTCCGTGATATGCGTCTCTCTCTCTCTCTGCGCCGAAAGTGCACGAGTAACCAGCTACTCCGTTCAGCTTTTCCATGTCTTGTTTTTTGATGCTTTAATGTTTAAATCAACAAGCGGTAAGGCGTAAAAACATGTGAAAAAGATCAGCTTTCGTGACGATGCACAGCAGTGGCCCGTCAACTCTCCTGAGCATCTTTTTTGGCTGGCCTCAGCCAGTCGGTTATATAAAATATCAAGGTGAAAGTCATCATAGCTTGCTTGGTATAGACCCAGCTCCCAACCCAACTTTGAGAATAGATTAACGGCGATATTTTTTTTATCGCCCGATAAGAGTCTCGCGTTAACGCTGCACGTAAAAGCCGATAACGGCCCACATATATATATATATAATTCTTATTATTTTACCGCAGCCCCACTCTTTTTATACAACCGTCCCACTATTTTGTATTTAATATTTTTTCGCAGAGTGCAGCCAGGCAGCAAGGATGTCGACCGAAAGTTGAAGTCGGCTGCGTGCTGCCATCTTGTAGCAGAACTTCACTTGCGTTAGCATTCCCATTGACTCCCATTCATTTTGGCGTCACTTTGACAGCGAATAACTTTACATCTGAGGCGTTTAAAGACTCAGTTTGTCCATTATTTATTTCTAAAGAAACACGACAATGTTTAAAGGGCTCCATTACCTTCTACGTTACATTATGGCCCCGTAGAAACAGTTTTTGTAAAAAATAGGCTAACGATTGCGTCATAACCACTCGACTCTCTGTCGCATTACCGTACAGACAGGAGGAGAAGCTCGCAAGCAATTAACTTAATATGGCGTACTGGCGTTACATTTTAAAATACTATACAAAATAATTAATCAGAATACTTACTCCTGCTCACTCACGACAAAGAACTCCCTGCTCAAGCTCGCCGTCTCTGCAAGATTAACGATGGCAGTTTGCACGCACAGCTACTAGAACATTTACATCTGCCAGACAGGTTGCTGACGTCGTCAAGCTTAGTTTGAGTCTGCGCTTCAGAAAGGAAGTGCTAAAAAACGCTAAAAATGGGCTTCAATTCAAGGGGCAAGGAACTCGACCGGAAGTTGAAGCCGGGTGGGGGCTGCCATCTTTTAGCAGAACTTCACTTGCGTTAGCATTCCCATTGACTCCCATTCATTTTGGCGTCACTTTGACAGCGAATAACTTTACATCTGAGGCGTTTAAAGACTCTGTTTGTCCATTATTTATTTCTAAAGATACACGACAATGTATAAAGGGCTCCATTACCTTCTATGTTACATTATGGCCCCGTATAAACAGTTTTTGTAAAAAATAGGCTAACGATTGCGTCATAACCACTCGGCTCTCTGTCGCATTACCGTACAGACAGGAGGAGAAGCTCGCAGGCAATTAACTTAATATGGCGTACTGGCGTTACATTTTAAAATACTATACCAAATAATTAATCAGAATACTTACTCCTGCTCACTCACGACAAAGAACTCTCCGCTCAAGCTCGCCGTCTCTGCAAGATTAACGATGGCAGTTTGCACACACAGCTACTAGAAGATTTACGTCTGTCAGACAGGTTGCTGACGTCGTCAAGCTTCGTTTGAGTCTGCGCGTCAGAAACGGAAGTGCTAAAAAACGCTAAAACTGGGCTTCATTTGTCTCAATTGAGTTCCAATGGGGTCGCTGTGTCCATTTCTTTTACTGTCTATGCTTCAATTGTCTCAGTTGAGTTCCAATGGGGTCGCTGTGTCCATTTCTTTTACTGTCTATGAGTGCAGCCTGCAAGATAATGATGACGTGATTATCTGTTGACTCCCTGGCCCCGCCCCAACACGTCACCTTGCAAGTTGCTCAAAATAAAATAAAAATGGATAACAAAGCGCAAATGCGGCACTGAAAAGTCCAGAATAAATAAATAAATTGGAAACTGACGCTACCAAATGTTCTAAGCTGAGCATATTCTTCCACAAAAAAAAAAAAAAAACGAGAAGACGAGGCCGGTAAGCTAACGTTAAGGTAGTTAGGAGCAGTTGAAGATGCTAGCGACATTGCAAAACAACGTTGTTTGCAAACCACCGCTCACGTATCAAACTTTTTCCTGTAGCTCTTCAGCAGCAGCCGCCTCCGGTTTGCTGCTAACAGTGAAGAGCAAGGCCCAGTAACGTTACCAAGCTCCAGTCATGAGCCCAACACAGCAATAGAAAGTGCAATACATTTTATTTTAATCTTTATTTTTTATTTTGTTTTATATAACGTTATTTGTTTTTATTAGATTTATTTTCTTTATTTCAATGTTTGGATATTTATGAATACTAAATCTTAAAGAAAAGAGATTTTTACAAGTTTTTAAAAATACAATGAATTACAAGGCTGTAGGGAATAATATTCTGAGGTTTTAATTACATTATTTTAATATAGTCAGTTGTGAACTAAAGTGGGCCAGTCTAAGGCATCAAACTCCAGGGCTGAAAAGGAGTCCCAATTCGATGAGGATGTCTCTTGATCTTTGGAAGTACCGATGTTCCAGGGTTCTTCTGTGCATATGTCCTAGCACTTGTATAGGGAAAATGGTCGATTCTTCTGTTATATATCTTAGCGGATCCTGTTTTTGTGTCATTAGCTGTAACAACACTTGCTGAATGGCGGTATTCCCTTCACTTGTTTGTCTTCTGTTTTGACCACCATCCTGTCCAGCCACTGCAATATTGACACACAAGCAAAAAAACACAACATGCATAATATAACAACATCACAAAACAAATGCAGCTGCAATGCACTGATTAGAATAAAAATCATTTTCATGTAAAGTTCAAAAAGCCATAAAATAAGTCTAGAGTTAAACAGCAACTGCATACATCATATATACCACTTATATATACAACTTATGACACTTACTGTGCACTTGAACGTTTCCCAAATAAATTTCGCTTAAACACATGTCTCTTCTTGATTGTGTGTCTGGTGTACATGTCCTCCTCTTTCACTGCAAAGAATCACAAGATATCAGTACAATTTATTTAAATAAGATATTAATTTAAAGTTTATTATATTTAATATTTAAATATTTAAATAGTCATAGAAATATTGTAGTACAATCTGATAATCTGCAAACTAACACACACATGCATGTTTACAAGTGAGATCTTACTGAGGGGACGAATTCCTTCCATACTATTTGAACGTCCAAGAATAGGACCTGAGAGACCAAAGTCTTTATCTCTCATTTTATCTTGAATAAATGTATCTTGAAGCAAATGTGATGTTTCCTGTAATAGCTGTCCTTTCTGTTGCAGAATATCTTTCTGTACTGTTCTTAGCACACTGTGGAGATGTACCACTCTAGGATCATCACTCGTCTGAATCTCTGAAATGAAGCAAATATCAAGGTGATTTTTAAATATGTTGCAGCACAGAAGTTGTGGCCACAAAACGCATTTGTATACCAAAGCCACAATTTAAAATGTATAGATTTCTTTGCATTATATATCAAAGTATGAAGTAGCAATTGTTTTAAAAAAACACAGCATAAACACATTTTTTAAATCAAAACATTTCACAAAATAATATTTTAAATGGCTCTAAAATATTCTTCAATTTGAAATAATTAAAATTAATTTGAGAGGAATATCATACATTTATGAAACATGACCATGCTGCTTAAAAATAATTGGAAAAGTGGCTCAGAAAAGTGAAGCTGGATCTGAGAAACGTTTTTGAAACATGTTTGCAGATGCCACATGCTTTAATATTCAGGCATTTTCCACTGTATGTTTTCAGTAAAATCTTTACGTTTATTTATTTATATATATGTGTGTATGTTTACTAGAACAAGATGTCAGCAATGTTAACTTGCGATTCATTAAATATACTACAACATACATTAAATATATCTTAGAAGTTCAGATATGTTTTCCATGAACAAACTACATTACAGAATTGAGCTACTAAAAAGAAATGGCAGCTGCAGTTTTTATAATATCTTACCTCTCACTTGCAGATGAACTATTCCTGTCTGCAGACATCCATCATGAAAGACTTTGCATGTATAGTCTCCTGAATCTGCTGGCTGAAAGTTTCTCAAAGTCAGAGCAAGATTTCCTCTCTCCAGCTCCTGAATGGACAGATTCACTCGGTTCTCATAGTTTGTTTTCTCCTCTCTGTTCTTATACTGATAAATGAGCTCTGTCCCTCTAAACCATCTAATGTCTAGAGACACAGCACTGGTTTCAGGAGAGAGATGAACAGGTAAGATGACGTCTGATCCAGGATCAGCAGATACAGTTCCAACAGGAGTGACAAGTCCAAAGTCTTCAGCTGGAGGGAGAGAAACAGATATATTGTGAAAAGCATTAATTACAGTACAGTTCTTATAACTTTGACACCTTAGAGTGTTTATGAACATTTTAATGTCTGATTTATAAGACTGGAACTTGTTGTCAAAAGGCAGACTTTGAAATATAACACAATTTTATACTTGACTGCCATTTCTCCTCTTATTTAACTTGTTTCCTCAAAACAAAGTTTACAATGTTATTACTGAAGTCTTTTCCTATAAAGATAATCTGAAGCAATGTCCATTGTGGAAAACTATTAAAAAAAAAATTGACCTGACTGTGCATTTTATAAGTACTTGAGCAACTATTTCAAACATTAAACTGAAGACGTTTTGACTAATATGGATTATCTGTGAAACTTGTTCAGTTGAATACTTACAGCTGATATGGAGAAAAACAGTATCTTGTATTGACTGACTTTCATGGGTGACTTCACAAATATAGAGACCCTTCTGTGAACTCCTGACGTCTCTGAGAGTCAAAGACACATTTCCATTTTGGAGATCTTGCAGTGGGAGACTCACTCGACCCTCAAAGTCTATGTTCACTGTCATCTTTCCATTCTTATAATGGAAAACTAGATCTTCCTTATGCCACCACTGAATCTCCATTGAAGCAGCACTGACAGCCGGATTAAGATGACACGACAGAACGACATCATCTCCAGGATGGGAAAATACAATATCAGACTGGCAGACAACAGACAACCCTGAAGAGAAGATAAAAAAATTATAATAATAAAGAAAAAATATATACATGTCACTTGTGTAATAAAGATATATGTACAGTGAGACTCAGCCGAAGCGGTACAATTTTCATTTAACTTGCCTTGACTAGTTTTTGACACTTCTTTAGTTTCAGCCATTTTCAATATTTCTGCACATCTGAGACACCGATGGAAAATCCACTGTAACAGAAAACAAACTATGACAACATGAATGTGTCCATGAATATGTCTTTATATCACAACTTAGGTTGTTGAGCAGTAAATCAATTGCAATTCATTTGAAAAGCATTCATACCTCGAAACTTATATATATAAATATAATGTAAATATTAAAATCAATAAAAACATTAAAACTTTAATAATAACTAGTTTAGCACTGATAAAACATATACATATGGTCCTATTATCTGGAGATATAAAAAATGCTGAATCATAAATTCACATACATTGTTTCATAAAAAAATATATGAATCTGTTACAAATGGTTTTTGTCGCTGTCTAAAACCAACTTTAAATCTATCAAAATATTATTGTTGTTGGTGCTGTTGGCACACACACACACACACACACACACACACACACACACACACACACACACACATATATATATATATATATATATATATATACAGGTCCTTCTAAAAAAAATAAGCATATTGTGATAAAAGTTCATTATTTTCCATAATGTAATTATAAAAATTAAACTTTCATATATTTTAGATTCATTGCACACCAACTTAAATATTTCAGGTCTTTTATTGTTTTAATACTGATGATTTTGGCATACAGCTCATGAAAACCCAAAATTCCTATCTCAAGACATTAGAAAAATATATGAAAGTTAAATTTTTATCATTACATTATGGAAAATAACGAACTTTTATCACAATATGCAAGTTTTTTTAGAAGGACCTGTATATATACAGGAAATTTGTAAACTCTTACAAATAAAACTAAATTAGGCATTTTGCTGCTCCCTACCGGCGGGACAGACAATTCAAACTCTGAGGTATAGAAAAAGTCAATCAAACAATATCAATAAAATATAGATTACGTCCTTTTTAAATAATAATAATCATCATCATCATCATAATAAATTACCGGTGCAATTTACTAGTTAACGAAGCTGCGGTATTAAATATTTACAAGGCGAAGAAAATAGCCTTTTTATGAACGACTTGAAACAAAAACTAGCTTCCCTTATTATATTCATGAACGAGGTCTAATGTTATGTATAACGTTTTTTAAAAAACAAAAAACAAAAACAACAGTAAAACAAACAAACAATAGTTATAGTTTCAGATGCCGGTCCACTTAAAGAGATATTTAAACTTCGGTTCATAGGAGCAAAATTCAGAGACACATTAGTATTGTGGTTATAATACAAAGTATGCCAACATAAACGATTGAATCTTACAAAATGTATTAAACGTATTAAATACATAAACAGACTCACAGTAGCCTACTTCTGTTAGCAGCGACGAAGGTTTTTCCAGACTGGTCAGGTGAGTTTTTTTCTTTTCTTTTCTTTTTGGAACGGGGCAGTTCTTTTTGACTGATAGTGGCATTCCTTAAATGATTTTACCCAGGGGCGTAGCCTACTGTAGATTATGCGGGGAACGCGGGGGACGTGTCCCCCCCACTTTTCATATAATGGAAATTCGTCCCCCGCACTTTTTCAGTCAAATGTGTTCGCATAGAGGTTTTCAAGAGCTGGTGTGAATAAATAAAAATGTAAACTCTAAGAGACAGGATAGTCTGCGCATGACCTGACATTTTACATTTTACTGACATAGGACCCAGAAGAAGATGAACTTAACATAGCGCTAAACACTCCTGCAGTGTGTGTTTCATTCACTCGAAGCCGGAGCGCGCTCTCGCGCAGAAAGTCATAACAGGAAACTCCTAATATGGGCAACAGCGTCCAGCTATCGCTGTATGAAAACAGTTGTTTTGACAGAAGAACTGAAACTTATGGAAACACAAAGACATTAAAATACGATTGCGACAATATATGGTTTTTCAAGTCATCTCCAGCAGGTGATAAATACACACTGTTAAAAATTTATTGTAATTTTACAGGAAATTCCTGGCAACTAATTGCCGTGAATTTACAGCAAGTAATATACAGGTAATATATTGTTTTTTAATACAATAGAGTCCTGTATTTTTACAGCAGTGCTACTGTGATTAAAGTAGCATTATTACAGTAAAATGCTGTAATTTATTTAAACTTACTGTATATTTACTGCAACTCAGTTGCCAGGAATTTCCTGTAATTTTACAGGAGACAATTACAATATTGTAATTTCTAAATATAATAAAATACTGCAATTTTCCATCTTCCAAAATTAAAACCAAAACAATGGCAACTTTTTATTATTTTTTATTATTAACACACTATGCAACATCACATATTACAAATGTATTTTATCTTTTTTTTTCATACAAACAAAATTACAGTTTCACTGAAGAATCTAGCTCACTTCCAGACAGTCTATCATCAGGGGGAACATGGTAATAAATAACAAAAGGTCCCAACCAGTCTTGAACTGGGGAAGCTGTGGGGTGTGGGTGGGCATCAATACTAGCCCATCAACTCAAAACCCAGGAGTCTTCTTAATAGGGTGCAGACAGGTGCGTTGATCCTCCGTCTCTTCTCTGCTTTGCTGACATCTTGGAATTGATTCCACAAAAAGCTCTGAAAACAGAGAGAGTAAAAACAAGTTTTCATATCAGGTAATGATAAATACTGTGTAAAAAAAAAAAACATAAAAAGTAAACTTGCTTGTAGAAAAAAAATGACGTTGATGTATTTATTTAACATCAACACATTTAACAACATAACATTTAGAATTACATTGGCTTTTACATTGTTTTTCTTAAATATATAATGTCACTGTATGCACTGTAAATTGAATGTCGCTTTGGACAAAAGTGTCTGCAAAATGGGTCATATGACGTTGCTAAAAAGAACATTATTTTGTGTATTTGGTGTAATGAAATGTTTAAGCGGTTTAAGGTTAAAAAAACACATTATTGTTTCTCCTCTACAGGTACTCCTCTCCTCGCCTTCTGAAACGTGTTGATTTTTACAAAGTTCATCGTTCTGAAAAGCAAAGTGTGCTCTGATTGACCAGCTATCCAATCTATCTATCATGTGACTGAAATGTTATGCCACTTAACATACTGTGCCCTGTCCGGCCGAAGCAACGAGACAAACATTTAATTATAATGTTTATTTCATTATAATGTCAAACCCATTATAAATGTGATATAAACATGATTTCTAGTCGTGTTCTCTTTTGGAAGGCCAAACAAAGTAGTTTCCCTTTTTAAAGAAACAGCGTTTAAGAGTGACGCTTCAATTTAAACGAACGAACAAACACATGAGAGCAATTTCAAAAGCTTAAGGAGCTGTCTGTTCTGCTCTCTTTAGCTCTCGATCGACCTGGATGTTTTAGGCAATCTTAAAATCCTGGCGGGGACGTGTCCCGTATGAACGGCGCATATGGCCACCCTATACAGATCTTCTTCATTCACCAAGAGCTTGTAACACTCCAAAGAGAAAGGAAAAAGTAAAATCACATCTAATGACTTTAACCCCCAAAATTGACTTAATGAAAATTGTAATGTTAAACTGCTGTCTGTCAGACTTCTCTGTGTTTACATAAATGTCTTGCAGGGCAATACCAACTCTATGTTAGACACTTAATAGCAATAGCTTTGTCTCCATCCAGCTTTTTAATGCACATTTTAACATTTTGAAAACAAACAAAAAAATCCTGAATGGAAACGGTTCAAATTCACAAAATATTCTAATGTGAATAAAACTTTTTATGTGGATTGACTTGCTAATAAATGCAACATAAATGCACATTTGTTGCAACTCTATCGGCTGTTTTAAGTTGCCCCTTAAGTTTTGATCCCACAGCGTTTCATGACTACTCTCCTGTCCATTTCTAATTTACATAACAGAGCTGATGGAAATGCTCTCCAGTTATAGGGTTTCTTTGCCAAATTTCTACGAATGCGCTTAAAAGGTGCAAAGGAATTGGATGGAAACCTGTCTTTTGACATCAATGCATAGAGTATATCGTAGAGTCTATTTTCTTTATAAGTGTGCAAACAGTTTAAACATACCTTTAGTGTTTGAGGCCTCTTTAGGATACTGTTAGTTAAACATGTAGACAGTGAAGGTCGCTGCACTCCATTCAGAAGGTTGTTGTGGGGCCCCATCACAGTTGTCCCTTCCAAAGACATCATCCATTTGTCTGCACTTAGTGCCTCTCCTGAAATGCATACACAATATGATAACTAAAAGAGCACTAGAACCCTTCACTACACACGCATGAGTGGCAGTATTGGCAGGATGGGCAAAAGTACCAATTTTATCAGGTGGGAGAATAAGTTATGGTATGGTTTTTCCTAATTTAGACTAGGCATTTTAAGGATGCAATAGGATTATGTTGAATTACAGCCTTTCCTTTCTTCTTTGACATATAACCATATGACAATTATTAACAGGGCTTAAAGCAAGCAAACATATGTTCCATCTAGCAGCCAGTGTGCAGCTGATCCTGCGGACGGTCTACAGCTGTTCCCGCTCAGTCTTTTCCTTCTGCCTTGACCGTTCATGACCGTGGTACAGTTATGACGCGTTTCCACCGACCCCCCCTCATTTCAATAAGACGAAATATGATATCAAACACCACTGCCTCCTTTCGTTCTCATTTTCATTCGTTAAACATATTAATAGCCGCAGAAATAAACTTCAGGGAAATGTGTAACGTTAGGCCTTCATTATATAAAACAAAATATTATACCAAACAGTAGCCTATTGTCTCCTATTTTCATTTTAACATATTAAAAGATTAACTGAATAAAGACCAATGATTACCTGTTCTGTTCACCCAAAACGAATTATATTTTATGCTTTACCACTAAAGAGACATCACAGCCAGCGGCAAATGTCAGATGTCTACCCGAGTTGAGAGTGCTCCCGACGGATTAATGATCCCTGAGCTCCCGCTGATCGCGTGGAGTTGACCGTCTCCGACATCAGCGAAACACATTTTTTAATAGACGCAGTCTTTATAAATAAACCGCATATTTGAGTTTTAAACAACTACATTCTCGCCTGAAATAGTTAAAACACTAACGTTATACCTTTCATGACACGATGTCAGTAATATTTTAAAAATTATCAAAAGAAATGGTGGTTGAAACTACAATGCTGCATTGCCACTCCCGAAAGTTCAGTAACGTTACCTTTGAACAAGTACCTCGCGAGCAGGGACTTTCTGAGGGGCATTTTTTTTACCCAGAACTTTATTTAGATCATGGTAGCTGCGGTGGAAGCACACCGAGTTCCAGCTCAAAGTCCATAGTTTCTGGGTAAAGTTCTTGCGATGTAAATCTGGATCGAGTATGAAGACGCGATTTTAACTAACTTCACCCTATTCCACTGAATTATACCAAATGAAACAATCAGCACTCACTCAGATCACCAGTATTAATATATAAAGACTTATAAAACAAATTTTATGTTACATACCTGAGACATGTTCTTTCTTCCAAAAAGTACCGTCCGTTGGCCGCGTAATTTCAAAATTCAAACAGCAGCGATCCCACAATGCTATGCGGTTGCTGTAAAAAAATGCTTCTACAGTGTAGTTACAATAATTTTACAGGACTGTCCGTTAATTTCCCATAATGCACTTGCATTTACAACAAAAACATGAATACAGTGCGTTGTTGTAAAATTTATTGTAAAAATTACATCAATTGCTAACAGTGCAGTATATGAACAAAACAGTGCTAATTGACATAGATTTATTACACTATGCAAACTATAAGGCAGTTATTATGTGATAAATACGTTTGTTTGTAGTCTATTAAATAAATCCTTATTATTTTTTATTGTCCAGCAGTTATTGATTAAGCCAATTAAAAGCTAGAAATTAGAGAATAATTAAAGTTGCCTATAATATCTACTACAAGTCAAGTCTCTTCTGTTTACAAAGCCTGCATTTATTTGATCCAAAGTACAGCAAAACAGTGAACATAAATATTTTTACTAGACTATTTAAAATAACTGTTTTATATCTGAATATTTTAAAAATGTAATTTGAGATTTTAAAGCTTGCTGAATAAAAATATTAATTTCTATAATTTATTTTCCAGAATTTTTTTTTTTTTTAAATGATAAACTGTATAATGTTACAAAGGACATACATGCTGATCATTGGATCCTTCTATTCATCAAAGAATGCTGAAAAAAAATTACTCGTTCTAAATATTGATAATCAGCAAATCAGCATATTAGAATGATTTGATTTCTTAAGGATGTTACACTAAAGGCTGGAGTAATGATACTGAAAATTCAACTTTGATCACAGGAATAAATTACATTTTAAAATATATTCAAATAGAAAATAGTTATTTTAACTTAAAATTCACAATATTACTGCTTTTGCTGTACTTTGGATCAAATAAATGGAGGCTTGGCGAGCAGAAGAGACTTCTTTAAAAACATTACAAATCTTACTGTTCAAAAACTGTTGACTGGTAGGCTATAGATTACAGAAATCTTCTATTGTAATGTATATATATAATTTCTGTCCCCCTCACTTCTGAAAAGATGGCTACGCCCCTGATTTTACCTTTAGTAGGCTACTTTCTAATCTGTAAAATGTTCATTGGCAGGTAAAGGGTAGAATAAACACTACTCACAAAAAGTTAGGGATCTTCGACTTTCGGGTGAAGTTTATGGAAAATGTAAAAACTTGCTACAGTGATATTACAGCATCAAGGTGGTTGCCAGACAATTATTATTTGACCCCTGAGAACTATATGTTTGGAAGGTAAAGGAATATGTAGAAAATAATGCTATTTTTTCCTTACATTTTTAGTCTGGCAGATTACTTTTTTCAGTGTTCTCTTATAAATCACACTGCAATAAAATAAAAATAAAAGGAAACTAGAGATATTGCATAAATTAACAGGTGTTCATGTTTTAATCTCTTAAAATTTAAAAGAATCTAAAAAGTATCTCATGAATTTTGAAGATACAATGTTTAAAAAAAAACATGAAAAAGAATTTGGAAAAAATCCAGGTCCAGGCACTCAGTAGGATGCAAAAGTTAAAAAGCCTTTATTATTTAAAAGAGCTAAAGCATAACATATTGGTGTTTTATGCTTTAGCTATTTTAAATAATAAAGGAATTTAACTTTTGCCTGGGCCTGGATTTCTTCCAAATTCTTTTTCATGAACAGTTTACCCTTCCATGAGCACCAAAAGATACAAGGGATACAGCAGCACTCCAGTTCCCTTTTGTTTAGTAAAAAAAAAGAAGAAAACACTTGGCAATTTATTTAAAAATAAAATTTGTTTTAAAAATGCATTTTTGTTTTAGAAAAGTAATGCAGGTTTAGAATAACACAATGAACCACAGTGAGTGAATTATATATTTTTTATTTTATTTTTGGATGAACTAAATAGCTAACAATGTCCTGTATGAAGACTACAGTGGTTTTCTGAATCAGTGCATGTAAATTCACATACTTAAGCTAAAAATATAGTTCTTACTCAGGATATGTAGTGAGAAAAGTATACATTTATACTAGTGCTGTCAAAATTAGCGCGTTAACGCATTCGATTAATTTGAAATATTTAACGCGTTAAAATAAAATAACGCAATTAACGCGGTTGCAGTTTTTTTTATTTCCAGTTGTGGCCTATGTGTGTTCAACGTGCAAAGAAATATGGATAAGACCAAGGAAGGACTTTTAGGCGGAAAGTTTCAGTATAAAACTCTGCCCGGATTACTCTTCAGTCTGCCACAAGAAACATTATGACTGTATGACTGTAACAGTGCGTAAATCAGACCTTTCTGTAACGCTAACGTTAATAAGCTTAAACGAAAATAAAGAAATAATTGTGTAGCGGAGTATTTTTTGTACACAGTGCCGCGAACTGTCAATCACTCCTGTACGCGTGCATCACTGTCCTCCTCAGCTGCAGCAACTTGCGCTCTCTCTCTTCATCAAGCTTTAAAACAAAAAGGGGACAAAAAGATCATATTGTCTTTGTGCATAGGCTATAGATTAATTAGATAAATGAATATCTAAATTTGTGCCTTGCCGTCTACGGTATTTTTTTAGAACTTAGAAAAAAGATGCTGCAGCCAATGAACAGCCAGCGGGGGCTGCAGGACGACTCAACCTCCGCAGACAGTTTTTAATGTTTATCAGACAATAAATACTCAAGATTTTGCTTTAGTATAACTCACAACGAGTTTCACACACCTTCTCCGGCCACGTTGAGTTGTTGACACTTAACAGTGGGAAAAGCGACGAATGCGCTATTCACTTGTATAACTTAAGGGTGAATGGGTAATGTAGTTTCTGCTCTGGGTGGGATGAATTAGGAAGCTTGCATTGTGAAGGGCGCTCTGAAAATCGGCAGTGCAGGTAAAAGATTAAAACCTCTATTAAAACAGATGTCCAAATGAGCGTACCGGTACGCTACAAGCACGTTCTGGGCGCACGGAGAGGTGGCGGTACGCTCAATAGCTATATTTGGAAGTGGCGGTACTGAGTACTGGTGCATACCGCCCACTTAAAGCACTGGCAATGACTATACTTTGGAATTTTTTTGCAGTCCACTTAGAATTCAACATGGAAATCATTTTTGTTTTTTATTGGCATTGATTGTTTTGAAATTCAAATGGCACTTACATGCCTGTGTTTTTATTTCTGTAATAAATATGGCTTTCAAGCCAACAGTTAATTTGGAGGATATTGATGGTTTATTGCAGGTATGTTGTTTACATGAGAAAATCTGTGTTACAAGTTAAACAAAAATTCCAATAAACAATCATATTTTGAATTTAAATAGTTTCTTTGTCTTGAGTTTACATTAATTATTTACATTTTACATTTACATATCCAAAAAGTTTCAGTCTTTTAATTGCGATTAATCGCGATTAATCGCGATTAATTTAAAAAAATTGTGCGATTAATTAGTTAATTTTTTTTAATCGATTGACAGCACTAATTTATACACATGTACTGTTGTGTATAGTCTGAGCAACACAAATTCTTTACAAATCAAAATCAGAAAACATAATTAATTGGAAACACAGTATTATCTGTAAAGGCACATGATTTAAGTTAGCCACATGGCTAAAATCACTTACAGCTACTTTATTTTGGATTTCACAAATACGAGAATGGTTCCAGATCACTCCATAACACATCTGAAATGTAGGAACTGTGACAAAATATGGCCATTTAGTCGAGCTCTATTCTATACAAATGTTTAATCACAATAGGGATGGCACAGACTAATCGACTAGTCGACTTCAATGCTCTGCCACGCTTTAAGCTTGATGTCGACTAATCGCTGGTCCTATGGAGAGCACAACAGGATAATAAATATTTGAAAGACTTCCATATTTACGCTCCGTTTCCAAACAGAAATGACAGCTTGTCTAAGTTAGTGACTAATGCAAATTATAACACACACTCTGTAGTCACCCTCCTGATGTCTAATGCAAGCGGTTCATGTTTCAGACAGACACCACACACACATACACATGCGCACACATGAAAACCCCTGTGCTATTTTTTTTTCTGACATCACAAAATCGCTCTTAGAGTTTTATGATGGATATAAGATAACTATATCAATAACTACATTAGCATCCACACCAACATGATAAGTGTTGAAATCCTCAAGCTCTGTAAAGTCAGGTGCTTGATTGCCTGTATATGTGTTTATGGTTCATCAGTTTGAAAAATAGTTATGAAAGGGATTTTAACAATATTATTCCTGTGTGCATTTATCATTTTATTTTTGGAATGGATTTTGATATTCTTTTAAATTTGAACAAATTAAAACTATACCTTTATTGATACAGTTATTGTCATTGGTGTGATCTCTCCTTCATATGGTATACTGAAATTGCTTTTGGATGTCAGAAATTGGTTTTGGATATTTGTTTTTGGAGAGTAGGGTTTGGAGTTAGAGTGTGTGGTTTTGGGGATTACACAAAAATTGGGATTGATTTCAGTCTACTCCAACATGACACATTCATTAAATAAGATATTAAGATTGTTGTATTAACATGATTAACCTCAATAGATAATATTTGTATATCTCCTACTTTTTGTTGAAATATTACATAATCTGACAGTTTTCCTCTCTATTTTCGTGACCTTGTTGATTCCTTTGCCTTCCATCTTCTGGCCTCTCTGGTGTTGGTGTTGATTCTCCTGCTGGTGTCATGACTGATTCTGATGGTCTTTCTCTTTCTCGTAGTTGTGATTGTAGATCCGAGGAGGATGTCTCTTGCTCTGTGGCAGTACTTTGTACTGATGTTTCAGGGTTCTCCTGTGCATGTGTCCTAGCTCTTGTAGGGACAATGGTTGATTCTTCTATTATATCTCTTAGCTGTGACAACACTTGCTGACCACCATCGTGTCCAGCCACTGCAATATTGTCACACAAGCAAAGAAACAGGTCATGCATAACATAACAACATCACAAAACAAATGCAGCTGCAATGTTTCTGTAAGTCAGTCCTCCATTTCCAATGGACCACAAGAGACTAAGACTAACAATGTTGTTTCATTTTAAACAACTTTCTGTTTAAAATTAATATCATTTTAATGTCAAGTTTAAAAAGCAAAAATAAATATATAAATAATAATAATAAAAAATTAAATGAAGTCAGAATTTTTTTTATTTTTTATTTTATGTAGAGCATTTTTTTCATTGCTTCTGAGACTTACCAAAGGCCATATTTCTAATTTCATCTTGATCTAATGTTTCTTCAAGCATATGTAAGGTTTCCTGTAATAGTCCTTTCGGTTGCAGAATATCATTCTGTACTTTTCTTAGCACATTGTAGAGATTTTCCACTCTAGGATCATCACTCGTCTGAATCTCTGAAATGGACCAAATATCAAGGTGATTTTTAAATGTGTCGCAGCACAGAAGTTGTGGCCCCAAAACGCATTTGTATACCAAAGCCACAATTCAAAATGTATACGTCTTTGCATTATATATCAATGTACGAAGTAGCAATTGTTTTAAAAGGCATACAGAACAAACATACTTTTTCCAATCAAAACATTTCACAAAAGAATATTTTGAAATTTTGATCACATTCTTTAATTTGAAAGAATTAAAATAAAAAATAAAAAATTTAATGTAAAGTTTAAAAAGCAACAAAATAAATCTAGAGTTAAACAGCAATTGCATACATCTTATATACCAACATGTGACACTTACTGACTGGTACACTTGAAGAACGTTTCTTAAAGATATTTGGCTTAAACAATTGTTTCTCCATGATTGTGTGTCTGTGGTGCATGTCCTCCTCTTTCACTGCAAACAATCACAATATGTCAATACAATTAATTTAAACAATACATCAATTAAAAGTTAAATATATTTAATATTTAAATATTAAAATAACCTGTCATTTGTTTTTTAATGGATTGCAAATTTACATACAACACAAATTAAATGAACACCAATAGCTATTCCTACTAAAGTAACTATCATTTCATTAGTCATAATAATATTGTAGAATAATCTGATAATCTGCAAACTCACACACACACACACACACACACATGTTTACAAGTGAGATCTTACTGTGGGGAGGAATTCCTTCTATACTAGTTGAACGTCTAAGAGTAGGGTCTGAAAAAAAAAAAAAACCCTGTATCAATCAAATTCAGAAAAAGATGCTATTTATTTTATGTATAGCATTTTTTTCTCATTGATTCTCAGACTTACCAAAGGCTATTTTTCTAATTTCATCTTGAATAAATGTTTCTTGAAGAACATTGGAAGTTTCCTGTAATAGTTGTTCTTTGTGTTGCAGAATATATTTCTGTACTTTTCTTAGCACACTGTGGAGATGTACCACTCTAGGATCATCACTCGTCTGAATCTCTGAAATGAATATATATATAATATCAAGGTGATTTTTAAATGTGTCGCAGCACAGAAGTTGTGGCCACAAAACACAATTGTATACCAAAGCCATAATTTAAAATGTATACGTCTTTGCTTTATATAATCAAAGTACGAAGTAGTATTTGTTTGAAATAAATATAGCACAAACACAGCAAAAAATATTTTATATATATGTAAACTATAACAAAATAACCCAAGTTTCAATTGTCAGCAATGTAAACTTGCTATTTATTAAATATACTACAACATACAGTACATTAAATATATCTTAGAAGTTCAGATATATTTTCCATGAACAAACTACAGTTCAGAATTGAGATACTAAAGAGAAATGGCAGCTGCAGTTTTTATAATATCTTACCTCTCACTTGCAGATGAACTGTTCCTGTCTGCAGACATCCATCATGAAAGACTTTGCATGTATAGTCTCCTGAATCTGCTGGCTGAAAGTTTCTCAAAGTCAGAGCAAGATTTCCTTTCTCCAGCTCCTGGATGGACAGACTGACTCGGTTCTCATGGTTTGTTTTCTCCTGCCTGTTCTTACACTGATAAATGAGCTCTGTCCCTCTAAACCATCTAATGTCTAGAGACACAGCACTGGTTTCAGGAGAGAGATGAACAGGTAAGATGACTTCTGATCCAGGGTCAGCAGATACAGTTCCAACAGGAGTGACAAGTCTAAAGTCTTCAGCTGGAGGGAGAGAAACAGATATATTGTGTAAAGCATTAATAAAAGTAACATTCATAATAACTGTACCACTGTAGAGTGTTTATTATCATTTTCATTTCTGATTTACTAGTGATTTACAAGGTTGGAACTTGGACTCAAAAGACAGACTTTGAAATATTGCACAATTTTAAATAATACTGCCATTTCTCCTAATCTTTAGCTTGCTTTCTCATTTAGTGGTCTAATAAACTTGGCATTTTATATAACACATCAATGGCCTTTTTACAAATAGTTTTGTTCCTCATTTGTAAATTGCTTTAGATAAAAGCATCTGCTAAATGCACAAACGGACCTTAACAGAGTTTAAGATATTATTACTGTAATATTTTTTGGTAAAGATGCTTTGAAAACTTTAAATAAAATAAACTACAAACAAAGTTTGTCCTACTGTGCATCAAAAAAGTGACTTTGGCATTACTAGGATAATGCTCTACAAGTTGAGACAGAGGGACATTTCAGTTTTCTACAGCTTCAGACTGAAGTAGATTTGAAGTTTTGTTTTTAGTTGAATACTTACAGCTGATATTGAGGAAAACAGTATCTTGTATTTTTTGACATTCATAGATGACCTCACAAATATAGAGACCCATCTGTGAACTCCTGACGTCTCTGAGAGTCAAAGACAAATTTCCATTGTGTAGATCTTCCAGTGAGAGGTTCACTCGACCCTCATAGTCTCTGTTCACTGTCACCTGTCCATTCTTATAATGACAGACCAGATCAGCCTTTTTCCACCACTTGATCTCCATTGAAGCAGCACTGATTGCTGGCTCAAAATGACATGATAGAACAGCATCATCTCCAGCATCAAAATATACAATTTCAGATGGAAATACAAGTGAGAGCTCTGAAAAGAGAGAGAATAATATTACTATTATGAAAATACCAGATGTGCCAGTTTTGTAATAGTGTTAAATGTACAGTCAGCATTAGAGTAATACACATCATTTTTTTTTTTGGACTTGCCTTGACTAGTTTTTGAGACTTCTTTAGCTTCAGCCATTTTTTATATTTCTGCACACCGATGGAAAATCCACTGTAACAGAAGACAAACTATGACAGGGTCTCAACTGCGTTAAAACCATCTAAACTTATAAATAAAATATATCAAAATTGAACTTTAATATTAATTAAATAGATTAGCATGGATAAAACAGATGTAAATATGATGCTACTATCTGAAGATATTGAAAAATCTCCATCATAAATCACATAAGTGATTTGTAAATTAGGTAAAATCAAACAATGAATGAATCTGTTACAAATATTGTCACTTTGTCTAAAACTTAAAAACACAAAACGTAAGATCTAATAATAAGTAATTATCATACTTAAAATATTAAAAAAAGGAAAATACATTTGTAAACTGTATTAGGCTCATTGCTGTCCCCTACAGGCAGAAGAGACAACATGCAAATTAGAAATAAAAAATCAAAAACTAAAGGAGCTAGCTCGTTTACGTTAAACTACGTCCTTTATAAATTATATAAGAAGAAGAAGAAGAAAGAAAGAAAGAAAGAAATTGCCTTGTTATTTGCTTTTTAGTGATAACGAAACTGATATTAGATATGAAGAACAAACACGGAGAAAAATAGTCTATTTATGTAATGTAATGTAATGTTGTTCTACAACATTTTAAACACAGTACGGTTGTTTGTAGGCTACTTCAAATATTTTCATAGTTTCAAATCTCTGACTTCGGCTCAAACGAGCGACAATCAGAGGCACTAGTCTTGTAGTTTGAATATAATTCACCTTATATACGATCAGGTTGAATCTTACAGCATGTATCAAACTTGTAAGAAAATAAATCTGCTTACCTTCCTTCTGTTAACAGTGGCAAAGGTGTTTTCCAGACTGGTCAGGTGAGATTTGTACGGTTCAGTTCATTCTGAAGCGTCCTTTCACTTTTACTTTCTTAATCTATCACCAAATGTTACATAACTACCCAGATTACACACATATTATGAGAACATTTTAGGTCGAAAGTCATTTATTAAACAACATGTGTCATTTACAACACAGAAAACAAAAATACTTTATTTTAGATTGGAGCTAACATTATTTTACTAAATCCTAATTTAAGTATAAATCCAGATATTGAATTTCCAGTGAGGTCAATGAAATATCTAAATACATTTGCTTTATATTTGTTTTTTTTCTTTTTTAATATTTTATAAACTATACAGACAGTGAGGCCTCATGGAGAGTATTTTGCCGGTGGTCAGTGCAGATCCCAGACACATCCTGAAGACCATCATGATACAAGGGTGAGTAAATGTTGACCAGTTATTTTGAGTTGAACTAAACAGTTAAAGTGACAAATATGAGGACTACAGAGATTTATTGAATCAATGCATGTAATCTCACGTACTTGAGGTAGCAGTATACCCTAAAATGTAATCAAACCCCAAATCAGAAAACATGATTATTCAGAAACACTACTTTATGTAAAAGCACATAGTTTAAGTTAGCAGCATGGTTAAAATCACTTACCAAAACATTATTTTGGATTTCACAAATATGAGAATGATTCCAGATCACTCAGAACAGTTTAATGTAGGAAAAACTGTGACTCTGTGACAAATGTTTAATCACAAACCTGTAGTAAATAACAGTATATTTAATTACAAAATGTGGCATTTTCTCTCTCTTTTTTCTTGACTCCTTTGCCTCCTGTCTTCTGGCCTCGGTGGTGTTTGTGCTGCATCTGATTGTGATGTTCCTGGTCTCTCTTGTATCTGTGGTGGTACAGCTGATGAAGATCTCTCTTGGTCTGTAGCCACAGTCTCGTGTCTCGTTTCTTGATTTGGGCTCTGTTGGGCTCGTGTAGCTCTCTCTGATGATAACTCTTGCTCAGTAGCTTTACCCTCTTCTCTAGTTTGTATTGTTCTTTGACTGCTACGCTCTTCTTCCACTGCAGTTATTGACAGACAAGCAAAGAAACAGGGCATGCATAACTTAAACTTGAACTAAATAAATCACATATATATGCAGAAGTAAATCACAAACACACATGCAAGTACAGTGTCTACTAAGGAGGTAAAGTGGTATCTTACTGAATGGGGGAAATTCTTCCATACTTTTAGTGGTACATGTAGAATCTGAAAATTAAAAATTTAAACAAAGCCAATCAGAGAATATCTCTAAACTTTGTTCTGTAATTTTATATCCTACCAGTGTACTTTTTTTTGTTTATGGGCTAGTAATAATCTGGGGTGCTTTTCCCAAAACCATAGTTGCTAACTAAGTTAACAACTTTGTTGGTTGCAATGCAATTTCTCATTGCCAACCAACTAAGTTGCTAACAGGTTAGCAACCATGCTATTGGGAAACGCACCCCTGGCTGGAGCTAGAAGCCATCATTTCGAGTCTTTTTGACAAATGTCTTTTCATTTTTGTGGAGGAATCAGTACAGTGTCAGTAGAAAACCTATCTTTGTATGAAAAGCTTTAAAATGTAAAAGTAAATAAACTACTTTTGGCACTTCAAGACACTGTATGATATAAAATCTTCCCCACCAGAAGCATAAAGGAAGCATCTACCTGCTCTCCTGTTTTCCATGTCCAATCCTTCGAGTTTGCTCTGATCTTGCACTGCAGGAAACCACAAGATATTGTGAAAATAAGGTAATTTAGTATGTCAATGTCAACCCCATATAAAAACATGGCACGAATATTACATGATCAGTTAAACCTCAATGGCTCTTCCAATCAAAGATTACAGTGACATGATCATTTCTGCTGGGTTGTGCAAAATTAGACTTGAATGAAATACTCTCTTTAAATCGAGTTGGAATTTAATTGGTCATAGTAAATTGCAATAAAACGAATGGCAAGATTACACATTTACTGAATTGCATTTAAAATGAAAGAAATTCAACATTTTGAATTGTACAAATCAATCTTAAATTGAGCTGTCATCGAGTTCGGAACTTCTTCAAAACTTTCAAACAAGGCTTTGTCAATCCAAAATGTAAAGTTTGTCTTGATAAACTCTGCTTTTTAATTAATTATAAGAATTTCTTATTCTTACAAAATTAATACTCATTTTGTTTCGTTTCAACCAAATTCTATAGCCATCCTGTCTGCCTTAGCTCAAATTGAGAAACTGAATTTGTAATTAAAAAGCCATTCTCAATGGAGCACAACCCTTATCAATTACACACACATGAGCATTTAAAAACATTTAAAGTGGTGTCTTACTGAATGGGGGAATCCCTTCCATACTATTTAAATGGCTAGATGACCGATCTAAAATTGAAAACATGTAAACAAAATTAATCAAAATCATCATAATACGTCACAATCAAAAATGTATAAATTCCAGTGAAAAAACTTGGTCATTGTCACACACAGGTTAAGAGGAAGAAGATGAAAAAATGTTCAAACAGGTTTCCACAAACAAAGGGATATTTAATAAAACAAACTCAGGTGATCCAAATCCGAGAAGGAAATGTAACAGCGCGTCTACACATGAACAACACCAGACAACAACTGAATGAAAGGAGGAACTCAAATAATGAACAGGTGATGACTCATTAATCAGAAACCATAACGTAAAAAACAGGCCATAGATAAAAACAGATGAAGACGAACCAAAACCGGCAGTTTGTGACAGTAATGCAATAGTTTTCATGTAAAATCTCTTTATTTTCTTTTTTATAATTTAAAGATCAATTTTGTTTCTCACCGTCTCTCAGACTTACCAACAATATTGAGTGTTTCTTCAAGCAACTTTATGGTTTCATTAAGTTTTACTCTTTGTTGCATAATGTCTTCATGCGCTTGCTTTATGACACTGCAGAGATGTTTCACTCTCTCAATCTCTAAAATAAACCAAATAAAGTACTTTATCAGTCTTCAGCTTACCAGCATATGTATTTCATCATGCATGTTAACTAAAACATAAAAACGACTTAATGCAAACCTGCTAGTCACCATAATGTTTTAGTCCAGTTTTAGTCTTAGGCCACTAAGTTAAATATGCATATACAAGTGTATGAACTACAGAAGAGAATCAGCAGACACCATTTGAACAATTTCTTACCTTTAACTTGCAAGTGAACTACTCCTCTCTTCTGACATCCATCATGAAAGACTGTGCATGTATAGTCTCCTGAATCTGATGACTGAACATTTCTCAAAATCAGAGCAAGATTTCCTCTCCTCAGCTCCTGGATGGACAGACTGACTCGGTTCTCAAAGTCATTATTTGTCATCTCCTGTCCTTTCATATACTGATAAATGAGCTCTGTCTCTTTGAACCATCTGATTTCCATGAACACAGCACTGGTTTCAGGTAAGAGATGAACAGGTAAGATGACATCTTCCCCAGGGGCCACACACAGAGGGTCAGATGAAAACACAAGACTAAAGTCTACAGCTGGAGAGAGAACTACATTTATTATCAAAAACATGAAAAGTAGTACCATTCATAATGATTTTAAAACTGTAGAGTGTTTATTAACAATGTCATTTCTGATTTATTAGCAGAGGTTGGAACTTTTGGTGTCAAAAGTAATGTTCCTGTAGCTCAATTGGTAGAGCATTGCGCTATCAAGCATAAGGTTGGGGGTTTGATTCCCTTGGGGAACATATGATAGGTAAAAATTGATAGCCTGAATCCACTGTAAGTCGCTTTGGATAAAAGCGTCTGCTAAATTTATACATTTTAATTTAATTTTAAATTTTAATTAAAATTTTAAATTTAATTTTAAATGTAAAAGGCAGACTTTGATATATGGCATTAATTTGACAGGCATTTCTCCTTTTCTAGCTTGCTTCCTAATCTAGTTGTCTAATAAAGATATTATTAAGGCAATATTTTTCTGTAAAGATGCTTTGAAGCAATGTCCATTGTGGAAAACTATAAATAAAAGTGACTTGACTGAGCATTTTATCAGTACTTGTGCTCCAAGAGAATCAAACCTGTGACTATTTTGCACAGAACTCTACCAGCGGAGGTAGAGGATCTATTTCAACTTTCTACAATTTTAAACTGAAGATGTTTTACCTAATATGGATTATCTTTGAAACTTGTTCAGTTGAATACTTACAGCTGATATGGAGAAAAACAGTATCTTGTATTGACTGACTTTCATGGGTGACTTCACAAATATAGAGACCCTTCTGTGAACTCCTGACGTCTCTGAGAGTCAAAGACAAATTTCCGTTTTGTAGATCTTGCAGTGGGAGACTCACTCGACCCTCAAAGTCTATGTTCACTGTCATCTTTCCATTCTTATAATGGAAAACTAGATCTTCCTTATGCCACCACTGAATCTCCATTGAAGCAGCACTGACAGCCGGATTAAGATGACATGACAGAACGACATCATCTCCAGGATGGGAAAATACAATATCAGACTGGCAGACAACAGACAACCCTGAAGAAAAGAGAGAAAAATAACATAGTAAAAATAATACCTGGTTATATGTGCCATTTCTGTAATAGTGTTTTATGTACAGTGAGACTCAGCCGAAGCGTGTTACACATTATTTTTCATTTAACTTGCCTTGACTAGTTTTTGACACTTCTTTAGTTTCAGCCATTTTCAATATTTCTGCACATCTGAGACACCGATGGAAAATCCACTGTAACAGAAAACAAACTATGACAACATGAATGTGTCCATGAATATGTCCTCACATGATGTTTAACACTCCTTATGAGATATCTTAAGTTGATGAGCAGTAAATCAATTTAATTCAAACCTCTAAAAGCATATACTGTAAATATAACTATATTGCTCAGCATGGATAAAATAGACTGTTTTAGAAATTATACATATTAAAATGAAAGGCACTTGCTCCTTTACTGGTAATATATGGCCTTTGTAAATAATAATAATACTAATAATAAAGAAATAAAGATATTGTGCTACATTAAACAAAATTATTTAAATCAATAAATACAATTACATGCAGTTCATACATCCAAAAAACTATTTTCCAATGCTATGTAGAACTTTAAAAAAATTAAAAAATAAAAAAATAACCAAGGTGTTTTAAAGATTTTAGTTTAAGATGCCTTAGAGGTGTAAACTCTGACTTCAGATGAGACAAGCAACCTATGAATTATAACCACACTAATGTTTGAGACACATTCATAGTGTGGTTATAATTCAACTTACATACGATCAGATTTTTATATTAAACATGTATAATGTAAATTGCTTAAATAAGTAAACGTGCTTACCTTCCTTGTCGCAGCGACAAATGTTTTTCCCCGAACACTTCGTCATCTGGTCAGGTGAGATTTCTCTAAGTTTCAGTAAGAACTGAACAAGTGAGATTCATTTCCTTGAACGCTGTTTCACCTTCAGTCACCAAAGATTTCTGTAAAAATATCATTAGATTGAATATCCAATGTTAATTAATTAATGTTGTTTATTTTTTATTATAATTTTTACTTACATCCCGTTGACACACAAACCAATAAATATGATAATACATTTTTAGATTTAGTTAACTATGCATTAAACTGCATAATATAAATAAAATGCATAAAAGCGTCTTTAGATTGGAGCTGACCTTAGTTTTTACTGAATACTTCACAACAGTCACCTTAGAAACGAGTTATGCTAAATAAAATAATAATATTTTTTGGTAATAATTATACATTTTAAATTACTCTGGCACGTTTGTTTGTAAGGAAAAAAAAGTTAAATCTAAAATATATCTAGATGTCGCGCGCATAGATACTTTATAGTCTATGACGTATACTCAACACATCTATCGCACGCTCCTTGTTGCTAAGCAACCGCTTTCCAAACTTTAGCTTCTGCAAACGTCACGAGAAGCGAGTGGTGTGAGTTTCACAGAAGATTATTTTCACTTTGCTACGTATCTGTTATATATACGGCTACAAATACTTGTGCGCATCAATATACTTCATACTTTGTAACGTTACACGTAAGAACGTTTTTTCCTCTTGTCGTTACCTAAATATTGCTACGATATACAAGCTAAGCCTGCTGCTAGCTAACCAAACTGCAAAACTCCCCTGAAAACGGGATAGGAAGAGTGTGATGTTATTTTATAGCGCTAGTCGAACTCAGACACCATCCTAATTTACAATTTCTATCTGTTAATGAAGAATGAGCGCGGGTCGGACTGTTGAGGGAGCGGGATGTGTGACCTGGTGGGGATTCGGACCAGCACGAGACCTCCTGAGCTCAGGTAACCTTCAAAACAGACTAACAGCTTCTCACTAAACACAGTGAATATCTATGAAAGTTTTTGGATTCTCATTATTATGTAACACTTACAGACACACACAGAGAGAGGCCTCATGGAGAGCTGAATATTTTGCTGGTGGGCAGCGCAGATCCCAGACACATCCTGAAGACCATCACTGGACTGACAGACTCGGACACACTACATGTGAGGGATTCTGTCACACAGAGCATCTGTCTGAAATCAGACGTGTTAATGATGAAGTGTGTGGTTGGTTGCAGGTTTGGGTGATTGAGAACAGCATGGAGGTTGTTGCCAGACAGCTAGTACTACTTTATGTATCACTTCTGACCCCTGAGAACATGAGTTTACACAGTATGTACCTTAAAATATACATAATGAAAAGTACTTTTAAAATTATTAATTGTTAATAAATATAAATGATATAAATCAAATATATAAATTATAAATTAGATATTTCAAAGGTGCAGAAATATAAATGCTTGTACTGTTGTACAACGCTTCGTGATGTATTTTTCAGAGAAGACAGAAGTGTTTCTGGAGGTGTTTGGAAACTCTGAGATTCGCAAAGAGACGGAAGAAACGTTGAAACACGCCGCATCTCAGCTCTCTCTGTCTATCACAAACACTTTGTTTTCTGACTCGGATACCCATCCTTGCCTTGATACAAGCCTTCTAAAGGTCCAGAATACATTCATCAGTTTTATCTGCATGTATAGCTGTATGTCTTAACCAAACTCAGCTCAGTAATATCGACTCATCTGTTGTTTCATCAGTTTAAGGAGAGAGATGAGTTGGTACGGATCTTTAAATTGTGGGAACGGCCGCCTTCAGTTCCAGCAAGTGTCCGTAAGGTCTGGGATGCCCGTGTTCGGCAGCACCTGGGGACACGTTATGACTCACGCCAGGGCTGTTTCGACTGGGATCTCACTATGAAACTGCACCAGAGCGGCGTATGTACCAGTACCAGATGAGACACTATTATACACCTGTACTCCTGACAACCAATCAGAGCAGTGTATAATAAACTCTTGTTACAATTTTACACAGACATCTTGCAAATAGACATATTTCAGGCAATATTTTACGTTTTTAAAATTAAATTTTGAATTACTAGCACCTAAATTGCAAATAATTATTCATAGCATTTCCATCTATAAAGTGACACCAATCTCATTGCAGTATTATTTTAGTATTGATTTTTCTGTCTCAGTGTGGTGTCATTAGCAAACATCAGTATGTGAAATGGAGAGAAAGCGGTGTAGCTTTTGAGATGAGGGAGGGGCTCTACCAAACAGCCAATCAGAGTCTGCTCTCCACACGAGTGTTCAATCATGTGAGTAGATTGACTTTTTGCTATAATATTGTTTTTGTGTGGCCCATGATAGATGGTCATGCAACTGTAAATCTCTGTGTTTGTACCAGAGAGGAGATCGGGTCGCTGTTAGAGGCTATTGGGGCGACATCGTCTCCAGTCCATATCTGTCCTTCGGCATAGAGACAGAAAACAAAGATCTGCTGAAGAAACAGAACAACCAGCATGTGAAGGTGAAAGAACTAGTGCATTACCTCCCAGTCAAAGTCACAGATGAAAACCTCATAAAAAGTAGAAAAAATTAATTTATATCGAATTGCAGTAATATTTGCATCATGATTTCCCCTTTCTCTGGCAACCTTTCTCTCTCTCAGACAGCTCAGGATATTTCAGAAGTGAACGTCCTGGCGTTATTTGAATCTCTTTCCACTAGAGGGAGCTCTTTACTGAATGAAAATGAACCAAACCTTTCAAGTTCCTGTTGTCAATCCACAAACAGTCTCCTAACAGAAGAGAAGACACAGAAAGATCCATGTGCCTCTCAAACTCACACAAAACCTGAGCAACATCCAGAACAACAGACACAAGTGCTTGGTAACATTGTCTTGTGTCAAATATTTAATATACTAAAAGCCACAAAACAGTTTGCAGTTGTTATAACACACACACACACACACACACACATATATATATATATATATATATATATATATATATATATATATATATATTTGTTTCTGTGTGTTTTTGCAGATTTGCTCAATGTGAATGGAGTGAAAGTGAAATTTCTGTCTCCAGACTCACTCAGCAAACTTCCTCTCAAAAATAAATACAGGAACCTGTTTAACACCATCTACTGTTCAGCCAGGTGAAGCCGGTTTATATGCATCTTAAAGAAACAGTGTCTGGGTTTGTGTCAAAAATATCTGCAGACATACAGAATAACACGATCTCTGTGTGTTTTCTCAGTATGGTTCATCAGCTGGATTCTTTTCTGAGGGAGATCACAGCGCCTGATGCATCTCTAATAATAGAGTTAGCAAAGTGAGTCCATCATCATTTGTTCTCTTGTCAACATTTTTACACACACTTAATAAGCAAATCTCCATTAAATGTTCACAATCTCTGTTTTTCTTGTTCAGCTTCCTGTTGGACCTTTCAAAAGAGCAAGTGTCAGGTTTTGCTGACAAAGTGAAGGAGATCGCTGAAGAATCGGGATTCACAGAAACGCATTACCAGAGCAGTGATGTATATGCAGTTTTCACACAGAAACAAAACTGAAGGACTCTGACACTGAGATATTATACCAACAAACATCATTATAATAAAACCACCAACACGTCTGTGCTTGAACAGTTTTAATAAAAAAAACCTTTTCATTCTCATACAAAATGTCAAGGAATGACAGATTTCCAGGGTAAGAGAGAAAGTGTAAAGCAGTGTACAGATAGTCTGAAACCGAAGAAAGTCAGAGAAACAGAATGCAGTACTGT
Organism: Carassius auratus; assembly: GCF_003368295.1. Classification (NCBI taxonomy): domain Eukaryota; kingdom Metazoa; phylum Chordata; class Actinopteri; order Cypriniformes; family Cyprinidae; genus Carassius; species Carassius auratus. The sequence goes on from NW_020527778.1 coordinate 1,196,053, forward strand.
CCCGGGAGGAAAGAGAGATCGATCGCTGGATGATTCAACATTCATCAGAAAGATGAGGTACTGTAAAACACTGCTGCTCCAGACTAATATCAGCACTACACAAACGCTTGCATTGCTACTGTTCTCAGTTTCAAGTTAATCATTGGAATACTGACAATAATAATAATAATATAACAACAACAGTACAATTCTTCAGTAAGGTTAAAACTCAAACAGTGTAAGCAGTGTTATGCATTACAGAAAAAAGACAAGAACTTTTTGATATAGACACATATATATAATATTTCCACAATGACATATCTAGTTGTGCAAATGGGTCTTGTGCACTTGAAAGGCAACTTTATATTGTTTTAAATGGCTAATATGAGGGCGTACAGACACAATAAAGAGTAGAGCTGCCAACAGATTGCAAGGACAAAACAGAAAAACTTCAAGGATGTCTAGAAGCCCTTGCTCTCAGTCCGGCCAAGTGACATCCTGGTGAAAAACAGCTTTAATGCAGACTGTACAGTGATTGTACATTTCTGATGTTGATGAGCGTCTCATTAATTCACCTTCTTGTCCTATGCAAAGTGTAATAGTTTTGATGTTGTGTCTAATGCAGCAATTGTTCAATCAAAGTGGTTATAGTAGTATAGTTAGTTACAGGAATATATCCTGCCTCTCAACTCTAATCGGTCTATTTTATTCATATTATAATACCTCTTGTTTTCTTTTCATTATTCTGTCAGTAATTTAAATGAATAGTTTACCCAAAAATGAAAATTTACTGAAATACCAACCAAAATGTAGATTAAGTTCGTTTCTTCATCAGAAATTAACTGTACATCTCTTGTTCCCCAATGGATCCTGTGCAGTAAATGGGTGCCGTCAAAATGAGAGTCCACACAGTAATCCACACCAATCCAGTCAATCAGTTAAGGTCTTGTGAAGCTAAAGGATGTGTGTTTGTAAGAAGCAAATCTATCATTCAGGCAGTTTAACTTTAAACTGTCACTTCTGGCCAAAATACGAGTCCATAATCCATAACAACATATTTATTTAGAACTGTTTTTGTCTTGTAAACAGTGCTTTGATTTGTGCATATTTCTCTCCTGATTTAGACAACATTTTCACTGGATAAAGCAAATATTATGGATTATGAACTCCAGTTTTAAGTGAAAAACATCTTAATGATGAGTTTGTTCATTACAAACACAGTTTTTACAGTCAAGTTGATTACTTCAGGATTATTTTGATGTTAATCAGCTGTTTGGACTTTTTTTCTGACGGCACCCATTCAGTGCAGAGCATCCCTTGCTGAGCAAGAGATGTAATGCTACATTTCTTCAAATCTGATGAAGAAACAAACTCTTGAACGACAAGTAAATTTTTTTAGCAAATCTTCATTTTGGGGTGAAATATTCCTTTAAATAAAGCTTAACACTTCTCTACTTTTTTGAAAATAGAATTTACGTGGAATATTTATTAAAGGGTTTAGTATTATTATTATTGAATATATAAAAATCATGACCACATTTAGCTTTGAAAGCATTCTGGCCGTCTAATTAGTTCATTAGAAGGTTAACCAAATGATTTAATTCCAAGTACACCTTTTAAAATCAAAACCATATCAGATTTTGTATCACATACCTAGCTTTGTTAAGGAAACATGTCTTTGTAAAGTAAACAGGAACTATTTGCAATTAACTGGCCTTGATTTTTCTTTGAAGTTAAACTGTGCATTTGAAATATTGAGATATTAACAAATGTGTTCCTTCTCAGACATCACTTTCTTTAGACCTATTACACATTCTTAAATTTGCTAAATTAATTGTAAATTGTTATTAAGTTATTTTATCTTAACTCTTCCTTGTGTAAAAAAAAAAAAAAAAAAAAGGACTTTTACTAAAAAAAAAAAACTTAAAATTAGACTTAATAGTGAGATCAACACATCAATGTATCTGGATAATCACATAAAAACTGCAGTCACATGTAATATTCTGAGTCATTAGTCACTGAAATCTTATACTTCTGCTCTGGGATTCAAGTAAACTGACACTGGATTTTAGTCCAAGCTCCAGTTATTATTACACCTTAAACTGAGCAGTTCAGATGGGGAGTTTCTATGTGAATGTGATGTACTGTGCTGTAAGAGCAGTGAAGTGCCTTCATCAGAAGGTACAGAGGTGATGCATTACTTCGATCCTCGGTCAAGCTTAAGTGCAATGAACCTACAACCATTACTGGTCAGATCATTAACCATTAGACTCCCATCACCCTGCTGGTGATGTATGCTAATAATTTTGATTCTTCATTATTAAAAAATGAGGACCAAACTAAATATAAATGGACTGGTCCTACTGGAAAACACACAAGGTTTTCCCCTATCAAACTATCTCTTGCTCTTAATCCTCTTATACATTTTTACTAACTAATGCATTTTAAGACGAAGCAGCTTCCACCATTTTTACATTATATGTTGTTCATGGCTTCATGGCATCGTTTTTTTTACAACAAGCATGGAATGTATCAATGCAGATTTGCATATAATAACAAACGTGCATTCAACCGAACACACATACACACAAACACGCTATTTCCTTGTTATATTCAACCTCATGTCTTCTGACCGTCATGGGTGATCTGTTCAACCTCTACAGGTCTTTTTTTCTGTTCTTCGTGTGGTTCTGCTCAGCTTTGGACGGGTCTGGTTTCTCTGGTGACATCAGCTCCAGGAGATCCATCAAAGCCTTCTTGATATCAGCTCCAAACTTGTGAGAGTCCTACAATCCAGAAAGAAAATAGACAAATTAGCATCATTTTCATCAAACACTTTCGTAACCAGGTGTAGCACGATAAAGAAAGCCAAAATTTTATATTTGTCTTAAAGGGATCTTTCACCGAAAAATGGAAATTTACTCCTCATTTAGACACCCTCATGTTGTTCAAAGCCTGTATGTACTGAATGAATGTTGGTAACCAAGCAGATGCTGGTAGCCATTGACTTTAACAGTATGGAAAAAAAATACTATGAAAGTCAGTGGCTACTGGCAACTGTTTGGTTACCAAATATCTTTTTTTGTGTGTGTTTTCAACAGAAGAATGAAATTCATACTGGTTTGGAAGAACTTGAGGGTAAGTAAATGATGACAGGATTTTCATTTTAGGGGCAGTCATGGCCTAATGGTTAGAGAGTCGGACTTGTGTATATATATAAGCTATATATAAGCTATTTTTATTGCAGTTTTAGTTTTGAGTTAGTAATTTAAAATGTTCTTTGTTAAATACACTTTGCATTTAAACTTTTTCTTGCTTCTATCAGTAGACTTATGCTATTATTTATATTTGTCAATATTTTAAATTAGATTTTATTTTTATATTTTCAGATTTCATTTTTATTTTTGTTTAAGGTTTAGTAATTTTGTTGTTATATGTTATACAATTTTAATACCAGTTTCAGTTAGCTGCCAAGAAAATATTTCATCTTTTTCATTTAAGTTTAAGTTTATCATATAAAATTCTTAATTTATTTCAGCTTAATTTCAATTTACAAAAATAGTTTAGGGTAGATCCTAACTTCAGAAAGACATTTTATAAATTCATTTGCAAGTCAATTTTTTTATGGTTTCAGAAAATTGCTAATGAAAGCACAGTGTACTAACAGTCTGAGGACAAGAATGTTTGCAGGAAATGTGCAAGTTGATCATGTTTTCTCCGATGATGATGTAAGACACACCATAACCGTCATCTGCAACCTGCCAAGAGCACACAAATGATTTAATGAATTTAATGCACACACACACAGACAAAGAGTAAATTTGTGAATATGCATGAATATTTCTGACCGGGCCAAATCCTCCACCGCAGGTGGTGTAGTCAGGGTGGTTAACGAAATCAAACAGCTCCACCTGCTGAAGAGGAGTCTGACTGGTGGAGAGGCGCCATGTTTCTGAAAGCACCTGAAGAAAACACACACATTTAATATTACATCATGACATTTTTTATAATTATATTATTATTTAACCATTATTTCAGTAACAAGAATGATATTTTGCCTTATGGTAATGAGAACTGAAAGGAATGCAGAATCACAATGCATAAAATTGTTCTAAATGTGGGAAAGAATGAGGAAATTTTCTTTGCACAATTGTTTCATTCACTTATGACACGAATGCAAAATACAGTTAAACTTCCTTGTTCTGCTTCTGAGCCCTTCCCTGAGTTACACACCTCTTTAAGGAAAGGCGACTCCTCTCCCAGGTATTTGGACACAATGTAGAGGCAGAACAGGTGTCTGTCTATTCCTCCTCCTGTCATTGCCATCCTGTACATTTGCTGGTGTTTCTCAGCCGCAGTACGGAAGAGATGCTGACACACCTCTTTACTCTACAGACAGAGAGAGATGCTTACATATGCACTTTTCTTTAATTTGTGAATTTACTTTTCTTAAATGAGTCACAGTGTAGCAACACAGTGAGAAATAAAGTAATCAAACGCAAAATAAAAGTACTTAAATTATTCTATTAGTTCATAATAAAAAAAAAAACTGAATTTAAATGCATTTTTATGACTATCATCATAACCTGCATCACTCATGGTGATTAAATTGAACATTAAATGCATGTGTGTACTGGAACTGTTCTTCATCAGTAAGTTTATATATTAGTGTATGTGTTACCTCTCCGTCCTCCAGAGCTCTGACGAAGGTGCAGCTCTCACTGGTGCAGGAACGCACCGTCTCAGTCCGGCCCTCGCGAAACAGACGCGTCATAGACGCTTCATAGGTCAGAGTGAACGAGCCTCGATTCTGGAGGTGAGTTAGGAATGAGAGCAGAAGAATGTTACCGTTTAATTATTCAGTCAAGTTTATATTTTAATACAATATAACTACATAAAATTGTTAGAGTGTTCTGGGTGGTTGCTATGTAGTTGCTAGGTTGCTTCTTGGGGTTTGTATATTTGTTAGAGTAATGCTAAGCAATTGCTAACCTATTTTATGTTGTTAATTTCTCTAAGCATGTTGCTGGCATGTTTCTAGCTTCTAACACATTGCTAGCACATTTTATCACATTGCTTACATTCTTTACATATTAATACCATATTTTAACATGTAACTAACATGTTTTAAATGCTGCCAACATGTTTCGGTGTTCTAAGATGTTTTAACATTAACATATGCTTCTAACATGTTTAGCAATGAATCTAGCATGTTTTAACACACTATTTAACATGTTTCTAACCAGTTTATTGAGCTTCTAACATGTTTTAACATATTGTTAGCATGTTGCTAACAAGTTTGACATGTTTCTAACATGATTAGTATGTTTTTATAACATGACATGTTTTATAATCATTAGCATGTTGTTAACTTTGTAGCATGCTTCTAACATGCTTAACATTTTACTAGCATGTTAAGTATTTTCCTAACATGTCTTAATATATTGTTGGCCTGGTGCTAACATGTTTAGTGTGTTTCTGACATGTTTCAAAGCATTGCTAACATGTTTTAAAATGCTTCTTACATGTTTAAAATGTTGCTACCAACTGTTTTAGAACTGTTTTAACATGTTTAGTATGTTTCCAAAAAGTTTTATTATTGCTAACATGTTGTTAACTTTTTTTTAATATCCTTCTAACATGTTTCTAACATGATTCAACATGCAATTAAGTTTGGAAAATGCAGCATGTTTGGATCATGAATACGGTGTTTGCCACTAACTGAATGGAAAGGGCTCAGGCCTTAGTTTATTTATATGAAGATATTTATTTGTGTTATCTATTAATTTAATTTGGAGCTTGATTTAAAATTAATTATTTAAATTTTACAAAATACATTTTCAGAATTTTGTGCAAACAGTAATGAAAAGGACTTAAAAGGTCTTAAATCTCATTTTGTAAAAAAAAATAATAAAAAACTACAACAACAACAACAACAACAAAATGTTTCTAACATGTTTCAATCTTATTATATGTAACTTCATTTTAATATATCATAATATAATACAGATATAAAAGTCATACGTGTAAGTAATATACAGTAAAAACGAAGTCAAGATAACTACATTAAACTATAAAACAATTCATCTAGTAATGAAAAAATACAAACAAAACATATTGTGCCACAGTGTTTGTGAAGCAAAACAGTTTGTGAAGTATATTCATAGATGCTATGAGTCTATATTTTCTGCTAGTGTGAATTGGAGGTACACGACTTGTGGTTTTGTGTGGGTGAAGTCTTACCCTATAATAGGCCAACTGTAGAGCAATCTGAATGAAGGCATCCGGGCTGATTTTACACTTTTTGATGGCACCTTTGCCAAAGTCTTGAATTGGCAACACATGAAAGTCGACATCATCGGCTAGTGTCTGTGCCACAGCGAGAGAGCGTTCGATACGCTCCTGACACTAAATACACAAACAGGAAGATGTATTATTCAATGTATACGTCCTGTCTGTAAACATGAGAAGGTGTGACGGTGTGTTTGTACCGCTACAGGTATGTCCCAGCTTAATCTAGTAGGTGGAGGAAGGGAGGAGGCCACGTCTCCTTTACAGTGACCTTCTTCATTATAACCCAGCTGGAAACAATCGGTCGTCATCACATACTGAGAAAGACAAAGCGACAGTGGCATAAGAGAACATAATAGTGACAACTAGATGGCATTAACTGAATAACAATGCAAGTCAGCAAACGAATAGTGAACGTTTTAAGTAAGCGTAAATGGGTAGCTTAGCAAAACAGATGTTAACTAAAACAGCTAAAATATTTAACTGAACTTAAGATGAAATAAAATCAAATATAAAAATGAAAACACACTTTTAAAAAATGTAAACAAGAGTGTTGCCTTAGCAAATAAAGTAAATGACTAAAATTAAAACAAACATAAATAACCTAAAGAGAAAAAAAAAGACAAAAGCACATAAAATTACTCAAAAATAAAAAGAATCTGAACATATAAAAATAAAAGCTAATTCAAAATATTTTTTATATTGTTTATTTATTTAAAAAATGGGTTGATAGTGCATTGTTTCCTTTATTTTTACATTTAGATAACATTTACCATCATCTAAAACATAAATATGTTTATAATGCAGTTAAATGTAATCTTTAGCCAAATTCTAAATTAATATACATTTTCATACTGCACATTATAAAGTTGTGATGCCTGAATTCACTTACAGGATTTAAAATGATCAATTAATTTTTTATGTTTTTTTTTTTTTTTGTCAAAATAGAACAGAATTTTTATATCAGCCATAACATTAACAACATAACTACCTGATTATTGTTTTCACTGCAATCCGTATTACATAAGAATGACTGAATTAAAACTAGATTATGGCATCTTATGCTTAATACATTGAATGAATCCTGTGTGATCCATTATTTAGTTTATCTGATAGTATACTTCATTATTATCTAAACACATTCTCTTCAGTGTCTCACCTCCCACACGTGAGCCATTATAGGTGCGTCTGCCCAGGAGTGTTCAGCATTGAGGCCGTTCTTCCCATTCTTATACACCACCACAGTGAACGACTTATCAAACCACCTGCAACACAAACACAGCGTAAAACAGTGCCATAGTAAAGACAGAGACGATCATGTCTCACTGTGTAAGACACAATTTATTCTATTTACAGTTCAGATTACATTTAGTATCTTTGTAACATAACTGATGGATGAAACTGGACGAACATCTCACCTGTCGTAGCACTTGCCGTGCAGGAGGGACTTGGCGTAGCGATCCAAATTGCCGGCAGGATCATCTCCCATCATGCCTTGTTCGTCATCATCCAGGGCAACGAAGAATGCTGCTTTCTCAATGCAGTCCAGAGATCTCTTATTCACTCCTGAGCTGAAGAACTCCTTCCTGGCCTGGGCCCAAGGGATTCTGGGAAATGAAGTTCAAAACATCTGAGCATTCATAGCAAGAATATAAAGAAAGAATCAAAACTCAATTGTAAAAAATTGGATTTTATAATGTTTTATGTTTTATATCAGTGGAAAACTGTATGTGAAAAACCAAAATAAGGGGTTGTTATATTTAATATTTTTTGTCTTTTATATCATAAAAAGACAAAAACACAACTTAATTACTAAAGCTTTAAAATTACAAGATTTAAAAAAACAAGGATACTCTCAAGGATACTAAAATACATAACATTTTTGTTTTTAACATATTTGCACACACATATATAAGGACTGTATATATATGATTGACAGATAAATAAACTGTTATGAATAATTACGTTATTAATAAATACAACCTGCAAAGATTAACAGATTAACTTTGGTTAAGGTTGTGTAAATCACTAAATAATGCTAAATATGAGCAATAATAATACAGATGCTGCTTTGAAAAACAAATGATAAATTCGAGTGAATTTAAAGAGCGTCGGCAGACACTACCTGTCCCCTGCGGTCAGGGCTGCCAGTTTGGCCTCTCCGGGCACAGGGGGCGACGGGTCGTCCAGGATATGCTGAATCTGGTGCTCGATCTCTCTGGGAGACAGCAAGCGACCGGCGTGATACAGCCACAGGCGGAAATAACGTCCTCGGTGGAACACCGCCACATACTCGCTGTCCTGCCAGTGGATCAGCGAGTCTAAATACACACAGAAGACTAGTAAATACAAGCAGGTTCTCACGGTTTGCCCACATGCGTCATGTATTATGTGCTTTTCAAGCATCAGCAAATGGACCAAAAAGTAGATCAGAAGATTCTCATAGACAAGGACACATCCCAGTGTGTATCTGGGTCAGTATGTGTGTACGGTACACACAAGACCTGTCCGGGGTGGGTTTGTTTGTCTGTGTGAGTTTATACAGAAAGACGTGTTTGTACTTTTGACCCTTACAGGAAATAGACTAATGTCAAATATCTTTACATCCTAGAAAGTATGAGGAAATGTGGTAGATGAAAAGCTGAAAAATGAAACCGTTTAAAGAGAAGAACAAATAGATGTTAAAATATATATATATGTGTGTGTGTGTGTGTGTGTTTATTTATTTATAAGATGCCTTTTTTATGTATATTTGTTACAAACACACTCACACACACAAACACACACACACACACACACACACATACATATATATATATAAATAATTCTAGTTGTCTTTAGTAATTATAAATAGCTATATATCTATATCTAAGTAATCATATTTTTATTGATCAACAATGCATTAAATTGATTAGTGACAGTAAAGACATTCATAATTTTAAACAAGGTTTCTATTTAAAAAAAAAAGCTGTTCTTTTAATCTTGCTATTAATCAACAAATGAAACACTGATTAATTAACATTATTAACACTGAAAAAAATAAGAAATTTTTCCTATCAGCATATTAAAATGAATTCTGAAGGATCATGTGACACTGAAGACTGGAGGAATGATGCTGAAAATTCAGCTTTTCATCATAAGAATGAATTGCATTTTATCATACATTCAAATAAACAATAGTTATTTAAAACTTACAAAATTCCATGACATTGCTGTTCTTACTGTATTTTTAAACAAACAAATGTAGCCTGGGTGAACATAAGAGACTGATTTCAAAACCATTAAAAAAATCTAGCCTTACCAGTCTCTTCTCCTGGAATGCGTGTGGTGTTGAAGATCCTCTCACATTGAGCAGCACACAAAGGCACATTTAAAACCGGCACACGACTCTAAAAGACAGAGGTATACTGTTAGTCAATGTAACTTGAACCAAAAATTAGTTTTCCTAAGTATTTTAAAACCTCCTTCACCCACAATTAAAGGAACAGTGCATTAAAAAATAATATTCATTCTTACTACAAATTTTATTTGGACTACCGGTTTAATCTGTTATTGCTACTGTACCTTTGAGAGCATTAATGAATACCTAAACTCCACATGGCATAGTTCAAAAGCTCAATCATCAAAACAGGCCAAGCTGCAAACATGATTATATATAAATCTGGATATATAAATATGCTAATCTGCTTAGTATGCAAATAGTTTAGTTGCCATGAAAAACCAGATTGAACTCATGATGACGTTTTATGATGTATAATATTAGATTGACCAATGCACACTAAACTTTCAAAATACAAAACGTTTTTCCATTATATGTTCTCTTGCAAAACTATGCAAAACACTGCAGGTCTACCCTATACACAATCACAGTGTCCTTTACCCATCCATAGCCTAATAAAGTTCAATGCACAGCTAAAAACAGCTCTGTGATCAATCTCTGTCATCGCTCGGGGCAATGAGAGGTTTCACCCATCGCACAATCACATCTGTCAGCACTGCAATGTGGACTCACAGGTTTGATTTCCTCTCTGTTGAGTTTCCTGCGGTACAAGAGACACGCGTGCAGTGTGTTTCCTGCTCTAGCAGCTTGAATCGGTGTAGGTGTCACGTACAGGAAGTCCTGAGGAAGAAAGAGAAGCACTCAAGAGGCTTGATTAAAAAAAAAAAAAAAATGAAGCACTTAACCACTATAACTTTCTGCTTAATGCTTTTGAAAAAGTTTTTACTGTGAGCCGTACCATTCCATAGTAGTTGCTATTGACCATGAGTGGGCCACGCCCCCTCAGGTAGACATACTCCTCCCACCAATCACTGACCTTGAAGATGCAGACATAAGAAAAAAAGAATTCTCAAATTAAACCTTAATTAAACCTAAATCTTTGTACCATCCTACAGTTCAAACACACTACCAAAATATGATTTTCAGGTCAAAATGAAATTAAAACCATCCGTATTTGCGGTCTTATTAAATTAATATTAAATGTAATAATCATTTTAATAATAAATTAAAATCAATACAAATTTAAACATAATATTAAATAAATATTAAATTTAATATTAAATTCAACTTATGAGCACACTATTTATTCTAAAAATAAAAATAAAAAAATTATTAAGATTTTTAATGTTATGTAAAGCCCATATTAAACACCCACTTTTTTGCTATGCAACAGCCATGTTAAATTGAACATTTAATAAATATTAAATTCCTTGTCTCTGCTTATTAAGACTCTTTTAACAAAATGTAACGGCATCTTCTCCTCAAATCACCTTTAATTTGGCATGTGACACCCATTTTAAACTTAATATTTTATAAATATTAATTTAAATACTAAATTCCTCATTTATGCTAATTAACTATTTATTCAAAATTAAATATAACTGTTTGTTAGTGTAATCTTTGATTAAAATGTAATTAAAATTCAGCTGTTTTGTGCACGACTTCTGGTATATTTGGTATGTAACGCACATATTAGACTTAATATTTAATAATGGTACTGTTATGTAATGTTCAAACTGAATTTAACATTTAATAATGGTAATGTTATGTAAAGCCCATATTCAAACTAATATGTAATACATAATACATTTTAAATTCCACATCTCCGCTTATGAGCACACACTTTGTTCTAAATAAAATATTAATGTTCATAAACTTTCATCAAAATAAAATAATAATGCAATTATTTCTACTCATCACATCACAAATCCTTCTTACTTTCACCTTTATTTTCTATTTTTTACAATACAATCAATTCCTGTTGCATAAAATCAAATTCCATCCTATATTTTCCTTATATGTCAGATCCAACCTGAATGTTTAATGTGAGATTACAGAAGAAAAAGAGAGCATTTTTAAGGTTGCATTAGAAGACCGACAGGTATTGTGTGAAGGTAAGGTGTATGGTTTGCTGCTTGCTCTCACATAGTTGGATGCCCACAAGGCTTTCAGTTTGAGGTACCACTGCAGGCGGTTTCCCAGACTGCTCTCAAACTCCTTGGCCAGAGTCTTCATCCTCTCGTATTCAGAATCGCTCATCAACAGACGCGCAGATTCCAGGTACTACATATGAGAGAGACAGCTTGGAATGTGTTTTTTTTTTTTAGTAATATATTTTGGTGAAAATGATGACATAATGATGATCTCACCCTCTTAACAGTGTCTTTGACTGCAGGAACAGGCAGGTTGGGCAAAGACCCCTGGTAGCTGTACAACAGAGGCTGTCTGCCTGAGAAGATCCGGACCATGCCCTGAAAACAAGGTAAAGTGTGATTCAGATGTTAAAATACTCTCTTATCCAGTTTAATTAACTGTCACTCACGTTTTTGAACATAGACTTTATAGTGGACTATCCAAACTTAAATTTTTATAATTCATGAATGAAAACATTGTGTAACATGATGTTGATGTTCCATTTACATGGTAATGCAATGTCTGATTTAAAAATGGGTTTTAAAGGATGAATTTTGAGATTTTAAGTTGTCAGTTGATATATAATTTCTGCGATAGAGAAAAAGGCAACGAAGAAGTCTTTTTTTTTTTTTTTAAACAAAGATCAAAACTAAAAAAAATAAAAGATTTTTGAGGGTGCACTCTTGTCATATATTAATCTATTACTTTTCCTACATCATTTTTTAACAAAAAACATAGGTAAAACATATATTTGGGAGTCTTAGACCTTTGCAATTATATATAGTTTGTCAAGATTAGATTAGATTTAATTGTAATATAGTGAAATACATGTAGGCGTCCCATATAGTTAAAGGGTTAATATGCATTGACAATTAGGTACAATTAAAATAATTATAGCATGCTTCCATCGAACCCTGACAAAAGAGCACTGGCTCCACCAATGCTGTAAATATGTGCCTTCATTAACCGTTTGGGTGGTTGTAGGTTAGGTGTGTCTGACAGTATGACTGTACTAACCGCCCAGATTTTGGTGGTGTTGGACACTTTCCCATGCTGTTCAAACATCCAGCCGTGATACGACAGTAACTGCTTCAGACAAAGCCTCATGGTGAAGATCAGCGAGAACCAGAGCAGAGTACTGAACAAGACGGCAGAAACCACCGTCCGGCACTGAATGCTCAGAGAATCACTACAGAGAAACAGACACAATATTAAAGCTGCTATATGCAATACTTTAATAAATGTTTTATTAGTTCTTAGGACACTCAATAGATATGTTTCCATCACCCTCTTTTTATGCGCATTTTGACGTATCGTATCAGAAACGAGTGATGGAAAAGAATTTGAAATAGTCTATCAGTGAACTTTTTTAATGATTGTTTAATATGCAAAATCAGGTTATAGATTTTATTATGGTCTCCAACTTAAAAAACAAAATGTGCCTAAGTTATCATCTTTAAAGTATGATATTGTCAGTGAAAGTTTTTTTTATATATATATATATATATCATGGAGTGAATCATTATTTTAAAAATGGGAAAAATATTTGTTGACAAACTGGAGATATAACTTAAATCATTTTTATGAAAATCTTTTTTTTACATTAAACATACATATTAATATATATATCTAATATATTATATATATCTTCTATTCAATTTAAAAACATGTACATTAACATTCAAAAGTCTGGGATTAATATTTTAATATTTTCAAAAAAGATTCTTCTGCTCACCAAGGCTACATTTTTTTGACCAAAACCAGTAAGATCTGTAATATTCTAAGATATTATTACCATTTAAATGAACTCTTTCTATTTGAATATAATGTAATTTATTCCTGTGATGCACAGCTGTATTTCCAGCATCATTCCTCCAGTCTTCATTGTCACATGATCTTCAGAAATATTCTGACTTGCTGCTCAACAAACATTTCTTGTTATCACTGCTGAAAAACCTGCTTTCTGATGACTAGTAATTTGAAATATAAATCTTTTCTGTCACCTTTCATCAATTTAATGCATCCTTGTATATATATATAATTTTTAATATAAGTTGCACACAGTTAGCATCATCTATTCTAAACATTATTTAATGTATTAATTATTACACACACGAGGGACACAAAACTGCATCTCTTCTGCTTTTTCCTGAAATAAGGTGTGTGGAAGTACACACCCTCCTCAGGCATTTTCATGAGTTCACTTTTAATATGTTTCGAGGTGAGTTACATAAGAGGATGACAATCATATTTGAAGCACTAACATGGTTCACACTTGCAGATAATTCATTTGTTTTGCTAGTTCTGAGCAAGGGTCAGATTTCCCTGTGGTTATGTGACCTCTATTACCTGACCGGCAGATGTTCTTGGATCTTAGCGATGAGGCCCATGGAAGGGTCCGAGCGTGTGTACATGGTGGCCAAGATCGCAATGACAACAAACAGCCATGAGGACGGGCTGGCGGGATACACACCAGTGATCACGTTGTTCTGTACAGGAGAAAGATGGACAGAATAAATAAAAGACACAGGAATCTGTGAGAATAACTGACATAAAAAAAAGAATAAACATTAAACAGATCGAGTAGGTGACACAATATCAAAATGAGCTATTTGCTTCTGTAATAGATATTATATCATGCATTTTAATGTTTTTCATTTCACTTGTGCATTTTATTCTAAAATAAATAAATGTTTGTTTTTATATCGAATTAAAAAAAATCTATTTTTGACATTAACCACACTTACATACATATATATATAAAAAAAGATATTTGCTTTTGTAATAAAGATTTTACTGTGAATATTTTTGTCATTTGTGAATTTTGCTGTAAAATAAATGTTTTTTTTTAAACAAACAAAAAAGAAATGCATTATCAACATCAATAATTACAAAAAAAAAACTAAACAGGCAGATTTATTAGTCGACAAATTATCAAAATGATATATTCAATTTTATTGTTCGTTAGTGCATTTTAGTCTAGAATAAATAAATGTTTGTTTTCATTACAAAATATAAAAATGCATTATCGAAAAATAAATGTCCAAAAACAAAACAGGCAGATTAAAATAAAAATGAGCCAATAAAAAGATTTGATTGTGCATTTTATTGTTTATTTGTGCATTTTATGATATAATGAATAAATGCTTGCTTTCAAAATCAAACATAAAATTGCACTACCAAAGTTAAGCACAATATTACATTAACAAATAAATAAATAAACATAAATCGGACAGATTTGGTGGACGACAATATAAAATCAAAAAGAGAAATTAGGTTTTATAATAACTATATTTTTGTTTATTTTATTGTTAATTTGTGCATTTTATCCTAAAATAAATACTTTTTTTATTAATCAACTTTACAGATCCATTATCAACATTAAACGCACTAGTATTACAGAAACAAAAATAAGTATAAAATAAAAATTAGATTTGCTTTTGTAATGAAGACTTTATTGTGCATTTTATTGTTCAGTTGTGCATTTGATCCTAAAATAAAAAATGAAATAAAATACTACAATACAAAATCTTCAATACAGGCTCTTTTAAACCAAGTCCCAGATTTATCATATAAAATACACCACATAAAGGAATTTAAATGCATTGCAAATAGCCCTTCATGTAACCTATAAAGCCGTTAGTGTGTGTAATGCATGTTTACCTTCAGCCGTGTGACGCGTTTCTTCCAGGAGCGGACACCTGACAGATAGACCTGTCTCAGGGCCTGATGGGACAGCTGCAGGTCGATCCCCTCTGGAGTGATCGTGAACTGAAACGCCACGGCCTGATGGGCTTCTGCCATTTCTAAAGAAAGTGTGAAACAAACACAGAGGCTTTTAAAAACGGCAGCTCAAATTTCACTGCAGCAAAAGCACAGTAATTTGTGCATACGAGTGCATGATTCCAGCTCTTTATCTCCCTTACACTTAACTGAACATCATCCACCAACCATTACAAGTTCAACATGCAGAGCTATGATCCATTAAGGCAAGAGCAGTGAGTTCTGATACAGACGTTTCTGTTAAGGGTTCATTTTATGCGATTGACAGCTACCAGAGAGTCAGTTTCCAGCTTGTGTAACTGAAGGGAAACTTCCTTCCAAACTCTTCTTCTTTCTGCTTTTATCCAGCCTGGTCATGCTTTCATTTCTCATTCAGACAGAAAAGACACTTAGACTTTATATATAGTGTTCCTGTGGCTCAGTGGTAGAGCATTGTGTTAGTAGCACATGGTTGCGGATTCAATTCCCAGGGAACACATGTTAGGTAAAATTTTTAGTCTGAATGCACTGTAAGTCACTTTGGATAAAAGCTTCTGCTAAATGCATAAAATAATAAATAAAATCACATCTACATCCAGACAAGATGTATCTATGGCAACTGTGTTGTTATGGCAACCAGGAGCAAAGTGTTTTCTTGTGACTACCAGTCTGCTCAACCAAAACACTGTTACTGTATTCTTCAAGATTCATCTTCATATGTACAGTGACGTTCACTGGCTTGGTAAAAGAAGCGTTACACTGTCCAAGAATTATTAAAATAATGCATATGAACAAACGACACATAGCATTGTTAATGTCAAATGAATCTAAAAACGTTAAAAAGGAAAGGAACAGAAAGAAAAGGACATGTGGTAAATTATGGTGACCTATACTCGTAATTTGTGCTCTGCATTTCACCCATCAAAGTGCACACACACACACACGCAGCAGTAAGTAGTGAACAAACACACACATCATGAACACACACACAGAGCATTGAAAATAACACTAAAAATAAGTATGTTGTAATAAAAACAAGTAATTTTTTTTACACCATTTGGATTTAATGAATGTATTTTTTTAATATCATGAGTTTGAGTCAAGAACATCAAGACATGCTTTTTCATAAGTTAAATTTTTTTCATTCAGATATTAATTAATATAAATACTTATTTTAACTCCCACCTGCGAAAATGTTTTTTAAAGGCTACTAATTTATTTAATAAATTATAAAATATTTAAATAAATTAGTAGCCTTTTAAAACATTTTCGCAGTTGGGAGTTAAAATATGTATTTTTATTAATTAACATCTGAATTAAAAAAATGAAACTGATGAAAAAACATGTCTTTTATATATGTATATACTGTATATGTATGTGTGTGTGTGGTTTGTGTAAGTGTGTGTGTAATTAGTGCAAAATACTTTAATCATTAATCAAAGTTCTGAAAAGAAAGAACGTTCAAAACACTATCCGAGTTTGCAAAAGCAATCCCACGTCATCCTGTCTATGGTCATCCCACGGGACACCGCTTAAACATGCAAATGAGGCGCTTTCACCAGTGACCAGAAGAGGGCGCTCCAGAGAAATGAATGGAATGAACTTTAACCCAATTAAAAAAAAAACTACTTACATTAATTTACATATATTGAACTGAAGCGCTGGAATATGTCCATTTGAAATAAAGAAGCAAAATAATACTCAATAATAATAAATAATTAATAAAATGCAATAAAAAAATAAAGGGCTTAACACGACATATAAATCCGTAAAGAACAGGTGCTAGGTTTATCGATTAAATTATAATTTAATCCTCCAACAAAGCCACCGACCTTGATCAATAGGGTTTATTGCATAACAAAATAGTTAATAATTAATTACCTTCAGAAATCTAAAAAAAAAAAAAAAAAAAAAGCCTAGCGGGTGAAACAAACATAGAGGCAAAAAAAAAAAAAAAACAGCATGATCAGCATGTGAGGAGATTTTTAAGATCGTGATGACAGCGTGCAGCTAAACTAGGAGTCCAATGTCATTAAAATAGAGATGGAAACGTATTTAAAGTATGATAAAGGCCAATAACGGATGATGCTTTCCACACAAGTTCTAAAAAAACCGTATCCTGTATAAAACATCCCACATACTTCCATCATCCATCAATCATCACGCCTCATATTAGCATTAGTATCAGAAATAAACATCCCTACCTGCTATTTACTGATGTTACTGATGACGGGAACAAAGTGACGGACTCCTTTCGCCCCTACTGCTTTTGAGGAACAAAAACATAAACAAATAATTACTAATAAGCGCGTAATAACCCCAATATAGATGCTGAGTGCTCACTGGTGTGAAGCGTAACTGAAATACCTCTGATACAAACTGAGAAACAATGTAACAGATACAGCGAAGAGGGCGGGAAACAAGAGGCTCGGAGTCGGAAGTGCGCTGCGATTGGTCAGGAGGCAATGACATTTCTGTGGAGCGAGCTGGCCAATGAGCGGATAGAATGCCGCGCAAAGCGTTGGAGGCTTCGCTGTGATTGGACATCAGAGCTGTCAATCAAGGATCACGGCCAAACAAGCAGCATTGATGGTTTACTGAGCATATACAGGTTTGTACTATATATATATATATATATATATATATATATATATATATATATATATGTATATATATATGTATATGTATATGTATATGTATATGTATATGTATATGTATGTATATGTATATGTATATGTATATGTATATGTATATGTATGTATGCTTTTACAATTAAATAAGGATGCCTGAGATGCTGAGATGATACAATGGAGAATCTTCAATCTTTTTTAAATGTGTTAACATTCTGAAGTATTGATGTTTCCAAAAATGTTGAAAACAATTATAAACAATTTCACAAATATTTAAAAAATAATGACTCTAAAAATGCCAAGTGATGTAAACATCTATAAGAAAAGGAGAAAAATACTTTCCTTGCACTTCAAATTCACGTGGGTGTACACAACATTAGAAAAAAAAAATGTTTCGGTGTTTTCAATGTTAAAAATCTATACAAAAATACTTACATAAAATATTATTAATTATATTACACATTTTAAATATTTTAATAAAATAATTCAAATTATTGAATGATTCATGAATAATTCAATAATATTTTTTATACAAATAAAGTTACTACATCAGACATAGCACAGGTTGGTTGTGTTTTCATTTCCTTTCTTAGAAGTGGGGAAAGACCACCAAGGCCCTCGACCCCCATTCTTGTTTTACATAAGCTGTTCGTCTGACCTATTTCACAACAGGGAGTACCTGTGTGACAGCACGGAACACGTTTCACCTTTCACACAATCACTGAAGTCAAGATGTACATCACTGAGACTGTTGTATTAATCTGGACCTAGTGTTTTTTGTATGTAATAGCGCCCTCTAGGTATTTTGTGGACTTCCATGAAGAGCTTTTATGGAGTATTTCCCTTTGGCACAATTCAAACACACACAGTTCTGAAGAAAAGATTCGGTCTTGTTTAATTTATTCTGATAAACTGCACGTTGCATCCGTTTTAAAATGCTAGTGTAATATCAGATATCACAGATAGATGATTGTCATGATGAAAACTGCCATTAAATAAAACTGAATTCAAAACAAAACAATTGTGAAACTGTCAAATAATTCTAAAACAATAAAAATGACAATACATGTAGCCTACATATCACAACTTGTCCCAACCAGACATTTATAAATAATAATAATAATAATAATAATAATAATAATAATAATAATAATAATAATAATAATAAAAAGTTTGGTTTTATTGTGTTCACATGTTCATTTAGTTGCTGATATTGCACACAATATTTCTTGTGAATTCTGACATTCAGTCTAAAATTACTCTAAAATGGGTTGTTCAACCCAAATTTAGGTCAAATATGGACTAACCCAACTATTTGGTCAAATTTTCAAATAAAAATTTGGTTTAGACAATATTTAAAGTTGGGTTGAAACAACCCATTTTAGAGTAATTTTAGACTGAATGTCAGAATTCACAAGAAACATTGTAGCCTATAAGGAATAGTTTAACTCAAAATAAAAAAATTGCTAAAAATGTACTCACCCTCAGCCATCCAGGATGTAGGCAAGTTTGTTTCTTCATCCGAACAGATCTGGAGAAATTCAGCATTACACCACTTGCTCAGCAATGGATACTCTGCAGTGAATGGGTGCCATCAGAATGAGAGTCCAAACAGTTGATAAAATCACAGTAATCCACACCACTCCAGTCCATCAATTAACATCTTGTGAAGTGAAAAGCTGTGTGTTTGTAAGAAACAAACCCCTCATTAATACTTTTTAACTTCAAACCATCACTTCTGGCTAAAATATGAGTTCATAATCCATAATAACACTTCCTCCAGTGAAAAAGTCCATAAACTCTCACATCAAAATCCACCAGCATATTTGTTCAGACTGTTTGGGACTTCTTTTGCTTATTAAAACTGCTTGATCTGTGCATATTTCTCTCCTGATTCAGACATATTAATTGGAGAAAGCAATATAATGGATAGAGGAAGAAGCTACGATTTGAAGTGAAAACGTCTCATAATAGATATGTTTCTTAAAAACATTCAGCTTTTCACTTCACAACAAAATTAATTGATGAATTGGAGTGGTGTAGATTACTTGTGGATTATTGCGATGTTTTTATCAGATGTTTGGACTCTCGTTCTGACGGCACCCATTCACTGCAGAGGATCCATTGCTGAGCAAGTTATGCAGTGTTGAATTTCTCCAAATTTGTTCTGAAGAGGAAACAAACTTATCAATATCTTAGATGGCCCGAGGGTGAGGAAATTCTAAACAAGTTAAAAATTTCAGATAAACTATTCGTTTAAGAATTTTTTTTACATTTTGAAACGTTTAACACCAAAAAAAGATCAACTTTTTGTTATTGGATTTTGACTCAGACCCTTATAGTTACTGACACGAAGTCCAACTTCCCGCGGTCTTCTCTATATGTAATCAGAACAGATTCCCTCAACAAACAGTAGATACTACAGATTTGCTGTAGGTTTATTTGAATGTATCGCCCAGTTTGTCCACGCGAGGTCGCTGTTTTTCCTTTTCCTCAGACAATGAAAGGCGGCAGCAGCGCAGCATCCCGCATCACACTGAAGGATGCTGGCAACCATGTCTGAAAAAACACACACACATTTACATATGGCCGACGAGGTGAAAACAGCGATGTAGCTTTGAAGATGCCATCCTTTTTCGTCACTCGTTTTCTCTTCTTTATATTTTTGTCCGGTTTTAAAGGGACAGCTGGTAAATCGATCCCTGAAAGTGAAGCTCTCGGTGAGTAGAGAATAAAGGGACGCAGCGGGTCTGGATGAGGGAGTGGTGGGCTATTTTATGCCCAAAACATCGAGCAAGCGAGCCAGATGCTACAGCAAAAACGTATTATTTGAATGCATCGGCCAATGATTGCTGAATGCAAATTCAGAAATGCAGATTTTGACTAAAAATACATTGCATGGCTTTATATACAGAAAACAATGAGTGCATATTATTGGACTATCGGCCTTTATAAATTAATTAACAGTGTGACATTCTCAAGCTATTGGCTGTATATTAAAAAGCACATTTAAACGCTTTCTAAAAAGCTTTTGTGTGTCTATCAACTATACAAATCTGACAGCTGATTATGAAAATGCTAATTTATTATTTTAGCTCTCTATATTGTTTCAGAATGAGTTGTGAATGCTAAATGAAAGCTACCTCACATTATTTTTTATGTGTTAAAATCTAATATAATTCTATATGCATTTGGTCTTTTAGTGTGCCATATATCTAGCTATAATTGAAGTTTCTTATTATTGACTTCTTGTTTCTAAATCTGAATGTGTCAGAAGATGTTTTTTGCTATGCATCTGATCATATGAGCTTGTTTTATCTCTCTCAGAGGTGCAGGTGAGGGTCCAGGTGTTTGACAGTGGTGATCTTTCACCCCTGCCCAACGCTGCTATTGCTGTTCGTGGTAACCAGACTCTGCTGGCACAAAGCAAAGCAGGCAGTGATGGTGTGCAGGTCGTCAGCTTCCTGTACCGCACGGGAACATGGGTAATCATTACAGCATCTCAGAGAGATTACCTCACCAGCTCAGTGCCATGGCACGCCAGCCGTTTACCCTGTGAGTAAACACTAATGTGAACTCTATAAATGGTGCATTATGCATCTTGTTCAGAATCTGACATTTTTCTTCATTTTGTTTTCACTTCTTCTTTTTTTTTCAATGTTTCAAAATAGTGTTTTAGTATTAGATGTTACATTTTATAAACTTATATACATTTTTTAGCGTGTTTAACTCTTTCTGTGCTGTATACCCTTTACCTAATGTGGTGTTTCCTGTCAAAAAAATCTGCATTAAAAAAAAAATTGCTTGTAAATCTCTCATTATTATATTTTATCACCAATTCTTGGATTTAAACTTGATTTCTTTGTTAGCTCAGGTTTTGTTTTTCTTGTAGGCCTCAATTATATGAGCTTATGCATCTGATGCATGAAAAAAGCATTATTTGTGGATAATTTTGGCAATGTTAACTCAATAACTGAGGTGTATAAGATGAGATCGATGATCAGTTAGTTCCAAAAAGAAATGCAAAGCCTGTACTAGTTGGTAAAAAGAAAGTTGATAAAAAGACTGAATCCAACATCTGATAATAATATAGGTTAACAAGAAATTTATAAGCATTTATTTGTAGGCCAGTCATTTTTGGCCGGGAACACCAACTGTAACAAGATTGAAAAATGTAAAAAAAAAAAAAAAAACACTCTGTGAGCAAAGACAATTTTAGTCCAATCCGATAACATTATCTAGCATTTTCAGGAAAAAGAATATCCTCTCCGGACCAAAATGAACACATGAGGGTTAAACATTAGTAAAACAAAAGGCAGACTTTCTCAGAAATGTATACCGCATTGTCATTGTCACATCTTCTATTTCTTATATTTGTTCATAATGTTATAAAGTTCATAATGGCATGCTGTTCTCTATGGCATAACAGACATGTTTGCCTCTTTTAATTTACTACCTTTTAAACACATCTCTGTCTGGTTTAGTATATGCCTCTGTCAGTCTTTACCTGATGGCCCAGAAGCCCGGCACACTGATCCTATATGATGATGTCATCCAGGTGTTTCATGGCTCCCCAAGTAAGAAAACATCAATTACCTTTAAAAAACGATATACATACACACACATAGATGTAAAGGCATCTGAGGCACACACATAGATGTAAAGGCAATCAGTGATGTGCCTCAGAGAGGCTGATATTTCACAAAATAATAATAATAAAAAAAGTGTATTACCTAAGTGGGAGCCTAGCTACATTTAGACATTTAACATACGTTTTTATCCAAAGCAAAGATGCCCTACACACACATTGGAAACTGGCATAAAGACATTTCTTTACCAGAATGCATTCATTGGTTCCCAAGCTTAAGAATTAAATCTATTAATCAATCAGAATAATGTTGGTTTCCACAAAATGTTACATATCCATAAATAAAAAATTCCACCACAACCACCTTTGAGTTTTCAAGAAATAAATTTGGCATATTTAATTAACTGAATTTAATTGTGAAGCACATCTTGCACGCAATTTAGTTTCTTGTTTTAACCTTCAGGTGGGCGGAGCCAGCCGTGGCTGCAGGTTCCAAGGCGGAGCCTACAGTTTAACTCCTCCTACACAGAACTGACTGCAGTTTTAACAACAGCCAGAGAGCAGAATGAAATCAACTCATTCCCTTACCCTCTCGCTCTGGAACCGAACAACACAGGTCCAAAAAACATTTGAATCTTTCAGTATAAAGATAATTAAATATTTGATATGTAGAGACTTGTATACAAGAGAGTCTTGCTATGTGAAATAGAGCTATAGATAATATAGTGTATCTATAATGGTTTTAAGGAGGAGAAAATGGCTGGACGGACCTGACAACAATAGCAGCAGTCAGTGCACAGCTGTTTGACCGTGAGGGTCGAGCGGTTGAGGTCAGCGAGCCAGTTCACATCTCCGTGCCTCTGCCTTCTGATACTCACATACGATCTGCCACCAGCATACCCGTATGGATGTACGACACCAAGACAGGTACTCACAATGCTTGAAGGAATGCTTTTATTTAGCAAAAGTAACTATACAAATAAAAATGATAATGTATTGTCCCACCTGTGACAACTGAAGTGCCAAGAAAACCCTGCATGATCCCAGACAGTACTACTGTAGCTCTTCACTTTGGAAATGCGGTAGGAATGCTATGTATCTGTTTTCTAGGATTATGGGTACGAAACGGAACAGGATTTATCACTCGAGAGGGATCACAGCTTACGTGGGACTTCACTGCCTTCCAGCTTGGCTACTGGATTGCAGCTTTCCGTTCTTCAACAGGTAACATACTTAATTCAATTGCACCGGTACATGCCACAATATACACTCTTGTACCAACATGGAAACGTGCACAAACGCTGATCGTGCTTTGTATTTAAACACTAGGCTCAGGTTTGTCTCACCCGGGCCTGAGGGACATCACAGCCTACCACACCTTCTTCCTGCTGTCCATCTTGGGATCTCTTGCTCTCTTGGTACTAGTCTTGCTCTGTGTCCTACTCTATTATTGCAGGTGTGTACTAGTTTGTCTAAATTATGTGTAACTAGAATCAACATAGGCTCATTGGAAAGACATGCGTTTATTTTGAATGTGGTTTTGGTGCGACTCACTGGACATTTCACATCAAAAGTTGTTTGAAATGTGCAATAAACGACATAATACCATTTTTTCCGTCTGAGCTTGGGTTGGTTATAAGATATATTTCACAAGGTTACAGTAAATGACTGTTTCTAAGAGTGCTTTCCCTAAATATCAACATCTGTTTTCTAGACGAAGATGTCTGAAGCCCCGACGGCTGCAGAAACAGGTTCAAGCTCCATCTGCTTTGAACGGATCCAAGCGGGACCAAGGCACCTCCATGTCTCATTTGAACCTCATCAGTGGTGGCCATGTTGAATCCGCTGCCTCCAGTGGCACCTTAGATGCCAACAAATCCGAAGCATCCCCATCCCATGCCTTCAAGGGTGCTCGGGATGAGTTTACCAGGCACATTCCTGCCCACAAGCTTCGGCACTCCTCTAAGACCAAGCAGTCGAAAGGAGCACAAAAGAATGCAGAGAGTTTCCCCATGAAGGTACATCGATCCACGGAGACCAGCAATCTGGATAGCAATCTTCTACATGATGAATATGGACGCAACTATAGCCCTGATAACAAGGATCACGACTATCGCCGGAGGCACGTTGTCAATGATAACCGGGGCTACACATCCGACCCACCTTCTCCACCAATTGTTGACAAGCCACCGGAGTACTCGCAGGTTCTGCAGGGGCCAGATCACCTCGCTCGCCCAACATCGCTTAACACACAACCAGGTCAGATTATATTCTGCAGCTCACTGGATCAGATGAAGGAGAACATGTATCGATCTATGGTACCCACTCTTGTGATCCCGGCCCACTACATGAGGTTTTCGTCCGAGTTTGGTGCCACAGATCAGGGTAAAGACGGGTCGAACCAGGCCGACCGAGATGGACAGAGTTTGCAAGGAACAAGCGGTGGGAATCAAGGCCAAAACCATCAAGGCCAGACCCCCGGGTCAGGCCATACAGAAGCCCAACAAGGTGAATCTCCAGCAGGCTCCGATGAGAGTGTTTGGCCCAACGGTGGAACACCAGCACCGGTTCACATCCCCGTTTTGTTCAATGACTCCACCATCTCCCAGATGAACGGGGAGCTGCAAGCACTTACAGAGAAGAAGCTCCTGGAACTGGGGGTGAAGCAACACCCTCGAGCTTGGTTTATATCACTCGACGGACAAGCCAACGCTCATGTGCGCCACTCCTACATAGATGTAGGTTCCGATCTCAGCCACAGTGGAACACATAGAGGTAACCACAGTGCCCAAAGCACGTTGAGTGCCCCTGCTGGGAGTAGCAAAGACCGAAACGTCGATACAAGTCTCCAAGACTCCCAACATGAGCGCAAGTCCACATCCAGTCGGAAGAACAAAGAGGAACACCACGGAAGCGGACGCAAGGGCCATGGAGGAAGCAGCTCCAGCAGTACAAGTGGTGGGAAACACTACTCCAAACCAACCTACCATGACCCTCTGGACCTAAGTGGAGGAGTGAGCCGCATGGGTGCCAGTTCACCACTGGAAAACCCTTTGACCCCTCTTTTGGATGATGGTCCTGAAGAACCCAGAGGGTCTTCAATGCCAAAAAGGGGTCGAAGCCGGGGGAACAGCTCACGTAGTAGCAACAGTGAAACACAGCTTGACTCCGTCACCAGCCCAGAAGATGACAATGACCTCGATGACAAGGATGGGAACAAGAAGAGTCCCTGGCAGCGCATTGAAGAGCGCCCCCTCATGGTGTTTCATCCCAAGAAGTAGAGCAAGAAATCAATCCCAGCAGCTGCCTTGAACAACTGGACAAACTAGAGATGTGTTCAAATTGATAATGACTGTTTTACAAATGGCACCCAGTGATATTTTCACGGGCCGGCTATTTGTGTTCTTATAATTTGATAGACATTTCCAAAATTGTTTTTATGCTATTGGATGTTTTTGTCTTTCTGTGACAACACATTTTCACTGATCAATTTGAATGCATCTCAGGGGTCAAAGAACTCAAATTCGGTGGCATCATCCCTTTCTGTGTTTTGCACACCAAGAATCTCATTAAATTCAAGAAGTAGTTATAGTGAAAAGAACGTCCATTGCAGATGGAGGAATACACGATACCAAACAACAGGGTGAGTGCATTAATATAAAGCACAACTCAACAACACAATATGCTTGTCTACAAGAGAAAGACTTTGTCTTATTGTCTTTCTATTTCCAAGCCATTAAAAGTCTTACAAACAGTTGCATCCAAAAGTACCCGAGTACCTTTTCACTTTCAATGGCTTTGACTTTTTGAATGGATGGATTTCGCTAAAGCTTGAGTCTTCACAATGTTGTATCAAGGACTTGATGTTTTCAGAAACTTTACTTTAAACTTTTAGAGACCCATTTTCTTATGTTCCAATGCAGTATATTCCTTGGTGGTATCTCTTCCTAACTTGCTCGTTCTTCTACCTTCAGTATTCATTATTTTGATGTAATTTCCTCAATCTTTCATACCAACTTTATATGTTATGTGCATTGCTTATCTGACATTTTCAGTTCAGATTTCAAACATTCCAGACTTTTTTACCGTTAGTCCTTAAGTAGATTAGTTAAAATTAAATTAACAAGGTTTAATGTTCACATTTATTGTTGATGTGGTGTTCAGTACACAATGCATTTTCAATTTATTGTATTATATGTTATGCCATAGCACCTGTAAAGTGCAGATTTGTATAGGAAAGCTGATTCCAAATTAAGTTACTCTTCAACTTGACCCCAATTTCACTTACAATGAAAAAGCGTTGACTGTAATACAGTAGATATGAATGTACGTTAGCATTTTCAGTCCGCTTTTCATTTGTTTAAAGAGAGCCATTAGCATTTTGTGTATATGTATGATAGCCTATATGTGCATGAGATAACTAGTATAGGACAACAGATTTTTTTATCCCTACAAATTAAAATAGACACTATCAAAGCATGAAGATGGATATTACATGCATCGGATACTGATACCTGATGGGAAGAAATTTGCCAAAATTTCAAATGAAATATTATATACGAGTTTACAGGCCAGTGTTCGGCCAATGTATTTCCGTCCAAACTTTTCCAACACTGTTAATATTCACATTGTCTGCATTGCACTGACTGTGACAGAAGTCTGACATTCTGGATCATTTTAATAAGCCATTCAATTTTTAACTAGTTATTATTGTTTTTCTCATGTTTACTATTATCAAAACAAGCACAAGACATGTCATTTTTAAAGCAACATGAAGACCATCAAGCATAATATAAAGAGACTTTTACTAAAATAGCTCTGCTCATGCTGATCTGGAGCCAATCAGCAGTGATTTACGCTGTCTCTTGTGATGATTGTCAACTAACTATAAATGTTAGCATGGTTGCAACATGTCTCATGTGTCATTTGTTTTGCAACCCTTCATAACTTCCTGATAATAACTGACACAAATATAGCTGGAGCTGAGATTAAGTACTGGATTGTCTTTTGTCAGACTTACTAGAACTGAAATTAAAGGCAATCTCTTGCTCTGTCTGTTTGTTTTATTCACAGCCCGTGGGTAATTTACACAGTTTGCATTTGTCAATGTATATTTATCATGTGATGTGGTGCTCTGAAACACATTTCCCTCTGTTCTGTGTAAATATTTCTCTCTTTGAGTATGAACATGACTCCGATGATATTATGATGTTGTTTCCATTGTGCACAGTTTGTTCGAAAATCATGTCAGATGGAACTTTTGCAATTTTATAATTTGTTCATGATATCATAGAAAAAATAAAGAAAATAAAATCACTTGTGAAATCACTTCTGACGTGCCCAAAAGTCATGTGATGTACAATAAAGAAATGACATATCTTGTGGGGTTTTCCTTAACTTCTGTTTTTATTAAAAACAAAACTCAAAATAGGAATCCTGAATCTTATTAACCCATGGAATATTGTAAAATTACATCCTCATGTAAACATAATTTTCAATCTTTTTTAAGTATTAATATTTTAGAATTTTTAGTAGGCATTTTTAAAACTTGCATTGCAAGTTATTTGGCAAGGAAAAATTACTAATTGCGTTCAAAGTGCACAAGTCAATGTTATGTACACAAATAATGGCATTATATTTATCTAGTATTATTATATTTTATATACTATATTATTGTCGAGCTATAAACAAGACAGCAATCATAATGTAGTTTGTTGTTTTTATATTTAAAATTTTATATTTAAAAACTTTAATTACACATTTATAAGCCCAAATTTGAAATGAAATTCCAGCGGAGGCCGCTAGAGGGCGCCAATGATCAATATTCCTCAGCCACGTACTGTCTAATTATGTTTGTGATTAAATGACCATGATTTGTGTTTTTCAGCATGTTTCTGGTGGGTTTGACTGGTTTGTTTGTAAAGAAACCCACATGTAGGTTTTTGTTTTGAAAATTTGTATTTAAAGAAAAAGGTAGGCACCATTTAGAAAACTAATTTGCAGCATTAAACATAAAACAATCATTAAATGGGTCATGACTTTGGGTCCTAACTTTTATAAATTATTTTAATTCTGTACAGTTCTCTGAGGTCCGTTTATTATCAAGATGTTTTACATCAAAAAACTTCATAATTCATAAGTAGTGGGCTATTTACTGTCCTGTTTTCACTCAGTTTGACTAAGCGTGGTGATTGTAGACTCAGAAGTAAACACCCACTGCTGTGATTGGCCAACAGTTGTGTGTGTTTGACAGATACATCCTTCATAGATGGGCACAGATGTGATTTAGGTAAAAAAAAAAAAAAACATAAATACTGAGTACATATCAAATGGTCTTCAATAACAGACAAAGCAATAGTGAGAACGTAATAAAAACACTAACTCACACTGGTGTGGTGTGGCATTACCAACAGACTCCAATAAAGTCGCACAACATCTTCTTTTAGTTCCAATCTTTCGGAAAATCCTGTGTCGAAATTGTGCCTTGTTTTTAAACAAATCTGTGGTGAAATGAAGTGAACAAGGAGAACCAAGAACCAAGTTCTTACTGCCGTGGTCTGGATCTTCATTAAAAACAAAGTTCATCCCATGGGATCAGAAGGAAGGCAATGCAAAGACTGTTTTTGTCTTCGAAGCACCTTTATCATTCAGTTTCTGAGTAGACATTTGTTTGACTCTCTCTTTATTTACACTACATGCGTGAATCGGTGGGCGGGGCTTAACAGGTAGCATGTAGAATCGGTGGGCGGGGCTAAACAGGCAGCGATGTAGAAGCATCAAATAAATAAAAACAATATAGACATTAAAAAAGTAATAAACAACAAAAACGCACAACAAAATGATTTAAACTAAACAAAAACAGATAATATAAAAAGTAATTCAAAATGTAAAATTATAAACTATAAAATAAACAAATTATATCCCAATGACAGCACTGATAAAAAGTGGGGTAAAGCGCAGGTGTTACCGAATGCAACACAAAAATATTTTTTGCAAGTATAAGTTGGTATTTAGGTTGGTTCAGTGATGTTGAATAATATTTTTGACTTTAATAAAACCAATTAATTTACATGTTACCATTTTTTCAGTGTATATGTGATTTTATTGAATTTCTCTTAAGCAACAGGTTTTGTTGCTGTAGCTCCATTTGTAAGAGTGTTTATGTTCGTCTCACAATATAAAAATGTTATGAGTTTTCTCTCTTTCTCTGTCTTCTTCGTGCAGTCCTTCATCTTCAGGCTTGACCTATGGTGATGTTCTCTGTCTTTAATAAGCTGTTCTTATGCTAACACAGAGTGACGCAGGCTAGCGGCCCTGCACAGTAAGACCTCTCTCTCTCTGTGTGTGTGTGTGTGTGTGTGAGAGAGAGAGAGATGGTCAAGGTTCTAAGATTGTGCATCTGTCTTTATGCAGTGGATGAATATTGTGTGTATGTGTGTGTGTGTGTGTGCACTTACTTATATCACTTTTGGGTACATTCACCAGAATACACACCAGTAAACTGAGGACCACCCAAAAAATTGAGGACATTTTGTATGTCCTCATTTGTTTGACTATACAGTGGCATTCAGCATGCTCTAAAATGGTTTCCAGGCTTAAAATCTCACTTGTCCCAAAAAATCACTTTTAATTGATTTGTGTACCTGAAGTGTGTATGCCCCCCACTAAAGTGTGTATAACACAGCGCCCTCTAGGAGTACTGCACTTCCGGAAAAGATACACACTTTGGGGATTCTGGCCAATCAGAGCGCAGGAAGCCGCTATGGGAGCGGGACTTGGTAATCTGACCAATCAGAGGCCAATACGTCATCAATAAAGATGGCGGAGGCAAAAAACATGTTGATTGTGAATGAATTGACAGATAATCCACATTAAATTACAGATAAATTCCCAATAATTAGTATTAAATAAGATTAGACCAATATGCATTGAGCAGCAGGAGCTCTCGCGATTCATATTAGCATGTTTTACAACTTTTAATCCTCGCGTTTTTCTCTCGCATCAGAGTCTGCTCCGTGTGTGTGTAAAGATCGCGCTGCCCCGCGTCACCATGACTACAGCACTTACATCGGATATTAATGCTGTAGGAACAAGTTTGACGCAGGAAGGGACAGACACAATACATCATGTGAATTTGAAAAGTAACATATTTCCTTCCAAAAGCGGAGGGGCAACTGTTTAAATCTGTTATTGTGGGTGTGGTGATATACATCTGAGTTTATTCAATAAAAATATACAAGCAATTAAAATATGTGAAAACAGGCAGATTCGCTTGCTTTTATAAGTGATGTTATTTGTTTTAAGTGTTTTCTCCAACTTTGCGTCCTGCCATTTCCCTGACAGCGCAGCCAGGCCCCTCCCCCACCCAGAGCACGCGCGTCTGTAACCAGAGCAACACATTCACTTACAGCAAACAAGCAAACATTCTCTTTATGTTATATAATATTATATTATTTTATATTACATTATATATTATATTAATTATATTACATTACATTATATTCCTTCATTTATTATATAATTATATTATATGACATTACATTGCATTATATTACTTTATATTATATTATATTTTTATATAGAGGAAAGAAGGTACAGCAAACATCTTTTTATTTTATATTCTATTAATTATATTTGAAGTTTTTCTTAGTCGCTTTGGGGCATTTCTCAGATCACGACTAAAATTCTTATTCAACCTCCACGTTATCTACTTACTTGTGCACCTCAAAAGCAATTGCTCATCATTTGAACAAATTACAAATGCAACTGATTATGTACACGTTTTATCTGTTTCTTACATTATCAAATGCCATGTTGATCAAAATGTATGGTTCTCTGCTGAATTCTCCCAAGTCTTACTCCCCAAAACATTTAGGTATTAATTCATTAAGTCATTAAATGCAGAATAGTAGTTGTCATAAACTGTCAAGCAAATTTTCTATACACTTCTCTTAGACATTTTTTTCCTGAATTGTTGAATTGCAGAGGTGAATTCTGATTTTCACTAATGAAGGGGAATGTAAAGCATTCGATCATCCAATAATCCACCAGTTCCTTAAAATAGCTCAGAGTGCATCTCATTAAGCTTCATCTGAGAAGCATACAGACAGAGCACAACACAACACAGTGTTACACACTCTGGTAATGTAAGAACAACAAGGTACAAACAGGGTGAACAGCATGGAAGAAGTAAGGATGTGTGGTGGAAGAATACAGAGGTAAAACAGAGGAAGAGGTAGAAGAGGACAAGATTCTGAAGAAATAAGGGCCACTATCATGTTCTCAATATCATGACCTTATGGCCGAAGCGGGTCAAAAGGTGAGCTGAATGTTGGGAGAACAACCGTGTGTGTCCTCAGTCATTAAAACATTTGAACAGGTGTGCTTCTTCTTCTTTTATTGGCGGTTGGCATACCAATTTGGTGCATTACCGCCACCAACTGTTTGGGGTGTGGAGCTTCAATGCGGATTTCTACTAATATGTATTGAAAAAAAATATATAATAATAATAATAATGATATATATATATATATATATATATATATATATATATATATATATATATATATATATATGTATATATATTCTTGGTTATTCTTAAATTCGATTAAATAAGTCTGTTTCTTTAAGGTATCTCATGCTGGCCATGCTGATGATTTTGATGCAGAAAAGGAAAGTAAACCCTCTACTGATAAATGTGTGTAACCTAATTCTTTAACTTGTTCTAACAGCATGATTCGTTCTGTTCTGTATGCTTCACATTCTATTAATATATGCTCTACCGTTTCTCTCCCCCCACAATTAATGCATAGTCCTTGAACAGGTGTGCAATCACACAGTGTTCACTATACTGTAGTCGTGCAATACAGCATATTTACATTATATATTACAGCAGTCTACTTGCATTTTACATTGGCAACTCCGGTCCTGGAGGGCCACTGTCCTGCAGAGTTTAGCTCCAGCCCAGATAAAAACTCACCTGCCTGTATATATCTAGTAATCCTGAAAACATTGATTGCCTTGTTCATGTGTGTTTAATTAGGAATGGAGCTCAACTCTGCAGGACAATGGCCCTCCAGGACCGAAGTTGCCTATCCCAGAGGCATAATGTAAAAAACACTTATACAAAGTATACAGGTGCTGGTCATATGATTAGAATATCATCAAAAAGTTGATTTATTTCACTAATTCCATTCAAAAAGTGAAACTTCTATATTATATTCATTCATTACACACAGACTGATATATTTCAAATGTTTATTTCTTTTAATTTTGATGATAATAACTGACAACTAAGGAAAATCCCAAATTAGAATTTTGTGAAAAGGTTCAATATTGAAGACACCTGGTGCCACACTCTAATCAGTTAATTAACTCAAAACATTTAAATCGTCTCTCAATAGTTCTGTAGGCTACACAATCTTGGGGAAGACTGCTGACTTGACAGTTGTCCAAAAGATGACCACACCTTGCACAAGGAGGGCAAGACACAAAAGGTCATAGCTAAATAGGCTGGCTGTTCACAGAGCTCTGTGTCCCGGCACATTAATAAAAAGGCGAAGGGAAGGAAAAGATGTGGTAGAAAAAAAGTGTACAAGCAATAGAGCTGGTAAGTCCCGCCCCTTCCGTAAAACCCAGCTGGACCTTAAAGTTGAAAAACCGTCAATGCAAGTGAATGGGAGAAAATAATTATTTTCTGGTCCCGTTTGAATTGTGCCATGAATGTGAACAGTGACAGTATATGGTATGATTTATCGGCTAGCAGTTGTGGAAAGGACATAACGAGAAAGACTACATGTCGCCTATGTGACGTCACCCCATAAAGTTGACTTACCTGTGGTTTTCGCCAACCTCAAAGATTTTGTCCTCTCCCTGAAAGAAGGTGGTGAAGTGCACCAAAGACACAGCCATGTTTAGCGGGATCCGTGAGCTAGAGCCATGTGCTAGTGTTGTTGACGTTTCAAACATGTCGAAAGCAGCAAAGAGTTGTAGTCCACAAAGTGCTGTCACAAAAAGTCTACCCCTATCAAACTTCTACCTGCTAAATTGTAACATTCTTCACACGAAAGATTATATAAAAAATTCACAGACAACATATGTTCACATTCATGTCACAATTCAAACGGGACCAGAAAATAATTATTTTCTCCCATTAATGAAATTAATCCCATTTGCATTGACAGTTTTTCAACTTTGAGGTCCAGTGGGGTTTTACGGAGGGGGCGGGACTTACCAGCTCTATAGGGATAACCACATCCTGGAGAGGATAGTGAAAAAAAACCCATTCAAAACTGTGGGGGAGATAAACAAAGAGTGGACTGCAGCTGGAGTCAGTGCTTCAAGAACCACCACGCACAGACATATGCAAGACATGGGTTTCAGCTGTCGCATTCCTGGTGTCAAGCCACTCTTGAACACTCAGAAGCGTCTCACCTGGGCTAAAGACAAAAAGGACTGGACTGCTGCTGAGTGGTCCAAAGTTATGTTCTCTAATGAAAGTAACTTTTGCATTTCCTTTGGAAACCAAGGTCCCAGAGTCTGGAGGAAGAATGGAGAGGCACACAATCCACGTTGCTTGAGGTCCAGTGTAAAGTTTCCACAGTCAGTGATGGTTTGTGGGGCCATGTCATCTGCTGGTGTTGGTCCATTGTGTTTTCTGAGGTCCAAGGTCAACGCAGCCGTATACCAGGAAGTTTTAGAGCACTTCATGCTTCCTGCTGCTGATCAACTTTATGGAGATGCAGATTTCATTTTCCAACAGGATGTGGCACCAGCACACACTGCCAAAGCAGTACCTGATTTAAGGGCCATTGTATCCCTGTTCTTAATTGGCCAGCAAACTTGTCTTCTATGGGGTATTGTGAAGAGGAAGATGTGACATGTCAGACCCAGGAATGCAGAAGAGCTGAAGGCCACTATCAGAGTAACCTGGTCTCTCATAACACCTGAGCAGTGCCACAGACTGACTGACTCCATGCCACGCCGCATTGCTGCAGTCATTCAGACAAAAGAGACACAACTAAGTATTGAGTGCTGTACATGCTCATACTTTTCATGCTCATACCTTTCAGTTGGCCAAGATTTCTAAAAATCCTTTCTTTGTATTGGTCTTAAGTAATATTCAAATTTTCTGAGATACTGAATTTGGGATTTTACGTAGTTGTCAGTTATAATCATCAAAATTAAAAGAAACATATTTGAAATATATCAGTCTGTGTGTAATGAATGAATATAATATACAAGTTTCACTTTTTGAATGATAGTTCACTGTTATATTGACAAAATGACAAAGCATTTTGACTATCATGTTTGTAAACAATGACACAAGGACTTGTCATTCTGATGGCACTGATGTTCATTGATATTGTATTAAGGATATTGAGCAAGTTACAGGCTTTGTTTTTGTCTGGGTTTGTACCAATTGTTTTGAAAAATGCACTCACTGGTTTGCAAATCTTAAGAATTATTCAAGAAATGATATATATATATATAGAGAGAGAGAGAGAGAGAGAGAGAGAGAGAGCAGTTATTGTCATACAAAATAACAAAAAGTGTTTAAAAGAATCATGAATTAAGCTGGCACGTTTAAATGTTTGTTAACATATTTATTTGTTCTTACTTTGATTTTATAGCCCTAGCCCTATCCCTAGCCCTAGCTGAGATCTGCTTCTGCTGCTCATACTGTGATCAGCCGCCCTTCCCCCACAGCACTCTCTGATCGCGCGCGCGCCCTTCCCCCACAGCACTGTCTCTGACTGACTCACTGCAGATGAGATGCTTGCATATCAGCCCTGCTGTGGGTTTGCAGACTTCAATTGACTGTTTTGATTAATAAATGCTATTACAGTTTTTTTTCAATCGCTTACAAGCGCTTACCCATACTTTAGATACTTTTTCTAAACTCTTAACACAGACTCACACCTACAAAACACAATTGGCCAAATGGATAATTTTCTTCTCGAAAACACATTTTGTTAAATTTATACTAAATCTTAATTTCAAAATAGAACACATCTTTCTGTCAACACACCAACTTTACCAAAACACTGGAAATCTGACTCAAAATTAAATTATTCTGTCAAAGAATAACACTTGTTTTCACCTCAAAAGGTACATGCAGTCAATCAAAGTACACCAGGTTTCAAAATACTGGCTATTGTTGACATTACAAAAACTGCATAGACTTTTCAGTCTCAGTTTTACAGGTATTTGCATGCAAAACATGCAATTCACTGTTTTACACTAAATTTCTTGGTTAGGAACTGTATGTCCAAATGTACAGTAATGTTCACATTCAAAAGCATTCCAGTAAAAAGCTATTTTTTTCCTTTACTGTTTACTGCAGGAGGTACAGTAGAAACACGGTATGATAGAACAGAAAAGCTTTGAGAGTATTGCTTACAGTGAACAAAATATCCATCTCACTGCTCCTGCTCTTCTCCCTGGCCCCCTTGCTCTTACTCTTCCTCGTCCATACATTACAGTGTTTGTCTTTTTCTGTTTCCAAAAATATTACTCTTCAAAGTCCTCCTTTTACTGTATTGTATAAGTGTCAATGTAATAGAAAAAAAATAACCCCTGCAATTGAGTCTAAGCCAGATTGGAATCAGCTGTGGTTGGCCCAATTTACACAACATAAATCAGCTAAGATAAATTGTTTTTGAACTGATTTAATTGCAGAAGCAGAGGTTTTTATACTGTATCTAAGGTTTGGAACATTGTTTTTGCTATTGTGGGATGTTGTGTGTTAACATTTGTAAATACTACAAAAACGATCCATAATTTTGTTGGGAGGTATAGCTTGTCTGTTCAGAAAATGTAAGCATTGTGGAAATGTGTTCAATGACTCCATATTGTGTGAAAACGACATGAAATGAGTGAATGGTATGGCCACAATAGACAGATGCTGTGCTAATTGTGTTTAGAGTTTTGAAAATATGACAACTGCTTGGACAAATGCTTGTTAGCGACTGAAAAAAACTGTAATAGAAAATAAGATGTCTGTTCAAGAGATCTAGGTTGCTCATTTAGACAGTTGTGAGCTCTTGTTTACAGCAGACCTGCACATTTTGAATATTCATATTTGTAATCCTCTTAAAAGCTTTATGATGTGGTGTTATTTCAGAAAATTAAGTACAAGTTGGGTACATTTTTTTTACAAACCAGTGCACTTACTGGTTTGAAAATCTTAAGAATGATTCAAGAAATTATATATCTATGTATCTCTCTCTCTCTCTCTCTCTATATATATATAGAGAGAGAGAGAGAGAGAGAGAGAGCAGTTATAGTCATACAAAAGAACAAAAGTGTTTAAAAGAATCATGAATTAAGCTGGCACGTTTAAATGTTTGTTTACAGATTTATTAGTTCTTACTTTGATTTTCAACTATAGCCCTATAGCCCTAGCCCTAGCTGAGATCTGCTTCTGCTGCTCATACTGTGATCAGCCGCCCTTCCCCCACAGCACTCTCTGATCGCGCGCGCGCCCTTCCCCCACAGCACTGTCTCTGACTGACTCGCTGCAGATGAGATGAATGAATGAACTAACAAAAGTCTTGTGAGCTCTAGTTTACAGCAGACCTGCACGTTTTGAATATTCTTATTTGTAATTCTCTTAAAAACTTTATGATGTGGTGTTATTTTATAAAAATAAGTGCACACCGGGTACTTTTTGCTCTTTTAAACCAGTGCTTGTACGGACATGCGCACTGGTTCCTAGTTTGAGGTGGGTGCTCGGTTAAAAAGTGATCATGTGCTCTGTCCACTAGAAAGACTAACTTCATCACATTTTTTTTTTAAGTTTGAAGAAACAGTACTGTGGTCAAAACAAATATCATTGCCACCAGATAATTTTCTATTAGGCCAAATAAATGTAGTCACAATTTCAACGTGAAATCCAAATACGTAACTACGTCATTTACGCAAGTCAGCGACGGTGGTGTTTTCCCGGGAAATGCAGACACGTGACGATGGAACGCGCGAAACAGACGACAAACAACCCACCAGGAGGAAAGGTGAGATCAAGACTTGTCCTGAAAATGCATGATAACTAAATACATTGTGTAATATGAAATATAGTACGATGTATGTTTATTTTAGTGGTTTAGTTATTTTTTGTAATAGGGTTTTATTTACTTCTCGATTGTATTTGAGTTTGCTTCTAAGCCTGTGTCATTTGATGATTTGTTGCAATAATGAAAACAAATTGTATATATAAAATTGACTATTAAATATAATTTTGTTATTTTTCATATAATAGTACTTTAGGTTCTACAAAGTAATCAAGACAACCGAGTCAGTGGTAGTTTTCTAAATCATTGTTTTTCTCAAAAGTGTTGTAAAATATCAACAGTAATTTGAAATAATTCATTCTCATTTTTTAATATCATTATTTTATATATTATATTTTATGTAATACATTATTACATTATTTGCCCCCGAATTGGTTTTTTAGTGGAATGTTTTATTTTAATAATTTATCTTCACTGAGATTTTTTTGCACAATGACCATGAATTGATACTTTATAAAAATTGTATTTTGTTTCAAGCTCCA
Organism: Carassius auratus; assembly: GCF_003368295.1. Taxonomy (NCBI): domain Eukaryota; kingdom Metazoa; phylum Chordata; class Actinopteri; order Cypriniformes; family Cyprinidae; genus Carassius; species Carassius auratus. Next base: position 1,234,269 of record NW_020527778.1, read on the forward strand.
AAGCAGACAAAAAGCACATTAAAAATAGTCCATATAAATCTAGCTGGTTATTGACTGAAAATCTCCCATATACTTTAGCTCTTAAATCAAATATAGATTGACATCAATTGTGGTTACAAGACACACAAGAACCAATGGTTTTTGGCATTAATGACATTTCCATTAAAAAAAAAATATATATAATATAAAGATTTGTTCCACAGAAAAACACAACACCGGTTTGGATATGAGGGTTAGTATGTTAATTATGTGTGTTTTTGGTGAACAATTCCAGTAAGATCAACAGGATTTTTTAAAATATGCTTGTTTATTTCGTTCACCTTATATTTATTTGTATTTATTTTTTCCAGTCATTTCAAGAAAGAAAGTCGCCATGCTGGGAAATAAAAGACGTAGGAAACCTCTGCAGGATGCTGAGCATCACATTACCTGTAAAACTGACAAGCCTGGGCTTCGAGAGCAGTTCATCAGCAAATATAAAGGCAAGTATAAATGACTAAGCAGTTTAGTAACTAATAACTAGGGCTGGGGGATATGGCAAAAAAGTGATCACGATAATTGTTTTATATTAGTCGATATCGATAATTATCACAATAAATGTCAAATCTTTATTTCTTTCAAGTTTAAAGGCAGATATTTGCTCCTAAGTGAAAGTTGTAGAAACCAGAGCATTAATTGTGGTTTTAAACTACTCTTTATTGTCAGAACATATCATGACAAACACTTGCCAAACAGGTGAACATTTCACAAATCTGAGGTAGAACATTCAAACATTTGTTATTTTTCCTTAACAAAATAAATATATTTATTGGAAAATGTATTTCTTAGTTCCTGGATGTGCTAATGGGGGATATTGTTTCAAGTCTTGAAACAGGTTTGTGTTGCCTGACTTTGATGGCACGGATCTTCAGCACAGTTTACAGTGCAGGCAGCAATATTAATATTAGATATATTTTGTCTCAAAATGCATATTTGACAATGATTTGCAGCAGTATTAGATTCAGTTAGGAGCAGATTTACTATGTAAAATTTATGTTCATTAACAAAAACAGTAACATCTTTTAAAACGACCTCAATTTTATTTGGTAAAATGTAATAATCTGACTGTTTGAGTTTTATTAAAATTAACCATTGGTCATCCAGTATCATGCATTTAGATCATGATAACCACAAAACCAAATACTGTAACTATTTTATTAATCCTTTAATACATTGTCTACATTACAGTTTTTTTCAATCGCTAACAAGCGCTTACCCATACTTCAGATACTTTTTCTAAACTCTTAACACAGACTAACACCTACAAAACACAATTGGCCAAATGGATAATTTTCTTCTCGAAAACACATTTTGTTAAATTTATACTAAATCTTAATTTCAAAATAGAACACATCTTTCTGTCAACACACCAACTTTACCAAAACACTGGAAATCTGACTCAAAATTAAATTATTCTGTCAAAGAATAACACTTGTTTTCACCTCAAAAGGTACATGCAGTCAATCAAAGTACACCAGGTTTCAAAATACTGGCTATTGTTGACATTACAAAAACTGCATAGACTTTTCAGTCTCAGTTTTACAGGTATTTGCATGCAAAACATGCAATTCACTGTTTTACACTAAATTTCTTGGTTAGGAACTGTATGTCCAAATGTACAGTAATGTTCACATTCAAAAGCATTCCAGTAAAAAGCTATTTTTCCTTTACTGTTTACTGCAGGAGGTACAGTAGAAACACGGTATGATAGAACAGAAAAGGTTTGACAGTATTGCTTACAGTGAACAAAATATCCATGAAACACATAAGAGCATTCTGAACAAAAAAACAACAACAGAAAAAAGCCCAGAATAAAAAAAGGAGAGGGGGGGGGGGTAAAATAAAATCTCTCACTGCTCCTCTCAATGCTCCTGCTCCTCTCACTGCTCCTGCTCCCCTCACTGCTCCTCTCACTGCTCCTGCTCCCCTCACTGCTCCTCTCACTGCTCCTGCTCCCGCTCCTCTCACTGCTCCTGCTCCCCTCACTGCTCCTCTCACTGCATCTCTCACTTCTCCTGCTCCTCTCACTGCATCTCTCACTGCTCCGGCTCCTCTCACTGCATCTCTCACTTCTCCTGCTCCTCTCACTGCATCTCTCACTGCTCCCGCTCCTCTCACTGCATCTCTCACTGCTCCTGCTCCTCTCACTGCATCTCTCACTGCTCCTGCTCCTCTCACTGCATCTCTCACTGCTCCTGCTCCTCTCACTGCTCCTCTCACTGCTCCTCTCACTGCTCCTCTCACTGTTCACTGCTCCCGCTCCTCTCACTGCTCCTCTCACTGCATCTCTCACTGCTCCTGCTCCTCTCCCTGCATCTCTCCCTGCATCTCTCACTGCTCCTCTCACTGATCCTCTCACTGCACCTGCTCCTCTCACTGCTCCTGCTCCTCTCACTGCTCCTGCTCCTCTCACTGCTCCCGCTCCTCTCACTGCATCTCTCACTGCACCTGCTCCTCTCACTGCTCCTGCTCCTCTCACTGCTCCTGCTCCTCTCACTGCTCCCGCTCCTCTCACTGCATCTCTCACTGCTCCTGCTCCTCTCACTGCTCCCGCTCCTCTCACTGCATCTCTCACTGCTCCTGCTCCTCTCACTGCTCCCGCTCCTCTCACTGCATCTCTCACTGCTCCTGCTCCTCTCACTGCTCCTGCTCCTCTCACTGCTCCTGCTCCTCTCACTGCTCCCGCTCCTCTCACTGCATCTCTCACTGCTCCTGCTCCTCTCACTGCTCCCGCTCCTCTCACTGCATCTCTCACTGCTCCTGCTCCTCTCACTGCTCCCGCTCCTCTCACTGCATCTCTCACTGCTCCTGCTCCTCTCACTGCTCCCGCTCCTCTCACTGCATCTCTCACTGCTCCTGCTCCTCTCACTGCACCTGCTCCTCTCACTGCTCCTGCTCCTCTCACTGCTCCTGCTCCTCTCACTGCTCCTGCTCCTCTCACTGCACCTGCTCCTCTCACTGCTCCTGCTCCTCTCACTGCTCCTGCTCCTCTCACTGCTCCTGCTCCTCTCACTGCACCTGCTCCTCTCACTGCTCCTGCTCCTCTCACTGCTCCTGCTCCTCTCACTGCTCCCGCTCCTCTCACTGCATCTCTCACTGCTCCTGCTCCTCTCACTGCTCCTGCTCTTCTCACTGTTCACTGCTCCTGCTCCTCTCACTGGGCCCTTGCTCTTACTCTTCCTCGTCCATACATTAGTGTTTGTCTTTTTCTGTTTCTGTTTCCAAAAATATCACTCTTCAAAGTCCTCCTTTTACTGTATTGTATAAGTGTCAGTGTGCTCCTCTCACTGCTCCTGCTCTTCTCACTGTTCACTGCTCCTGCTCCTCTCACTGGGCCCTTGCTCTTACTCTTCCTCGTCCATACATTAGTGTTTGTCTTTTTCTGTTTCTGTTTCCAAAAATATCACTCTTCAAAGTCCTCCTTTTACTGTATTGTATAAGTGTCAGTGTAATAGAAAAAAATAACCCCTGCAATTGAGTCTAAGCCAGATTGGAATCAGCTGTGGTTGGCCCAATTTACACAACATAAATCAGCTAAGATAAATTGTTTTTGAACTGATATCATTGCAGAAGCAGATTTTTTTTATACTGTATCTAAGGTTTGGAACATTGTTTTTGCTATTGTGGGATGTTGTGTGTTAACATTTGTAAATACTACAAAAACGATCCATAATTTTGTTGGGAGGTATAGCTTGTCTGTTCAGAAAATGTAAGCATTGTGGAAATGTGTTCAATGACTCCATATTGTGTAAAAACGACATGAAATGTGTGAATGGTATGCCCACAATAGACAGATGCTGTGCTAATTGTGTTTAGAGTTTTGAAAATATGACAACTGCTTGGACAAATGCTTGTTTGCGACTGAAAACAACTGTAATAATATAAAACAATCCAATATGTACAGTATTGTTCAAAATAATAGCAGTACAATGTGACTTACCAGAATAATCAAGGTTTTTAGTATATTTTTTATTGCTACGTGGCAAACAAGTTACCAGTAGGTTCAGTAGATTCTCAGAAAACAAACAAGACCCAGCATTCATGATATGCACGCTCTTAAGGCTGTGCAGTTGGGCAATTAGTTGAAAGGGGTGTGTTCAAAAAAATAGCAGTGTCTACCTTTGACTGTACGAACTCAAAACTATTTTGTACAAACATTTTTTTTTTTTCTGGGATTTAGCAATCCTGTGAATCACTAAACTAATATTTAGTTGTATGACCACAGTTTTTTAAACTGCTTGACATCTGTGTGGCATGGAGTCAACCAACTTGTGGCACCTCTCAGCTGTTATTCCACTCCATGATTCTTTAACAACATTCCACAATTCATTCACATTTCTTGGTTTTGCTTCAGAAACAGCATTTTTGATATCACCCCACAAGTTCTCAATTGGATTAAGGTCTGGAGATTGGGCTGGCCACTCCATAACATTAATTTTGTTGGTTTGGAACCAAGACTTTGCCCGTTTACTAGTGTGTTTTGGGTAATTGTCTTGTTGAAACAACCATTTCAAGGGCATGTCCTCTTCAGCATAGGGCAACATGACCTCTTCAAGTATTTTAACATATGCAAACTGATCCATGATCCCTGGTATGCGATAAATAGACCCAACACCATAGTAGGAGAAACATGCCCATATCATGATGCTTGCACCTCCATGCTTCACTGTCTTCACTGTGTACTGTGGCTTGAATTCAGAGTTTGGGGGTCGTCTCACAAACTGCCTGTGGCCCTTGGACCCAAAAAGAACAATTTTACTCTCATCAGTCCACAAAATGTTCCTCCATTTCTCTTTAGGCCAGTTGATGTGTTCTTTGGCAAATTGTAACCTCTTCTGCACATGCCTTTTTTAACAGAGGGACTTTGCGGGGGATTCTTGAAAATAGATTAGCTTCACACAGACGTCTTCTAACTGTCACAGTACTTACAGGTAACTCCAGACTGTCTTTGATCATCCTGGAGGTGATCATTGGCTGAGCCTTTGCCATTCTGGTTATTCTTCTATCCATTTTGATGGTTGTCTTCCGTTTTCTTCCACGTCTCTCTGGTTTTGCTCTCCATTTTAAGGCATTGGAGATCATTTTAGCTGAACAGCCTATCATTTTTTGCACCTCTTTATAGGTTTTCCCCTCTCTAATCAACTTTTTAATCAAAGTACGCTGTTCTTCTGAACAATGTCTTGAACGACCCATTTTCCTCAGCTTTCAAATGCATGTTCAACAAGTGTTGGCTTCATCCTTAAATAGGGGCCACCTGATTTACACCTGTTTCTTCACAAAATTGATGACCTCAGTGATTGAATGCCACACTGCTATTTTTTTGAACACATCCCTTTCAACTAATTCAACTAATTGCCCAATTGCACAGCCTTAAGAGCGTGCATATCATGAATGCTGGGTCTCATTTGTTTTCTGAGAATCTACTGAACCTACTGGTAACTTGTTTGCCACGTAGCAATAAAAAAATATACGAAAAACCTTGATTATTCTGGTTAGTCACATTGTACTGCTATTATTTTGAACAATACTGTACATGGACACGATGGGGAGGGGGTATGGTACGACCATTTGATTGACACAGTTACTGTCTAATGATTCTAGGTAGTTTTGGAAATGATTGGCTGGAGTTTTTCGAGTCCTGCCTGTTCCACAGATGATTAAATTGCTTACTTTTCATTTCAGTGCTTCTAACTCAGTGGCTGTAAGTGGGTTAGGAATAGGATTTCAAGTGATTTTGAAAAAATGGACAAAAAAGACAATTACATACCCCACCTTTAAATCTAACAATCGCTTATCAATTATCATATCACATCAAACCGTGCAAACTATACTTTGTTCTCAAATTGTTAATGTTAACAACATCAGCATTGTGTGACTACATTTAAGGCCCTTCAGATATTTATCCTTGTTTTCGTGTGGGCCAGGCGGCCAGTCTCTTTTTTTCTGTAGCCACTCCAAAGTCCAAGTCACCCACGTCACCTTCAACCTCGCCTGTGCAGCCCTCATCATCCTCGCCTGCCTACAGAGGAGGAGAGCGCATCAACAAAGCTGCTTGCGAATGTGGCATAAAGAACCCTGAAGCACTGTCATCAACTAGGCTCAGGAAACACATAGCAACCATGTCTAAAATTCTTAACCTTAATGAGAATGAAGCAGACCAACTGGCTGATTTCCTTGGTCACGATATCCGAATCCACAGACAGTTTTATCGGTTACCAGAGGGAACACTGCAGCTGGCAAAAATGAGTAAAGTCCTAATGGCCATGGAGAAAGGAACACTGTCTGACTACAAAGGAAAGAAACTTGATGACATTGAAATCGACCCAAATGGTATGAGTATACATGCTCTGTGTGTATCTGTGCTGTACATATTTGCAAAACAATGTATATATTCATGTCACAGATACTAGGTATAAGCAATAAAGTGTTCATTTTTCGTTAATTAATTATTAAGAGCAACTTGAGGCCCAAGGTGATTCCATGTCAAGTGATGAGGAGGATTCCAGTGACCTATCTCAGACACCAGCACCAGCACCAGTACAGACTGATCAACCTGTTCAATCTGAACAAGCTGTTTCACAGGAGGATCAAGGTAAGAAAAATCTCTACATTGCACAAACAACAATAATCAAATAAACATGAATTGGCTCCATGCAGCAATATCCAGACAAATTCAAAAAAAAAATTATGCATTGGGAACACAGTCTTGATTTGCTCTTTACTCACCGATTTAGTTGTAATGAGAATGTGTAATGAGAATTTACTTTTTAATTATTTCATAGGTTCTTCAAATGCTCCAAAAAAGAAATGGGAGGACAGTGAGGTAAAAGCAGTAGAGAGACACATGATGAGTTTCATCAAGACATGCAAAGTTCCTGGTAAGCAAGACTGTGAAAGATGCATTCACGCAGAGCCAGAAGCTTTGAAGCAGCGAACATGGACTGGTGTGAAAAATTATGTGCGGAACAGGATCACGACTCTTAAAAGAAAGGGTGGTTTGTAGGGAGGGACAAACACTTCAACACTTTGCACATTATGCTCTTTTTGTAGGAAATGGAGCTAAATTAAAAGAAATGAGGATAAAGGTGTAGAAATATTTTGTGGATGGAATGAAACAGAATATAAAGTGAAAAGTTAGAGTATAAGAAGGCTAATGAAGAAGTAGAGGATAGTAAGAGTCAATTTTCTTTGTTCAGTTACAATATAGTTGGATGAAATGTCATGTTAAACTTTTTGATATTTCTGTCATAGAGGGAGGGGAGAATGTAAAGATGATAAAAAAGGGAAGAGTGAATAGCTGTGCTGGACATGGGCTATGGCTGGATGTAACCGATTGGTGAGAGTTAATGTGTGCAGACGAGAGAAGCTGAAAACTGAGATGTGATGTCAGACACTTTCTGCTTCCCGTAGTGATGCAGAGCCAGAAGCTTTGAAGCAGGGAACATGGACTGGTGTGAAAAATTATGTGCGGAACAGGATCACGACTCCTAAAAGAAAGGGTGGTTTGTAGGGAGGCACAAACACTTCAACACTTTGCACATTATGCTCTTTTAGTAAGAAATGGAGCTAAATTAAAAGAAATTAAGATAAAGGTGTAGACATTAAAATTAAGAGACGCTCGCGCTGTTTGCATACTTTACCACAGCTGAAGTAGAAAAAATGCATTATTTTCCAAATACACAGATATTTCGGAGACATTTTCATTCAATACATGCACTGCTTGATACAGTGTCTGTTTGTACAAGAATAAAGTTCAACATAAGCCTAAATACAAACGTAAAGCGGGAAGAGAGAATGTAAAGGGGGACGTTAAAGGACGTAAAGTAGAAGAGCATGTAAAGGGGACGTAAAGAGGGAGGAGAGAATGTAAAGGGGACGTAAAGAGGGAGGAGAGAATGTAACTGGGACGTAAAGAGGGAGGAGAGAATGTAAAGGGGACGTAAAGAGGGAGGAGAGAATGTAAAGAGGGAGGAGAGATTGTAACGGGGACGTAAAGAGGGAGGAGAGAATGTAAAGAGGGAGGAGAGATTGTAACGGGGACGTAAAGAGGGAGGAGAGAATGTAACTGGGACGTAAAGAGGGAGGAGAGAATGTAACAGGGACGTAAAGAGGGAGGAGAGAATGTAAAGGGGACGTAAAGAGGGAGGAGAGAATGTAAAGGGGACGTAAAGAGGGAGGAGAGAATGTAACTGGGACGTAAAGAGGGAGGAGAGAATGTAAAGGGGACGTAAAGAGGGAGGAGAGAATGTAAAGAGGGAGGAGAGAATGTAAAGGGGACGTAAAGAGGGAGGAGAGAATGTAAAGAGGGAGGAGAGATTGTAACGGGGACGTAAAGAGGGAGGAGAGAATGTAACTGGGACGTAAAGAGGGAGGAGAGAATGTAACGGGGACGTAAAGAGGGAGGAGAGAATGTAAAGGGGACGTAAAGAGGGAGGAGAGAATGTAAAGGGGACGTAAAGAGGGTGGAGAGAATGTAACTGGGATGTAAAGAGGGAGGAGAGAATGTAACTGGGACGTAAAGAGGGAGGAGAGAATGTAAAGGGGACGTAAAGAGGGAGGAGAGAATGTAACTCGGACGTAAAGAGGGAGGAGAGAATGTAAAGGGGACGTAAAGAGGGAGGAGAGTATGTAAAGAGGGAGGAGAGAATGTAACTGGGACGTAAAGAGGGAGGAGAGAATGTAACTGGGACGTAAAGAGGGAGGAGAGAATGTAAAGGGGACGTAAAGAGGGAGGAGAGAATGTAAAGGGGACGTAAAGAGGGAGGAGAGAATGTAAAGGGGACGTAAAGAGGGAGGAGAGAATGTAACTGGGACGTAAAGAGGGAGGAGAGAATGTAAAGGGGACGTAAAGAGGGAGGAGAGAATGTAAAGGGGACGTAAAGAGGGAGGAGAGAATGTAAAGGGGACGTAAAGAGGGAGGAGAGAATGTAACTGGGACGTAAAGAGGGAGGAGAGAATGTAACTGGGACGTAAAGAGGGAGGAGAGAATGTAAAGAGGGAGGAGAGAATGTAACTGGGACGTAAAGAGGGAGGAGAGAATGTAAAGAGGGAGGAGAGAATGTAAAGAGGGAGGAGAGAATGTAAAGAGGGAGGAGAGAATGTAAAGGGGACGTAAAGAGGGAGGAGAGAATGTAAAGAGGGAGGAGAGATTGTAACGGGACATAAAGAGGGAGGAGAGAATGTAAAGGGGACGTAAAGAGGGAGGAGAGAATGTAAAGGGGACGTAAAGAGGGAGGAGAGAATGTAAAGGGGACGTAAAGAGGGAGGAGAGAATGTAACGGGGACGTAAAGAGGGAGGAGAGAATGTAAAGGGGACGTAAAGAGGGAGGAGAGAATGTAACGGGGACGTAAAGAGGGAGGAGATAATGTAAAGAGGGAGGAGAGAATGTAAAGGGGACGTAAAGAGGGAGGAGTGAATGTAAGAGGGAGGAGAGAATGTAAGAGGGACGTAAAGAGGGAGGAGAGAATGTAAAGGGGACGTAAAGAGGGAGGAGAGAATGTAAAGGGGACGTAAAGAGGGAGGAGAGAATGTAAAGAGGGAGGAGAGAATGTAAAGGGGACGTAAAGAGGGAGGAGAGAATGTAAAGAGGGAGGAGAGAATGTAAAGGGGACGTAAAGAGGGAGGAGAGAATGTAAAGGGGACGTAAAGAGGGAGGAGAGAATGTAAAGGGGACGTAAAGAGGGAGGGGAGGAGAGCATTAGGCTTGTTGGACTTCATGCAGTGCTGCACAGAACGATCAGCGGCTAACTTGAGCAGTTCTTGACGGTTAGAACTTGTGTCTGACTTCAGACAGCGATGCCCGTGACTGTGCCATAAGGCAACAGAGTACAACTAGAGTGATTGGAGAGCAGGAGGACTCAGATAGAGCAGATTCTCTAGAGCGACTCACGAGCTCTGATGATGACACAGCTAATCCACGATTGGCAGAGTACACTGCTTGACAATGATCACGTGTGTTTCATTTTTCTTCTCACACCTTCAGTTCCACTAAGGATCACATCTGTTCTTTATAACAGTAAAAGCTCTTTTCATGTAGTTGCGATAGACCCCACTTCACTGGTATTTAGGCTTATTTTGAACTTTATTCTTGTACAAACATTAGTGCATGTATTGAATGAAAATGTCTCTGAATTATCTGTATTTGGAAAATAATGCGTTTATTCCACTTCAGCTGTAGTAAAGTATGCAAACTTAGCCTGAGCATCACTACAGGAAGCAGAAAGTGTCTGACATCACATCTCAGTTTTCAGCTTCTCTCATCTGCACACGGCAACTCTCACCAATCGGTTACATCCAGCCACAGCCCATGTCCAGCACAGCTAATATAAGGGAGGATTAGAGGCAGTAAATGTAAAGAGGATGAAAAGAGGGAGGAGTAAAGCGGGTAAAAAGAGTGAGGAGTAGAGTTAAAGAGGATAAAGAGAGGGAGGAGTGAAGAGGGAGGAGTAGAGTTAAAGAGGGAGGAGAGAATGTAAAGTAGGAAGTAGAGAGATTTTGAAGAAGGGTGGATGGAGGAAGTACAGAGGATAGTTGGGCACTGAGAATCATTCCCACCTCCAAGTTAATTGATTTTTCATTGTTGTTCTGTCATTAACTGCAATGTGCACTTTCAACACAATGTGTCCAAGACTGTTAATATTAAAGAGTCATTTAATCAGAGTCCCCAAAGAGTCATTTAATCGGAGTGTGTGTGTCACTCGAGTCCCCAAAGAGTCATTTAATCGGAGTGTGTGTGTGTCGCTAGAGTCCCCAAAGAGTCATTTAATCGGAGTGTGTGTGTCACTCGAGTCCCCAAAGAGTCATTTAATCGGAGTGTGTGTGTCACTCGAGTCCCCAAAGAGTCATTTAATCGGAGTGTGTGTGTCACTCGAGTCCCCAAAGAGTCATTTAATCGGAGTGTGTGTGTCACTCGAGTCCCCAAAGAGTCATTTAATCGGAGTGTGTGTGTCACTCGAGTCCCCAAAGGGTCATTTAATCGGAGTGTGTGTGTCACTCGAGTCCCCAAAGAGTCATTTAATCGGAGTGTGTGTGTGTCACTCGAGTCCCCAAAGGGTCATTTAATCGGAGTGTGTGTGTGTCGCTAGAGTCCCCAAAGAGTCATTTAATCGGAGTGTGTGTGTGTCGCTAGAGTCCCCAAAGAGTCATTTAATCGGAGTGTGTGTGTGTCACTAGAGTCCCCAAAGGGTCATTTAATCGGAGTGTGTGTGTGTCGCTAGAGTCCCCAAAGAGTCATTTAATCGGAGTGTGTGTGTGTCACTAGAGTCCCCAAAGGGTCATTTAATCGGAGTGTGTGTGTGTCGCTAGAGTCCCCAAAGAGTCATTTAATCGGAGTGTGTGTGTGTCGCTAGAGTCCCCAAAGGGTCATTTAATCGGAGAGTGTGTATGTCGCTAGAGTCCCCAAAGGGTCATTTAATCGGAGTGTGTATCACTATTTTTATTTGTATAGAGTTTTTTTGACAATTACTACACTTTACAGAGGAACATGCCTAATGTCTTAAAACCCCAGTGTGTAGCCAAAGATGACTCTGGTGAGGAAAACTCCTTAAGATGTTTTTGTGATAATGATTAGTTTACAGTCTATGCTAAATTAACTAGAGGGATGCAGATTCGGTCAGTGAAAGGTTCTCTGCAATGAAGTGAAGTCTGTTTTATTTCTATAGCGCATGATACAATACAGATGGTTTCAAAGGAGCTTCACACACATAAAATAACTTGCAAATGTCAACAATTATGAAATGACTAATGTAGAGCTGTTTTGCAGTTGAAATTAAAGAAAATAGTGTTATTATTCAGCTCAATTCTGTTCATCTTTTGCTTCTGATAGTCAATCAGTCAAGTCAATAATATTTCTGAATGTTAATTGTCATTCCCCAACTGAGCAGCCAAAGGCACTTGATCTCAAGCTACAAATCAGACAAAACATGTAGGCTACCCATTTACAGTGATCTTGCTGAAAAGAAGAAACCCAGTTGACTCTCTCACACCTGTATCTTTGCACTAGCTTGATTTCACTGTCCAGTATTGGAACTTTGAATTGTAATATTCTACTTCTGTCTTCTTAGGATAAATAATATATACCATCTCAACAATGTCCTGAAAGTATAACTTAACCAGAGTTTGTGTATCACCATGGTCCTTAAAGTATGACTTGATCAGAGTTTGTGTTTAATGTCCCCAAAAGCGACATATAAAATAATGTCCCTAAAGTGAAGGTAAAATGTCAGGTCTTTAAGGAAGGCTTTTATTGATAAAATCAAGTGATATTTGTGATGACAGATTCTCCAGAAGTGCAGTCATATCTTTCTTTAGTCTCTAGACCCTTCAGAAAGGGGTGTCCCTAAAGGTAGGGTTTCCAGTCATACGTCCTCACATTGTGGTTAAGTAGGTATGCGTGTGTGTGTATGTGTGTGTGTGAGAGAATGTGGTCCTGTCAGAGTGCTTTAGTCTGAAACAAACAGATTCAAGTGTCTCCATATCAAGAGCTAAAGTATCTAGAGTAAAAAGTAAACTTTCTGAACACTGTCACTTTGAGAAATGTTATGGGTGAAATTCACAGAAATGTCTGGGTAAACCTCAAAAATCACAGGCAACTAAATAAGAGATCATATTTTTGCCATAAAAGAAATAAAGCCTAGTTTTAGGACCATTTTGATACTCAGGTGATTACATTATTTGCATTTAAGTAAAGCACATTTACCATGAATACATATAGATTTTAAAAATCATGTTTTCCTCGATTATGGTGGCAGTACAACAAATACTACAAAATTGTAAACCATAAATAATAATAAAAAAGAAATATATATAAAAAAAAAAAAATAATAATATATATATATATATTCGTGTAATTTAAAGCTGAATTGTCACATGATCTTTCAGAAATCATTCTAATATGCTGATCTGCTGTTCAAGAAACATTTCTGATTATTATCAATGTTAAAAACAGCTGTGCTGCTTCATATTTTTGTGGAAACCATGCTGCATTTTTACTTTAAAATTCTTTGATGAACAGAAAGTTCAAAAGAACAGCAAAAAGAACTTAAATAGATTTTGTATTACCAGTATTAATCAATATTTTGAATAAATGATTTCTATGGGACGGGCAGCAATAGAGAAGAAGCATCTGATTCTGTTAACCAGGAGTAACTGTGTGTGTCCTGTAGATCCTCTCTCTCTCTCTCTCTCTCTCTCTCTCTCTCTCTCTCTCTCTGTGGCCTGCAGGCTCGTCCACATCATAACACACTGTCGTTGGTCGAGTCACCCAGCCCTATCACACCAACTCAGCTGGAGAACACCCACAAAATGAGAAGTGACAGCTGCTTTGTGTGTGTGCATGTTTGTCACTGAGAGTGGACTTCAGCCCGTATGTGGGCACTTATTTGATATACTGAATTTGACTTCTTAAAGTATGGGATAAAAGTGCACATCAGGGCTTGAGATGAGTGATATTGAGTGATAAGTGTGTTCCCATGAATTCCTAGCAACACATTCATTAAGAAAATTAACAAGCTTGACCTACAATGATATTCTACAGCCATCTACTCATGCTCTTAAAGGGATAGTTCCCCCAAAATGAAAATTGTGTCATTTACAAACCCTCTTGTTGTTCCAAACCTGTATGTGAAACACAAAGGTCCATGCAATAAAAGTTTATATTGTTTGGCTGTCTTCTTCAATAGTGCATTCAGGTTTGAAACGACAAAAGGGTACATAAATGATAAAAAGAATGATTTGAAGAATGACAAGTTTTTAGCATATGAAAAGTGCAAACTTTGAACAGAGATTCCTGGTATCGATAATCACATTATACTGAAGATCTAGCAGGGCGGTGATGAGAGCGCTGTTAATGTAAGCAGGTGTCCTGCTGTAGTCTTAAATCAGTCTCGGTGAGATAAGAAAACCGGACTTATCAAAGGGGTCTGGAAATGCCAACGCAATATTATTATGCATGAAATTGACCTTCATCTCTTCCTGTCTAGAAACAACCCTACATTGACTTGATCCGCTGATTTCTTCTGACTTCTGACTAACTGCATAATTCATAGAAAATAAGAGATTATTCTATGCAAGCTGAAGGAAATGTGCAAGTTTTAAATACTTGCTTTCACAAAAGTTCAAAAGGCGATGTTAAATATTAACATCATGTTTCATCATTGTCACGGACGATGGAAAACAAACAGCCGATGACTGACAGGTGAGAAAAGTAACAGTCTGAGATCCCATCGACTGAGTTCTGCAAATTACAGGCTTCCTACGGTGAAATGATGATGAAATATGATGATAATTTATTGTATAATCCAAAGCCTGTTGAGCTTTTGTTAAAGCAAATAACAAAGGAAAGTATTTTAAAGAAATAGTTCACCCAAATATTGAAACCAATCCAATCCAATTGATTTAGACATCATTGCTCACCAATGAATCCTCTGCAGTGAATGGGTGCCGTCAGAATAAATCTAAACAGCTGGTAAAAACATCACAATAATCCACAACTACATCTACATCTTGGATGGCCTGAGGGTGAGTAAACTATTTAAAGGATCTATTCCTTTAAATATTTTTCCATGCGATTTTCTTTTACAAAACCTCAACAGGCTATGAATTATGTATTATCGTCATGTTTCATCATCGTTTCACCGCCGGAAGCCTTATATGCAGATCTCAGTCGATGAATTGTTTGTATTTGGGATCTCAGACTGTTACCTTTCTCACCTGTCAGTCATCGGCTGTTTGTTTTCCATCCTCCATGTTTTGATGTGTGCGTCGGCGGGTATCTTTTGTGTCTGAGATGACATTCTGATTGCCATGATTCTAATTTGAGGATACACATAGACACCCCAGAGGAAAGGAGCAGGGGCTTGTGGGTAGACTGACCTCTCCTTGATGTCTGGTTATTGGCTATTTAGCAGACGCTTCTTTTCATGAACAGTGACTTACTAAATACACTAACCACAGGCTTGAAGCCCTAGGGTTAAACACCCGGCTCAAGGTCACAGGTCATCAATCGCTCTTCTAGGATCTGATTTTAATTTAATTAACAGTAAGATGTCTTTGAATGGAAGGGTCCTATTTTACATCTAACATGAAAAATTGCGTTTTAGCAATTCCATGGATCTCTGGCAAGTCCAGTGAATAGTTTATCCTCAGAAGAACTCATTATTGCAGACGGAAACTGACTTTGTCAGCTATCCAGTGGCTTTTTTTGTGTGTAATCTGCATCTGATGGTCAGTGGGCGGTCAGCGGATGTGCTATCTGAGGCTGACACTATTATTTTACAGGAAGGTGTCTTACTTAATGCAATTTGATATATGCAAACTCCATTTGACATTCAGATTAAAATCAGCATAAAAAGGCTTCAAATCCATTCTGATGTGTGCAACAAAAAAAAGTCATCTTGGAAGGAAAGCTTATTGGCTTAATTTACCCAAGACAATGAGTTTCTTCACTTTTTTAAGTAGTCGACTAATCACTTTTTACATTGAGGCAAAGAAAGTTATTATATTTTGATTAAAAGATAATAAAGAAACATTTTTTTTCTATGCAATAAAATGCACTCATAACCCATTCAGAAGAACACCAGGATGGTGTATTAAGTAAATAAAGTGAACTCTGACTTTAAATTGTACTAAAACCTCC
This sequence comes from Carassius auratus, assembly GCF_003368295.1. Lineage (NCBI taxonomy): Eukaryota > Metazoa > Chordata > Actinopteri > Cypriniformes > Cyprinidae > Carassius > Carassius auratus. The sequence continues at coordinate 1,249,943 of NW_020527778.1, forward strand.
ACTGAAGATCGCTGTGAGCTATTATACTTTGACATTAGGAGTCAGTTATGTTTAATTGAGAGAGTTTTTCCATTAATGAAAGAGCAGATATGGTGTACATTCTTGACAAGAGGCTAAAAATGTAATTAAAAAACCCTCAAGGGTGCTGATGAACCTCTTTATATCTCCTCAAATGTGTGAGATGGTTAATCTGTCCGTGGTTGCAGAAAATGAAGTGTAGCGTGTCTCGGCAGTAGACCATGTCATTTAAACTTCACATCTAAACATCTGGTTGTTTATGTAAGCAGCCCTCATCTCTGGCTTCTCCTCCCGGCGCTCATGCAGCTCCAGACTCTCTCTCTCTCTCTCTCTCTCTCTCTCTCTCTGTTGTTTTGAATCACTGATCATCTCTGATTAGGAGGAAGTGCTTCCCTCCAGACATGTGGCATTTCACACTCATTATACCTAGCTGTGATCGCTCCTCTTTTCTTTATCGTTAAAATCAGTCCTTTTCTCTCTTGTTCTGATTTATTGTGTCTTTATAGCAGAGACTAGTTTATAAGGATTAACAGAATACAGAAGGTGGATTTTGTGTGCCATTTATTTTTTAAATGCATTACAGTTAGACTCTAGTGTGGCTTGCAAAGTTGCTGCCTTTAGAGTATTCCAAATCAGTAGTTGTTATTGTTATCTAAAATTAAAATTAAACATTGTTTTTGATGCCTGAAATACAGCTAAAAATCAAATAAATGTTAGATGAAAAACTAGAAATGTAGCAACTTACTGAAACTGAAGTACTAAGACTACCAAAAATTAAATAAAATAAAATGACAACTATATATATATATATATATATATATATATATATATATATATATATATATATATATATATATATATATTAAAAGAAATAAGTATATAAGTATATCTTTAAAAAGAAATAAAATTGAAAAAAAAATGAAAACCAAAAAAGTTTTGAGTTATTAAATTATTTAAATAATAATTTGTTGAAAATGTACTTACATTCGGTCATTCAAGAATTGATGGGAACAGATGTTGAAGAAATGTAGCATTGCATCAGTTGCTCACCAATGGATCCTCTGCGGTGGATGGGTGCCGTCAGATTGAGAGTCCTAACAGCTGATGAAAACATCACAATAATCCACAAGTAGTCTAAATGATCTAAAAGCTGCATGTTGTCACATACCTAAAGGTGTTTTGAACTTCAGCTGTTGCTTCCGGCTAAAATATGAGTCTTAATCCATTTTATTGCGCTCTCTATAGTAAAAAGGTCATTTCAGTTTGAAGTTAATGATGTTTCTTACAAACACACGTATTTTCACTTCACAAGATTTTGACTACTGGACTGGACTGGATTACTTTTGGATTATTGGAATGTTTGGACTCATTCTGACGGCACCCATTTACTGCAGAGAACCATTCGGTGAGCAAGTGATGTAATGCTACATTTCTCCAAATCTAATGAAGAAACTCATTTACATCTTGGATGGCCTGAGGTTGAGTACATTTTAATTTTGTTCATCTATTTCTTTGTGTTAGGATGCTTCCTTAGTAGACAGCTGTCTATGTAGACAACAGAACATACACCAGACACTCCACGCATCACTTTACAATCAATCGAGTGATCCAAAGTGTTAGAAAAAATCCCATTTATTAGCAAAAGCAAATATCTATAAGCTGTTACATTTAGATATTTAGATACATTTTACAGGTCATGACGATTGCGATATATATATACAGGACATCATTTAAGATAGTGTTCGTCATCATCATAAACCAGCATCACTGTTACAGTTACAATGTATTATAGATCTCCTTTGTTAAGTGGTTACTTTTAGTGGGCCACATACTTCATAATTCATTGGTAGAAACAGCATTGAATGGGTTTAGCTTTAGCTATGAGCTGAAATGAATGCTTAGCTTTATTTGTGTTAGTACTTCCACATCCACACAGCAATCACATACAGATGCACTACTATGATTTGCAACAGATTCTCAGGGAGTGTATTCTACAGCAGTCAAAACCTCTTTAAGATTTAGGGTTTATCATTTAAGGTCATTCACTTCACATTATGTCAGAGACATTGATAAACATCAGTGGAGATTCACAGATTGATCATACATACAAAGACAACGTCATAATGAAATATCAGCACTCACTTGACTGGGCTTTGGTTTGCTTACGACTCTGATGAAACCCTGAAGCCCGGCTCTCTCATTCTGGATGATTTCATGTGTGTCTGTCAAAGGTTTTGGGGCAGATTCAAAAGTCAAAAACCACTTCCTGTTGTGTTCTCGTGGGATCCAGGCTTTAAAACCACATGACTACTACAACAAAACATATAGAGCCATTCCCTTCAGGAGGCATAGTGAATCATTTGACCCTTTAAACAAATTATTTTGTGTTTTGTGACTCACTCATGAGTGTATAGCTGTTGAATTTCAGGTGAAAATACCCTGTAGCAAACAAAACCGTAGAGGTAAAAGAGAAAAAGAAAATCCAAAACATGTCAGGGGTGTTAAAGCATCAGATTTACAACCTAAATCAATGAAGACCCCCTAACATCTCTTACCTACAGACTGAGACTGAATTCGGTGACCTTTTGACCTCTAGTCACTGTACAGAATGAAGCCAGCGAATGTGCTGTACTTGTTGCTGTTCCCGCCGTGCGCTTTCCCACCGTCCAGCTTGATGAAGATCTCGTCCCCGGGGTCGAGGTGCAGGATGACGGTGTTTGAGGCGTAGTCATAACTCTGATCCTGATCCTGAGCGATGGCACTGGCTCTCACCTGCAAAGAGAGGAAGAGGAACAAGAGAGACCTTCAGCTCAATGTGACATTTAATGCAGCTGTTCAGTTTTTAGAAAGAAAAAAAAAACATGAAACGAAGTGACTAATTATATCTATATATAAACTGTATCTTTTAAAATTTGGGCTCAGTAAAGTTGTTTTTAGCAAAATGAGAAAAGAACACAATAGCTTGGTCAAAAGTGACAGTAAAGACACTTATAAATTATGTTAAAAAAATATTTATATTTTAAGTTTCTTTGATGATCACAGGAATAAATTCCATTTGAAAGTATATATAAAAATTAAACATTATTTTAAATTGTAATAATATTTTACAATATTACTTTTTTAGTAAAAAGTATTAATATTATGCATACATTTTTTTAATGTTATGCTTGGTTAGCATAAAAGAGCCTTCTTTTGAAAAATGGTTATATGTATATATATATATCTTATGCATTTTACATGACAAACAGGTAAACAAATAACATAACTTTCATTTTTGGATGAAGAATTTCTTCTTACAGCTTTTCTTTAGGTGACTGAAACACTGATTTGTTTTGTTTTTTCTTCCTTCTTATGCAATGCAATATAATCTCATTACTTTGATGACATACTGTCTGACACACTTAAATTACCAGCTGTACTTTTCCCGGCAGATTAAAATGAGCTTACAATGTTTTCATGAATCCGTTTCGAATAGCTGATGGTTTATCTGTGCTTCTTCTAAAGCAGACCTTTTTAAAAAATGTAATCATGAAAATGCAATCCGAAGTAAAGCTGGAGACGAACAAGAATTGGATGTTCCTCAGTTCATTTAAATACAAGAATCCTATAAAGGAAATGTGGTTTCAAGCCTTAAACAATCATACATGATCTCAACAATTCTGATAAAACTAACATGCATTAATATACAATATAATGAATAACATGAAAGCTGCATTAAAAAAAAGAAAAATTCTCAGGTATATGTATTTGCATGTGCATTGCATTAAGTAAAAGGCACAGCCAAAATGAATGCTAAATGATATTAGCATGGTGCAATCTGGTATATGTTACTGAAATCCACTATTAAAATAAAGACACATTGAATGCAAAATGGTCAGTCAACAGAAAGCATAACTTAAGAAGCATAACTTGTCATGCCATTGCCAGGTCTGTAATAAGCAATCGAAAATGGACATTTTTGTCAAGAACTTTAGGTGATTTAGTTTTTTCTTCATTCAACTGCATATAACCTGCAATTGAATGGCTATCGCCAATGTAGAAAAAGGCTGTCAGGCGTTTTACCAGATGGCAATTGAGTGCCTTAAAAGGGACTTTGTAAAAGAACTGACAGATCAAGCTGCTTCTCACTGTGAATAGTGAGCTTGCATCCAGTATGTGGCACATTCCCATCACTCTCCTTATTATTTCCTACCTCTATAAATAAAACAGGTGACCGCCCCTTTGAAAGCATTCAGGTTTGGGCGAACAACTTTAAGTAAGTTTGAGCTAATGGGATGAAAAGAGCTTTAAATGTGTTTATTTGGGAGCCTGAGAGGATGGGCGATTTTGTCATTTAATTGTTTGATGGACAGGGACCGAAGTCGCTCAGATCTGAGGGCATCAGTCAGACGGCGAAATGCTGTCGCTGTGGGCCATCCCTCTCTGCGCTCATATGAGTAACACAGCTGACTCAAGCACACAACATGCGTGGGTGTGTATTTTATACATGTTTGTCATGTGTGCTTCCATGTGCATGACTGAACGAGCACGAGGGAATTATAATTAGCGCCTAAATATATATTCACATATAAATAACGCCTCAAATATATATTCAGATTAGCCATGTGTGCAGTGTTTGTGTCAAGACTTTATGTCACAAAGATACTCAAGTATTTGGTGTTGCTGTTGGGGTTCATATATTATTTATATATGTATACTATATACATATAAATAAATGGTTAAACAGAGTTATATATGGCTGACCATTTCTTTTACATTTGGTTCCACCAATCTTACTTATGAACTATATTTTTCCTGTAAAAGAGTAAAACACCTTTAAATCTTGCATTTATAAGCTTTTCACGATAGAAAAATAATATATATGCACACACACACACATCTTAAAATCATGAGGCAGGCTTCAATGCATATTCTGATGTGTGTGGCATCTTTAAAGTATTTATTTTGCCTGTGTGAAAGACTCATAGTGAATTTGTGTATGTGTTTGAGTGGCTGTGGGTGTTTAAGAAGGGCCCTGATTCAGAATGACACACTGAGGGATGCCAGAAGACAAGCATAGTATGTACACACACACACATGCACACACACACACACATACACACACGCACGCGCAGCAGCCCTCCTGACTAGAGGCGAACTCTTGGTTCACTGAAACCTTTCCTTGTTTACAGCTTACATTGACCACAGACATGACAGAAGTTCATCTCAAACATGAAACTGACCTTTGCTTGAAAGCAACCCTAAACGCACTCTCCATTACATACGGGACATCCTGATACGAATATTCAAATTGAAACCCACTCAAATAAAATTATTCAGAAACTCGAGGAATCACATCGGCAGTCTGTGGTTCGTCAGTGTTAAATAATTTTTGAATTGCATATGCTGCTGGAATAATATGCACCTTATCTTTCCATCAAAACAGACATAAACGCTATTGCAATGTGAATGAAACAGACCTATACTTTTGGGACTGAAAAAGTTAATCTAAATCTGCAAGATAACTTGGTAAATGTGTGTACTGTAAATCCTTTCTTGTTCCCTCTGATAATAGCTATAGACATTATTCATGGTCAGATACGGCATGAGTAGCACATAATTTAAAAAAAAAAAAATCTAATATGTAAAAAAAAAAAAATCTGATTTTAAGATTTGTATTAAGTTTGATTCATTTATATTAATAATAGTAAATAATTTTCTAAATCTCTTTACAGTGTAGTGAAATACATCATTATTATTACAGTAATATTGTATTATAAAATATGTTTTCATAAACCTCAGTACAGGTGTGTTAGCAGCAAAACTCTTACCTGTCCATTTTTCATAAGATCCGCCCACATACTAGTTCCATCTCCTCCTCTCATGAGGACATTGTATGTGAAGAAGTACGTTCCTGGAAACTTGCACACAAATTTCCCAGTCGATCCATCGTAGTTATTCCCAATGTTTGTAACTATGTCGTCAAACCTCAGAACCTCATAGCCCTCCTGTGGGTTTCGCAGACCTGCGTAAAAGGCCACACGGGGTCCCATGCTATAGACAGCTGTCCCCATTCCCGTAGCTGTTCTTCCACCCAGAGCAATGTCCGGTCGTTCTGTCTGGTTTTTATTTCCCGGTGGCCCCATTGGTCCTGGAGGACCTGGCTCTCCGGGTGGTCCTGGAGGTCCCGGAGGTCCTGGTAGCCCTGGTTTTCCTTGACGGCCGGGTTTGCCCTGTGGTCCGTGGGCATAGGTGGGCAAAAGGGGTCCCATGCTATGATCAGTCAGCGCCTCAGCTTCCAACTGAGTATTAGTTATAGCCGTGCCTGTACCAATACCGGCCACAGTGCCAGTTTTTTCCAAGAATGGATCGCAGACCATTCGGCAAGTGCCGAGCATCTCATACTGACCTCCGTTTTCACTGCTTCCCGCCAGATGAACCAGAACAGGAATGAGAACCACCAACACCAAGAGCAGCATGACAGCCACGCCAGCCCCCAGCAGGGTCTTCCGTCCCAGGCTGAAGCGGGAAAGCGGCTGTGCCGCCAGCACGGAGCTCTCGCCGCAAGCCGGAATATTGACCTCTGGAAGTGAGAGGGAAAAGCTCCCTCAGTGTCAGGTGCTCACAGAGATGAGAGGGAAAATGAGAACCACCAGGGATATCAGATGAGTGTGTGTGTGTATGTATGTTTGAAAGAGAGAGAGAATGAGAGAGAGAGCATTCACTGTTTCAGCAGGTGAGTGAAAAGAAGTGTTTGGGCGTTGAGGAAGGAAGTAGGATTGAGAGAGACAGAGAGAGAATGCCCTTCTAGTGGGTTTCTTTGTATGACTCAAAAAGGACAAGTGGGAGGAGGCATTCTGCAAATGAAGAAACAGTGAGAGAGAGCGAGAGATAATCAGAGAGAAAGAAGGGTATTTGGAGAAACCCAATGCCAAGTCCTTTAAGTGTGTTTTTTTGTGCAGTGTTTTGAAATATGATTTGATTTTCCACTTGTTGAACAGTAAGACACGATGGCAGGGTTTAGACGTGGTGGATAGATCAAGCACCAAAGGAGAAGGAAGACAGGGAAGAGATAGTATGTTTTCTCTGTCTGCGTGATGGCCAAGTAAATATGACGGGATGCATTCTAAGCATCAGTTAATCGAAAGGGACACCTGCTGAGTGCAAGCAAAATGTTTTTTCTGCTTCAATCTTTCTCCGTCTCTCAAAACCGCCCTCGATGAATCTTCTTGGCATCGTTATGCAATTATGTCATAGTTTATTTATGTGCACTAAACACATAGCAATTCTTCCATAGCTTACTCGGATTATGGTAACACACTACGGGTGTGTGCATAATTGTCTAATTTCATTAAATAAATGCTAACTTGTATGAGAGTTGGTGATCATTTGTTGTCTTGTGCCATGATCCAAGTGTCCCAGGAATAGCAGGCTGCTGTAATCAGTGCTTTAAGTGGCCCAAAAGAGGTGCTCTATTATAGGCAAAATATATATATATATTTTTTTTTTTTTTTTTTTGATGACTCCCCTCATCCCCTGAGGTAACAACAACTATATTGAAGGGCTTTTATATACAGCAGTCAACAGACAACCTTAATAATACATCCTTTTATTAGTTTGTGGATTTGCTTGAGCTAGAAAGAACTACTGAACATAAATAAAATGTGCAAAAGGATTTTGAAAAAATACCCTTAGAAAGAGCTACTGCATTACTGCATTCAAACTTCCAAACTGACTCAAATGATTCGCGAACCAGCTCCAAACTCCCGAACTGACTCAAATGAATCACGCTACGAACTCCAAAACTGATTCAAATAATTCGCGATCCCCAAACTGACTCAAATGATTTGCGAACCCACTTTGAACTCCCGAACTGACTCAAATGATTCGCGATCCCACTCCGAACTTCCGAACTGATTCAAATGATTCGCGATCCCCAAACTGACTCAAATGATTCGCGAACCCGCTCCGAACTCCCAAACTGACTCAAATGATTCGTGAACCCGCTCCGAACTCCAAAACTGGTTCAAATGATTCACGCTCCATACTCCGAACTAGGAAGAATTAGGAAGCGTGCATTGTGAAGGGCGCTCTGAAAAGCGGCACTGAAGGCAAAGGATTAAAACCTCTATTAAAACAGATGTCCAAATGAACGTACTGGTACGCTAAAAGCACGTTCTGGGCGCACAGAGAGGTGGTGGACCACTCAAGAGCTATATTTTTGAAGTGGCGGTACTGAGTACCGGTGCGTACTGGCCCACTTAAAGCACTGGCTGTAATGAACATAGATGTATGGAGATTAGAATATTTACATTACATTTGGTCATTCAAGAGCTATTTTGATCCAAATTGCATGCAACTCAGTGCAACTCCGACTTCCCCATGGCATGTACCTGAAAAGATCAAGAAATAAACACTATGAGATGTGAAAGGTGGATTATGGCTCAGACTTCTTCATCATCCCAATTTACTAAAGCCCAGTGTATGAAATCAGGTTCCATAACAAGTCTTTGAAAGTTCAGAGAGACATGCTCACCAGCGAATAATTAATCACTATGTTATGAATTTTAGCCTCCAACGAAGTTCTGATGAGAGTGTCAGAAATAATCCTGCTGTGTGGCTGCTCCTATGACGGTCATCTAATTAAGAATTGGTTTGAACTGCAATTAATGACGTACTCCGTGAGTAAGACAATAAAAGTCGGTACAAATCTTGGTGATTTTTCTTTACATTTATAATCACTTAAAATTGACCTTAAGTTCACTTTGAGGAATGAGCGGTCCACAAACCCCCTTCATGCAGTTTAATCACTTTAATTCTTTGTCATGCATGTCAATGAGGATGTCAAAACCTGACTAGAGCAAACACGAGCAAACTCCTTAGATGTACATCACACAGTCTGGACCACAAGCTTTTATGCAAGATCTCATTTAATTTGCATTTTATGCATTTAACAGATGCGGTTTTCTAAAGCAACTTACATCACATTCAACTTAAGCATTTCTGTCAAGAAACAATCATTAAGGGGGGGGGGGGGTGAAATGCTCATTTTCACTCAATCTCCTGTTAATCTTGAGTACCTATAGAGTAGTACTGCATCCTTCATAACTCCAAAAAGTCTTTAGTTTTATTATAATTATAAGAGAAAGATAGTCTGTACCATTTTTTTTTTTTTCGGAAAAACACGAGCGGCTGGAGGCGTGACATGTGGGCGGAGCTAAAGAATCACGAGCGCGAGTAGGCTTTTGCATTGACAGCGTCTGGAAACTGTGACATTACCGTGAGGAAAAAACCATCATCCAAAACAAACCATGGCTAACAGTCAGATTCAGCATATATTTATGATTCAGAATCAGATCCAGAGGCTGAAATTTAACAAGAGCAGCATCAGCAATGACGTCTCTATGTGGTATGTATTGAAACTGTATATATTTGCTTAGTGGTTTTGGAAAATGACTAAGTTCCACTTTATGTCGTCTTTTTTTTTTTTTCTTTAAAGGTGTACATGTGGGAAGTGTTTACTTGATGTGCTTACGGGCCGATAGCTAAGTTAACAACACAGAGATATTTGAAGCAGTTTTACTCACCGCATGCGGTTCCAACACACGATCGTGACCCTTTTTCGTTGGGACTGCATTATCCTTAAGAAGTAAACGATACGCAGATCCGGCGTCAAACTGGGCCTTGTTTGTAAAACAAGCATCTTCGAAATGCAGGGAACAAACACTTGCACAACTCCGTTGATGCTCTGTAAAAATAAACTCCATCCACTGGTCCCTTAATGCTGTTTTTTTTTTTTTTTTTGGTAATCTGTGCAGGGTTGTCTTGCCCTGGCAACCAAAAACACAGTCCTTTTGTGACATTTCGCTCTCGCATGGTCAGTGAATGTCTGTGCTCTGCTATACGGGAGCGCGCGCTCTTAGAAGTGCACTTAGGACCCATATAAGGAAATTCCGCTCCATCTAACGTCACACAGACTCATACTCTAAAAAAGCTTTCCGAAACTTGTGACAAACAAAAATACTCCTTCAAACGTACAACTCAATTTTTTAAACTTTGTCTATGTTTAGCATTGGAATCCAACTCTTTAACAGAGTAAAAAACTCAGTATGCATGAAATAGCATTTCACCCCCCCTTTTAAGGATAAAAAAAACCAGCACTGCCTGCACCAACCTTAAGCGAAGAGCTCAAGATCACACAGCCGTTGAAGCAGGTGGTAAATGGTTTCCTGAGGTTGCTGGTTTATTACAGGTCCTTTCTGGCCATTTATTTAATGAATGTCGGGTCTGAAAGAAGACCTGCTTGGAAATGCACAGCCTTGGGCTTTAGATGGGCACATTACTAGTACCGTGGTAGAATTTTCCATGCAGGACACCTGAGTCTGATTCCCAGCCAACGCAAAAGATATCCCATTGCAGCTGTAGGGGCTGTAATCAAACCAGGGTTATTATCGTTAATCAAAACCAAAACCATTTTAAAAATTTTTTGTAATTAATATAAAGCCAAAATAAAATATAAACAGTAGATGGAAAAACTCAATGAAAATTAGTTATGTTGCCTTGCCAACTAACCAAAATGAGTTATAAAGTAATGATAAAAATTACAAAAGCACAAAAGGGGGGCATTTACATAACACTGTTTTCAACAAAACTTTTGAAAAGAGGACTTCAAAGTGTAATATTTGAAAAAGTTACCATTATTATCTTTGTGTAAACTACAAAAATGCTAATTTGTGGAAATGGTGACATCATGCACAAGCATATTAAGTGTGTGCATTTAGTGTTTCTTTACAGCATGTTCGTGGATCCATGTGAACAGGGATCATTTTGAAAAAATTTGTCATCTGTACGCAAACCACAAAGGAAAAACATTTTGACATTTTTAGTAGATCATTGTCATGTAAACATACCCAAAATGACTATGAATTAAACTGAAAATATACAAATTTAAAACTAAAATACAATATTTTGAAAACAAAACTAGAATAACACTAAACAAAATGGATTCTATTTACTTATCGAAAATAATTCCTTCTTTGCACAAATTGCGTACATATAAAAAGTGACTTTTTTCATCATGGACGAAATTGTGACATTTTAAAAATGATTAGAAAAGTCGCTTATGTACATAATTACAACACAATATAATTTAGTCCAAAGTTCAACCTATCCAACCGAAGTTCATTCAGAAATTTTTTGCATTACAAAAGTAAAATGAAATCCAGCAACCAGAATAGCTAATAAGCCATGAGGCATCACTTGAGAAAAACACTTAAAGTAACGACCCCCCCCCCAACACCAAAATAAAAATCTCAATTTCCATGTCTTTCCAAACCAAACTTACTTTCTTATTTAGAAAATGTTTTGAAAAATTACTCAGTTTTACATTTATACAATAAACGTTAATGGAATCCAATGTTATTTTGGACCCCACCAATTTCATATGGATAAAACACTTCCTAAAACATCTTTTAAATTCTATACAGCAGAAAAAAAATCATACAGGTTTGGAAGGACATGAGGGTGATCAAACCATTTTTGGGTGAACCATTCCTTTAAATTTATGTTGCTCCAGGGTTTTTCTCTGTCTAACTTCACGGTGCCTTTCATTTGTTCCACCGTACACAAGTCTAAAAACCAAAGGGGAGTTTTCACATCGACATTGCATACTTTTCCATCCACTCTTGTGGTTTGTGATGCTGTCATGGGACATGATGAAGACTAGGGGAGGGTTGCTGACTATCACGGTGAGTCACTGAAACAGAGAGAATGTTGATCATTGGCTGCAGGAAACGAAGGCCATGTGGAGCTCCGAGCGCAGTGACTCAAACCGAGGCTGCGGTGCCCTTGACGCCGGCCGCAGTAATGCGACAAGAACAGAGACTTTTCCAGCCCTCCCTATGTAATTTACTTCCTCCACTGCTCTTGTCCTCCCTATGCCTCCGCCAGCTGAGAACAACAAGCCCCTTGAGTCAGTAACAAGCCCCCAGAGAGATGCACGCGTCCTGCTCATCCTTGAGCGAGGGGGGATTTCTTGTTTCTTATTTCGATTTTACTTGAAAGCAAACATAATGTACAGTTAAACCTCAGGCTGGGCCGGACAGACCATAATGTAAGCGAGGATGATCTTAGGAGCTGTGTTTGCATGCATGTGCTCAGTGTCTGTATGCATGAACATATATGTGTGGGATTTTCTGGAGTTGTCTCTATGTCTTGCAGCACACAGAGGAAAGGAAATATAGCTGGTAACTTTAAAAACGATGAAAAGCATTAAAAACAGCTGTCCAGTCATTTCAGCATCATCTCACCAGTTACACAATGCATTCACACAGCATAACTCACACTGTTTTATGACCACTGCATCTGAGGAACACATACTGAAAAATATTCTAGGAGACACTCTGCAATGTCACAAACAGCTTCGAAGGGAGAAGTGAAAACAGCAGGAAATAGACCTTCCTCGAATTTCCTACATTCATTTTTATTATCATGTTTTTGTGCTGTGTTACAACATAAAAGAACCCTGAAAAATGCATGCACAATATCTCTGCATTTTTCTTAACGTACCCTGGAAAGTTTTTTTTTTTCTAATAGTCAAGGTGACCTGAAAAAAAAAAAATCCAATAAATATCATTGTGTCTCTAATGGCCAAACTTGACACTACTTCACATGCATATTTAGGTATGAATTAGGAAAATCTTTTGTCTTATATTGCTCTATAAATGCAAAGAAATTATGTCGTTTGTATGTGTTTGTGTTGTTACACATAGCAGGAATAAAAAGAGAATAGATATGAATGCACATATTAAAATACTGCCCAACGTTATTAACTATTTTGATTAATAAATATTTTTATTATGGCTAGAAACCAATGAACAACTAATACTAAAACTTTTGTTTACATAAATATTAAATTACTAAAATAAACAAGTAAATTTAGGCATCACCAAATTATAAAGATCAGTATAAAATAAACATTAAGAATTTTATATGACAGCAAATAAATGTAAAAATAAAGAAAAATAATAATTTACAATTAAATGTCCAATATCTACTTCCGACACACTGACATAAAATTGATGTAAAAAGTTTAATTTATGAGACGCGTCTCATAATTATGACATAATATGTCAAAATAATGATTAAATTTTTTATATGTGGTGGAAATGGGCTTTCATAAATACTGATCCCAATAAATTAATCTCTAATATCAGCCGATAATCAATATAATGACAATATATTGTGCATTGTAAAAACAAGTCAAAAAGACACTTTCACCTTCAACTTCTGGCTTCTGTGTGTTTTATGTAAAACATTATATTACTTTTCATTAAGTGTGTGCAAAAATTAGCCAAACCAATTAACAAAACAAACTGCATAATTTTGGGAGATGTTCATTTCTTTCAGTCCGTATGAATTAAACATTATATTGTTTATAAACCAAAGGTTATTTACTCTCACCGAATTGCTGTTTTGGTTCAAGGTTTAATAAAGCAAAGATTCACTTGTCTTAGTATAATTAGGAGTGATTGTTGTCTCTGTGGAGGCCTTAAACCTCAGAATAAGATCAAAATGGAAATCAAGATGCTTTTGATTTACATGCCTGCTTCCTACGGCATGGACCGCAAACACTCACTCACAAACACACACACTCACACACACACACACACAAACAGTAGCAAGCCAAAGCTGACTTTTTTGATGTCAGAATGGTACCTGCCCACAGATCAGTGTGTTTCTGTGTGTGTTTTGTGTTTTCCACCCACCACACAGAGCGACGTGTCAGTTTGAGTTTGCGTTGCAGGCTGTTTGTAGATGCACACACATTACTCAGAATCTGCGCTTGAGATCTAGATGACATGTTACTGTTTGAATTAAATCTGTGGATATCTTCCATATTCACACACAAATACAGACATATACTCTTCACTTGCATAAAGATGCATCTAATTTCACAAAATATTTCCTAATTATTGTTAAGTGGTTGGTTTGGACATAGTTAAAAAAGACTATGAGACACATATTTATCTGAAACTAAACAACACACATTTGTCTGATGACTATTTTGATTTTTTTAAAATGATTTACAACTGATCTGGATTATATTAGTTTTATATTTTTATTCAGTTCAATTTATCAAATTGGATTCCCATCTCTATTAACTAAACTAGCATACATTTGTAACACGTTTGGACATTTATTATCTTTAAAAAATTAATGATTGTGGATAAAGAGGGCAAACATTCAGAAGTTACATCTTTGTGGCAGCACCAACTTATTCAGACCAGAAATAAGCTTGGATTCACTATGAAATGGTCCAAATCATAAATGAGAGGTTGAGAGGTGTTAGACTCCCCAGTCTGTAGTAGACTATAATGACTCAAAATGAACTTGAAAACGTGGATTAATTGTTGATTTGTCTTGAGCTCATCCACAATATTTACTTGTCGCCATCGTGTGGCAGTTTGCTCTAATTACTAAATGGTCGAGGAGTAACTTGAGATAAATACTGTATTTAAGACATCGTTCAAAATAAAATAGCACAACATTTGTCGTTTTAGACTTGCCAGCACTCATTGGTAATACATATGTAAGCAACACAGACAAACAGGTTGTGTGATGCCTCGTGAACTTACCAATTAAAAATTTACCAAACATACCACATTTAGGAGTATGCAGGTCGAAATTTACAGTCTCATCATTGGGTTCTGCACTTTCACCTCACAGTTACTCCACATTTCTGAATGCTCTGTAATTATTTTCCATAGAGTTTGCCGCCCTCTGCGCTCAGGATGTGCGCATGCTCAAAGCCTTTTTCCATAAAAGATTATCGTAATAATTTATTAATGTGTCATTGTTACTAATCATGAAGTGCAATGATAATTTTCTTCACCAATATGTAAATTAATTTTCTCAACATAATGGGAAAAAAATCTCCATGTGCTCATCAGTCTAATACTCTGAACTTTGACCTTGTACGTTTTATACATAAATGTTTTAATTTTAAAGTTTTAGCATTGATAATATCAATGAAAAGAAATCAGTGTACAAACACAATTAAAGTGATTTAAATCTATTATGAAACCTTACACATTTTATTTACTTTAGATTTGTGTTATGCACACTGGTTAGACCTTGTACTAATGCTTAACCAAAGTAAACAAAAATAAATCATAAATTAGGCTTTTTTTTTTATTATTACGCAAAATACCATAAAGTGAAATAGTTAATAGTATTTAATAATTTGGTTATAGAATGATGCCTTTTACAAGGAGTTTACTTTTTTACTATTTGAAATCTCTTTCTTCCTATTTTCTATTTTTTCTCCATTCTCATGTTGTCTTGCATGCTTCACAGTCTCACACTTTATTGTTATCTAAGGAGTTTAATTACCTGAACCTTAGATCTAATTTAATAATTAATATATTAAGCATAGAACCGTATTGCCATCATCCTTGAACTGTGCCAGTAAAGAGGAAGTCAGAAAACGCAATAGAATTAATGATTCACTTTCATTTCTTCGCCTCTTTCATGTACTCTCACATCTATTTAGTGGGATTTCTGTCAATAGTTAGGTGCATTTTCCATGTTGTAGGTCCTGGAGGAAGCATTGGATGAGGCTTTTGTGAAATGGAGGGAGAGCACGCTTCTCACGCAAACTCCAACACACAGCTGAATTAACAACGCCCACAGTTCTAGGATTACTTCTACTCAGTTATGCAATACTAAAGCATGATTTGGACTTGGAACCAGACTGAACAAACCCTCGTTTCATCGGAGAGAGGAAGAGAGGCAACATAAGAAGGTAATAGTGATTTATTTTCCTCTTTTCTTTGCAACAAAACCACATCCAGTTTAATCAGTTCTGTTTCTGCAGCATTTAATCTTTTCCTTATTACTGTCTAAAGTTTTTGTTGAATCATACTTATGTTAAATTGCAGACAATACCATTAGAATTTCTAGTCTCACTTTCCCACTGAGGCTTTTTTTTTATGTGTGCATTTCTCATGCAAGTATACTAGTTTATACAACATGCAGACTTTCTCCAAAAACTCAACAGTTAACAAGACACATCTGTTTTAAATAATACCGTCTGTTCAGGGATTCAGAAACACTGTGTGTGTCCATGCATGCACTGGAGCATGAAGTATTTTCCGGAATTATAGGAATGTGTAAGATCAAATAAACACAGAGCACATTTTTGTTCAAGGAATTACAGTTTTATCATGTCATGCATAAAGTCTGTCTAGTAAACATTAATGTTTTTTCTGTGTATTAGGGAGCAATGAATGTCTTAAAATCTTCATGGGGTCTTCTGTTGCTATCCGTACTCCTCTCCACTGACCTTCCCTCTGCTCTGGCCGGCAAGGTCCTTGTTTTTCCTGTGGATGGCAGCCACTGGGTCAACATGAATATACTGATTGAGGACCTACACTCCAGCGGACACCAGGTCACCGTGGTACGAACCGCTAGCAGCTGGTACGTCAAAGAGCATTCACCGCACTACAAAGCCATAACAGTGACCCTACCGGAGCCAATAAACCTTGAGAAACAAGATTTCTTCATCTCGTTCCTGAGCAAAATGCTCGAGATACAAAAACATGGAGGATCACCACTTGCGTTCGTTCAGTTCTATTGGCAGATGCTGACGACTCTCTATGGCATGCACTGGCAAGCAAGTCAACTGGTTGTGGAGATTTTTGAAAACCCGGTGTTGATGAAACAGCTCTATGAGGGACATTACGACTTGGCTCTGATTGATCCAGGTTTGCCTGCAGGTGTGCTGGTGGCTCATAAACTCAAATTACCAATGGTTTACAATGTGAGATGGATCACCAGCGGAGAAGGGCACTTTGTTGTCGCGCCTTCTCCAGTTTCATATGTCCCAGCAGCGGGAAGCCAATTGTCAAACCGCATGTCGTTTGGAGAAAGGCTCAAGAACATCTTCCATTATGTGCTAAACATGTGCATAGACCATTTTATAGTGAGACCAGAATATGACAAACTGGTTGCACGCTACTTTGGACCCGAAACTGATTTCTACCACTTGCTGCAAGGCGCAGATATTTGGCTCATGCGATCAGATTTCGTCTTCGAGTTCCCGCGTCCAACAATGCCAAACATCGTCTACATCGGAGGCTTCCAATGCAAACCCTCCAAGCCCTTACCTCCAGACTTGGAGGAGTTTGTGCAAGGTTCAGGAGAACACGGGGTGGTTGTGATGTCGCTTGGGACCCTCGTGAAAGGGCTTCCGAGAGAAATCACGTCTGAAATCGCTGCAGGTTTTTCTCAGCTGCCTCAGCGAGTCATCTGGAGGCACTTAGGAGAACGTCCTCATAATCTGGGAAATAACACTCTTCTGGTTGAGTGGCTCCCTCAGAACGATCTTCTCGGTCACCCTAAAACGCGTGCATTTGTCGCTCACGGTGGAACAAATGGTATTTATGAGTCTATCTACCATGGTGTTCCGGTGATTGGGATTCCCTTGCTTTTTGACCAACCTGAGAATATGTTGCGTCTCAAGATACGAGGGGCTGCTAAGGTTCTTGACGTCACTAAACTGGACAGCCAGAGCTTTTTGGAGGCAGTGCAGGAGGTTTTACATCAGCCCTCGTACAGGGACAATATGCAACGTCTGTCTAGGCTACACAGAGACCAGCCTATACAACCTCAAGACAGCGCTCTCTTTTGGATAGAGTATGTCATGCGGCATAAGGGTGCAGCACATTTACGTACAGACTCTTATAAGATGCCCTGGTACTCATATCACTCTTTAGACGTGATGGCATTTTTGCTAGCAGTGGTGTTGGCAGTAGGCGGAGCTGTGGTTCTTACAATACGCTACTTGTGTTTTAGACTGTGCAGGAGACAGAAATCAAAACGTGAGTGATGCATTGATGAACACTTGTAACAATTGTTGGTAAAACTTTTTTTATGAAGCCTGTATTTATAATGTATTATAGAGGTATTCTTAAGGAAAGGAACCCCAGATGAATAGGGTAAAAAATTACTAATGAATATCATTATACTTCCTCACTTGATTACATAAGCAATTACACGTTTTCTCAAATGATGTTTAAATATGCAAAGGAGGCATTATCTAAATATATATGCACTGATTAAAGATACCTTTCCAGAACAGAAATGTGAAATAAAGCCTTGTGCATTTTGGATATTTTCTTTTCACTAGTCTGAACCAATACTTTGAGAAAAGAGCCCAAAATTGTGACCAATGCATGAAAAAAAATAAATGAATAAAACAATTCCATGTTTGTAATGCCATGTCTTATTATAATTAATGCATAATAGCTTGCTAAATTAGTAGTTTGCATGACAAATAATCATAACAGCAGTTATATTGTCTATTTGCAGTTACCTTTAAGAGCACTTTTACTTTCGTAACTATAATGCATTTCAACTTGTAAACTAATGTGTTCATTTTGTTATATAAAACATTGCACTCCTAAAACAACAAAAAGTTAAGAATTATTATAACTGTAGTTATGATTATTCAACACAGATGATGCATCACAGATATATAATATAGTGTTTTTATAAGGCATTATGCATGCATTATGAATATCCTTATTTAATGTATTCAAAACAAGCCCTTCATATTTTGTTAAATGTATTTTTAGATATACATTTGTTGAACAAGTTTCAAACTTAAACACTGACATTCAACAACAGAATAAAGTACAGCAGAATACATGCATTCAGTATTTCATTAAAAATAATTCAGTGTCACAGTATATTAATATCGTGATCACAAATCTTACATTATATCAAACTCTTTTACTCTTAGTGTGCAGAAAAATCACACACCCACTGTGTGTATTTTATTTACATCATTGTGAGCCACACAAACTGTATACTACATTCAACCTTTACTTTAAAGATGGCTCTTACTTTAAAAACTGAGTCTTCATTTACTTACCCTAAGTTCATTCCAATCATTTTCATTGCTCTGAAAAACAACAACTCCAAAATATCTTCTTTAGAAGAATGAAAGTCACACAGGTTTGGAATGACATGAGGGTGAGTAAAGAGTTTTTATCACTTTCTGGGATAATGTAAAAGCATTCAGTCCCTTAAACTACTCTTCCAGACCACAATGTACACTATGAAGGGTATGAGAAGGATAGGCAGCAGAGTGGACACAAGCACGACTCCAGCCGGGGCGTCCAGTAAATCCTCTTCATTGCTGCAAAGGCTGAAGTACTGCTGGTGTATCTTCACAAACTCCTGCTCCACAACACGATTAGGGTAAAAGCAATCAGAGAGACTGGATACGATGTCCATACACACAGTTAACTGGTTGTAGTATCTGGACATAGGCATGTGAGAGAGAGACAGCGAGAGAGAGGGGGGGGGGGGGGGGGAGAGGGAGAGAGAGTCAATAAAAAAAGAAAAAGCTGTGTTTTGATCTTTCTATTCATTTAAGAATTCCGACGTATATAAAATGTATCACAGTTTACGCAAAAAAATTATTCTTTTAATTAGCAGCAAATCAGCATATTAGGATGATTTCTGAAGAATCGTGTGACACTGAAGACTGGAGGAATGATGCTGAAAAAATACAATTTATATTATATTCACATAGAAAACAGTTGTTTTGAATTGCATTTATATTTCACAATATTGTTGTATTTACTGTCCAAACTTTTAAAATGTAGGTAGTGCTACTGTTGTCTTATGAATTCGTCTTAAAGTGAGTTGTACAGTATTTGGCAGGAAACAGTGGCAAAATCATTCTGGTTCACAACAACAGTTCTTATCTATCTAGTTCTGTCTCTCTCTCTCTTTTAATAGACCAGAAGGTCTCTGAGTCCTCTAAGTTGCCAGCAACAGGCTTCAAGATTATCTAATCTTTTTTTAAAACATCCTTCAATTGTTTCCCTGCTCATTTCCTTCCTTTATGCATATACTATGTAGTTAAGCAACATTTGTCATTTCCCAGTACAACTTGTGCATACAGAATGAAAAGATAAGATAAGATAAGAAACACTTTATTCGCCAAATGCATCAGCAGATACACAGGAATTTGATATGGCCATCAGTAACACACAAACTCAACACATAAACATACAGTATATGCGTATAGCTGCAAAAGCATGCCTAAAACAATCCATCAAATAATAAAATAGTCCAAAAATAGTGATTAAAGTGATTAAAGAGTAAAATACGATACTACTCTAGAAGTGTCTCCTTTTAAGTAAAGTCACATGACTTACCTTATCACAATCTCCATAATACACCAGTTCTCCTCTCCAAGTTCACTCATGACTTAACTGAAAATCTCCGAGCAATTTCTACAATAATCCTTCAACTTCTCCTCTTGACAGTGACTGAAGCGTTTTTGAAAACTTTGATTCTGAAAATTCTCTAAGACACAAGAGATTTTTTAATGGCTGATAACAAGTGATCTAGTGAAGATTAATAGCTCACACATAAAGCATCACAAAACTGTCTTACCACTGTCCTCATATGTGACGTTGGGTCTCTCTGAAAAAGTGAAAATGTCATTATGAATGTCAAAAGTGTATGCGATGAGATCAAGTTTAAATAATGCAGACATTACAGTACGTACCCGTCTTCAAATAATTGTTCAGTTCTTGCTGTACACTTTCATTTTTGACTCTGATACTCTCATCTTGAGAAAAGACCATTACAGAATGAATAAAATGACATTTGATCCTTTTTATTATGAATGCAATACAATATAGTGTGAACAGACACTATTCACCATCCATTGGCATTTAAAAAAAATCTGAAATCTGAAAATATTTCTGTATTAAATACTCAGAAGAAAAACTAAAAAAAGACATTAAAATACAGTAGTGTCCCTCATTAACTGTATAAATCTCCATCTCTGAGAATTAAAAAAAATTGATATAAACTTACAGGTGCATCTCAATAAATTAGAATTGTCGTGGAAAAGTTCATTTATTTCAGTAATTCAACTCAAATCGTGAAACTTGTGTATTAAATAAATTCAATGCACACAGACTGAAGTAGTTTAAGTCTTTGGTTCTTTTAATTGTGATGATTTTGGCTCACATGTAACAAAAACCATCCGATTCACTATCTCAACAAATTAGAATATGATGACATTTGATGACACTGAAAGATGATTTAGTAGACAGTCCCTTACCTTCAAACTCTGTTCTGTTATCTTGCGTCGTTTGACCTGAGAATATAAATAAACTTATTAATGATCACCCATTTTGCGACCAGATATTCATTAACACTACAACTTTTTTATAATAAATCTATTCTATTGCAAAGAGGTTGAATGTTTAGTGCAGCAGTAGCGAAGCTCACTGATTCATGGAATAGCTTGTAATATGTTTCATGTCTCCCAGATAATTTCCAAATATAAGAGCAGTGGCATCGCTGTCAGACGTTCATAGATAATCTCATGCTTTATGTTAGATCTTAAACTGAAGATCTCCTACCACAGATAATAGACGGATCCAGCAAGAGCAAAAGAAGTCCAAAAAGATAAAACATTGTGCAAGACAAATGATAAATGTCAACTATATGGAGAGAGTGAGGGAGGGTGAATAAATGGACTTGGGTTAGCTGTGGCGAGAGCATTTAAAGGGAAGAAACAAAAGAGGGGTGTGTGTGTGTGTGTGTGTGTGTGTGTGTGTGTGTTGTGTTTGGTGCGTTTTCCTAAAGAAAACACCCCACCCATTCCCATCCCCTGGGAGTTTGAGGATAGTTTGGGATAAGACATTTCTTGGTAGCTCCAGTTAGTGGAAAGATTTGTGATTGCATATTGGAGCAAGATCTATTGAGTTCCTGTCCTGATAAGTCTCTATGATAAATGGGCAGGGCCGGTGTTACGGTTTAACTGGTTACCGTGTTATCTGGTGACCAACTTCCTGTTTAGGTCTTGTAACGGAAATGACCATTTGGGTTCAATCAAAACTTTGATGGTCTTTGCATGTAAGTCTGTAATGACAATTTTATGTACTCAATTGTGCTTTGTGTCTAGTTGATTTCAATTCAGATGCATACAATCACAACAACGTGAGCGCATCGTCTTTTAGCGCGTGTTCGAAACCCGTGCCAACACAGATTTACTTTATTTTATTTTTTTGTTTATCCTACTTACTTCAGCCGCTACTGGCGATCATACCTATAACTTGTTATCTCTGCAAGAATATCAAAATCATGCAATGAGCAAGTCTGCTTTTATTAGGCACTTAATATCACATCAGTTTGTGCTTTCAGAATCGGCGAATCTGCTGCCGTCGTTCCAGCACATCTGCAGCGGAGACCTAAACAGGAAGTTGGTCACCAGATAACACGGTAACCAATTAAACCGTAACACCGGCCCGAGGCATAAGCGAACTAAGCGGCTGATTGGGGCCCCCTCGCCACCAGGGGGCCCCCCAATAATTGTTTATTTATTTATTTTTTTACAATTAAATAACTTAAACAAGTGATATAAATGAATGAATGAATGAATGAATGAATGAATGAATAATGAACGAATAAGTGAATAATTCAAGACAAAAAAAAAAACTATTTTACCAACAACTGCTGCTGTGTCTGTTAGCTGTGTATTAGTCGAGAGTCTCAAATTTAGGGACCGTCTCTAAAGTTACATGCGATATTGTTATACACTTTTCTAGCGTCAGTAGCATTTGAGGAGAATGACTTACAGTCATAAAAACCACTGTAATTGTTCATCTAGGTGTCAGCTATAATGCACAATTGAATATAATGTTGAATATTTATTAAAACAAACTGCAAGACATATGTAAATTATGCTACTTTTTCACATGGGCTCAAAGGCAAATTTGAACCTCAGTATCAGAGGAGAATGACTTGCAGTCACCTTATACATTTTTTATATATATTAAAATAAATTATAAATCATTTAGGTAAAAACGAGGCCTGTTTATCACTTTCAGGCACATTCCTGTTAAAGTTTTTTTTTTTTCTTCTCAGGTTCCCTTACAAAAATTACCCATGGGTTTATCAGTAACACCACAAATCATCGTTCTTATAGCCATGGCAACTACAAATTAACCATGGTTTTGTTACTTCAAATAATTTACAAAGAAGTATTAATATACTGTAATATTTTTTGTTGTTCTTGTTACAGACCTAAGCCATCAATAGCCTATAAATTAACTTCATATAAATGATTGCATTATATATAAAAAATATGAGGCAATAATGATTGGTTAATAATAACAATGTTAAAATACATATTGTAGGCACATACAAAATAAACAATTTATGTACATGTTATTACAAATGCCTGCACAGGGAGCCAAATGCCATGTAATTGCTGCTGTTACATTTTTTCTATAGATTACACAGCCTATATAATTTCTTCAATTTGGCAAATTATTTATTTCATGTTTTGTGACAGTTTGTATTCAGAAGTTTAAGAGTGAAGTATGTTAAGTATTGATTTTTATTTATTTATTTTGTATTAATACATAACCTCACTGTATTCATTTATAATGTAACATTATAGTGTGACATTTGTGTCAATAATCTTGAAGCACAGGTGACTCCGCATGGTGGGACGGGGGGCCCCCCAAATCAAATTCTGCTTAGGGCCCCAAGAGGCTCGGGCAGGCACTGTAAATGGGAATTATACAACTTAATAACAGGATTACATGATTCCTGCCAACTTCCAAATGGCTCTTCAACTTGACTTTCACATCCAGTAAGTGTGCTTTAATATCAGATATGTTTTCATTAACATCCATTTCCCTGACAATCTGAGATTCAAAAGACTAACAGGCAAAAATATTAATTTCACACACTTTTCTTAATCTTTATAAATGTTTTATGTATGCATATTTTGGTCTTTGACAAGCTACAATTAATGTTTTCTATTTTTACCTAACTCTTTTGTGTTTTTCAAAGTGTTGACTTTTGGTCGACCACAATGGGGGTCAAGGGGGTGGTAAACTTTTTGTACAGCCTTTCCAAAACAGACGCGGTGAAACTTTGCATGAGAAAAAGTCACAACATTTAAAGAATAAATAAATAGTTGAACTATCAAAAAATCCCCAACACTACAGGATGGTTAAAAGCTTGTAAAAAAGCTATTTGGTTTTTCTGCATGAACAATTTTGCATGAAATATGACCACATGCATTCTGTATGATTGTTGTGAGATTGGCTAACGTTCGAGGTAAATGCGCTCTATTTCCATTTATAGAATTGCTGGCTAACATGTGTTTTAAGTGGTTGCATTCTATTTTACACTCCTACTGTGTTAAGGGAAATTACAAAAAAATCTACTGTTATTATTTACATTTCCTATTTTACTTTTAACAAATCATGAGTCATCCATTGTTTGTCTTTTGTCTATAAAGAACCTTTTGTGGAATGGAAAGCTTCCATGGTTGTTAAAGCCAATAATTTCAATAAATAACCTTTTTTTATTTTATTTTTTTAAAATGTTGTAATTGTATGTTGTAATGTTGTATTGAAAAAGGAATAAAAATGTTTTTTTACGCCCACTTTTTGAATCATAAATCATTAATTTCACTAAAAACACTCTAGATTTCTCTCTAAGCAGCTTCTTGTGGTTTGCAGGTGTGACTTGAACTGTAGAGGTTGGTTGATTTTTTTTCCTTCAGACTGAAACCTTTCCTAGTTTCTATCTGGAAACCTATATAGTAGGTTACTACTTCTTGCAGAATTTCTGTGGCCAGCACCAATGTTATCTGTTGCAGACTGCAATACAGAAGAGAAATTTATGTAATGTGCAGCAATTTAATTTTTTTTTTTTACAGTTGTAAATTGTAAACTTTTATTTTCAACCCTGTTCACAATTTTCTGATGAATTATCTGATGTACACACAGTATTCTGACATAAATTAAGCTTTCTGTCTTAGTGCCATTTTTTATTTAAAATAATGCAATATTTACAAAGAATCAGTGTAATTTAGCATTATCATCAAGATGAGTAAATAAACTTCACAAAGTAAATTATGCAACACACAAAAAAACTCAATTTCAAATAATGCACACTGCAGTTTTAATACATTTTAATAGCTATAGATGTCTCATTTTCATGATGAGATGCACCTGTAGTCTATTGTTGCTAAAGAAGAAAAACTAAGCCACTCCAGGGAATGTGAAAAATATATTCTTATTAATTAGTAAGCTGTGTTCATTTGTCTTTCTATAGACAGATTTCTAATGAAGAAATGCAATATGATTGCAAAAGAAAGCTTTGTCATAATTACTTCTATTAAAACTGTGTCTCAAATTCAGATAATAAAACACAACAGCTGAAACTCCATGATGTCGCCAGCACAAACAACAGGATAAAATCATTTCTTGGCACACTGGGTTTTTTTTAATTGGTTACCCCAAAATTATAAACGTTTGTGCTTAACATTTCTGTCCTTTACAGAAACTATAAATTCAAGAAGACGCAAGAATATTAAAATATTATTTACATTTTCATCGCCAACTCAGCCACACAAAATGTTTTTTTATTTTTTTTTATTTTGTGTGTTAATGCAGTTTTTGTGCATCCGACCAAATACGTGTCATAAGGGGATCTCCAAACCCTTACATCTATATCTGAACGTAAAACACGCGGCTGATTTGCGTGAGGTGGCATGCCGTTTGTGGAGAACATAGGAGAGGTAGTCATGCAACAAGACCTGACATACTTTGTCTAAAAGGTCATTTACTGTCAATAAATCAACAGAACTGATTTAATTTATACTTTTTGTTCATATAAATCCTAATAACTGAAAGTACTCTTATGATGAACCCATATAAAGAATACTTTAGAATAAATATTAGTTTAAATAAATTAGCGTGACTGCTGATTGTATCATTTTAAGAGTCTAAAAACTGTCAAAACCAATAGAAAAAAATAAAATACAATATTATAGTGGGGTTTACAAGTCTACAATGAAAATTTTAATTTTAGTAAACTTTTTTTTTAATGTATTTAAACCTGAAAATAAACATAGACAAACAGAAAGAAGTTATGAGATAAAAACCAAATACCAGGGACACTCACTCACTATGTTGATAATATAATCTGTAATGAAAACATTTGTTAAATTTGATTAAATAAAAATGCAACGAACTTTCCTGGTAAAATTCACAAAGAATTACAAATAATCTGCAAGTAAGACAACAAACATGACATTTTGAGGTAGAAAAACTAAAATAGTATTTTCCTGTAAAACGTGCTTCAGTAATCTTTATTTAAAACTTCAGAATTTGTATTTATTTATTATTATTACCTAATTCAAAATATTAAGACAAAGCAGTCGAAAAACTAGTAGAATTATATATAAATTAAGTCACATTTTGTTAAATTTTAAAATAGGTCTATATGCATAATGTTTTTATTGTTTCTCTGACACTTTTTAAGATGAACAACTGTGCAGATTCTTTCACTAAACTGATTTTTGACATGAAGCCAGCAACACTCCATGCACAGTGTCAAATAAAAAACAGGACTTATTTCTGCAAATAACTCACAGGAAATGGGCCATAGCTGGTTTGGCAATGCTGCCACTATACCTAGCATGTGTCACATCCTGTCACAAACTAACCAAAAAGCTGCCCTACTGATGAGTATCTTTATTTTGAGCACAGTTATCTGAATGGCATCCAGTACTCTGAGAAACTGTGTGCATGTATGCATTCAGCAGCCCGGATCTGTAAGGAAATGCTTAGAGTGATGCCAGATACAAAATAAAACATAAGCATAAAATGAACAAACAAAACAAAACACAGCATGAGGGAAAAGTGCTGATCTGAAAACATGGCATCTTAGTACAGCAGGGTGTGAAACTAACACCCAACCCCACTCAAAAGCAGGCACGCTGTAGGAAATTTTGCTTATTTGTATATTTTGACTACGTGGTAAAAACGGACTAAAATTAGGCATTTGTAAAATCTCAAAGGCAAATGTTTTCATGCATTTTTAGAGTAGAATTCATTAACTAAATAAATGTCTTGAGTGAACTTAAAATGCAGTTACCGTAGTTAAAATGTGCCCCTTTTGATCTACTGTAATGTATTTGTGTGTAGGTTCCGGTTGAGATTACTGTATGGCTATTGCATTGTTATGATTTATATGCATTTTCACTCCTTGCACATGCTCCTCAGATGTGACAAAGTGAATTGAACTGAATTGATTTGATATGCATTGATCATTAACACTAATTGAAATAAAACACTTTAAACGCAACACTCAGTCTGTAAAACATGACAAACAGTCATCTCACTAGTGATTTTGACAGAGGAACAAACCCATCCTGACATCTCAAGACAACAACTTTCTAAACATGAAAATTTGTAATAACAGATTTAGATGTTTAGATTAACTTTCGACTAACAATATCATGTTTTACAATAACAAAAAAAAAAAAAAAATGGCTTCCAAATAAAAATATATATATGTAAAAATAAAAAAAGTAAAAACAATTTAAATTTGGTCACTATGAAAATTCCGAGATTTTTTACTCTGTGCTACAGTCTACAGATGTTAACAACATTTTCAATGCATAATCATTTAGATCGGAAATTGTCCAGCTGCACTAAATGAGCATACTTCCTGTTTCACTCAATAACGCATATGGTGCCAACACATAATTGAAGCTTTGCACAAAATACCAGTTCAAAAGAACAAGGTATTTCATTTCACCACTAATACTAACGACATGATTGAAATCACACACACATTTTATTTTAAAAGCACATTAAGCAATATAAAGCATGTAAAGCGAAGAACTGCAGAATGCAAACATAAAACATTATTTTGCAATAAAAAAAATGCATCAAAGCACAAATGTGCTTCATTAAGCATTGTGTTGAAATAAAAGTGCCCACATGCAAAGTAACTTCCAGGTGTCTTTTGTGTAACGTTAAAGTGATTAAACTGTCATTTTGTTGTTATCGAAACTTTAAAACCTTTCAACTATTTTAATTATCTATTCAACAGCACTCCCTACAGGAACAGGATGCTCAAATGGGTTTCAATAAAGATTGACCGTAGTATATTTTTTTAAATATAACTAAACTTCTTGGAACAGTCTTTGCATTGAGAGTGTGCTAATAACGCCTTACGATGGAAATTAAGATAAGTATATTTATATTAAATAATAAGAAAACCTCATGCCTGCAGTTTGCAGCCTTAATACAAAACCCATTACCTTCCACAACCAAAACAAGGTCAAATGTTATGTGTGTGTGTGTGCACGCTTCTATTGAAATGTCTACAGCATGCTTCAAGTAAACATTAAGTACCCATCAACGTTCTGCCAACCACAAACTACTCAAAACAAAACAGAGAAATGGGTGGGAAACAGAAAAGGTGGAGGGCACTGTGTGAGAAAGAAAGAGAAGATGTGCCTTTTTTTTCGAATCACTTGAATTTCACAACCCTCTTCAGGATTTACCCAGACTGAATTACATTTCAGAAACATGCCCAACACTTGCATGTAGTGTACACAAAAACAAAGATACAAACAGAAAAGGCATCACGTTCAGTTAACTGGTCATTACGGCCAATTAAGTGATTGTGTTCTTCATAGATACCTCTTCTCATCTACAAGTTTAAAAGGTTGTGGTGTTTTGATGCAACACTCACACACACACCCATGCAGATTCAACCTCAGATTCCACTGATTAAACCTTACAATATAACCACAACATATAACCTACATGGTCTGCACTTTGGGGAACCAGTATGACTTTCTGCTGAACTCAAGACCAACCCAAGAGATCCAAACCATTTAAACAATCAACATGCATGGCAAACATGTTTAATTTCAGATTTAAAATACATTTTACTCACAATGAACTGCTGTCAAACATACTGGCGAATATCATCGTTAAACAGCCTTACATAAAACACCAAATAGCATGGAGAAATTTATTTAAAAATATAATTTTATATATATATATATTGTGCTACAAGGCATTGAATAAATAATTCCTAATTAATTAATGTTAAAATTAACTCTGAGCTGAGCAAATGCTTTAAAATCTTCTTATTGCAGTATTTAATGTTGCAAAATACAGAGATAAGTTCAAATTGCTGAAGTGAAAAATGTTTTTGAAGTCATGTTAATGTAATGCAATGACACGTGCAATGTGCACAGCGATGACAAGAAATGATAAGAGATGTGTGTGTTAATAACCATTCGATTTCACCATTGCTCACATGCTTGTGTCTCTCGGATATTCTGTTTTTTAATGCAACACCATCTCAGAGTGCTATATCAAGAAAACACTAGCCACTCTTGAACACGCCTCCTCCTGAGATGTTTATCAGGTTTTTTTATGCTTTATGTGTTTTGGTGTGAAATGTGGGGCAATGCAAAGTCAGCCAAACAAAGACGTGAAAGCCAAAATAGGGTGCCGGGCAGTGTTTTTTCTCAGTGTGACACTGGCCCCCAAACAGCGAAGGCGTTCAGAGAAACCACTGAGGTCTTGATTTACAGACAAAACTCATAACAGCAGAGATCCTGAAGACCTACACTCAGAGGTGAGTCAAAGCTGGTTAGTCCTGCACACCTATTATTAAATTTGAAACTTGCCAGGGTTACAGATGCCCACACACCCCAGGTTTAACAGATAGATAGATAGATAGATAGATAGATAGATAGATAGATAGATAGATAGATAGATAGATAGATAGATAGATAGATAGATTTCACGTATTCAAGATCGAATTTGCGATAAAAATGCTTTCAATTCTACCTTGATATCTGTGAATTACCCTAAAATACAATTTTATTTTTGCAGACATCATATAATGTTTTATAGTGTTTTCATTGCAAACAAAAACTTTTAGTGACAATTTTTATATATATATATATATATATATATATATATATATATATATATATATATATATATATATATATATATATATATATATATCTGCATCGAGTATTTATGATTTTTCCACATTTTCAGGCTTAACACCTCACCGATCTTTCATTAAAAGTATTATTTATTTATTTATTTTTTTCTTTGTGAAAAAAGCTTTTTTCTAATATAAACTAAGCTATATGTAATATAAATTATAAGATATCAGTGTAGACTATATACTATCATTAATAAAAACAAAATTATAAATAAACACATTGTTCATGTATATATTTTATGCATGTATTTTATTCATGTATACATGTTAACAAAAAAGTAATGTCTAAATTAATTATTAAAGTCAAAAATATAATTTTTCATCACTGAACCAACGAACCCACATTTTAAGGGTTAAATCAGGTGAAAATACCACTTTAAGGTAACAATTGCACCCACTCTTTACCGTGCTCATTAAAGGGTTGATAACTTTAATTACAGAGCAATAAATACAGAGAAAGTATATTAAAAAAAACATTTTATGACAATTGTAAATCTGTCTGAAACTGATAAAAGTTCATATTAAATATGTTTGTCTGCATAAATAATGCATTAAAACGATGCCAAAGCATTAAAACATATGACAAACCTCTATCGCTTATCAGTATCAACACCTTCAAAAGCCTACTCACCACTAAGAGTTAAAAAAAAAGTTTAGCATGAAACAGTGAAAAATGTATTAATTAATGGAATTTCTTATTAAAATAATTTTCGTTGTATTATAACGTTATCTAAAATTGTTTTAATTTAGTAAGTGTTTAAAAGCTTACGGTTGTTTCTGATGCAGACTCATAAGATCCAGTCCTAAGTTGAATCGGCTTTCTCTTCCTCCTCATATTCAGACACAAGAACGTGAGCCTGTTTTCTGCACAAATGCATAACAAAAACAAATACCCTTAACTCTGCTCTTATAGCTTCACTTCTGCTTAAAAAAGGGGTTCGTTCCTCATGAAAGCGCGATGGCACGCGATGCTGACTAAAAGCACGAGCTGAAAGTCAGATTCACGCCAACGACTGTCTGGTTGTGGCACGCAATGAGTAGTGGAATGAGTACAATTTCATCCCAGACGTTATTTAAAGATCTTTTAACTGATATTTGTGCTCTCATTCAACACAAAACTCACCTGAGACGGAGCTGGCAGCACTGTGGCGAGAGTTACTTTAGTTAGTCTACTGTGTTTGTTGTAATTGTGTCACGCGACTTTCCGATCTTATTTTTTTCTTGCAGGATTATGCATTTTTTTTTTTTTTTTTTGTAAAATCTTTAGTTACATAATGTATGCTACTCGGCCACTATTAGATATCTAATTTTATTAATTTAATTTAATTTAATTTGTTTGTTTGACAGGACAGGATTGTTAATCACGAACCCAATAATACAAAATAAAAAAATATATAGCACCTTCCAATATATGCATACATGCTGCTTGTTGCATTAAACTATAAGCTATACGTCCACAACTTTCCTAAGAGAAAGATCACTCACTTTAAAAAAACCACAGGACTGAATGAGACACGACCAGGATTAGAAAATATCAACTAACGCATCATTTTAAGAGAAAGAAACTCATTCTGACACCACAAGATATAAGGCTTTTATTACTTGAAAACGAAATCAACAACTGGCAACCAGTCAAACAATGCAAACCCCCAGTGAATCCCCAGTGAAACTATTTTTTGTGTATGATTTGTACTAAAAGAATGCATAAATCAAATTCACATAAATGCAAAAATTATTACAGAAAAGCTGCACTGAGATGCAAAAGATGTGTTTAGGAATAACCTAGTTGTTTTTTTTAAAAATAAAAATCCACAATAATTGAACAAATATCTTATTTTTCAGCATTACACTCTTAAAAATAAAGGTGCTTCAAAAGGTTCTCCAAGCGATGGAGAAAACAATTTTTCAGTCATAGGTTCTTTAAAGAACCATCTCTTTCTTACCTTTTAATAATCTGAAGAACCTTGTTTAGCCACAAATAATATTTTGTGAAACTGAAAGGTTCTTCAGATGTTAATGGTTCCTCATATAATCATTTAGACAACATGGGTTCTTCTATGGCATGAAGCACCTTTATTTTTAAGAGTGTATCTGCTTGATATAATACATTCAATTTAAGTTGCAACCCTTACCAAGCGAATAAAAGTGTTGTTGTTGTTGTTTTTTTTTGTTTTTGTTTTTTTTGCTACTTCAATCATACGCAAGGAAACAGCTCATTTCTGCCTTCATTAAATTCCACATGTGAAATTATGACTGACATGACTCATTTAGTCTAACTAAGCCAAACTGGTTAATAAAAAAGCATGAAAATTAGTAATGTTTAATTAAACCATCGTTTTCACTTTGGCGTTTTTACTATACTCTAAACCTTATCTTGACATTTTCAGTCCAGAGATTAGAGTTCACATGAAACCAGACGTTCAAGAGCCCCTAGTGGTGGAAAACTGTAACAACAACATCATTGACTTTAATTGTTTTGTTTTAAAACGGAATGTTTATTGCACCTTTACACAAAATAAAAAAATACATATGTGTGTTTTATACCATATTTGATACATCTAGGCATTTATGACCCATTATGAAAGAGTAGATTGAGAAGAATATGGGAAAACATAAGTTTTACTAAGCAAAAATATCCAGTTTGGTTCAGTTGTTAGGCTATTTATATGGCCAAAACGTAAGATGAATTAAGATCAATTATACAAGCCTTTTACTTGCTAAATCTATTAATTAAAATGCATGTTGATCCTTTAGAAGCCTTATAAATTCATGTATCAAATATGACAACCTGATGAACTTTTCGTCATGTTTTACAGGTATGGATAGCGTTAATTCAACTACAGAAGATTTAACTTCACTTTTAATCTCCACTAATTATAATGAGCTCAATTACTCTGATATTGAATCTTTCACGGATGCCAACGTCACTGAAGTCGCTGAGCTGTGTGTCGCCAGCAAAGAGCACGAGCTTGCCATTACTGTTGTCCAGACCATGGTCTTCCTCGTCGTCTTCTTCTTAGGTGTAATTGGAAACGGGCTGGTCATTGCCACCTTCGCACGGTACCGCCGTCTACGTCTACGCTGCATGACCGACGTCTTCCTGTTTTACCTGGCTCTGTCCGACATGCTGCTCCTGCTGACTCTTCCTCTACAGACGGGAGAGATGCTGGTCGGTAGCTGGGAGTACGGAGAGGGGCTGTGCAAGCTAAACCGTGGTATGTATGCCATCAACACCTATGGAGGTCTGCTGTTGTTGGCTTGCATCAGTGTTGATCGCTATCTGGTGGTGGTTCGCACCAGGACCGTGCGTAAGAGGAGTTCTGGGACGCTGTTTTACAGCACAATGTCTGCGCTTGGAGTCGCAGTAACTTCCGTCTTCCTGAGCCTGCCAGACCTACGCTTCAGCTCCGTGGACAACGACATGGGTTCGGACGTCCTCTTGTGTGATATGAAAGTTTGGGGTGATGAAGTGAGTAAATGGAAGCTGTGGGCCCAGATGGCAAAGATTGCTGGATTCTGCATCCCTTGCGTGGCGATGGTGGTGTGTTACGGCGCGATCGGACGCGTCTTGATCCGTTCCGGTGGCAACTGTTGGCGTAGACAGAGGACTTTGCGTCTGATGGCACTTTTGGTGCTTCTCTTCCTCCTGTTCCAGCTTCCTTACACTGTGGTGCTTCTGATTAAAATATTCACACCCACTCCGCAACGCTGCGAAGACTGGAACAAGTTCCAGCTTCAGGAAAACATAACACGCAATCTGGCCTACGTGAGGTGCTGCCTGAACCCTTTGCTCTATGCACTTGTTGGCGTCAGATTCAGAAATGACATTATCAGGCTGTTGACGGACACTGGGTGTGTGTGCGCGTGTGTGTCCCATATAACACTTCAGCATGACAACGGAAGCTCCATTACACCATCGTCTCCAGCACCAACCATACTTTCACCCGTCCCATCTACTTACCTGTCCGCCAAGAAAACACCTGACCCGAACACACCTGCTGCAAACACAGCTGAAACATTCATTTTTCCAACACCTACATCTGGTAAAATGAATTCGTTTATAAGCTGGTGTCATCAATGATTTAGCTGCACATCAGAGGATCTGCAATTAATCACGTGTTGGTGAAACGAGACAGAGTTGCATGTACAATAAAAGCTTTTAGATCTTTTTCTTTCTTTTTTTCTTAGCTTCATGTACAATCAACAACATAAATAAAATCTTACTGAGCCTCGTAATATGCTTTTTAGAAATGTTATTTTCTGTATTTTAGATCACTATGTTAGACGAAACTTTTTTAAAAGGAGTGTTTCGGATTTACCTGAAGGTAGAATATAATTTTGTACTAATTTTTTTTTGTTGTGGCTGTAAATAAATGTGCAGATTTGACCATTAAAATAAACACTTGTTGTATGTGTGTTATTCTCTGCTTTAATCTAAATTATTTTTACCTGAATCCAGTACTACTGATATCAATTAACTTTTTTAATAATTTCATAATGGAATATATGGAACTTTCAGAACTTACTTTGTCTTATTAATATGCTACACTTTGGAAAACATTAAAGGGTTAGTTCACCCAAATAGCAAAATTACTCAACCCCAGTTTCAGATTTTTTTTATTTAGTCCGAGAGCTCTCAGTCCCTCCACTGAAACTGTGTGTACGGTATAATGTCCATGTACAGAGGTTTAAGAAAAAATTATCAAAGTTGTCCATGTGACATCAGAGGGTCAGACAGAATTTTTTGAAGCACCAAAAGTACATTTTGGTAAAAAAAATAACAAAAACTACAACTTTATTCGGCATTGTCTTCTCTTCTGTGTCTGTTGTGAGAGATTTCAAAACAAAGCAGTTTGTGATATCCGGTTCATGAACGAATCATTCGATGTAACCAGATCTTTTTGAACCATTTCACCAAATCGAACTGAATCGTTTTAAACGGTTCGCGTCTCCGATACGCATTAATCCACAAATGACCTAAGCTGTTAACTTGTTTAATGTGTCTGACACTCCCTCTGAGTTCAAACAAACCAATATCCCGGAGTAATTAATTTACTCAAACAGTACACTGACTGAACTACTATGAAGAGAGAACTGAAGATGAACACCGAGCCGAGCCAGATAATGAACATTGACTCATTCTCTTATAATGAAATAAGTGCTGATGTGCTGATGGCCATTTATACAGATGGTAATAACACAAATGCGCCAAATAGTAAATAATCCACTCTCTCTATTCATAAAGACGCATTCACTTGGATAGCCGTGATCATACAGTAATAGCGAGCTGATTTGGGCTGATTTGCACTCAAACAGATGGTAATCATGCAGATACAATCATATTGAAAATAAAACACACTCTCACATGTATAAAAACTGTTGAATAAAATAAATAAATCAAACAAAGAAAAAGGCGATCGCTATAAGTTCCGCCTCCATCAGCTGACAGGTGCGTCAGAGCACGTCACGAGGGAGCGCCATAAATCAAATATATTATATTTCAAATATATTATATATATTTATATCTTTCATTCATTCTTTTTTTGAATGGATGGTCTCATTCTGTTTGTGACACTGTACGCTGCAAAACCATGCAGTTTTTTTACTACCAAGACGCAGTTTCTGACCTTGAGTTATTCCATAACAGACGCAAACAGTTCTGTTGCTGAAGAACTGAAACGTAAACAAAGGAATTATGATCCATATTACAACGTTATTGCTTCATTGGACTAAACGTGCTCCATGAGATGTCGTTCAGTGGACCCTTACCTTTCTAACTAAACCGGGATTTACAGCTGTGGATGTGTTTATGACTCGTTATTACGACGGATCTGGTATGTACAGCGTTTTCATTGCTTATGTTTTTATGTGTACTGCTTACACAAATGTAGCAAATACAGTCTTTATAAGCTTTCCATTGAAAAACGGCGATCTGTCGTCGATGCTTGAGGCTTAGATATTTATAATGATAGATAGATTGTCAAGATTAAATTTGTCCCGTTTCATTTAATCTAATCATAAACACTGACACATGCAAGTTGAAAGGCGTTCAGGACGAGGGCGTCGGGGTTCAGGCTAACAGGTTAATGACATAATTTGATTTTTGGGTGAACTAACCCTTTAACAATATCTAGGTCTTTATAGTAGCATGTTCGCGCCACCTTGTGGTCAAATCTATATGAAGCCATGTAATAATTTACAAAACTAAGGATAAACAAAATAAGTGACGAATAATAAATGCATACAATAATAAAAAGACAAATTAAACACACACACACACACACATATATATATATATAAAATTTAAATAAATCTATGTAAACTCTAAATACTAAGTGTGTTCCATCAGGTAATGAAAAGTTTGACACACAAAGATTGCAAGTGTGGGTATTAGGACAATGCTGATTTTTTTAGCTTTCAGCTGTATACAAGACATTTGTGATGAAGTTGTTTGTGACTACATCATTAAAATCTATATAAAAATATAACTAAGTAGAAAAAAAGTTGAAATGGATTTAATAAAAGCACAAACACACAATACAATTTAGTGTACACATGCAAAAACACTAACAAGGTATAAACTGCAACAGATCTTGTATGAAAGATACATATTCAAATACAAACAAGTGTAGAGTATAAAAAACAACCGTTCAAATGTGGTGCCAAAATGTCAGATTCTCATTGAAAATTCATTCATCCAAACAGCTGCATCTGGATCAAATCTTTCACGCATTTTTGTTTTCAGTTACTAATCCTAAAGGACAACTGGGCCCACAGATTTCTGTCTGATAAAGCAAATTATTATTTTTTTTTTTATTCTATTGATAAAAATATATCCCAGCAACTTAAAACTGGTTTGGTGTTCTAGGGTCACATATATCATAGGCCTAGAATATAACTTGATTGTTTCCTTGATACCTGCTGTTTTTACTTTAGTTTTAGCAGCTCTAAGCAGAGGATGAGGGGGCTGTATCTACAATATGCTTCTCCTTCGTTCTGGGCATTGAGTACTTTGTCTTGAGCAGGGAGCTGAACTTGATGAAGTTGTTGATGATTATGGGTAGAGGCAGGATGATGAGCAGAACCCCAACCATTGCACAGAGAGAGCCTACCAACTTCCCTGGACCTGATATAGGAAGCACGTCTCCATAACCCACAGTGGTCAGAGTGACCACTGCCCACCAAAAACAAGAGGAAATATCACTGAAGTACGCATTTTCATTTTCAAATTCTGTTAAAAAAAACATGGTACCAAAGATGAGCGTGCAGATTAAGAAGACAAGAGGCAGCGTGCAGAGAGATGTTGCACTGGCGCGAAGTGCGTGGTTGAGCACTCTCACGCCGAACACATGCTGCATCAGCTTGAAGATGCGAAAGACACGTATGCATCGCATTACATGCAGAAAGCTCATCGCCTTCCAGCAGTACATACTGGAGCAGCACCGCGAGAACCACGGGAACAGGGCCAGCAGGTCGACGATGTTCATAACGTTCATGAAGAAGCGTGGTTTGCTTGGACAGCTGACTACACGCATCACAAACTCAAACACAAACCACACCGAACACACTAACTCCACCACGTCCAGAGAATCTACAAGAAGGGTCCCCATACACTTTCCAGTTGAGTTGCCTGTCCGTAAAATGTAAAAGGGGGAAAGATATCTATTGGGTTCTGTTTGCAGAGAGAATGCGGTGAAAGAGAGCAGGATGAAGAACAGAGATATGATCGCAATGACCTGGAGAAACAGAAACACAGAGAATGAGTAAAGAACCAACCATTTGGAAAACAGCAATAGCAAGCACCATTCATTTTAGGGTTGTGCATCATGCACTGAGAATGCCATTTTAATTGAGGTATAACTAACTACAAGTATTAAAGCAACATTTGTCACAACAGTCTTTGAATGCTAGCTTGACAAGCGTTGTTAGTGTAATGTAAAATTAAGACAATTTTTTTTTTTATTCTGAGCGATTTGCACAACCATGACCTCACTTACTTTGGCAGTGAAGGATGAATATGGATGGTCAAAGAGGGCCCATATCTTCTGCATCCAAGCTCTGGAGTTTCTGGATTGGTGGTTTTGACCTGGTCCCTCCTCTTTCTCCATCACTGAAGGTTCAATCTGAGCCAAAGCCTCTACAGTATCTTTGTTCTGTCGAAATGTCGCCCAGCAGCAGGGCTCCACATCTGTGCCACTAACACCCCAGAAAGCGAACTCCTCCTCCAGCAGTAGCCCACAAAAGTTGGTGGGGCAGTGCAGCTTCCCGCTTCTGTAGTACTGCAGCACATGGCCGAAGACTTCAGGGTTGCGATCAAAAAATAGCTCTGAGGGAGGCTTGTTAGTGTCCACCAGATTGGCCAGACGGGACCCTGGAAGGGCCATTAGGGTGCTTGTGTGGGTCTCATATTTAACCCCACCGACATTTATTACTATTTTTTCACTACTGCCATCACAGGCTTTCATTGGGGAAACTCTCACAGAACTCATGGTAGAAGACAAAGAGCTCAGTGTTGGTATCCTGCAGATGTTTTATAGCTGTTTTTCTGCAATTCAATGAAAAGCTCATCATTAAGTTATCATCAGTATTTAATGTAAATCCTACATTAATATGTATTAATTTAGCACCACAAAAGGGACTTAAAAATGTCAATATACATTACAAATATTGTTACATTAAACATTTACAAAATCAAAACATCTATTTCAAAGAAACTAGTTAAATTTTTTTTTTTTTTTTGCATGAATCATTCAAAAATAAAACTGAAATCACCAAAGTTTTCAATGTATTATAATCTTTTAGCAATACATACTGGTGCATGTGCATAAATAGTTCAATATTATTCTCAGTTTATTGTGGAGAATATGTTAGATGCAAAAAAAAAAAAAAACAGATTTTTCTTACATTATTCTTAAATTAAACATTTTCTGCTTTTAAAAAAAACTGTTTGGTTTAATAAATCCAGATAAAAATGGTGCCTCTGACTGAAAAAAAAAAGCCTTTAAGCCATTTCAAATAACAGGCATCTAAAAATATTGAGAATTCTTTTTAAATGATATATCGCCATTACAAACAGAAATTAATAATCCAAGAGAACACATAAAGAAGACAATAAGATGATAAAATAATAATTTAGCAATATTAAGTAAGCCTGTTTTTATTTTTTCCCAATAGAAAATAAATTACGACTACAAGAAATTAAAAAACAAATCAAGAACTATATAAAAGATAAAACTGACCTTTGGTATCTCTTCACACGGAAAAATAATCCCTGTCTTTGTAAACGGAATATTACTGTTATAATTTCTTGCAAAGTTCTTAGAAAGTTCTCTCCGTTTAGGTTCTAACTTGGAGTTGTGCAGCTCTGACTCAAACTTTTCTGTGGAATGTGTTTTGTAACAGTCCCAGCAGACAAGCCAACATTCAACATTGAAGCCACATGTTCTGGAATGAACTTCCTGTCAACATGTCTGTGCAGGACGAGCCATAGCGTCTCAGTATAGATCATAAACCCCGCCCTCTGTAATCTAATGGGACGTGAGACAAACTAAATAATCAAATTACACTTCAAATAAATGTTTTCCAAAGATAGCTTCCCACATTTTTAAGTAGTTCTTATCATGCAGATGCACACGAAAGTGTTCGTTTTTCTTAACGAGTTTGCTTTTAACTAGTTATTTGATGCTATAAAACATCTCGGTTACGTATGTAACCATGGTTCCCTGAATAGGGAACGAGATGCTGCAGTGACGTCACCACTATGGGAACACCTTCGGCGTGACGAATGTCTGAAGCCCTATACCATCCCGCCAATCCTATTGGCCAAACAGCGCATGGCACCACCCTACACATGCGCATGCATCATATACCTGGGTGCCGCGCGCCATTTCGCTCAGATTTCATGACTGAAGAAGAAGAATGCTATCAAGGTATGGCACGGCCAGGACCGCAGCATCTCGTTCCCTATTCAGGGAACCATGGTACATAGGTAACCGAGATGTTCTCTTTAACAATATCTAGGTCTTTATAGTAGCATGTTCGCGCCACCTTGTGGTCAAATCTATATGAAGCCATGTAATAATTTACAAAACTAAAGATAAACAAAATAAGTGACGAATAATAAATGCATACAATAATAAAAAGACAAATTAAACACACACACACACACACACACACACAGATATATATATAAAGTTTAAATAAATCTATGTAAACTCTAAATACTAAGTGTGTTCCATCAGGTAATGAAAAGTTTGACACACAAAGATTGCAAGTGTGGGTATTTGGACAAGGCTGATTTTTTTAGCTTTCAGCTGTATACAAGACATTTGTGATGAAGTTGTTTGTGACTACATCATTAAAATCTATATAAAAATATAACTAAGTAGAAAAAAAGTTGAAATGGATTTAATAAAAGCACAAACACACAATACAATTTAGTGTACACATGCAAAAACACCAACAAGGTATAAACTGCAACAGATCTTGTATGAAAGATACATATTCAAATACAAAAAAGTCTAGAGTATAAAAAACAACCGTTCAAATGTGGTGCCAAAATGTCAGGTTCTCATTGAAAATTCATTCATCCAAACAGCTGCATCTGGATCAAATCTTTCACGCTTTTTTGTTATAAATCACTAATCCTAAAACATGTGATTACACAGTGATGCAGTGTGATTATATTTGTGTAAATTTTCACTGTAATGCAGTGAATATTCAGATTATATGTTTAGGGTTAATAATGGTTACAAATCCAGTTAATATTTAAATATTACTAAAAATAAGGGATTTTAGATCATAGGGAATTTAGATACCTTACAATCAAATTTGGTTTCAGCTCAGTGAAAACCCCACTCAGAACCAAACAGTGGGT
The DNA here is from genome assembly GCF_003368295.1 of Carassius auratus. Lineage (NCBI taxonomy): Eukaryota > Metazoa > Chordata > Actinopteri > Cypriniformes > Cyprinidae > Carassius > Carassius auratus. The sequence continues at coordinate 1,290,714 of NW_020527778.1, forward strand.
TGCAGAGGAATCCCACAATTCTTAATAACTGAATATGGTTTTGTGCATCAAGCCAGAATTGTTTGAATTTTCCCTGACCCCTAAAAAATTTCTATCTGGTGTTTTGATTGTATTTTAACACTATGGTTACGTTGATCAAAATGAACTTTTAAACCAAAAAATCTAAATGACGTGTTTTTCCTCCAGTTTAAGACTGTAAGAGACACACAAAATGCAGTCAAAGACATAAATGTGACCACAAAACTAATCTTAAGTGTCAATTTTTCAAAACTGACTGTGATAATAGATAGATAATATTAATTAAGATTAATAGATAAGCTTTCCATTGATGTATGGCTTGTTAGGATCAGACAATATTTGGCTGAGATACAACTATTCGAAAATCTGGAATCTGAGGGTGCAAGAAAACCTAAATACTGAAAAAAACATCTTTAAAGTTGTTTAGATGAATTCTTAGCAATGCATATTACTAATCAAAAATGAAATTTTTATATATTAACAGTAGGGAATTTACAAAATATCTTCATAGAACATGATTTCTGGCATAAAAAATGCCATTGATAAAAATATATCCCAGCAACTTAAAACTGGTTTGGTGTTCTAGGGTCACATATATCATAGGCCTAGAATATAACTTGATTGTTTCCTTGATACCTGCTGTTTTTACTTTAGTTTTAGCAGCTCTAAGCAGAGGATGAGGGGGCTGTATCTACAATATGCTTCTCCTTCGTTCTGGGCATTGAGTACTTTGTCTTGAGCAGGGAGCTGAACTTGATGAAGTTGTTGATGATTATGGGTAGAGGCAGGATGATGAGCAGAACCCCAACCATTGCACAGAGAGAGCCTACCAACTTCCCTGGCCCTGATATAGGAAGCACGTCTCCATAACCCACAGTGGTCAGAGTCACCACTGCCCACCAAAAACAAGAGGAAATATCACTGAAGTACGCATTTTCATTTTCAAATTCTGTTAAAAAAAACATGGTACCAAAGATGAGCGTGCAGATTAAGAAGACAAGAGGCAGCGTGCAGAGAGATGTTGCACTGGCGCGAAGTGCGTGGTTGAGCACTCTCACGCCGAACACATGCTGCATCAGCTTGAAGATGCGAAAGACACGTATGCATCGCATTACATGCAGAAAGCTCATCGCCTTCCAGCAGTACATACTGGAGCAGCACCGCGAGAACCACGGGAACAGGGCCAGCAGGTCGACGATGTTCATAACGTTCATGAAGAAGCGTGGTTTGCTTGGACAGCTGACTACACGCATCACAAACTCAAACACAAACCACACCGAACACACTAACTCCACCACGTCCAGAGAATCTACAAGAGGGGTCCCCATACACTTTCCAGTTGAGTTGCCTGTCCGTAAAATATAAAAGGGGGAAAGATATCTATTGGGTTCTGTTTGCAGAGAGAATGCGGTGAAAGAGAGCAGGATGAAGAACAGAGATATGATCGCAATGACCTGGAGAAACAGAAACACGGAGAATTAGCAAAGAACCAACCATTTGGAAAACAGCAATAGCAAGCACCATTCATTTTAGGGTTGTGCATCATGCACTGAGAATGCCATTTTAATTGAGGTATAACTAACTACAAGTATTAAAGCAACATTTGTCACAACAGTCTTTGAATGCTAGCTTGACAAGCGTTGTTAGTGTAATGTAAAATTCTGAGCGAATTGCACAACCATGACCTCACTTACTTTGGCGGTGAAGGATGAATATGGATTGTCAAAGAGAGCCCATATCTTCTGCATCCAAGCTCTGGAGTTTCTGGATTGGTGGTTTTGACCTGGTCCCTCCTCTTTCTCCATCACTGAAGGTTCAATCTGAGCCAAAGCCTCTACAGTTTCTTTGTTCTGTCGAAATGTCGCCCAGCAGCAGGGCTCCACATCTGTGCCACTAACACCCCAGAAAGCGAACTCCTCCTCCAGCAGTAGCCCACAAAAGTTGGTGGGGCAGTGCAGCTTCCCGCTTCTGTAGTACTGCAGCACATGGCCGAAGACTTCAGGGTTGCGATCAAAAAATAGCTCTGAGGGAGGCTTGTTAGTGTCCACCAGATTGGCAAGACGGGACCCTGGAAGCGCCATTAGGGTGCTTGTGTGGGTCTCATATTTAACCCCACCGACCTTTATTACTATTTTTTCACTACTGCCATCACAGGCTTTCATTGGGGAAACTCTCACAGAACTCATGGTAGAAGACAAAGAGCTCAGTGTTGGTATCCTGCAGATGTTTTATAGCTGTTTTTCTGCAATTCAATGAAAAGCTCATCATTAAGTTAAAAAAACTAGTTAAAAAAAATTGTTTGCATGAATCATTCAAAAATAAAACTGAAATCACCAAAGTTTTAAATGTATTATAATCTTTTAGCAATACATACTGGTCCATGTGCATAAATACTTAAATATTATTCTCAATTTTTTGTGGAGAATATGTTAGATGCAAAACCCGATTTTTCTTACAATATTCTTCAATTAAACATTTTCTGCTTATCAAAAAAGACTGTTTGGTTTAATAAATATAGATAACAAATGGTGCCTCTGACTGAAAAAAACAACAACAAAAAAACTCTTTAAGCCATTTCAAATAACAGCCATCAAAAAAAATATTGAGATTTTTTTTAAAAAAATGATATATTGCCATTACAAACAGAAATTAATAATCCGAGAGAAAACATAAAAAAGAAAAACATAAAAAAATCTAAAATAATAATAATTTAGCAATATGAATAAGTTTTATATATTGGACCATATATAAAAGCCTCTTTGTATTTTTCCCAATAGAAAATAAATTGCCCGATTACGACTACAAGAAATTAAAAAACAAATCAAGAACTATATAAAAGATAAAACTGACCTTTGGGATCTCTTCACACGGAAATATAATCCCTGGCTTTTTAAACAGAATATTACTTTTATAATTTCTTGCAAAGTTCTTAGAAAGTTCTCTCCGTGTAGGTTCTAGCTTGGAGTTGTGCAGCTCTGACTCAAACTTTTCTGTGGAATGTGTTTTTTTTTTTTGTTTTTTTTTTTTTTTACAATCCCAGCTGACAAGCCGCCATTCACCAAATAATTTTTTCTTCTGTCCATCTGATGAAAGCCACATGTTCTGGAATGAACTTCCTGTAAACATTATTTTGTCTGAACCAAGTGTGCAGGAGGAGCATAAACCCTGCCCTCTAAATAATCAAATTACACTTCAAATAAATGTTTTCCAAGGATTGTTTGCCTCATTTTTAAGTAGTTCTTATCATGCAGATGTATACGAAAGTGTTCGTTTTTCCTAACAAGTTTGCTTTTAACTAGTTATTTGATGCTATAAAAACGGGGTGTGGGGTCATGATTGTGAACTTGTGATTGTGTCTGCAGAACTTTGATTCAACGGCTTAAACAGAAACAGCCCGAGAATATCACCTTCCCATTTAACGTCACTAAAAACATTTGTGCATGATGTCAATCCGCACGCACACACAAAAACATGGATCCATAAATTCATTTTCAGCCTGTGAATCTGCTGTTCAAATCTGCTGGAGAACCAGTAGGTGGCGCAAATGCTCAGTACTATTTTAATGTTTTAAGGGACCGCTAATTTGCAGGGGCTACTGTGTAACGTTTTAACTTTTGAATTTGAGAACATACTTAGTACAAATCCTCATATGCAGTGTAAAGAAACTGCTGTATCTCTATTATGGTTACTATGGGCTACCATTTGCATTGCAAATGAACACTGCAGGGATACAATTATTGTGCACATTCTAGTAAATCTGTTGTAACATTTTTTTTAAATAATTTATAAAAATGTATATATATATAAATATTACACATTTAAAAATTTTGGACTCAGTAAGATATCTTAAGAAAATAATATTTTAATTAAGCAAAAACATATCAAATTGACCAAAACTGACATTAAATACTAAAATCTGTATATTACAATGATTTCTGCATTGTGTGACACTGAAGACTGGAATAATGATGCTGAAAATTCAGCTGCACATCACAGGAATTACATTTAAATATATTCAAATAAATTCAAATAGAAAGAAGTTATTTGAATTTGTGATCGTATTTCATAATATTATTGTTTTGTTGCACGTAAGAGACTTATTATTTCAAAAATCAAAAAAAAAAAAAAAAAAAAAAAATCTTATCAACCCCAAACCCAAATTATTCTTATTATATTATAATTATATTATATAGAATTATTATATATATATATATAATTATATATATGTAAAAAAATGTATGTATATTTTTTATTTATTTTAAAATGAGCTCTTATATGTGGCACTATACGTAGATTCACAGTTACAACTGTTTGCAAAAGTCAGAAGTCATTCAGGAAGAGTGTGTGTGGTGTTATTTACTTGTCTTTAGCATCATAGTAACAAACACCAATGAGTAACATGAGACTCTGGTTGTATGTGGACATCTGAGTCAGTATCAGGTGATCACATAAGACACAAACACACACACACACACACACACACACACACACACTGACGAGAGTCTAAAGATCCAGCACTAGGACCCAGAAGCCTCTCTCATATCACTCATTCCTTTCCTCCCTACCTGAACGACTCACTCCAGGATGGAGCAGAGAGATGTCGGAGAGACCAGAAGACGACCAAGAGACATCAGAATAGACAACAGCATTGCCTACTGGCGTCATTTTTCTTTCTGTATACATATGTTATAGGTTTAGCCTGCTGCAAACGGACAACACCATCAGAAGACTTGGAAGAACCTGAATATGTCAGCAACTATGTAAAAAACACAATCTTTTATGGACTTTTTAACAGAACTAATTCTGTAAAATTCAAACTGGATTTGATCAGTGTTTTCAAAAAGTCCCACCGTTGGAGCTGCTACACTGGGACTAAACAAGAACATATATTGGAGTGTTTAGAATCAGTTGTAGAACTTCATTGAGTGAGACTAATTCTATTTGGTCTGTATATGTGTACCTCTGCGTGTAACTCAGTATACAGCCATGGGGAATGCAGCTGGAAGTCTGGAGATGTCACCCGGACGGGACGTCAAACGGCCCCTCAGCACTTATGGGCAGAAACAGCCACCGGCCCCTAAACTGCCCCTACCACCTGAGGAGGAATTAGAGGAGAGGTTCAACATTGTGTTGGTATGTACATGACAAAATCCCACAATTTCATAGACTAAAAAAAGGCCGGTTCAGCTTTAAAATGACATGTGCCAATGCTTTAACAGCAAATGCACCATGATGTGCATCTCTTTGGGTTCAACAGCAAAGGTTATTATCAAATGGAAACTCATATGACTTGAAATTGAAACAGCACAGCCTGTTTGAATGGCATAATACAGCTAGTTGTACCATGGCTGTAGAATGTGATGGAATGTGAGGTAATTGCATTCATTCGTGTTTGTGGAATCTGTACAATCTCTTCGAGTATGAGTGTTATGCAGAAGTGAGACTGTAACTGTGCAGCTGGGAGACTTTAATGTGTCATTAGGTGCATTTCATGCGCTTTATCTACTTGTATCGTCTACATCTCATTTATTATGAGTGTACAGTTTGGGAGTTTCGGGCTGCTTAATTCTTGTTTACTTGGGTAGTTAATCCAAGGATTACAGTTCTGTCATTTATTCACTGTTACAACATTCCAAACTGGTATGACTTTCGTTCTTTACATCCAATGAACAAAAATGGTAATCAAGGTCTGTCAAACTACAAAAAAATGTAGATGAGTTTGTTTATTCATTGGAACAGATTTGGAGAAATTTATCTTAACATCACTCCCTCAGAGTCCTCTGCAGTGAATGGGTGCCGTCAGAACGAGAGTCCAAACAGCTGATAAAAACATCACAATGATCCACAAGCGATCCACACCACTCCAGTCCTTCAATTAACATCTGGTGAAGTAAAAAGCTGGGCGTTTGTAAGAAACAATACATGCCACTGCTTCCGGCAAAAATACAAGTCCATAATCCATTACGCTTCCTGCAGTGAAAAAGTTGCCATGTCTGAATCAGGAGAGAAATATGCAAAGATCAACCACAGTTTACATGCAAAAACAGTCCAAAATAGATCTAGACAAATATGTTTATGGCTTTTTATGTTAGAAGACAACAAAAGATGGACTTTTTCAATGGATTACGGACTTGTATTTTTGCAAGAAGTGGCGGTTTAAAGTTAAAACGTCTTAATGATAGATTTGTTTCTAACAAACATGCAGCTTTTCTCTTCACAAGATGTTAACTGATGGACTGGAGTGGTGTGATTACTTTGTGGATTATTGTGATGTTTTTATCAGCTGTTTGGACTCTTATTCTGACGGCACCCATTCACTGTAGAGCATCCATTGTGAAAAAGTGATGCATTGATACATTTCTCCAAATACAAACATCTACATCTTGGATGGCCTGAAGGTGACTACATTTTCAGCTAAATTGAATTACTTGGTGAACAATTCCTTTAAATGTATCCATATGGCTGGACGGTTATTGTTAAGACCTGGAATATATCAACAAATAAATCTAATTCATGGAAACTACATGTCAGTTTCCAATAAAAAAAAGTCAGAATCCAACAGTCCACATGCATCTGTTCACATTCCACAAGTACATGTGCTTAAAATTTATAGTTAGCCAGTGTTTTACTCTTTATATAACTGTCTGGCTCTAGTGTGTCTTAGTAAAGTCCAGTGTAATTTATTCCATGTTAATTAATTTACTCTGCCAATATCCTTGATGTTGTTCCTAAATCAGATAAGCACTCCACACTTCTCATCATACAGCAGTGAAAGGCCTAATCTAATCTAAGAACAAGTATTAAAGTGCACATGCAGGCCTCCATCAAACTCATTTAATCCAGAAACCATCTACAATGCCTACGAAGAAAGAGAGAGTTTGTGGCATGCTGTTTGCATGATGGAAATAGAATGCAAATAATGCACGCAGCACCAGCAGCATGTTTGTTATAAAACACACAATTAAAAGAGCGATCACTCAAGCACACCTAGTCAGGTACAAAATGTAAATATTACAACACAAAGCTTCAGTGCAATTACATGTGAGCTTATTTGGTAAAAGTAAAAGTTATAAGAATTATTAACTTAAACACTGGATAAACAATAATCAAGTGGGCATATACACACAAGAGAATTCATGCAAATACACATTTACAGAGAATTCTGCCTTCTTTTCTTTGTTAGGCTGAATTTATGTATATCAAAATAACAATTCTGTCTTTGTTCACATGCATGTTTTTTGGCCTTTAAAACACTCAAGCTGATGCTTTCTACATTGCCATGCCTAGAGGAGGAGTGCAAAAACAACAAGCCTGTAATTATACATATTGCCTTTTTAGTTATTGATATTTTGTATGTGGCTAATTATCAAAAGGAAATTAGGCATGTTTTTATGTGATTTATATACCTGTATCATCTGCATGTTATTTACGATGAGCAGTGTTATTTTATTATTATTCAGAGACTATTATAGATTTATTTTTATATTTTCCTTTTTCATTTTTAATTATATTTAAAATGTAAGTAATTATTAGGGCCATAGCACCGATGGTGCGAGGACCCTATTGGAATTGCTCTGTTTCTTCTTCTTATTCTTCTCCCCAATGAATCTGATTTTTGAGGGCCTAAACATACTCAAAAAGTCAAGAAACTTTGCACACCTCCGAACTGCTTCGTTTATATACGTACATGTATGAAAATCGGCACACACATGTAACACACCAATACCTACAAAAAAGTATCTTGGAACAAAATTCTAAAGCCAACAGGAAGTCAGTTATCTTTCATTTTCTTTGCAGATTTTGTTTAATTTTTGCCATTTTTAGCCGTTGTATTTTAACGAACATGAAAGATTTTTTCAGATCAACACCAAATGTTGTATGCCTAATCTAAAGGCCTTTGCGATGTTAAATTGCGGAGATCTTGAGTTTTCGTTGAAGGGCTTGTCCGTGGCGGCAGGGCAAATTTTGATGCTTTGCCATGAAAAAGGAAATTGCTATAACTCAGACATACAATGTATAATCTGCCCCAAACTTCACGTTTAAAAAGACTCCTGACCTGAACAGATTGACATTCCCATATTTAGTTATAGTCATAGCGCCACCTATTGGCAACAGGAAGTGACATATTTTACACTGCGTCAAACTACTCCTATAACTTTTATGACATCAGTGTCTTTTTTGTGGTCAGTCTGATCTAAAGGCCTGTGTGATGTTTAGTTGTGAAGATCTTGAGTTTTCGTTAAGGGGTGTGTCCATGGCGCCGTGACGAAGTTTAACGTCTCGCCATGGGAATAAAAGTTGTTGTTACTCAGACATAAAATGTCTGACCTTGACCAAACTTCACAAGTTTGATAAGAATTCTGGCCTGAACACATCTGAAGGCCAATATTCCATTAGGTGTGGCAAAATGGCTCGATAGCGCCACCTATCCACTTTCAAAGGAGTGCGCCTCAAACTACATTTCATTTATATGTACAAAAATTGGTACAGAATCCAAAATTGGTACAACACACCAATACCGACAAAAAATACTCTTGGCACGAAATTTGGATCCCAACAGGGAGTCTGTTATTTTGAATTTTCCCTGCAAAATTTGTGTTATTTTTGTCATTTTCAGTGGTTGTACTTTAACGAACATCCCTAGAGATTTATTCAGATCAACACCAAACTTGGTCAGTGTAATCTAAAGGCCTTTGCGATGTTAAATTGCAAAGATCTTGAGGTTTCGTTAAAGGGCGGGTCCATGGCGGACTGACAACTTTTGATGTTTCGCCATGAAAATGGAAGTTGCTGTAACTCAGACATACAATGTCCAATCTGCCTCAAACTTCACATGTTAGATAAGACGTCTGCCCTTAACAGATCTACATGCCAATATTCAGTAATTCTAGTCATAGCGCCACCTGCTGGCAACAGGAAGTGACATGTTTTAAGCTGTAATGAACAACTCCAAGAAATGTAATGATATCAACATTTTATTTTGGTCAGTCTAATCTAAATGTCTTTGCAATGTTAGAGTTTTTTTTAAAGGGCGTGTCCATGGTGCTGTGACAAAATTTGATGTCTCGCTATAGGAAGAGAAGTTGTTGTAACTCTCATCAAAATTTTTATTACAAAATCCTTGAGGTGATTATAAAAAGTACCTAATTCGGCGTACAAATATGCAAAAAAACTCATGCAAATATGGTACTCAGAAAAAATAATCTTCTAATATAATTCTGCTGAAGGTAAAGTAAAATGACAGATCTGAATGTGCATGTGTACCACATGCTGCATTGTTCACTGATGCATTATTATCTGTACATACTCACATACAAGTATTTGAGTACTCCAGGATTCAGAATAATATGTGATGAAGTTTTGTTAGCTGACTTTGAAAATTGTTTAACTGTTTTCAGGGAAAGAACATGTGAAAAAGGACAAGGAAAGGACAAGCTAATTCAGAAAGGAGAGAAATATGAATTAGTCAGTGATGGCTGAAGAGCTGGAAGTGTTTTGTCCATGCTTCTATTTTTTTTCCAACTGCATTGTCCTCATTTCACAGATAGAAAAGCTCAACTATTATAAAGACATAAGAAACTATGAGATCTAAATTAACATACATGCATGACGATAACCAATGAATGTATCTGCACTGCTGGCATTTCATAAAGAGACACTGTTTGAGAGAGAGAGAGAGAGAGAGAGAGAGAGAGAGAGAGTATGTGTGTGTGTGTGTCTGTGTGTGTGTGTGTGTGTGTGTGTGTGTGTGTGTGTTTGCCCTAAAGCAATATTCCTGCAGCTTGCGACTTTTTTTCTCCCATTGACCTGTTTTGCAAATTAGGACACAGTGACATGCTAAAATGCATCTTAGCGAAGAACTGTAATTCAATATGCGCAAAAATGAAATGACGGCAATGAGTCAAACATAATGTTCTGGATGTAACTTTTACATGCCACATACACTGGCCCTCAATAGTCAGTAAAGATATATTTCAGTAAGATATAAATATCTTCTGCTCACCAAGGCTGCATTTATTTGATTAGAAATACAATAAAACCAGTAAAATTGTGAAATATTATTGCGTGGTAAAATAACTGTTTTGTAGTTGAATATATTTTAAAATATAATTTATTCTTGAGATGCGCAGCTGTATTTTCAGCATCATTACTCCAGTCTTCAATGTCAATGATCCTTCAGAAAACATTCTTATGCTGCTCAAGAAACATTTCTGGTTATTATCAATGTTGAAAACAGTTGTGCTGCTTCATATATTTATGGAAACGGATGATTCAGGTTTCTCTGATGAATAGAAAGGTCAGAAGAGCAGCATTTTTTTTACATACATTTCTATGCTATCACATTTGATGTTTGAGAAGAACAGAAGTATGCTTGTGTGTAGAAAGTAAAAACATTTTTCAATTGAAAACCCTTCAGGCCAGTACGCCATGCGGAAATACATAGACACAGAGTTTTGGTATTCTTATGAGAATTACATTTCTCAAAAAGCCTCCAAGGCAATAGCTGAACCTGCCCAGGACGTTCCTCATCAGGAAGAAAATGATTTAATCAGCGGCGTTTGTTTAATATCGCACATAGTTAGAGATTTGAACAGACCACTTGAGCACATAACCAAGAATGATCATGAATGAACTCAAATTGTGTGAGAATTTCTGGAGACTGATTAAAACACCTGAAATAGATACTTTTACTAAGCATTAAATTGATGAAAAGTGATAACTTTGTTACAAAAGATTGCGATTTCAAATGCTATTCTTTTGAACTTTCTATGCATCAGAGAATCCTGAAAAATAGATCCACACTTAACATTGATAATAACAAGAAATGTTTGTTGAGCAGCATATTATCATGATTTCTGAAGATTGTGTGACACTGAAGACTGGAGGAATGATGCTGAAAATTCAGCTGCGCATCACAGAAATAAATTACTTAAAAAAATGTATAAAGCTATTTTAAGTTGAAATATTATTTTACAATATAACTGTGTTTACTGTATATTACTGTATATACATTTTAGGGGATTTACACGCAGCTTGCACACACTCTGCGTGTGTGTGTGTGTGTGTTTGTTTGGTATCATCTGATGCTCACTGTCCAATGAGTCACTGATGAAGTAATTCTGTAGGGCCATAACATTGTGTGTGTGTGTGTGTGTGTGTGTGTGTGTGTGCGTGCAAATGAAAATGCTCATGCCGTTCATAAATAATTTAAGAGACTGTCCTAGCAACAGGACATTCACACAGCACCAATCTGCAGAAAGGGCATTCTTAGAGTCAGCATACCTTATAACACATGTGATCTGTCCGCTGCTCGTAATCTGGCTCATAAGACACAGTTTACTCATCAGTTTATATGTGACCATCTGCAAACAAGTGCAATATGTGACTGGTGCCTCAGTAACTCTGCATTTAAACACTGCAATATTCTGGGAACAAATTACAACTTGATGTGAAGAACACGTGAGATGTGCAAAACATGCCACTGAGATGTTTAGGTGCTGTGGCTGGTTGGCAGGTAGTTGCTTCTTTTTTTCCTCTATTCTAATTCAATGGTTTTTTAACTCTTGTTATCATCCGCCAAGTATAAGTTTGTGAAAAGTAGAAAGCACCATCAACTAATTCTTAAAAACAAAAGAGATATTTTTAAAGTTCTATAAGTAACGTTTTATTATGTGTATAATTAGCAAACCATTTATGTACTGGTGCGACTGGCTCCCAGAAATTGATTTGCTGATCTGAAGAACATACTACTGTTCTAAAGTTATTTAAAATAAAGTTAAGTATCAGCTATTTGAAATTGTAACAATATTTCACAATATTCAAAAACATGAAAGAATATTACCAACCCCAAACTATTGAAAGGTAGTCTTTGATAAAATATAATTTTTACTCTCTAAAAAAACTCGACCCTGAAAAATGGTTCTCAATAAAGTTCTTTGCTGAACCCAAAGGTCCTGTAAAAAAAAAAATAATAATTATAAATTATATATATATATATATATATATATATATATATATATATATATATATATATATATATATATATATATATACACACACACACACACACCGTATTTTCCGGACTATAAGCCGCATTTTTTTTTTCACAGTTTGGCTGGTCCTGTGACTTATAGTCAGGTGCGACTTATCTATCAAAATTAATTTGACATGAACCAAGAGAAACGAACTAAGTGAAAACATTACCGTCTACAGCCGCCAGAGGGCGCTCTATGCTGCTCATTGCTCCTGTAGTCTACACTGAGCAGTATAGCGCGCCCTCTTGCGCCTGTAGACGGTAATGTTTTCTCTTGGTTCTTGGTTCTAAATAAATGGGACTTATAGTCCAGTGCGACTTATATATGTGTTTTTCCTCATCGTGACGTATTTTTGGACTGATGTGACTTATACTCAGTTGCGACTTATAGTTTAAGAGTTTGCCTCATGAGTTCTGGTAAAATAGAGCTAATGGCTCTTTAGAATTAATATAAATGAATTCAGACTTACAAAAAGGTTTATGATTTGTCTCTTGTACTGTGATTGTAGAATTCCATGAATCTTCCAGCTGATAAAGTGAAGCTGCTCTGTCAGTATGACAATGAGAAGAAATGGGAGTTAGTTTGTGACCAGGTGAGTTCAGAGCAAAAGCATAACAGCGTTCACTTTTTACACTCACTCATTCATTGATTCAGCATAAAGCAGTCTTTACCCAACCAACATATTAATATGTTTTATGGGGACATATAATGAAAACACAATTGTCCTTGCTCTATAAAAACTAAAAACTTCCTTTCAAGTGCACCCAGAGGATTCATTGAAACTAAATGGTTAAGACATAATAATGGTTTTGATGTCACAAATATGACGTCATTACCATATGACCATAAATAAATGAATAATTAAATAAATATTCACTAATCAATTAGGAAGCAGGAGTCATTTACAAATCAAAGTCTTAAAGGTACAGTAACAATAATGATCATCAGGGTGGAACATGTTTGGATGAGTGAATTGAAATTGAA